>NC_068945.1:51783779-52408779 GCF_026419915.1 Harpia harpyja
AAGGACATTTGGTACAGCCATTTAAAGTTTCCTGTACATCTCTGCAGACAGGCATTTTGTCACTGTATTCAGATATACAATTATACAGCTCTATAAAGGACCAACTGAGTTAAATATTTCTGAAGGACAGCAAAACAGTATGTTATTCTTACCAATGGGGAAACTAAGGAAAGGAGTCTTTCAGGATAATGTTTTAGAGGTGGGGCAATCTCAATGTAATCAGTTAATTACATAATTAGGCACTATGCTTAATTTAGGTGGCACCATTTTGTTGAGTACCTACACTTCTCAAGTTAATTGATTATTTTTCAGAAGTCTATATCTGTGTGCAATTTATCAGGGTCTACAGACCAGGTCTTCAAAGACAGTCAAACATGTATCTCTTATTTATTTGCTTAAGTATCGTGGTACTTAGAAGCTGAAGCAGACATTGAAGCTTCAGTATAATTCGTGCATGTACGTACTTTTGCAGAATTAAGCCTAAATCCATAACAAGATCAGCTTAGATGCCAGTGAGATGCTCAAAAGTCCTGTTAAATTATTCCCTAATCCCATAATCATCTCAAGCCCCAGAGAGGTCAACATTTTTGCCGAGTAACTTGCATACAACTAAGTCTTGATACATCAAAGATGTCTGGGGGCCAAACCCCAGCAGATCAGCCAGTTCATTTCTTTTGTACCTCAGATGTTATCACACTCAAGTAAGTGTATGTAAAACATACACGTTGAAACAGGTTTGGCAGCAGAAACAGACCACCTGTGAACTTGTCTGTTAGCACATACACAATAGCCAAGGTCTCTGTGGGAGGGAGAGTCAAAAAAGAAGTAGGATCCTTGTTTTCAAGTTCCTGCGCTAACATGAAGCGGAGCCTGGATCTGGACTGTAAGAGCCTTAGCCTTCAAGCTGTGCCTCTTCTCTGCAGCCCTTCTTTATTTGAATGACTATTTGAAAAAAAAAAAAAAAATTACCAAGTGGAACATCTGCAGCAGAAAGGACTGGGACAACCTTAGTCCCAAACAATCCCTGTCCAAAGACTGAGGAATTCCCTGCAACCTGAGAGATGTAGGTTCAAAATGTTGCTTCACCTCAGGCAGAACAATATTACAAAACATATGTTTGACTATCAATGGGAGACTAAAGTAACCACAGGGCTTCACTATATTACGCAGGTGAGGGAATGGTTGCTTATTTTCAAACTGTCAGGACTACTACTGGACTGTCTTAAGAAACAAACATCAAGGATCCCAACAGTAACCATGAGCAGAACTAGACACCTCACTACCATCCATATTTAGGCAGATTTAAAGTTGACTTAAAGTCCAGGCCAAATGTAGGTATCTGAGTCCAGACTTCTATTCAGTTGCTCACACACAGGTATCTAGTGCTTTCTGAAGTACTCTTAGGCAGCCTGGCCTCCAGCTGGTGACTCAAAAAGGCACAGATCTCCTGCAAGTCTGCTGCCAAAACTGCCAGCCTCAGGTTGATGATTTTGACATTATAGAGCATCTCAGGTGTGTTAGGTGCCTATCAAGAGGTAACTGAGCAGAGCCCTTTGTCCATGCCGTTCAAAGAGTCTAGAGAGTTATTCACCTGATCAAATGAAGGCATTTATTTTACGCTGAATGGCTCTCTAGACTTTGTTGAGTACAGACTAGGCATTAAGATACCAAAATTTAGGTAGGTTTATCACAATACTGAACATTGCAAGATCTAGGTTCCATGGCAGATTTATCTATGAAATTATCTGCCTCACCACAAAATGGTTGCCAAAAAATCAAATAAATGAACTTGTTTCACAAAGCTGAAAAATCTCACTTCTGGTTTGTAATTCTGTTGTTGACATACAGTCTTAGAGCTAGTGGTGAAACTAATACTAGGGAAATGTTTTCTTAATGGTATTTCTCACAGACTGTTAAGCAAAAGATAGTCTCAGAAAAGTCATCTTAGGATTTGGGATTTCTAACTAAAGAAGATGACAGTACTGAAATTCCTTTTTTATATCATCTTAGATTATTTCGCATTGTGTTACGCTGTGAGCGCATGTATAATTAATGTGGCAGCAACAAATCCAAACATATGGATTTGTATGTTTTGTGTTGGTCTTTGTTAAAAGGATAACAATCTGTACAAACACAAACAAACCCTGTTGCCCTTCACTCTTCCCTCCCTCTGGGGTTAGCATTGTACTAAGAGTAAAGGCAGACAGTTTACAAAGCTTTTTGATGTTTAAATACATAGACATCTAAGCAAATGTTATAATTTGCAGTAAAGTTTTATTTATACAAAACCTTTTACTGATATGCAGTCAATTAATTAAGAAGTGGGTGTCTGACAAGTTTGAATAAAATGTTGCTAGAGCAAAAATGGATATTGAGGGTTTTTTAAAAAAAATTCCCTCTATTTCATATATAGCTCAAGAACAGACATCTAATTGGGTCTCTATCAGCTTGAGAAATAACAATTCATTGCATTTTTAATTTGTTGTTTAGACATTGATTAGTTCAACTTTAATATAAATTTGTAAGAAAGATATTTCAGTATCATCATAACCATACTAAAGTGATGATGATTTATCAAGGTCACTAATGACAACATCCATCTGGCTTGGATGATACTCTAGATCCAGGTAGAAGTCATTTTTAAAAAAGAAAAAAAAAGGGAAAAAAAAAAAGCAATAGCAAAAAAACGGAAAGACAAGAAGGTAACGGTTTTTGGCAGCACAGTTTTCATGTGTGAAGCCCACTGTGGGGCTCAAGTGTGTTGATAGTTAAAGTAGAGATGCACCCAAGCAAATTATAGCTTTCCTGAGGACAAAAGGAGGGGGTAGGGGGAGCACCATGTGTTTAAAATTAGAAGCTCTTCTCAAAGCTGATGATTACAGTTAAATATAAATGAGGGAATCCAGCCCATGACTGTCGAACAGAAACAGCTCCATAGCCCTAAGGGCCCTTCTTAAAACCATCTGAGTTCTAGCTTCCTATAAGAAAGGTGATCAGTCACGCATCCCACAATCATACAGGGGAAAAAATATTTAATAAGTCTTAAGATATTTGACCCAAAAGATTTGATCTAATATTCTTTATATAATATAAAATTATCTTGCTTGACTTCATCAGAAATCCCTGAGGAGCTATTGCATAGTCACTGCTACTGTGTTTTGTTAACTGCCCATTTTTTCCTCAAATGAACCTTGCTGAAGATGCCTACTCATTTCAGCTTTCAGAAAGGTCACTCCTGATTTTGAAAGCATGGATGAAATACAAAAAATACTGATATTCTCTGTCTGGCTTTTATGATTTACTAATTTCCCTGCTCGCTTGTTCCTTTTCTTCCCTTCACTCCCTCTCTTTTCCCTTTTGGCTCATACTCATTTTGTGCATGGATGCCTGAGGAGAAAAAAAAAGCTTCACAGATGCTTTTTCTCTTTTAACAAGTTAATGAAGAAATAATAGTCCAGGATGAAGCTATATTGGAAACACAGAGGCTTTTTCTTTATCTGACAGATACAAGCAGCCTGTCTCCTAATCAACAGCAAGGTATCTAGCTAGAAATTCTGCCAACGATACTTTTATTCAATGGATAGTCATTCAATCAATATGAAATGCATCTCAGCCAAGAAGGGAGCTAGAATTTATCAGTCTTAAGTAAGTGATCTGAAAAAAACCAAGCAAACAATAGAACAAAAGTCAGGAAGTGTATAGGCTTGTTTCCCTGCTTATTTGCCTTTTTTTCCTGTGGTAATACATTATGCCAGTATAAATGAGTGCATGACCAATGTCTGAGATTCACATTTATTCTTCTAAAACCTACAGGAAATCACTCAAGCTATTGCTCTTGCAACTAAAACATCTGCACTGCCATGGATTTATTTCATATTACACTCTTAATTAGCTCATATGTGCATAAAATTTGAAGATGAAAAATGTCTTTCCTAATACAAGCAGGCAGGGTTTTCAATGTCTCAAATCCCATTTATTTTCCTTTGAGATATTTTACAGCATATAAAAAATCTTGGGGCTGCCTGAAAGACTACGTATATTAGAACTGAGAATTCCTACAAGTAAGATTTAATGTCATGAGGTAATAGTAAAATCTCCAATGTGCAATTATTTACTTAAAAGAATTCTTACTTGAAGTGAAAAACTAAACAATGGCTTAAAAATACAGTGGACGCTTTCATTGCTTCTACCAACTCTGCAAGCGCATGATGTTATATTTTGGGTTATATTTAATTTTTGTCTCCCCCCCCCCCCGAAGATTGGACCCCTAAAGAAGCAGGGAAAGCATTTTATGTCATATACCACCAGGTTCCAGAAGACAAGAAACTGAAAAGGGCTTTTTTTTTTCCTCAGACCTTTTGCAGTTACTATAATCTTAGCTGATATCTAGTTATTTATTTTTCAGGAAGAAGTGATTTTTTTTTTTAAGCCATCACTGACCCTTTAAAATTGCTAAAAGGTTTTAATTTGTTTCCAGATTTTAATGACTTCAAAAAATTCAGCTTCAGTTTAAACTGTCAAAGCTCATTCTCAGCCCAAAAGTAATTTAAACAAAACCCAGAAATGTCTTCCTGACAGTCACTAATTTGACATGATGAGACACAGTGATTGGGAGGGGTGGAAACACATGATTAGTGGAGCTTTATAGTGAAGCAACCATAGCACGTTATGTGCAGATTGCTCTATACCATAGCTACATCTCCCTCAGCCCC
Organism: Harpia harpyja; assembly: GCF_026419915.1. Lineage (NCBI taxonomy): Eukaryota > Metazoa > Chordata > Aves > Accipitriformes > Accipitridae > Harpia > Harpia harpyja. The sequence goes on from NC_068945.1 coordinate 51,788,492, forward strand.
TCAGTATCAGCCTGACTGATAGGAGACACTGTCCTGATTTAAAAACACACACACAATGCATCTACCCCATTTTCTTTCCAGAAAAAAAAAAATTGCCAAAATCAACAAGAGACTGCAACTAGATACTTTGCTTGGTTGACGGGGAAGAACTGATTTCACCCATCAGTAAATATGGGAATGCAGGAAATGAAAAATACAGTACGAAAATAAAACAGACAGTGACTGAAATTTTACATCTGGACATGCTCAGTGATGATCTGCTAAGATTTTGGCAGAGCATAATGAAGAACCATCTTCTCTGTGACCTCGCTGCACATTTTCTCTGCCCAGCTTGGTAGGCACATCTGCTCCTGGAACAATTTGCATGAAGCAAATTTTAATTGAGTCACTGAAACACATAGCCATAGTCTGCAAAAAAAAAGAAATAGACCAACCCTGCTTTTGCATCAGACACAGGGAAAAATGCAAGCCCGAGAAAATAATAATTGGTCTAGTAATATTAAAGTATTTCCAATCTTTGTTGTTTTACATATTTCAAAACTTAATCTCTACCTCTTTCATTTTCTAAATAAATCCTTTTCTTTCCTCCTGCAACAATATTTTTATTACAGCATACACTGATATGCTTCTTGCCCTATTAACCTGTTCTTCCAAAGTGAATGAATCTTAGAAATCAAGTCACCCAGCAAAACAACAGCATTAGTAAAAAAGCTGGAATTTCACCTCAGCTCCAACCAGTTGTCTCAGTAAAATGGTAATTTCACCCCAAATTAAGGATGGTTAAATTCTAAAATAAGCAAAACAATTTCCATGTCTTTCTTATTGGAAAATAACAAAGAAAATAACAATATAAGAACAATTACATTAAAATAAATGTTCAGCTGACATTTTATTTAAATCTAAATGCTGACATGAAGGTTCCTGCCCAAGTGGCCACACTGTATATCCTACATCAAAGTTGAAGTTTTTGACCCTTAACTAAAGTCCCAATCCTGTAAGCTATTTTTAGGAGTATATATGTATGTTTGTGTGTATATGCACACACAGAGATCACACTGCCCATTAGGTACATAATCACAGAGTTTTCACAGCACTGTCAGTGATCAGCCCTATCTCAAGATGACAAACAGGTAGCCACATACAGTTCACAAGGAATTCACATCTGGTTCCCATGCTGGGACTGCAGTATGTGGCCAGTCTGTTGACATGAAGGTTTTGGGGTAATCCAAATTCTCTGTCAGAGAAAGTGAAGCAGCCAGGTTATGACAGCAACACTGCAGTCTGCCCTGGTACTGAGCTGGACACCTACCCTACAGCAGAGCAGACTTTAGGAACATTTTAACAGCCCTCTTAAGAGCTGCTTTCAGCGTAACCCCTCAAAGCAGCCTCACTAAGCACACAGCACATAGTTCTGGATCTTGTCCAGATGGAGATGTCGAAATGTGGCTCATGCAGCCATGAAGGCTGGCCAGCCTAATCCACCCCACAGCTGAGCTGGTTGACATCAAACAGTGGTCTGAAGCTTGGGGAGCATCCTGGCCAGCTCTGCCTATCCATGCTGACTCACAGAGATGCTCAGGAGACCTACAAATGCTCTTTGCCTTAGCAACAAAAGACACCAGTACCTTCTAGGAAGGAAGTTAGACAAGCTTTCTGGTCACATACCAATACCTCAAAAGCAAATATAATACACAAAAGTGGAGACACCAGACATGACCTATTGTTCTCATACAAGTTTCAAGGAGACATATACTCAGCCTTGAGGTAGATGCAGCATAGAAGCCAGTCATCTTTGTCTCTCTCGCAAGTGTCCGTCCACCCGATGTCATACAATGCACGTATGCAGCATGAGGGTATGCATTTCTCTCACGGAACCACCTGCCAGAAGTCCCTTACTAAGGACAGGGAACACCCACTATAGCCGGAATAGACTGTTACTCCTTTCAAAGAGGAAAAAGGAAGTTAGCTTCCATAACCAATGCTTTTAGAAAGTGTCAACATTCCGTTAGTGGTAGAACAATTTCTTTACCAATGAAAATATTTTTCAGTGGATGTACACAGAGATTGTTTAACAAGGAAATCTAAGCAGAAAAGCAAAATTCAGCAATACATTTAAGAAAAGGGGTAGGAAAAAACCCCATAATTGTGAAGTGGGGCTGAATTAATACTGCCATGGGAGTTCTAGTTCTTGCTGTTTCTAATTCCATTCATAGTTGTCCAGTTTTATTAGAGTACTGAAGTGCTTAAAAAATGTTTTTATGTTTTGTGTACTATATCCTTTCCAGGCATATCTATAAAGGTCTCCTTAAAATGTGGTTATACACCTAGAAAAGAAGCCACCTATTTTTCATTTTGCTCTATTTAAGTATCCTGACAATTCATTGAAAATATTGCAATATGCACTATGGTTCTCATGCAGTACTGGCTGTAGACCCATTAGGAATAGGAAATTGAGTCAAGAAAGCATGCAGGTATACACAGTGTTTTCTAAATACAGAGATCAGGCCAAAAGCCAGCACACTGTAAAATGGGAAAGCATCCAAAAGAGAGCTTTATGCTGTTCTCAGGCATAAATATTTATCAGCCAGTGCAAGAGAATGTGACATTCCTCTGCAAGCAAAGAATTTGCTCAGAAAGCATTCCAGAAGAGACAGAGGGGAGAGAGAAAGAAGAAGAAGGGGAAAAAAAACCCACAAAAAACTGTTGCCTTTATGATGTCAAGCTGGGTTACAGCATAGAGCCCCAACTAAGAAGCTGAACTAATCACTGTTACTTTTGTTGTCAGGGAGAATGAAGCCTCTTCCAGAACACCAGCCATCTCCATGACTTGCCAACCACTGAGTGCAGCACAACCAAAATGGCAAAAGATCATTATGCCATATGAAAGCTGAAGATAATTTACAAGTTGATGCATGTGCTAAATAAAAACAAGCAGGCTGTGAGTATGCACCACACTCATCTCATTAAAGCATTACACACCTTTTCTAGCTTTCATTTACTTTCCTCTCAGAGAAACACAATCATCTTGCTTAGTTTCCTAATGAGTATAATAGACAATCATGTAAAGTAGACTATTGCTTGGCAAAAATGTAGTGGAGAACTGCAGGCAGTCTATTAGATGTAAACTTGCTTAATTCTTTAATTATGTGTCTTTGATCAAAAGCAGCTCACTTGGAAAGATTTTTCAAAAAGCAAAGTAATGAGCACTCACCTTTCGTGTACAGCATTGACTGTTAGGCCAACCTGATATAACTGTGATATCACTGCTTGTATGTCAAGCACACTACTAAAAATTGAGATAATAAATGTTACTTACAGCTATTAAAGCTTTTCTTTTTTGGAGACGTAGGCCTGTAAGAGCTGTTCTGCACTTTTAGATTTTCTTTCCATCTCTGTCAAGAATCTCAGGGAATTTTTAAAAGAGATAATTGAGGCCATTTTTTTTTTTTTTTTTGGTTTGTCCTCAACACCTTTCCTTTCCTCATTAACCTCAAAATCTCTGTTGAAGATCTCTTTCCTGTTACTTCCAACACCTTATACTGTTCCTTGGACTTTGTCTTCTGAAAGCCTTTAATCTAGACACAATCTCTTCAAGCCTCTCCTACCTGGTACCTATTTATCACATATGGCTATTTCCTTCTCATCTCTTTCCTACCTGGTCCCTCAGATAATTTTCTCTGTTCAGGCTTGGTGGCATTTTATGAAAGGCACAAAAGAGTTGCAAACAAAGTTAATGTTATTTGCTATTTAGTTTTTACATTCACACTAAATTATTGGCCTGGAAGTGGTAAGACAGCTGGATAAGTTTCAGAAACCCTGGCTCCAACTTTTTGCCTACTGAGCATAAACTAGTTTCTATCATCTTTGACTGGCCAAGGCTCCAGCCCACGTTGTCAGAGACTGGCAATGAAATCAGAGGCCACGTAACAAAAACAGAGAATTGACCATCAAATGGCTTTGATCTCAGCCTGAAACATGTCATGGCAAGTAGGGTCTAGAATGGAGTAAAAAACCCTTTCAAAGCAGTAAAACTGGGAATTAAATTACCTAGATCTTTTGAATAAAGAATTGGAACTATTTATCAATCTATCTTAAGTAAATTTCTACAAACATATGTAGCCATGAGAGAGTAAACTTACTCACTGTTTGTTATTATTTCTCCTTTATACTGAAGTATTAGCAAACTTATGACTGATATCAAAGCCAAGTCTAATTCATGCTGCCTACTTAAATCTAACTTCCTTGGGGGGGGGGGGGGGAGGCAGCTAAGAGGCTGAAATTAGGGGGAAGCTAACACACAGGAATACATAGGAACAGTCTGTGCAGCATTCCTGCAGCTTACTGCACATCAGGAAAATCTGTAGCTACTGATGCATGGTCCTTTACAGAAACCGCTGTTCCTCTCCTGCAAGTGTATCTTATACACAGAAGCTTGTGAGAATATTAAGCACTGCAACTTGAATTCCTTTTAATTAATCATTAATGTAATTTTGCTTTTCTATAAATGAAAAAAGATATTTCTCATAAAAAATTTCTGCTGTATTCAGTTTCGTGCCAAGACACATCTAAATACTCCTCATGCCCTACACAACCGCATGATTTGCCTCCACAGTTCAGGTCTGCATTATAAAGTTTCTGTAAGAAAAAGAACTTACACATTGGACAGAAAGTTCCTGATTTGTCTTACTTCTCAGTACAGCCAGAGTTTGTGCAGATTGTTTCATAAAAATAAAAAATAAGTGCTTAACAGTGTTGTAGGAGGGCTTACGAAAACCAAAAATGTCAAAACAGAAAAAAACCCAGAAGATATATACAATTCCAAAAACCTGTTTTAACTCCATGTGTTTACTTATTGAAATTCTACAGTCCAGAATCTATTCTAGCTCCCAGAAATAACAGCCTATATTGTTATACTGTTTCTATTTGCAGTTTCTTCTCTATGTCGAACATAATGACCTAATTATCTGATAGCCTTGTTAGGACACATGTAAATCAATAGCATGTTTTGCCACACACTGCCTCAAAGTTTCCTTTTGGGGTAAACACATACATACAATTACTAGAGGATCATCAAGATATACTTGGATTTTAGAGTCAAGGAAATTTTCCTTGACTTGCATGAAATGTTGATCTCGTTCTTTTTTAAGATACATTTTTGGACAGTTTTCAGCAACATTTCCAAGACATTAGTGGTTTCTGACTATGCTGACTGTTCATCATACAATTTACATTAATGCTAACTTTCATAAAAACAAACAGAGGTTTTTATAAAAGATGAGAATGTTTCAAATATTCTTCTAATTCAAATTCCACTTGCTTCTCAGAATCATAAATTGCATCATTAAAAAACAGCCCAAGTGCAAATACTGATATTATGTTAAAGAATAAGATTGACAAGAGCAAGAATTGCATTTATGACATGCACTAAGCAACTGTGTTCCAATGTAAATGAAAAAAATAATTAAATTTTTTATCACTGCCCATTGATACTATTCAAAAAGTAAAAGACATCAGTTTCATATAATTTCTACTTACCTTTAACTAGGATCTCTAGGAAATGGATCCTGGTTTATCTATTTTAAAATCATAAAATTAGCACAGCTCTCCTGCCCCATATCTGTTTAGTCTCATATTTCTTCTTCTGACTAAGCTGAGTTTCACCAGTTGTTAGCTGTCTCTAGCAAAGTGAAGCAAATAGTTTTCACTAAATGAACAAGCACATTCCATTCCAGCTTGTTCTGTACTGAAATACCTGTGGTGTTTCAATCAATGACACACGCGCAAATCTACTGAAGGCAGTAGGAAGAGCAAAGAGCTACTAATATAAATTAAAGGTCTGGGTACAGCACTGAAGGGAAGGTATACTCTGTATTATTTTAACTTTTCTTCATTTTTTTAATAAGATGCAAAATACAGAATTTGTTTCTTGAGGGTCCAGACTAAGTTTCCAGGGATGATGGCTAATAGAAAATGGTTCTAATAGTAATCTCAGCACTTTTGATTACACAGCCCTCAAAGATAATATGCAATTGTAATTGTATTTTAAGTTTAGAGTAAAATATAACATGGGAAAACAGTGCTTTTTTTCTATTCTGAAAAGCGACTAAAAATACTAATATGTGAGATTGCAGAGTCACTGCTCAGAATGTAGGTAAACAACAGTGTTTCTGCATTTTCTTTGAGTCACTAATGTAACCCAGAAATCTAATTTACCGGTGTCTTAGCAGTTTTACAGAAGCAGTGCTACCCCGTGATTTTTCTCACTTCGTGATTTACTGATCTGTTGATTTCTGCACATCTTCCTGCTCTTCCGCAATGCTGTTTTCACTTCATCCTATGCATCAGAGTTAAAAAAGAAAACTTAAGAGCCTGATGTAATTCAGCTAGTCATTTCCTCCCACAAAGTTAACTGCATATGTAGGAAAAACTTCTATCACTTTATACATGCGTTCATGAAATACAGGGTTTTATAGCAGGAAGGTGCTACATACCCACACTGACATACTGGCAAATTTGTTTTCACTGTGGAAAGATCAGCTCAGACTTTGTCTTCATTGCATGGTATTAGAAAGTTTTGCTTGCACATTCGTTCAGTTCTCTGCACTAAATCCCTGCTGCAGTCTCTCTGATGTTACACATTTCACTGATTACCCTACATGAGGAGCATAGTCAACCAAGTTTCCTTTGTCATGCATGAAGAGAGACCCTTTTCTCCATAGAAAGTAACAGCACAACTCAGAACTTCTCTTTGGAGGTTCTTATGTCTCTCTATTGATGATAAAGGGTGTTTAAAGAGACTAAGATCCTAACAGTGAGGCCTTTGAAAAACACCTGAAGTTAGGTGGGGTCAGCCTTGGCCCTAAGCACAGCCATGGCATGGGTGGTCATCTCATGAAATTTCATAGAGATTGTCCAATCAATCTGAAAGAGTTCATAGCACACTATAAGTATCTTAAGTCTTCCAGTTCTGAAAGGCTGCTTGTTCAACTTATTCTTTTAAGTAGGTTTTAGAAGAAAGCAAGCTTGAAGAAAGAAAGAGAGAGAGAAAGAAAGAAAGAAAGAAAAGACGGGGGGGCAGGGAGAGAGAGAGGCATTTATTTTATGGGATTTCAGCACCAAAGCTTTTTTAAGTCTTGCCCTCACCCCCTTCTTTTTCTGCTGACCTTTTCCTTAACCAGTTGAGTAGGGACAGGAACATAGATTACTGGAGAAGGATAAACCTTCACTTAATAATGGAAGGAGAAGGGTATGGGAAAACATTGCTTACCTAAGCCAGAACAGCAGAGAAAGGGGGTTAAGCTTCCTCTCTTTGAGCAAAAGTCATGACCTCGTGCTCAAAACGAAAGACTAAGACTATGGGGTTTGTTCCCTTTCTTGCTCCAAATAAGCTGTCTGAACTTATTTATCTTTTATCTTCTCTATGCCACTGTTTCCATGTCTGTATAATAAAGATGATAACACTTCTTCATAAGGTTACTGGAAAGTTTAATTCATTAATGTGTGTAAAGTACTGAGCAATTCTTAGAATGGTACTGTAGAAATGTGAAATATTATTAGTGTCAGTTATTTTCCTATAAAATTAGACCCTTTTGTCTAAGTAAAAATAATTGGTATGACAAGAAGATTGAAAACTTTTAAGTATAACATAAAAGCTTGCTTATAATGATGAGGTTGTCAATTGACACCATGTACTGAAGAAACTTGTGGTTCAAAGACTGCAGCATGACAATAAAGAATTATTTTGGCTAGCTTAGTTCACATTTATATGTATTCCAGTATTATTATCACACTAAAAAAAGAAAGGACAAGGGACAAAGAAACAAATGCACCTCTGAGAAATCTTTACCAGCTTGACAGTTAAAAATATACGGCTCCACTGCTAGAGTTTTTGATGGATATTACAAGAGTTAAACTTTGGAGTTACAGACATTCAAAACTATTAAAGCATGAGTTTCAAGGAACTGCACCCAGAGAGATGAACTATCAGAATTACAGAAGATTATTAAAGAGATATTTGATACCTGTAAAAGAAGGCTAAGGTTTTATCACATGGGAATTCTGGCAAGCAGTGTGCCTATGTGTTATAATAAGGAATGACTATGAGAAAAGCAGCATGCTGGGAATAAGCAGAAAGTCGACAAAGATGATGAAGGGCAGATTTTGACAAGGACTTTTTCAGTCAGGCTGAGTTCCTTATAACAGAAAGTGTGTTTGAAGAAGGCAGGTTATGAGCCAAAGAGTGGTAACATTAATGAATAATCCAGACAGGCAGGAAAAGTACCATGCGTTCTTTTAACCACCTCACTTTAGACAGGAGCCATGGCAGAAACTCAGTCTGCCTCCTACCTATCTAATCCTTAAATGTGATCACAGAAGTTTGGCAACACCACTTCTTCCCTAGCAGTGAATCATACTGTGTACTGAGGGACAAGCTAGTGTGTGAATGAGTTGTTAAAATTCCTCTCACCACATCTCTTACCTTCAAGGGAGCAAAGACCAGATGTTACCTTTAACATAGATGTATTGTCACTGAGCCTCAGCCACGGTTTGGTTCTGCAGCTCCCATACCAACTGCTATTAAGTGCTAATAATATGATTAAGAGAAAAGAAAGAACTGCTTGAATGACTAAAAAGTAGTAGAAACATTTTACACCAACCCTGATAAGGGTGCATATCTTTACACCTGATGTTCTAGGAAATGCAACTGAAAACAGTGTTGATGACACAAAGAAAAAAGGAAAGAAGTACATCAAATAATGCATGGTGGAATAAATACTGCTATCTCATATTTGCTGCGAGGTAACAGTGTGCTAGATAGCAGAGTGACGAGTGTGCCTTAAAAAGTATAGATCGACTGATAGATAAGAGAACTGAATGACTTGCAAACCAAGTGATCCTATCTACAAGCAAAATAAATGGAATTCCTGTATAAAACGTTCAAGCTGGGATATTTTATGATCATAATAAAAAGGAAGAAACAGTGACAGCACAAGGAAAATAATACATGGTTGCAAAACAAAATTCAAGACTGTAATTCAGCTGAGGTCTGCTGATCCCACAAAGCACAAAAGCACAACTCAAACAACTCCTGAATGACAATGAATGACTGAATTCCAGCCTCAGTATTTCAGCTAAAATCAGGATGCAACATGAAACAGCAGAACAAGACTTTTAAATCTGTTTCTTACAGTCTGCAGGTGAAAAATGTCAAAAAGCCAAAATGGCAGCAGCTACCATTTGTGAATTTTAAACAGATAATTAAACGAAAGAAAGGCTTCTGTACACAGACAGGAGATTTAAAAGGTTAATGAAGGTATAATAAAGATGGAGATCTGACTATGACTGCAATAGTAACTTGAAAAAACAAATGTTAATGATGGTCAGAAAAGAAAGCTGATTAAAATAATTTCTGTTGAACTCTTTCCTTCCCTTGTCCTGCACTTTTTCTGGTCATTTATTATACATCCATACATACATAAAATATAAATACATATAAAATTGACGTCTAAATACAGAGAGACGTATCTAAAGATATTTTTTCACCACAAAAGATTGCTTAGCTGAAAAGCCAGTCAGAATGTTGATAATTTTCAAAGAGAGAGTAATGTGGGATCTCAAACTATGACCACCTCCCATGACCCATTCTGAATCAGTAAGGCCACTAAGAAAGCATACGCATGTTTATCAAAAAACTAACAAATAGGTTTTATTTCAGCTCTTCTACTTCACCTTGCCAAGCATCCATAACAAGCTGAAAGTTTGTGTAGCTTTCAGTAGCTATTTTATCTTTTCTCAGTATTTTGAAACTATCTAAATGTATGGATGGCATAAACAACTTCCACATTATTATGATGTTTTACTTTTCCAGCCAGGTAACTTGGGTGGTAAGACTGGAGGTAAATACAAACTTCCTCTTACTGACTTTCAGTTTGCTCAAGGTGGATGGAGCAAAGTTATTTCTTTCTCCATAGTAAGATTTACAAAAGGTATGACACAGTGTTTGTGTGATAGGTATGATAGGTATTAGGAACAGTATCTTTGGGTAAACACCATCTAAGGCAATACTTTTCATTCTTCAGAGCTCTTGAATAAATAAATGCAACATATTTTGACAGTGTCAGGTTATCCCTGAGTTTCTCATTTTCCATAAAATTATTTCTGTAATAAAGCATACCCTGTCTCTTATTCATGGAATATCTCAAAAGATCCACAAAGTCTTTAAACTTTTCTCTTAATCTCTGAAAATTTACATTGGACTTAACGCCTATAAGAAATTATTTAAAACAATTAAAACTGCAATCTGGACTCATTACAAACATGTAAAATGAGGACAAAAATGCCTATCTATTTGGTTGTATAAAACTTTTTTATGGTATTACTGTTCTCCCTCAGGCCATATCTTACAAAGTAAGCTTTGAAAGAATGAAAGCTCTTCTGAATCTAAGTACCATGATGTCTTCATGTAGACCCTAATGTAACAAGTATTTACCTTGCATACTATATACAGCTGTAATACTGTTCTTAACCAATGTAAACAATAGTTGCTTAAATCTACCTTCTTTCAGTAGAAAATAACCTCAGGCATATTCCTGGAAAAGAAAAGAGAAGTAAGGACCTTCATAAAATATTTTTACTGACAGAATAGCCAAAGCACAGGGTTTATCTTAAAGATCCTCTAGCTCCAAATTCAAGTGGCACTATCTCAGGGGACCTGAAAGTCCTAAAATGTTTGTTTAATTTTATAAAGCTTTTCATCAACACAAAGAGATATAATTCAGAAGAAAAATGCCTGGAATTAATGCATTGGGCCCAGAAGCTGCAATGTGTGCGCTTGCTGAAAAGTGAATTTAAGTCTTTTTTGCATATCCATCTCCAATACTCCTAAGAGTATTTGTTTACCTAGTTGGACTCCAAAATACGTTAGAAAGGACACAAGGTGTTAACATTTATGTCTCCTTGCCAAAGCACAAGACTGACTAAAACCACCACTAGCAATGGCTCCTCTTTCTAACCATGCCCCTTTACCAGAGAATAGGAAAGCAGTAGTGTAGAAAATGTACGAATGGTCCTAATCCTCTGAATATTTTCTCTGTAGGAGGAATGTGGGATGGTGGTAGGTTAACATATATCGCAGGAGGAGTGCAGGGCGTCCCCTATAAATTCCAGCTTTGGCAAGCATATTCTCACTGATTTCATAATTGCTGACAGTTGTCAGTTGGCTGGGACCAAGCTAGAAGCTGACTGGAGTTAAGTAAAGAAACTGCTTAAGAAGGAAAAAGGAAAAGAAAGGAATGCTCTGGCACCAAACCTGAAACGAATCAGTAAAAAAACAAGATCCCAATACTGGTGATAGAAATAACAGTGGAATAACGTGTAATAAATACATCACTCTGCAACGTCTGGGTGTGGAAGAAAAGGGGCAGTCCCAAGGCAGCATCCAAATCAATCAAGCACCATACAGAGTACTTACGTGCTATATACACTAACACACAGAGTGAGCTTGTTATGACATGCAGACAGATGTCCTGGCCTGAGATTTAGCTAACTCAGTAGGCCACGAGAAACTAATGAACACAACATGAGAAATTGTTGGAGGTGGTGAAGAACAGTGTGAAAAGGTGTCAATAGGGACACAGAGCAGTGGTGAAGGGGAGTCCTGTGAGAAAGAGCAAACTGTCTTGGTACTTGAAGGGGAGAACTGGGAACATTTTGTGGAGGGAAGAGCCTTGCAAGGCCATATCAAGTAATGCCATAAAAGGCCAAGATTACCTAAGTAATGGTATCAGAAATACCAAGTTTGGCTGCAGATGTAGGACAGAAGCACCGAGGCCAGCAACTGGGGAGACAGGGATCTGGCTCTGGCCCCTGGATAGACCGCATGTGTGGGGCCAGCTCCTATTCTGTTTGCATGCATGTGTGTGTGTGTCATAGCAAGCTCTTATTCTCATCAGCTGGACTAGAGAGTGCTGTGGGTGTTCATGGGGGTGCCACTTCAGGCACAGCTTGCTTTGTTGGTCCATGTGGCTGGTTGTGCCTCACAGTGTGTGGCGTGTGTGTACACATGCACCTTTGTGTGTGGATGTATGTACAACTCTGGAATGCATGCTGTCCTTGCCACAGGCTGGGCCAGCAAATGGGAACAGCAGCGAACAGGCTGAGAGGAGAAATCACCTGAGCTGGAAAGTCCACTCAATTAGGGTTACCATAACAGAGCTTATGTCTGGAATTCCTCTGCTCCCGCTTAACAACCGTGTGTTTTACACTTGGAGATGGAGAACCTGTGTTGATATAATAAAACTAAAAATCAAACTGGAAGTTTAAAGCAGTTGCAGAAGTGAAATATATGTGCCCTGTCTAGCTAAGAAAATAAAATCCTTTCTTTCTTTTTCTCACCTGCCCCATCTACCATATATGCATACTTAGGTATGTTCGTGTGTGTGTGTATAAATAGGTAGATAAATCAATATATAGGCAGATAGATGTAAAAGAATCAATACATTTTTGTTCAGCTTGAACTTCTTGCTTAAACTTTACAGAAGGGCAGGATATATTTCTTTGGGAGAGGGCAAAAACTTCATGCTCCAGGTGTCACTGAACATATCACACTTACGTGTAAAGTTTGTTTTTGCCAGACAGATAAAAGATTATTTTTTATTTCTTTGAGGGTTCATTTGTTGGTGATTTGGGGGGGGGGGGGGGATGTTGGTTGTTCGTTTGCTTTTGCTTTGTGGGTGGGTTTTTTTTCATGAATCTTGCTTACTAATGTAGGCAGGAAGGACATGAACAATCTGAATAGATCTGCAGCCATGCCTCTTCCTAGTTTTTGACACTGATTTCAGATATGTCACTCAAAACAAGAGCAATTTAATGGTGATAATGTATTTCTAATGAATCCAAATACTTTGTGATGAACACCAGCTTTCATCTCAAAGATGGTTTATCACTAGTACAACCTTGTGAAGAGAATATCCAGGGAAATTTACTGATATCAGCGTACCAAAAATAATTAGGCCATTATTACTTACTATTTGCATCTGTGCTTTTATTTCTGCTTTTGCCTATATGATTACACAGAAATAGCACTGTAATGCCCAATAACACCATTCAGTTAGGAGCTATATTTGTACAGTTCATAGTATGTAGTTTTACATGAGAATCAAGTAAGTAAATGCCCTTAGACAGACACCCTGAGTGTCATCCTGCCTACTATAAAAGAAATCAGAGGACTCAATCCATTGAAACAACTTCCTTCAGAGCATATATATCTCAGCACACAGTGGCTACTCAGTGGGCAAAGCTGTCATAGCTGGATGCCCAAATAGAGATCTCCAAGGCTGGCCTCCTCAAACTAATTTTTAACTGTTTCAAATGCCTGTGGAATGTTTGCTTTGCTTCCTTTGCTATCTATATATTGCAGCCTTTTCATGGAAATTCACATTACACTGTACAAACAATTAAAGGAGATAAATAAATGGCACACTTGTAGATGCACTGAAGCAATCTTGATGATTGTTTTTTCATAGTATTAATTTCAGATGTGCCTCATTTAAAACAGTAAAAAATTATTTTATAAACATTCCACCTTAAATTTAAAACTAACATATCTTTATGGTAATTATAATGGAATAAAGTAGAGGCAGTGGACTCTAATATTAAATGTATATACTTCAAACCTATGTTTTCCATTTTGCAGATGCTTACAGTTGGAAGTCTATCTGAGTATGGAACTGCATTTGTGGGGGTGGTAGTAACCATATCTGTCAGTCATGATGCCGCTGCTGCACTGCTGCTATAGTCAACATTAAATCCTAGTGCTGGATGCTTCATGGTGCACTAAGCAATAAAGCACAAAAGAAGTCAAGAAAAAGAGTTTGCTTGTTATCCCTATCGGCCAGAATCGCAGCTGGCATAAATCAGTACATCTTCACTAACCTTAGCATAGCTATGCTGAGTTATATTACCCATTTCTTTAGAGATGTCATTCACGATGTCTTTCTACTCAGGAATACATGATCAGGTATACAGGTATTTCCTAAAGCTGCATGAACTATAAAAACACAAATACACACACGTATCAGAAGTATCTTCTCTTCAGCATACAATTACTAATGCTAAAGGAAGTGTAGAGACAGACAAGATGATAGTATTAAGACTATAGAATCTGAAACAAAAACTCTGACTGTGAAATTGGTTTGATCTGCAGACAAATGTCAGCTCTGTGCCCTATTAAAGTTGCAGTTGTTCTAAAAGGACATATCAGTGAGCCCTGAAATGTTGAATAAATGTTAATTGAAGTCAGAGAAAATATCATGAGTAAAATAAAATATACAAAGAAAAAGCACTTTCAATCATCTACGACACAGTAACAGATGGATCCAAGAGAGAAAAACATTGCCAAATAGTCAGGTTCCATCTTAACACAAGACAAGACATATACTGGAAGACAGTTTAATTATAATGCGCATAATCCTGATTATTATTTTTTTTTAAGTAGCTGCCATGCAAATATATTACTTTTCAAGATTTAATTGCATGATTACATTGATTGTTGAGCTTCTTATTAGCTATCCTACATATGTTTAGCAGTGTAAAACTGCATGGAATTTACGATTCCTATACCATACTATACCCATGTAAAGCATTAAGGATTCATATAATCTAATTAGAATGAGGAAATAACAATTTGTAATGTTCTACCTTTTTATTATTCGTCCAAGACTAAGTATTATGAATGATTTTTTTTTAAGTACTTCAATCATTTTTCTTTGGTACATTTGTACAGTTTGACAGCAGCAATTTAAAAATGAAGACAGAAGAGGGATTTGATTTTTATTTTTAATTATGGAAATGCAATCTTCTTCACATCTACTTTCAAAATGATGACTAGAGGCTATTTGCTTAAGTGAATGGTGAACACTATGAGGAGTGAATAATCACACTTACTGCAGGTACTGCGTAACTTATGAAATTATACTAAAAGGCTGCTAGATATAATACTAAAGGGAAAAACCACCAGAACATTGTATTGTATATCCTACTTATGAGTAAAAATAACATTTGGTTGGAATGCAGTAATCATATCTTGTTGTGGGATAGGAGTCATTAATTTTATGGAAATACTCTTCTAAATCCTGTTAAGAATTTTTTATCTTGGCAACAACATATTTTAAAATGTTTTAATCCTAATAATGAAATAAAACCTGATTATATAAATGCACATAGTATTACCAATGTCACCACTCTAACACAATCCTAAAAATACTCAAATGCAGTAATTTTTATAACATTGCTGGATGGAAAAAAAAAAAAATCTAAGGTCAAATTATACTTAGCTCAAAACAAATTCTGGTAGAATATGCCAACAAATGAAATAAACTGACATTGCTTATTCTGTGAGAAAACAAGACATAAAAGCTTGGTTTCATATGAGTCAGTGAGAAATTTCCCATTGGCACAGGCTGAGCAGCTATTTGATTTTAGGCTTTTGTCTTTTTTTGTTAAAAAGGGTATTCACATTTCCAGTTCTGCTAATCTGACACTTTGATTGTATGTTACTGAATTTTGCCCCTCTCACACTCTTAGAGAAGAAAAGGTCTGATAAACCACTTCTGAATTTGTTAACAACAAAAAAGGCCCTCTTACAATTCATTTATCTTCAGTATACAAGTGCATCTGGAGAATCATCCATGGGAAAGAATATAATATCTATTAAATTGTAATCCTTGTCTCACTACCTATACAGACCTAATTCCCATACCCTCCAGAAAAGCTTCAGTTTTAGCCTTGAAATATAACCAACCAACTACAACAGAGTCAGTCAATCAATGTAATGAAGGCAGCTTCAGCAACCTTAACTAAGCATTCCATTTATTTTTCACTGGTAGAGAAAAAAGAAAAAAAAATTCCACCTTTCCATATTCTTTCCATTCTTCTCACTTTGTTAGGCCTTACTTGAGTGATGAAAAGTTTTGCTGTCCTAATGTTTTACTATAGCAGAAGTTTTGTGGTCTGGTTTGTTTAAGTATTGATACCAACAATAAGCCTATAGATATTTCATGGAGCATATGCATATGAAAAAAAACAAAACAAAGGAAAAAATATGAAAAAAACCCAAACAAAAAAACCCCACAAACAAAAAAAATCCTGATAGTGACTGCTTAACTTTAAAAAGCAAAGGTTTATCAGGAGTTACAAAAAAGTTTTCTTCTCTTTAGACAGTAATAATAGGATCCCCTGACAGATATCTGCGTATTTCTTGAGGAGTACAATTCACTAGCTGACTAATCCTCTCTAAAAACTGAGTAAAAACAGAGGGAAGAAGAAGAAGAAGAAAGGAAATCAGATTCTCTTATTGGGGGGCTAATCTCCCTTCCCACCCAAAGGAGAGAAGCCCCCTCCAGAGTATGAACTTGGTTTTCTGAACTATGCTCTGAAGAAGCCTATCAGCTACACAGGAACTTTTCACATGAACTCTCAGGAGGCCTCACACTTCTTGTAGCATAGAATAACATCCATTAGGGCTATGCATGAAAAGGAGAGTAATTTAGTAGTGGAGTTTCACATGAACATAGAAATATGAGAAAGATCTTGTTAATCTAGTTAATTAGTACAGGTTGTAGCTTTACATGCAAATGAAGTGCCATGCAAGTAGTTTTCACACTATGCCCAAAGTTAACTTTTTATTATATTTCAATTTATGTGTTGCACTTTTACATGCAGGACAGCAGAGATAATTTGAGATTATATATATTGATATGAAGGTTCCAGGCTAGAGACCTTAAAGGCCTAGTTTTTCATTAGTTCCCCAGGTTATTCTGTTTTCTCTTTTTGAGAAACTTATACAAAACACCTGTGCATATAGTCAGAAGAACAGTGTCTTCTAACTTATTATATGATAACAATCTCCAGAAGCTAGTGTTTAAAATTATAGATTTGGTTATATATATCACTCACTCCGCTGTGAGTGCTACACAGCGGATTTCTGTAACGAGAAGCAGTGTAGCCAGGAGAAAAGTTTCTTAACAGAACGTCTTCAAATTGAGAGTGCAAGCTCTTCCAGAGAGTGAGGAACAAGCTTTACTATGTAACACAGGATTTTACATTGTCCTTCACCTGTTCCATATAAGTGATCAGCATAACTCATAGAACCAGTTATCCTTAGCAGTACAAGTTTTAAAAAAATCATTATAAAATTACTTCTTACTAAATATATCAATAAACTGCAATAATTAAGAAAAAAAAAGTCATCTCTGCATACGCTTATTTATGGCATTCTACATCACCTTCTTTTCTGTCATCATTTCAATGTCTTCTATCACTATTCTTACTCCAAAACAATCCTTATTTGGTGGGATGATCCTGCCACATTTTAGTTTTCAGCTGTCCCATCCTGCTATGCTTCATGGAGTGCATCAGCACTTTAGATCAATCTCCCAGTCTACAGCTATGTATTACTTGTCCCATTTCTGTACCTTCCCTCTTGTTTGACTCATTGTCCATACTGCTGCACATTTATGGGGACAGATAAATCAGAATCTTTCGGGGTTGATGGACTATCAAGGTTCAGTCACCTCTTACTATTATTTATCCCTTCTCATATGTTGATTTGGCAGTTACGGAACAGCACCATTTTCTTCATTTCCCAGAAGGGCAATGCAACAAAGGGGATGGAATATATCCTGTGCAACGTCAGACATTCATCTCATCCAAAAGTGGCTGTCTAAAACAGTTCAGATGAACCAAGTCCAGTAGTGCCCATTTCTCTCCAATGAATAGAGGGAGTTTAGGATGATTAGCTGAGATGTAATCATCTGAAGTTAAGGGAGATGGATCCAAGTCCACCTATCCAAGGTCATCCGAGAAGTCTGAAAAGACATTTTAACTCAAATCTCAGGTTTATATTTTGTATGCTGGAACACCTGAGAAGCACAGTGATGGAATAAATTTGTCAGACTAAGGAGAAAGGGTTAATGGTGTAGTATTTTCCTACGAACTGAAAGCAAGCTTTTAGTTTATGGATGTCACAATTCAGGAGACAAAACCCCACTGTCTTCAGAATCCCATTTCATATAAATTACTTTCATCCTCTTCAAAATTTTAGAAACTATAGTTATGGTTTATGTTATTAATTCAAATTCTTTAAAATAACCAGCTCCTTAAGAAGGAGGTTGTCCTAGTTTCAGCTGGGATAGAGTTAATTGTCTTCCTAGTAGCTGGTACAGTGCTATGTTTTGAGTTCAGTATGCGAAGAATGTTGATAACACTGATGTTTTCAGTTGTTGCTCAGCAGTGTTTAGACTAAAGTCAAGGATTTTTCAGCTTCTCATGCCCAGCCAGCGAGAAAGCTGGAGGGGCACAAGAAGTTGGCACAGGACACAGCCAGGGCAGCTGACCCAAACTGGCTAAAGGGGTATTCCATACCATGTGACGTCCCATCTAGTATAGGAACTGGGGGGAGTGGGGGTGGGGAATTGCCGCTCTGGGACTAGCTGGGTGTCGATCGGTGTGTGGTGAGCAATTGCACTGCGCATCATTTGTATATTCCAATCCTTTCATTATTGCTGTTGTCATTTTATTAGTGTTATCATTATCATTAGTAGTTTCTTCTTTTCTGTTCTATTAAACCGTTCTTATCTCAACCCGCGGGTTTTGCTTCTTTTTCCCGATTTTCTCCCCCATCCCACTGGGTGGGGGGGAGTGAGTGAGCGGCTGCGTGGTGCTTAGTTGCTGGCTGGGGTTAAACCACGACAGAAGTGCATTTAAAAAATAAGTTTGCAGTTTTTAAAATCAAATACACAGATTTAAGATCTCCTGCATCTAGGCCCATTTATTATTTTAAACATAAACAAAATGAAGAGTCAAATAATGAATATGTGAATACTTGTGTTGTACAAGAAGAAGGGATCTAAATGCTATTGAAATAATTGAGCTATTGAAGGCTGAGATCTGACTTGCACAGCAATAAAGAATGTCTCTGTTACACTGAACAACACATTCTGTTGACTCAGGTAATGATATTTTATGCAAAAAAGTGTATTAGTGGATCCATGTTAAAGCCCGATACTGGTTTTACTGATATTTTTTATGTCTCTATGACATTCCATGACCTAGTCCTTTGAAAATGAGTTGAATGGTGCATATGAAAGCACCAAACAATGGATGAAGAAAAGATATGGCTAGAAGTGAATAAAAGAAAGTTGTTTCTCCTTTCATTCACTTAGATGTCCTGCTCTCACACTATTTTTTATAGTAAATACTGTCATTCTCAGCTGAAAATGTGACTCCTATTAGCATATGGTTGAATTATTAGCCAACACAGAATGACTTTAAATTCCAGTTCTTACTGGGCAAAGACAATGACAACATCAAAAACTAATTGCTTTTTAAAGAAATTATTTTTTTCAAATTAGCCACTTTCTTAGTATATCTTGGTCAGGTTCTGGCCTGACTGGAGAGTGTAACAGAGTGACTGACTGAAAACGAAAATCTCCTATGTTGTTCACATCTACTTTTAAGGACTGAAATTATTTACACAAATTTTTGAATGGTGTATTGTTTGCTTTGTTACATCTTATGGATGGTTCTAATGTCCTTTTGCCTGTGTTTGCTATAGAAGACAAAGGGTTGCATTTTATTTGTAAACATTAGGACTGTTTAGCCACGAACAAATTCTAAGCACCTCTTTCCTGCACAGGTGCTTTCTGTGCAGCTTTCATTGCAGGGGTGCAACTTTAACAGTTATGATTGCTATATTTTGCAAATGAGAATTTACACATGTGCAGTGAAAGCTGAGCATAGACAATTATGACAAACCCAATCCTGACTTGCACAAGGCATAAACTGGCCAGGACCCCTACAAAGATCAAGTGTCTTGTGTCAGTCATTTAGTTATTTAAACAGTGTTTTTCCTTTAGCAATAAATAGCATGTTATGACAATCCTAATAGGGGCTGACTGATACGGAATTACACTGATCGAGTCCTTGCAGCTGTTCTAGCATCAGATTCTCCAGAATTTCTTAATGGCCATTGCGTAACTAACTGTTCCTCTCAACAAAAGTTGGTACATGCTGGGGAAACGAAGATATGACAACACTTTTTTCCTGGCACTTCTGAAATGGTTTTTACTTTAAATATTACTAAAAAGACAAGGAAGGATGCAACTATGCCCTCTAATAGAACTAAAAAGGATGAAAGCTTTTTTAAATCTTACATAGGAACAATTTAACTCATAGAAAAGCAACTTAAAGAGGTTGCTCCTACCATCTACCTTATTTTCTCACGAAGCCCACCTGTACTACAAGCTGGGAATAGATTTCTGTCCCAATTAAATACATGTCTTCTCTAAACTACACTTATCAAAAGAATACTTGCCTACAAAAGGTAATGGAACTAAAAGCTGTAGGTGTATTGTTTCTCAGAAAATCTCGAATTTCCTCAAAAAGAAAAAAATGTGCAGCATTTCTGTATACTAAAACACTGGAACTGTTCTGGAATGAATAACATTTTCAGTCCTCATAATTATTTCTAGCAACTCAAAACAGCGTGTTCTGCTTGTATAATGAGTATTTAATTTAGACTCATATGCACGCTCACTCCTATACAAGCTGAATTCCATCATAAGCATCCTCTTCATTTCACTTACCTTGATTTACCTTCAGAATCTCTTTGAAGACTGCAATATACAGAAGTGATTAAAAGGGATTAAAAGGGATTAAAAGCAAAAAGGGACCAGGTCAAGAAGTATATGTAGAAACAGTAAATAGAACCATCAGTTAGTTTTTTAAAAACCACTCTTTTTCTAGAATGGAATGGACATATCATGGTATCACATGCTATGTTACAAGATGTGATGGGTGGTCTATAATTTGCTAGATGGTCTATAATTTCAGACTTTACCTTTCCTTGTTTTCTTGACAAAAAAATACACCACCCCCACCCTGCAAACCCCTAACACTTCACAATACTCGAAAGATTCACAAGTGTCACTTTCAGTATTACAGGACGATTGGTAATCAACAAGGTCCATAAATCTTAGGCTAGAAATTTCCTTTCTGTAAAATGGCTTTTTTTTCTCTCTCCCTTTTAGGTTACAATTCCTAAGCCTCTTTTTCCACCGAAAGAAAAAGTAAAACAAGACAGAAAGAAAGAGAGAGGAGAGAGAACAAGCATCATTTAACTCCTGTAATTCAGGTAGGAGCATACCAAATTCCCCAGTGCTTATCAGTTCCTATTGCAATTGAAGTCACCCTTAGAATCATAGCATATATGCTAGCAAACAAAAAGATTTTTCTAAGTATGTCTTTGCATTGACAGTACGGTACAGTTTTTCTCATGTATGTCATTGCAATGCAGTGATCACTGTTTGGGAATGTACTACCAAACTGGAAAACATCTGAATGTGTACTACAATGAAATACATCCTCAAATGCAAATAGGGTATTAGGCATTATAAATATTAATTCTTGACTTCATATAATGACTTACTATGTTGAAGACAAGTAGTAGAAGAATTTGACCTCTGAGACCACAGGTGGGATTTGAACCAGTTTTTTTCAGTGCTAAAGGAAGAACAAGCAGTTTGCTACCTCTGCCATTCTTTGAAGGTGTGTTTGGAGGGACCCAAGGATGTGCTTAGTAGATCTAACTACTTTTACTCTCAATTTCTGACTTCCTAATAATGAAAATTGTAAAGGCAAAGAAAAAATAAGAGGGTTATGTTTTCGAACACACACAAAAAAGGTTTCATTCTTCCATTAACTATGTATCATTGACTTCCTTTCAATCTTCTTCCCAGTGTAAAATAAAAAGCAATACATACTTACAACCATGTGAATGATAGGAGGGAGGGCTTGTTTTTTGCTGGTTTTGCCAATCACTACTAATACAATGGTGAGTAGATTAACAGATGCTGCCAATAGTCTCTGGGGACGTGCAAGTACATTAAGATGACTTTGCAATGCATCACTCCTGCTTACCATGTAATTAAGTTACAGTTTTCAGTATATAATTTCATTAATATGGATTAGTCAAAATATCAATGCACAAATAAATGCAGACTTGCAAAATGCGTACGTCGATAAAATAAACATAACGTTCTAGTAACAAGGTAGGAGTCTAACTTCCATAAGAAGCCTATTCAATACTGCTACTCAATTGTCATTCACATGGGTAACTGATGTTATCTACCTGAACTGTGCATTTATGGCCACCTCCTTTTGACAATTTCTCACTATTCTAATATGCTGTGAGAAATGCTTTTTTCAGTTCTCTGAAGGTGGACTCTTCTGCTTACTTGAACCAATTCTCTGGGATAACACTATATAAAAGAAAAGGTGAAAAAGAGCTCTATGCAGGATGAATTAACTGAGGTAAGGTAACTCATAAGTGAGCCAGCAGCCCATCACAACGGACCACAGAGTCAGTAAAGAATCTGTCACATTTACAGTCAAGAGGAAAATGAGATTTGAAGGAAACATAAAAGAAGTCATGAGTGTCTACCTGGTGAGAAACAATGTGTCCAAAATTAATATGGCTTTCATACAGTACTCTGATGTGTACCTTTCTGATGATACACAAATATTGTGATGTTTAGAAACTTACTGTTCTTCCTTAAATGAACATCTTACAAATGGGAACTAAATAGTAACTAAGAACCAAAGCATCTAGCCACAGTCCTTTAGAGGGGCAGGCACTGTCTTATGTTGAAAAAGAAATGAGGGACTCTAGGTTTATTTTCTCCCTTCCTTCTCTCCTCTCTCCTTCTTTTTTTCTTTCTTTTGTTCCTCCAGCCTACTTTCCTTTTCCTTTGAAAATTAATTACAATTATAAGTGTGTACAGTTCTATTTGTCACTTGTCCATAGTCAGCTTTATAGAACATTATTCAGAAAACAAAAATTGCATACAAATTGATGTTTCCATTCCCGGTATACTGTCAAAGCCTTTGAGAGGGCAGAATTGTCATAAACTAATCAAGAAAAGGTAAGAGATTTTGATTTACTGACCTTTAGTTTATTATTACAGTTAATGTCATGGCAATAAATAAAAAAGCAAAACCATAAATGCTGTATAATATAACATGCTTTTAGATCCCTCAGAGAGCTAGAAAAAAAAAAAAGAAAACATATGGGCTCCTAGTTAAGTATTTTTATCTTGAAATATTAATATCTGTATCTTTCAGCCTGAGTTTATACAGAGGAATGACAAATAACGTCTACTGGTTCGGTTGTCTTTGCAGATTAGTACTGTTTGAGTCAGAGAGAATTAAGCTCTTTCACCTCCCACAGCAAAGGTAAAGGTGATGAGTTTCTATTAATAAAGCTAATAAAAACGTACACCGCAGTAGACTACCACAAATAAATCATGCATTTCCAGCACCACGCATTAAGAAGCTGTACATTAAAAATAAGACTGATGCAAGAAAAAAATTACTCAAACCTAAGTACAAAGACATAGAGATTTACAGCATTGTTCTACAGAGAACAAAATGGCTTACAATCCTGTACAGCTGTTTAGGAAAAAACAAACAGACAAAACGAAAGCAAGCCGACTGCTGTTTTCTGAAAAGATAGGAGGGTAACACAATCTTCAAGCATAAAATAAATTAATAATTATGATAATTCATTCATCTGAGCTTATTTTCCAGCAAGTTCCCTGTTGGTTTCTTAATGAGGCTAATAATGTATAATCTTTACAACTGAAAGTCTCAGAGGAAAGTTTACACTTCAGGAAAAAAAAGAAAAAGAAGTAGACAAAGTACCTTAAGAGTAACCTAGAGTCTCACTGGGCTACATCCAAACAAGTGGTATTGTAAGCCTTAGGAGAAACTTCTATTCAAATTGTGCAGCCCTGTTGTATTGGGTCTGGCTGAGATGGAGTTAATACTCCCCATAGCAGCCCTCATAGTACTGTGCTCTGCATCAGTAGCTAGAAAGGTGTTGATAACACACCAGTGTTTTGGCTGCTGCTGAGCAGTGCTGGCACAGCATCAAGGCTGTCTCTCCAACATTTTTGCCCCCCCCTCAACGGCAGGCTGGGGCAGGGCGAGATCTTGGGAGGGGACATAACCAGGACAGCTGACCTAAACTAACCAAACAGATATTCCATACCATATGACGTCAGCTCAGATATAAAAGCTAAGTAAAGGGAGACGGAAGGGGGGCATTTTTTGTCTTCAGGAGCAACCACTACGCGTACTGAAGCCCTGCTTCCCAGGAAGTGGCTAGACATCGCCTGCTGATGGGAAGTAGAGAATAATATCATTTGTTTTTCTTTGCTTTCGCGCGCGACCTTGGCTTTCAGTTTATTAAACTGTCCTTATCTTGACCCACGAGCCTTTGGTTATATTTTCTTCCCCCTGTCCAGTTAAGAAGGGGGAGTGATAGAGCGGCTTTGGTGGGCACCTGGCATCCAGCCAGGGTCAACCCACTACACCTGTGCAGTTGTGGCATAACTGCACCAACACACTATAGATCCTGATGCCCAGAAACATATCTTTTTAGATACCTAAACCAGATTAGGATCAAAGACTAGGTAGTATACCTCAGTACTCTGCCTCACATGATACAGCAGGTATTTCCAAAGCAAATCTAAGTATTGCACACAAACACACATGCAAAAACCAAATACATACGTATAATCTTACAATATCAGGTAAAATGCAATGTTGATAGATGTTTTCCTTTAAAAGGGGGATAGTGGGAGACACCACTTTTCACATGGCCTTGCAACCAGCCAGGCATACATTCAACACTTGTCTTGCCCACGATGCTTCACACACACCTCACTTCCTCTTTAGTAGCACCTTTTAAAACAGCCTCTGTATGTTCTCCACTCCTGTTGTTGATTATCTGGCATCATGCTGAAAATAATGCAACCTACATCAAACACCAGAAAAAGTGACCTAATATCCTAAACTTTCCAGTGCTACTGATGTTCTAAAATATACTGGATTACTGGAAAATGGAAACTAAAGCGCTATTGTGAGACTAGGTAAACCAACAAAATGATTTTATTTAAAATATCCTGGCTATTCCTGGCCTAATTCTGACATTTGTGATAATGACTGTGACCCTGACTGTGATTCTGACAGTGCCGAGTATCTTGTCCTGAAATGACAATTTGTGACATGGAGAGACAACAGGGAGGCAAGAAGAGGGAAAAATGTATCTTTAAATGCGTAATTAATAACCGTAACCATGAAAGACACTGCATCATAAACATGAAAGCTACTAGGTAGGTATTGTTTTGACTAGTGTTACTGCAATTTATAGTGTACAGACCCAACAGATGAATTAAATATGCTCTAATGGAAGTTGTTTTTTCCACTTCTACACAAAAACTACTCTCACACAGTTC
The DNA here is from genome assembly GCF_026419915.1 of Harpia harpyja. NCBI lineage: Eukaryota > Metazoa > Chordata > Aves > Accipitriformes > Accipitridae > Harpia > Harpia harpyja. The sequence continues at coordinate 51,813,847 of NC_068945.1, forward strand.
AGGTAGTATAACTAGGACTGTGAGACACTATACAGTAACTCAGAACCAGCACTCCACATCCAAATGAGGTAGCAAAATTGTGGACCTGCAAAATATTAGAAAATTTTCTTGCTGTTACAAAAGAGCTACAACCTGGCACCTAACTCTCTTTTTCCTTCTTTTAACAATAAAAGGAACTTTGGCTGCTCCGGAAACTCAAATACTTGATTTGATCACTCCTCAATTCTTAGATTTTTCAGCCTATCTTTTAGTTCTCTCAACACTGCTAACAAACAATAGTTTGCAGCAAAGCAAAAGACTTTTCTTTGAACCATCAAATGGTGTGTGGATCAGGACTCAGTGTTCTGATGCATGGCTGTTGAGAATGTAATAACTATATAAAAAAACCCCTCTTCAATAGAGACAGAACAAGCCTAAAGCTGGAAAAAGGATGTAACTATGATATACCAACAGTGTTCTTTTCCAAGAATACCAGCGTGTTGCCAGTAATTTATTAACATTTTAATGATACACTTAAGTGTCATATTTGTCCCTCTTGTTAAAGAGTTTGGAGCTTCCACCTTCTTATAAAATCAATTCTTACAAATGTAAAAGAGTAGTTCTCACTGAAAGCTATTTGTCCAGTCTATAAAAAACCTAAAAGATTTATAATCTATATGTTTCCCAAAGGAAAGTTGCTGATCTGAAGATACAGCAGCCACAAAGCTATTTCTGACCATGGCTCATTCCAAAACCTATGAAAGAAACAGTCTCTTCTCCTTCTGCCAGTCCTATCCCTTGGACAACTATGCAAGTTTTTATCACAAAAAGATGTATCTTCCTCATACTGGCTGATGATCAGCTTGTGTTTGAAGAAAGGGATTGACAGGCAGTGAAAGGTAGCCACCTGCCTGCAGAAAAGCAAAACTGGACATTCAAAAGTAAGTGCAATCACAGATAATATCATTTTGGATTAGAGAAAAGACATATAAAACAAAGACAAGAACATTGATGTTAAAATTAAAATAAAAATACATTCTAACAAGCCTAGAGCACTTTCTGTTCTTTATGTCTGGAATTTTAATTAAAATTTTTAACAAAAATAAGCATGACATCAGACTTGTAGCTATTACAGTAGGGCAAAGGAGAGCGATGCTTGTTTGATACGGTATTAGTAAGTTAATAAAGTGATAAATCTACTTATGACTTAGCATTAATCCCAGAAACTATTGAGAAGCACTTGATAAAATCTGCCCTTAGAGAAATGACTTTCTCCTTGTTTGAGGAACACATCTAATTGGGTTTGAAAATGGCGTCTGATCTGCTAATCTGACAATTCAGAATGAATTGGTCTCTCTGGTTTTATATACTGATAAATCTACAACTGCTGGGCTTTTGGTAGCATTCTCATTTTTAAGTGTTTTTGAGATGAATCAATGCACATTTGGACAGATCACTCTCTCTCTTTCATCTTGATTAATCCATTAAAGTTAATGCTTTAGACCTCGTCTGCAGCAGAATCTCCTTGAAAACCTGGGGAGGTAAGTTAATCATGGAAACAAGGTGATGCCACATCACAGTCCTTAATATCCCCATTCTGATAACCTGATTAGTAGATCTAAAATGTTAGGGAATTATTTTTAAGACCCGAGGATCTGAGTTTCCAATTTAAACTTTGCATTACTGACTGCAAGAAGTAGATTACGTTTGTCAGCTGTGTGAGAATATAAAAGGAATTCAAGTAAATGAGTAGTAGACTTCAGTACAGTGTACAAGCAGTGAAGAACATTTTTATTCAACTAACGTTTGTAATACAAATATACATCAGTGACATACAGCAAGTATAAAAATCGAGAGTAGTATTAATATTGAAGACATTTACTGATACACAACAAACACATCAAAATAAAGAGTGCAAATACAGGACTATCACAGTTTTTGTCTCTGCCTTGCCACATAAGAACCTGATTTTCCTTCTCCTTCTGAGTATGCTCAACTAAAAAGTTTTCAGTACTGCACAGTAGTAGCAGTTATTGAATATATGACAAAATGACTGATAGAGCAATAATAAAATGTGATTAATAATTAAAATAATGTATTTATAACACAGAACCCTCTTGCAAAATATAAACCACAGATATCAAAGAAGCCCAGAGCAGCGACTTTCTGCATCAAGCAGTGTTTTAAAATTTAGGACGCTTCAAGGTACATTTTTAGTCTCCACAAAATACTCTTGAAAAAAGACAACACATTTTTATAAGGAGCTATTCAGGCTTAGGGAAGACGCTGCCCATCTTTATGAAACCAGTGATATACTCAAGTGATTATTGCCTAAGGTGAAATTTTTATTTCTTCAGATACTCTCTTTAGGTGAAATAAGTGTTTTCGATAAAGCATAAGCATATATAAATGCATGTAACTTGCTAAAAAGTTATAATTAGAAGCAGCAAGAACACAGGAAAGTTCTTTCAAATTCTAAGTCAGTAGTTGTTTTAAGAAACTTTATTCCTTACCAGTAGCTGGAACAGATGAAAGACATATCACACTCAAAGGAATTTCAGAAGTCTCAATTATAAGTATACCCAGTATTCTTAACATTGCTTTGTTTTTCTATTAAAAAAAGAACTTTCCATATGCACACAGGAACAGTGGACTGCCACATCAGTAATAGATGAATGGATGAATTCCACTATTTTGAGATGTTTTGGTGGATGAAGGAATGAAAACCATTGTATGCCACAAAATTTGGAGTGTTAAATTGTAGTCAATAAAAAATCCAAAATTTTAAGTCATTTCAGTTGGACCGGATTTAATCCCTAAACTTAGAAAAGTTCAGAGCCACTCTGTTCCTTAAAAAAAAAAAAAAAAAATCTCTACAGAGATTCTCATTTACTTCACTAGAACCAGATTGGGGTCTTTAGTCATCTGAATAGCAGCTGGCCTCTAACGCGTTTTGTTTGCAGCATTTTGAAGCACAAGGGCACAGAGGTTGCTGAGGTGTTTCAGTGGAAAGAGGCACACTATGATCAGCACCTGAGTTACAATTGCAATAATTATGAGAAGCACTGAGAGGCCTGGTAAAGAGAGAAGAAAAACTGTTAAGAAAACTGTTCCTCTGAACAGAAGTCAGCAGGAGGAAAGAACCCTCAGAGAACTGCAGTAACTTCTCAGTTGTTGGGATTTACTATTTTGTAGCACTTTCGGAGTTCACCACCTTTTCCATTGGTTAAGGAAATTCACGTCAGACAATCCCTGACACAGGGTAACCCTCAGTGAAGTTGGGCTGACATACCAAGAAGTAGCACAACCTCAGATCTTAGGTTCCTCCAGAAAATGAGGAATACCTAAATGAATGATTTGTGAAAAGTTTAGTGTGACTTGTCTAGAATTACCTAGAAATTCGTGGGAGCAGTAGGAATAAAATTCAATTTTCCAGGATATCATTCAAGAAACAAACCTTTCTGCAGATCTTCTGCTTGTTTAATTCACCACTGAAGGTTTAACATCAGAGCAAATGAGCTCTGACAACACCGCCTGCTCTGACCACATGATAGTGTCTGCTCATATAAGTATAGCCTTGCCTAGCCAATGGTACAGACAGCCCTGTCTCAATTTTCCAGCTCACCTTTGCCACTTAATAATATTATTCTAACACCTTTTTTTCAGTCTGACTTCCTAAAGACACGATACTGCAGAATAATGGTGACTGAGCATCCCTGCTGTTAACATTTGAACCCAAAAGTTATTTGGCTGATTTCAAATCAGCAAAGACCAACAAGTATTTCTATAAATGCTGCAAAAAGAGATATCTGGGTGGTTGAAAGAAATGCTGTGTGCCCTTATAGAAGGAAAGGTGGCAGCCTGAGCCCATCATGAGACATGACTTGGTTGGAAACCATGCTCCACAGGTCCATGGCTTGCTTAGTGATTTTATTTTTTGGGGGGGGAGCAGGAAAGCTAGCAATTAGAAGAGTGAGAAATCCCAGTATACGACATCAAACCAACATGAACACAGAAGAATGATAAGCAGATTTTGCATCTTTATCACAAAGATCTCTGCCTTTTGAATTAAGTAACAGCACTGGTAATGTGCACTGTCTGCATCAACATTGAAATAAAATAGGCCCAGGGAAGATTTCTCTAGTCCTGAAGTCAGATGGCATCAGCTTAGGTCTTCTCTGAGCCTTGTATAGTAAGCAGGGGGCTCTAAGGCAAAGTTACTTGGTTCTGTTCTTTTTGTTTGTTTGTTTCATTTTATAATTTGAAGTGTCTGAAATAATAGGAGGGTGGACTGTAGCCACTCACAGTGGTATTTTCTTTAGCATGCAAGTGCTTGTGTGCCAAGCCCTGGGATAAGACATGGCAGCACATGGGAGTACTTGATGGTGAAAAGCATGCTGAGATAGTGCTGGAACACTGTGGAGGGAGTCAAACTTGATTTTATATTGTTCACACTGCTTCTTCAGGAATGGCCCCTGGCATTTACTCCCTCAGGTACTGTCTCAAAGAGCACTAGCTGGCCCAGATCACTGATGTGTCAGGGACCATGCTAATAAGCGGGATGGATGAGTGCAGGCCAGGGCTCAAGATGGTGCTCTGGCACTGTTTTACTTACTATAAAGTTCCCTGCCATAAAGCCAGCAGGACACAGAGCTTGGAGATGGACAGACAAAGTGGATATAGATGAGAAATTGTCCAATGGGTTTCACTGGTGTCAACTAACAGAGAAAGAACAGTAAAGTTTGGAAATCATAAATATATTTTTATGGGAATATCATTCTACCCATTTTCTACAAATTAAGCCCATATGTCTAATTCTCTTCAATCTGACATCACACCAAACTGTTTTAATAATCTCTAGCTCTTCACTGTTGCCCCTTTCTGCTCACTTAGTTCCCACCTTCTCTCCACCGGCTTCTCCCAGTTTCCTCCCTTTCCTACCCACTCCTAGTCTCATGCTTAACAAAGCAGAACATATTATTTCCCTAGTCTCTTTCTTGGAAACAGATGACCCATATTTAGCCTCAGGCAAGCAGCTGGAATGAAAAATTTCAGTCCAAAAGGATAAAGTTTAGTAAAGTTATAAACAATCAAAAACAAAGACCCACCTTTGTATTAGACAACTTGAATAATATGCTAAAAGATGTACGTATAGTACACATAGCCTAATGTATACTCAAAATAAATAAATAAAAAACCAAACCCCAACTATGCCTGACATCCTTTTGGCAGTATAGTCTGGATGAAAAGATATATACTTTTGAGACTAAAATTAGCTTAGAAAAACAGTTGCAAACACAGCAATGGGGAGTATATTCTGATCACTTACCAAAAAAAAAAAAAAGGCAGAATGAGATAACCTAATCAAAAGAAAAAAAAACATTTCATGCTTCACAGGTCACCTAACACTCAACCTTGCCCTGCAATTCTTCCGATGCCAAGGGACCTTTGGACACTGGAGAATAAATAACACTCATTTCTTCTCCAGCATGTTGCTGGATGTACCACTAAATAGGAGAGAGATGTGGCAGCATTGACATAAGAATTAAGATAACTTACTTAAAAAAACAAAGGAGGGGAAAAAGAAGGGAAAAAAAAGAAAAGGATCTTTTCAGAAGCAAAAATCAACGATTCTTTCCTTTTTGACACCCTCAAGTTATACAAATCAGGGAAAATGGAGGTAAATTTTTTTCTGCACACATAAGACCACGCTTCCTAAAATAGCGTGAAATCTGCTGGTACAATCACATGCTAAATTCAGTCTCATAAGGCAATGAAACAAAGATTTGGGGGAAGATTTTTATAATGACTGGAAAATCTTAGAAAAAAAATATGAGTTTTTACATCTATGCAATGTAAGACAACAATTTAAGCTCCCATTAAAGAATGCAAGAAGATTATTACAGAAGTAAGGAATTTACAGTCATCACTGACCTGCACAAAGTAATAATCTGAGATTTAATGAACTGAGTTTTGGTTTTAATCCTTTAAATTACCAGCTTTTTGTCAGTAGCTAAGGTAAAAACTAGTGGTGAGCAGCGGCCTGATTACATATGATAAATACTAAGTTGCTGTACATGACAAAATTAAAAAAGGTCAAGAACAAAAGTGTCAAAATTAAATAGTTCATATATAAAGCTATCAAATTAATGGAGCATCTGAAAGCTAAAGCCCTCCAGTGAATGTGATAAATCTGTGTAAGTTAGTGTGAATGCTACATTCGATATCTAAGATTCAACCAAAAGAACACAGCTGCATCAGTGCGCACAAATGGGTAACAGAAGTGAGAAGAATTAGGGATGTGTTATTCATTGGATGTTATGAGACAATGGTTATACTTATACTACTAAAACAATTCTTTAACTCTGCTATATCTTAAAAAAAGTAACTCTTACTTTTCGCAGCATGCCAATGAGACATAGGATGGAAATGGTCTACATGCTCTGTTTTCATTGTCTCTTTGGCAATCTGCATTTTCATGAATGCACTAAGACTACCTCATAAACCAGATGGCATTGCACAATGAAATCATTTTAAGTTGACTAAAAGATAGGAAAGATGATCTGTAATATTAGAGAAATTCTGTAATAGTGCATAAATGCTAATAGTTGGGCAACTGCAAATATTTTATCTTGAAATACTGCCAACTTTGTAATTGTGGCAGGATATGAAAGTACATATAAGAAGCTCAAGGATGAGTAGAGGCATTTATGTGGAGAAAAAAATACTACCTACCATCTCTAAGTTGTATTCTTATACTTCTGAGTATCAGAATTCATTTAAAAACCAAAATCAACACCAACAAAATCGCCTTTAAAAACTATAATGCAATAAAAACTTTCAAAATATAAATCAATTGTGTTTCCTGTAACCTAAGTGTGAAAATAAAGTGATGCCATTTGTTGTGAGAGGTATGAACTACCCCATTCACCTCCATATGGCATTATTTCCAATAAACCCAATAAACCATTATTATATTTTAATAGCTTGATTCTGAAAATTTTTCCTGCTTGTCAAAGGAAAAAAAAGCAAACATACAGTACAAATGTTTAGACAATTCATTGTTTTAAATACACTCCTATAATGTCTTGTCCTGATCCACAATTACTTCACAGATGCTGTTGACTACATTATTATGTGTGTGAAGACAAAGGCACACAGCAAGTTCCATTTCACACAGTATACTGTTGTGAATTTTGCTTTACTTGTTCCTTTACTGTTACATTGATTATTGCTATTTATTAATTATTGCTAAAATCTATTTTGAGTAAGCTCAAGACAAGCACTAGAAAGGTCAAATAAGGAACCTGAAAAATAGTGAAGAGGGCTCCAGAAAAATCTCAGAAATATACTTGAGATTTCAAAAAGATGAGCGAATTCATGTCTTCCTGCTTTTTTGAAAACATGGAGAAACAAGCTATTATATTAAAGAAATTAAATACTGAGAGAAATTGTTTTAGTAAAAGACAACCTAATTAGAAAATGTTCTATTTGGTCTGTTGCAGGAAAGTGTTTTTCAATCATAAAAAACCCAAATGTTCCTAAAGAGCATTTCTAAGAATCTGTGCATTTTTTTCCCATCATAAACTTATGGTAATTTTAAAAAGCCAGTGCTTTATATACTGACTGACTGAAAATAATAACTAAAACCTTCATATGCATTTGGTTACATGGCAGAGATGGTTGGACATGAAACAGTGTTTGTGGACTCACATCTGCCTTCTCTGTATATAGACAACCTTTATCTTTCACACTTCTACTTCATAAATTCAAGGGGCAAGGGAGTTAGTAGTTTTGAAAGATAAATTCTAAAAAGGCAGAATACTTTGAATTACTTTGAATACATTTTCTATACAGGGAATATTCTCTTGAAAAACCCAAATCAAAATAATAGCCCCCAAAAAGCTCTGAGACTGTTTCTTACCAAATCCCTCATAAAACAAAATTATAAACATTTGTCACAGTCACATTTTTTGTAGCACTAGACAATATTCCTTTGTCTGTGACAGACTTTTGATATAAAAATGCAGTAGAAGAGAACTAAGTTAAACAGGTCAAGCTTGTTGCATTTCAGTATCTTTTAAACAGAACTCTCATGTTTAAGACAAATTTGTTTCTCTCTCCATTTTGAAAGCTTATTTATTGCAATGAGTGGGAGAAAAAACAGAAGATTTAAACAGGAAAACTAACTGGCAAAGACACATTATCAGTAATCATGTTTTGTTAGTAAATATTCAATCTGAGCCCTAGACTCTCAAGCCATTTTACAAACATTTCCTGTTAAAACATTTTTATCTGCTGTACAGATTTACATGCCAACATGTGCCAACACATATGGCTATTATCAGCCAATGGTGCACATTTGTTTAGTGGCTCCATCAGCTTTTGTAGACCTATATAATGATACTGTCAACTCTCCCCCTCACTTGCATTTTTGGATTATCTTATCTTGCTGTTCACAGCTCAGGACCCAATCCTGTTAACAGGAGAAATTTAATTTGTTTAAAGATTTTTAAAATTAGAAAGAAAGACCTCTCCCTGTTAGCAGAACTATGAAAATGACTCTTTGCTCATGTGAAATTGTTTCATTTCTGAGAACAGACCATGACCAGCCCTGGCAAGTCACCTGAGAACTAGAAAGAGTGTTGTTTCTGATCCTCCTAATTAATGAAGACCCAAAAAACCAAACGAAAAACGAAGCGAACGAAAACTGAGGTGTGCACCAGATCTGTCAAGGGCAAGACAGTCATGTGTGTGAGACAGATCCAAAACAAGGCTTAAAAATATTAAGCATGGACGATCCCAAAACTGAGGCTTAGGGGATCACCTCCTTGTTGTATGCAGTATTCATCTGTTTCATAGCACTTTTGGGCAAAATGATTTTGAATAGTAAAAGGGAAAAAGCAGCAAATTTGCACAGATCTAAAACAGATGAGTTTCCTTAGTGGGGAGGACACTTCAGAGCATCAGGCTCTGTTTAGCTGAAAATGTGCCTTTTGCTATTATCTGTTGTGAAACTTGCTGTGTCCTCTAATGCACTATACAGATAGTTAACTATAAACTTGGTATGTCCTTAAAAATAAGGCAAGAGACTATAATATCTTTTGAAACTAAGATGCCTTAAGAGTGAAGTCCTAGACACTATGAAGTATGTTTTTGCTTCATGCTAATCCCAGGTTACAACAGCATACCTGAGCGTTGGTGTACTTTAACAGGAAGACATACATACTGCGATTCATCTAAGGACTTCTACCAGGTGTATTCCTCATCATGTAGGGGGAAAAGGTTAAAAATGAAATACATTTCTTGATTTAGAACTCATATGCTTTTAGATAATGAATTTTTAAAGATATATATTTATAATTCCTGTGTATTTTGCAGTCCCTGAATCAGTGTTACCAGGGTAGTGCAAGCCATTATTATCATGTAGAAACAAAAATAAAACTACGTGATTTCAGAATGTGAATCTCGTTCTAGTCAACAGCTAGATCCTTCAGTTCTGGCACTGGTTATACAGTTCAGACAGTAAATAATCAAGACATATTGGAAGTTAAACTTCCTTCAGAGTTCCTCAAATTGGACGTAGAAAATCACAAGCAACTATTAGACTAGGGGAATTATTTCAAGGGCCGTGCTGTGGGATACGGTATTCCACCCTGGCTGTGCAGGATGGTCATACTTGGGGTATTTCCAGACAACCCTAAGAACAAAGATCCTCAGGATGATAACTTACATAAATTAGACCCACACTGATGTGGCTATATGGCTTCCAGTACCCGAACTTAGTGCTGAGAGCTACTGTGGGTGTCTCAGAAAGAGTAAGGTTCACACAATTAGATATAGCCTGTGACTTTTTCTGGATGAGCATCACACTTCTTGTTAGTTATGTGTGAAAGATAGGGCACTTTTACACTGACTTCTTGTTTTTATGGGTGTAATAAAAGTTGGTAAAGTTGCAGCCAGTGCAAAACTTTGTGAAGAAACATAAAGAGTGGGGGAAAACATGAAACTCTTCTCCCACTTGATTGGACACAATCTGCTACATGTGTTGCTTTAGGATAATTTAAACTCTGAATTTATACACTGTATATATCTACAGTTCAAGATGTTATTAATAACTGCATTTCACAAAATGTCCTCTCTCTGGGCACATAGTATGTTGTACCTATCTGATAGGTCTAAAGTTGGCAGACAGATGTTGCAAGTCATCCACATTATGGCCCACCTCTCTAGAGCCTGTGTGCACAACAGCCAGCCATCTGTTTTCTGGACTCTCTGATCTCCCCATTCTTTTAAGGCCAGCCCTATGGAGAATGGTGGCAGCAGTGGCTTGCCATCCAGTGAACAAATATCACACCAGCTCCTTTACTTTTTTATACCGCCCGGAGAATGTGGAATGGATTGTTTTAATTATAAGTCACCTTGTTACTTACATTCTGTTTGTTGAGTTAAATCTGTTTGACCTAGAAGTTCTCTAAAGAGTTCTAACAAATTTGGATTATGCAAGTATTTATCAGTTTTACAATTACAGATAACATCTGACAGGAAAAAAAAAAAAGAAGGAAAAAAACCCAAAACCTAAAAAAAGCCCTTTTCAAGTGATAGGATGGCCTGAGCCGTTTCATTCTACACTGGGATTCTGTCAAATGTCGCATGCTCAGCAGGTGAGCCCTGATCTGTGAAACAGCTGGGTTGTAATTGTTCATTAAGAATTTCACTGAGCACCACACAGCTCAGCATTCAAAAGTGTTTCCAGACAGCCCACTGCAGTGTAGTATGGGTATAACCAAGCTAGCTCAGAGTAAGATCCAGGTGTCGGAAACATAATAACCATGAGCTCTGCACAAGCAAATATTACCCTCTATTTTTCAACTTTGCTAATCTGATGTGAGAAAAAACGTTAAGAGATTATTTTTTTTTCGGTCCTGACATTTCATTGGACCATGATTTCTTCTCTGTTTCATCCCCCTCTACCACAATCTACTCAAATGTATGTAGCATATTCTGTCTCCAAAAGGAAATACTGCTATGCAGATAAATGAATTATTCTTTCTATGGAGATTCTTTCATACTCTGGCTTCTAAATATGATCCACACTTACAATGAGAAAGTAGAAATCAAGGCCAACACTGCTTGTATTAAACAAACTGTTACCATTATTTTGCATTCGACAAGGTAATAAATAAGGACCTGTAAGCAATACAATGATTTCTGTTCTTCTTCTGAACACTCTTTTTCAGTCTCACAGTTATGTTGGAATAGAAATGCCGTGGGAACAAAGTTTTTTCCTTTGCTAGCAAAAATCAAATTGCCTACTTCCATCTTTTTTTTCTTTTAAACTTGCAATTTTTCATGACAAAAAGAGAAAATAAAAAGTGAAAAAAACCTCCAAGGTAAATGATCAAAAATAGTATTTTACTAAAATATTAATCCAAACTTTGGAAATTTGCTTTCATATATTTCTGTTCTCTAAAGCTGGCAGTTACAGAAAAATGCAAATGTCACATTCTTGGATGGGAAGTCTAACTTGTTTCAGAAAGACAAAGAAAATATAACTTGATTCTGTGTGCTACACTTATTCTTTCAAATGATGGTACTGGAGTAGCACATACCGTAGAATATTCTTCTTATTGTACCAGGATAAGGATAAGATGACCACAATCCTACATGCAGTGCTGGAATTAATCTCAAACTAACCTTGTTTTGTTTGTTTGTTTGTTTCCCCCCAATGAAAGTCCTTAAAATACTTCTTAGTTATCTCTTTGTTTATAGCAAAGAGTTTATGAGAGTTACCTGGTCAAAAAAAATTGGATTACACTGGAACTGAAGATATGCAAAAGTGAAATTTAGTCTTGGCTTTAACAGTCTCTGTTTTGACATTGTCTCTTAAACCAAGACCACAATTCTCATGCAATCTGTATCTATACAGCAACTGGCTGTGTCACAGTCCATGGTGATTCTGGGCAATCCCATGCTACACCTAAACACTGCACATACTCAACTCCATTTTGTGCTTTGATGGCAATTCTATATGAATGACTGCAGATGGTGCCTGCTCAGCCACATCCATCCCATCCACTCCCACCGACTGCCACAATATATTTTAAAAGGAGGTTGTGCTGCCCTATGGCCACTTTTCTGAAGTGCATAGGCAGATAATTAGTCCCCACAGCAGCCAGACTTCTCCCGTCAACCTATACTATGCAGTCTTGCTGCTCACCCAGACTGGCTCAACCTCCCTCTTCGCATCGCAGCCTTGTGTTGCAAGAGCAACACAGTGCCGAAGGGCGAGCCAACATGAAGCTCTAAGCAAGGTACGCCGCCTCAACTCCTGGCATCAGGGTGAGGCACAAGAGGGCTGTGCAAATGTCACAACCAGGTCTGGAAGGGGCGTCATGCCTGAGCTGGACCCACTCTGAATGGGGTACCTTGAACATGGTGTGGTTGCTCTTGTGGGGCTGCAAGGGCCTGCAATGTGGATATAGACACACTGGTCTTATGGAGGGATCTAATGGAAGTGCAGACATAGCTATCGACATCAACAGCTACTACAGCTAAAAACTTGGAAAACACTTCTTTACTGCAAGTTATCAATGTTATGATATGTACACATTTCTCAGGAATTGTTTCTAAGAGTAATGGGATAACATTGTATCTCAACGTATATCAACTAGTAAATAATTCCTTTAATTAACTTAATTCAGTAAATGAGTAGTGATTTTTTGCGTTTAGATTGCAGCCTTAGAAAACAGCTGCAGCATGTCAGCTATACCCTCACACTAGGGGAGAATCAAGGGTTACCTTCTGCCTAGTTAGGCTGGTTTAAAATTAAAAATATATAGACTTTCTCTTACGTAGCAGTTTCTCCTATGTTGGCCAGCACAGAATGGGGCTGAGCCATTACTCCTCTTAGATCACTTTTCCCTGAGTAGAAGAAGTGTCCTGACTGTGGCCAAGAGATCTTTTCTAAGAAAGATCTTCTGTGAAGTCTAATGGGGAGAAAAGGGAGAAAGAAAGGCAGAAAGTCCTGATTACTATGCCCCACACAGTATCTGAATACAGTTTCAAGATACAAACTAGACCTTGGTACACAAAAAGAAACTTTGCATTTGCACATTTAATCAACATGTTTCCATACAGACATATACATGTCAATCTCTTTTAACCTGGTTTTACATAAAATTTTTGGAAAATCAAAAATGTTGCCAGGTTGTTGTGAGTGGACTCTTGCACTTTCATTGATCCTTGTTTAAATTTTAATAGGTGTTACACGGGTACTTTGTGCAGATGGCAAAACGAGACTTTTTTTAAGAGAAAGGAAGAAAAACAAAGGATACTTACTAAAGAACAGAGAAAAAAGAATACAGATGTGGTTCCTATTACAACATCATTCTCATTAGACCCGATCTCCTGTGTTAGAAACTTCAAACTGCCAATATCAGTTAGCAGCAGAAAATAATCTGAGGTGCTGTAATATATATCATTTTCTGGGAACGACTGTCTCCCAATGTATTAAATAAACACCAATGTTTTCTGACAACACAGTTCCTGGCCACAAAGTAGTTAGCAACTACTGAGAATAGCAATGCGAAACAGACCAGTACATCATATGGAAGGTCTTGGGGGGGGGGGGAAATAAAAAAATAAATAACCAAACAACTAAATAAATCCTACTGAATAGGGAAAAAAAAATGGGAGGAATTTTATGTCTTGTTATGCACATAACAGTATTATGTACACCTACAGAGTTAAACAGAAAGTGTGCTTCTTAAAGACAGTTAATCTCTGTATAGTATTCTGTATTAAATGTGATTAGAATTCCACTTCTTTCACTACTTAGGTAAAGAGTTAAAAGAGTGTGACAGTACTTCTCAGGACCATTGTGCTAGCACATAAAAACAAGGATGCAAATATTCTAGGCTGGGTTACTGGAAAGAGAAAATGTGCTAAGCCAGTAGTTACTTGATCTGCTTGAACAGTTTTCAAATGCTATGCATCTCAGACAATCTTTTTTTTTTTTTTTTTCTATTTTCCATTTAGAATCATAGAAATTTCAGTTGAAAGGGATGTCTTAAGGTCATATGGTTCAATCTCCTGTTTCAAAGAGGACTACATTCAATCCTGGATCAGATCAGCAGTAGCTTTATCTTAAAATCTTGAAAACATCTAAGGATGGGTAACCTGTTCCAGCTTCAATCTAGCACTACTGAGGTAAGTTTCATTATGTCATCTCTGTAGCTCTCCTTTAAGTACTCATACTTTCCTTTCCATGAGATCTATCACATCGCTCCTTAGCCTCTTCAAACTCTCTTCATAAGTCATGGTCTATGTCTCTAATCATCTTGGTAGCAAGTTTTCTGCAAGTTTGCTAGAAAAATAATTAATATGATATTATTAAATGCAGTGGTTAACATAAATAGTAATAGAAATGGTTCTGGACACTTAAAAAATGTCACCCTTAGAACTCTAGCTTGTTCAGCATCAATCTGCTCTGGCAAGCCTACTTTATAGGGTGTACTCATTTTGGCTGGGACAGAGTTAATTTTTTGCTAGTAGCTGGTACACTGCTGTATTTTGTATTTAGTATGAGAATAATGTTGATGACACACTGATGTTTTAGTTGTTGTTGCTAAGTAGTGCTTAACCTAAGTCAAGGATTTTTCAGTTTCCCATGCTCTGCAGGCAAGCAGGTGCACAAGAATCTGGGAAGAAGCATGGCCAGGACAGCTGACCCGAACTAGCCCAAGGGATGTTCCATACCATTGGACGTCATACTCAGTATATAAACTGGGAGGAGTTGGCCAGGAGGGGCAGATCGCTGCTCGGGGACTGGCTGAGCGTTGGTCAGTGGGTGGTGAGCAATTGCATTGTGCATCACCTGTTTTTCTTGGGTTTTATTTTTCTCTCTTTTTGTTATCTTCCTTTTCATTATTACTGTTATTATTGTTATATTTTATTTCAATTATTAAACTGTTCTTGTCTCAACCCATGAGTTTTCTTTTTTTTTTTCTGATTCTCCTCCCCATCCCACCAGGATGGGGGGGAAGTGAGCGAGTGGCTGAATGGTGCTTAGTTGCCTGCTGGGGTTAAACCACAACATAAGGATAGCTCTGTCTTGGGTAAAATCTACATCATCAGTAAGACCTCGCTCTGATTTACTTTTCATTTCTTCATTCTACCTTACTTCCAAACTTTGGAATAGACCATAGAAATATGAATACTATAAACTTTTCATAAATTATAAATACTATTCTAAGATTTAAATGTGACATCTTAAAATAGCAAAGTTGTTTGGGATTTACACAGAAACATGTTCTTGTGTCGAAATGATTGCTTTAATGCTTTTATGGACTTAAGTGTTTTCTTTCATCTCCTCTAAACTGTAGCACGTACAGTGGTGATTTGATCAAAACCTTACAACTTGATCGCTTATAAAGACAGATGAAGGCAATGTCTTTGAGAAAGACAGAGTGAAGACAAATTGAAGACAGGGAAAACAAACAAACAAGAAGTTAACTGCTTTACTAATAAGAAAAACCTGAATTCTCCTTTTAGGCATGCTTAAGACTTTTATGTTCTTTTAGTCAATAATCTGTAGAACTACTTCATTACAGACAACAATTAAAAAAGGAAGCCTCACACAGGTTTCAAATAAACCTTGTTGCTTTATGTTTTGTAAATCTTAAGTAGAAAGTGATCAGCAACCTGCCAGGAGCTTAGGAATTTACTTTTAATGAAGGTTAAAAAACTATGAATGTTGGAAACAGAACCTTTTATTTATCTATATTCTATTCCGCATATAAGAAAGGATAAGCTTTTTCAGTACGCTTAATATCATAACTCCACAGGTGTCCCAAATGCACCTATGAAGTAAATCAGCCTGTCTGCCGGCTGGGATTTAGGCTATCTTGCCAAAAGTCTGCCAGTTTAACTGAATAATTCATGATGCTTTATGATGTGGACTACTGTCCACAAGAGAGACAAGTAGACTCATTTTTCTTATGTGAGCCAAAGGAAAGAGGAAAATATTATATTACTCCCCCATTTAAATAAGCTTCTCACCTTGTGAGAAATGCATTATACTGCTACTAGTGAGTAATTGTGTCCTATTGTAAAATTGCTCTGATGAAGATGGTAAGGAGCTTGTAAGAATGAGAGTTTGCTGAGGAAGTTTTAGGTAAAACCCAGAAGTTAAACTGTAAAGGTAAAAGTGACAGAAAGCAGACCAACTTTTGTAACCCACTATATTTGGAATACTGCTATTCTACTTAATTCATATAACAGAATGGTTATAACGGTTTTGTATGAAGCATTACTTGTGTACCTAAAACCTTTCTGCAGGATTGAACCAAGTGCAAAGATCGATTACAGGCCAAAAGGATGTAGCAATGACATTTCTTGGGTGACAATCTGATTCCCAGTAATTATTACTTTTAAATTTTATGGCAATCTGTTTTATCAAATGACATATTTTTTGTGTCAGGTATCTGTAACCTTTTACACAACACTGTGCTTGGTATGGAATTATTTTGATGAGAGAATGTTAGTATAATGTCAGCACCATCAATGTTTTCATCTCTGAAGTGCTCCCGTCAGAGATGTGGGGTGACTGGTATAATCTCATGAATAGAAAATAATTTGAAAGATGTCTACAGCACTAATCCACTGAATTCACAGTGAATTTCACTGGGCTAAACCATCAAAAACTCAAATATGGAATTGCATGTAGATGAAAAGTAAGATTGAGAAATAATATTTATATTTCTAGATATCTTATATTTGACACTTATTACCTATTTTTCTTTTTTTTAATAACTACCACAGAAGATATATATTTATATATTTCAGTGTTTGTGAATTTTAATGCCTTATTGGTATATGCACAAAGGATCCAGAGTTATGAAGTCAAATTGTACTTTTTCTATTGACTTCACCAAATTAAGACAGTTATTTTGTCCACATTTGGGCAATGTTTTCCTCAGATCTATAGGCTATTTAAAAGGGAAATAAAAGTAATAATCATAAAACCTGAAAAATATGTTGCTTAAATGCCTTCAAAATAAAAATCTTTGTATTATTCCTTTCATTTTCTGAACTCCAGCATTTAGATTAAAAAGCAAAAGATTTGTCACTTAGCTATACAATAATCAGACTAAAAATCTGTCTTCATACTTCTGCATTACAAATACTTTATGCTGTATTAATAGGTAAAAAGAAAATATCTTAAAATGCTCTAAACTGCTTACCCCAGCCTTTTATGTTTCCTTTCCTCATAAGATAAAATGGTATAGGTTAGGAAAGTTCTTATTCAGAATGTACCTTAAACATTTTAATGCAACTTTACTTTTTAGCACTGTTCAAACTCATGTGAATAACATGTAATTTCTACAGCCATTCTGATACTAGCATTACCATTACTAATTTACCTATGAAGTCTATGAAAAAAGATCACTATTTTTTGTAGGGGTGCGTTCTCTTTCCAAATCAGATTTCTTCATAGATTCTTGTTTTGGGTTTGTGTGGTGGGGTCTTGGTAGCAGGGGAGAGGGCTACAGGGCTGGGTCCTGTGAGAAGCTGCTTAAAGCTCCCCTGGCTCCAAGTCGGACCGACCTCTGGCCCAGGCCGAGCCCGTCAGCGACGGCGGTAGTGCCTCTGGGAGAGCAGAGTTAAGGGGGGGGAACCTGCAGTGAGTAGGGGATTGGGATGTGAGAGGAACCCCTCTGCAGATACCGAGGTCAGTGAGGAAGGAGGGGAGGAGGAGCGGGGGAGGAGGCTGCTGCCCCCGCAGCCCGTGGTGAGATGGCAGGGTGTTCCCCCCCCAGCCTATGGAATGGAGGGGAGCGGGGCAGCAGATGCCCACCTGCAGCCCAGGGAGAGAGGAGCCCACACCAGAGCAGGGGGATGCCCCCCAAGATGGCCGCGACTCCGTGGGAAAGCCCGTGCTGGGGCAGTCTGTGACTGAAGGACTGCAGCCCATGGAAAGGACCCACGCTGGAGCAGCTTGTAAAGAACTGCAGCCCATGGGAAGGACTCACATTGGAGAAGTTCATGGAGAACTGTGTCCCATGGGAGGGACCCCACGCTGGAGCAGGGGAAGAGTGTGAGGACTCCTGCCCCTGAGGTGGAAGGAGCAGCAGAGACAACATATGATGAACTGAACCCCCATTCCCTGTCCCCCTGCACCGCTGCTAGCGGGGAGGAGGGAGAGAATTTGGAAGTGAAGTTAAGCCCGGGAAGAAGGGAGGGGTGGGGGAAGGCATTTTAAGACTTAGTTTTTATTTCTCATTATTCTACTCTGATTTGATTGGTAACAAATTAAATTGATTTTGGTTTTTTCCCCAAGTCGAGTCTGTTTTGCCCGTGACCATAACTGGTGAGTGATCCCTCCATGTCCTTGTGTCGACCCATGAGCCTTTTGTTGTATTTTCTCCTCCCCATCCCACCAGGGGGGAGGAGTGAGCGAGCAGCCATGTGGTGCTTTGTTGCCATCTGTGCTTAAACCATGAAAACTCTATCAAGTGGGGTGGGATAGCGGGAAGAGGAAGTGGGGCTAAAGAAAAGCAGGCTGAAAGAAGGGCTCATCAAACTTTGAAGCTATCCAGAATTTGACACCTAGTCTAAAATACTTTTATCAACTTTTTTTATAAGAGGAGCTGAGCTTCTCCAAGGGCAATGTATTACACTCTAAAATACCTTTCTGAGGCAGGTGAGACCAAATGCCTTCTGGAGGTACTTGATTCTTTCCAGTAAATACTAACAAAGCCTAGATGATGAGCTCAGATTAAGTGCTAAACTTTCTAAAACTTAAATTAGACTAATTCTGCTTTATATAGCCCTAATTGCAGACCAGTGATTGTTGCCTTCAGAAAGTGAGAATGGGATTCATCACATGTAATAATAGATTTATACAAGTTAACATGCTTAAATCTGAGCTTATCATTCTGGGCTTTCTTAATAATCAAAAAAGACACATAGATAAATGGGTAGCATTTCATAGGATCATAGGCTAATTCAGATAGGAAGAGACCACAGGGAGTCTCTAGTCCATCCCCCTTCTCGAAGCAGGGGCAGCTCTGTAGTCAGACCAGGCAGATCTGAGCTTTATCCACTCAGGACCTGAAAACCTCCTAGGATGGAGAGAGGTGGAGAGACTGCACAACCTCTCTGGGCAACCTGTTCTACTGCCTGACTAGCCTCATGGGGAAAAAAGTTTCTCGTTATCTCTTGTCCTAACCACTGCCATTTTAACTTATGTCCATTTTACCTTGTCTTCCCGCATTGCTCTGTTGTGAAGAGCCTGGCTCCATTCTCTTGATAACCTCCTTGTAGGCTGCTGTTAGCTCCCTCAGTCTCTTCCTGAGCCATCTCTTCTCCAGGCTGAATAAGACCAGCTCCCTCAGACTCTCCTCACGGGGCAAGTACTCCAGCCCCCAACCACCATGGTAGTCCTCTACTGAAGTCCTGTTTATTGTTGCCTGCTTACATTGTGAAGCCAAAGCTGGATGCAGTAGTTTACATATGGTCTAATGAGTACTAAATAGATTGGGAATTGTCACTTCCCTCAATCCAGTGTCTCTACTCCTGTTAATATAGCTGAGGAGGCTGATGGCCGCCTTTGCTGCCAGGGAGCTGCTGATGCCGGTTCACCTTGCTGTTTGCCAAGACCACCAGTACCTTTTCTTCAGACCCATCTGTCACCAGCCTGTATCACTGCAAGGGGTCCTTCCTTCTCAGGTGCAGGACTTTGCATTTGTCCTTGTGGAATTTCATAAGGTTCCTTTTGGCCCATTGCTCCAGCCCATCTAGGTCCCTTTGGATGGCAGCCCTGCCTCCAAGCATATCGACTGGTATGGAAATCAGGGAAGACCTTATCGCTCTCTACAACTACCTGAAAGGAGGTTGTAGCTAGGTGGGTGCTTGTCTCTTCTCCCAAGTAACAAGTGATAGGACAAGAGGAAATGGCCTCAAGTTGCACTAGGGGAGGTTTAGATTGGACATTAGGAAAAATTTCTTCACCAGAAAGGTTGCAGAGCATTGGAACAGACTGCCCAGGGAAGTGGTGGAGTCACCATCCCTGGAGGTATTTAAAAGATGTGTAGATGTGGTGCTTAGGGACATGGATTAGTGGTGGATTTGGCAGTGTTAGGTTAATGGTTGGACTTGATGATCTTAAAGGTCTTTTCCAACCTAAATGATTCTATGATTCTATGAATGATCCTCTTAATTTGGTGGCATCTGCAAACTTGACTGTGCACCATCAGCTCCTACAGATCATTAATAAAGGTGTTAACAAGACTACAGATATCTGCATTTTGTGACCACACCTGGTGCTCTGGTTCCGCCTGCCTGTTTTACAGGTTGCATGTGTTTCTGCATATACACCTGAGGCAGTTATCCCTTTTCTATTTTTTGCCATTTCTGAGATCACTCTTCTTCCCATAACTCAGAAACTTTTGCTTTCTACCCTCGATTACCACTTGCTCACTTCTGTCACAAATTCCCAGTTTAAAGCTCTCCTTACCAGGTTGGCCAGACTGTTGGCAAGGGTGTTCTTGCCCCATTTTGACCGGTGGTTCCTGTCTCTACCCAGGAGTCCTCAATCTTCAAAGTGAATCCCATGGTCATAACAGGCAAATCCCTGTTTGAGCTGTTGAACTAGGTGTTATCCAGCAAGATTTGTCTGCTCCCACCTAAGCTTTCCCCTTTTACCAGCAGGTTTGAAGAGAGAACATCTGGGCCCCATGTCCTTCAGCCCTAGAGCCCTGTAGTCACTCTTGGTATGCTCCAGCCCTTCCCTGGCAGGGAATTTTAGACAGTTAAATTTAGACAGTTTCCATACTAGCTATTTTTACCTCAGATATTGCAGAAAGGCTTTTAATGGGCAGTGATATCCGAGACATTCATTAGAAAGTGGATTTACTATGTGGGTTTTTTCCCTTGTCTTCTCCATTTTCTTTCTAGCTTCACTTCTTTGAAATTACTCAAACTGATCATAAATTATGAGGCTGTTCAGGAAACACTGCTCCCACATACACAAAGTCATAAAACAAAAAGCTGATTAAGGTCAGCCTGATTTGCTGAAGCTAACATTACTTAAATGCATACTTTCCCCAAGAACCTTGCTCTGAGTTTACCACCCAGCTATGAGGATATTGCAATGATTTAATCCAATAGTGAATTTCTGTTCACATCATGGAGTGTGATTCCATGGAGAACATATTAATACAATTATGCTAAGAGGCTATTTCATTCCTTTTTGGAAGTATGAAATTCAAGATAAATTACTGTAATAAAATCTGGCTCTCTGCAACTTGTCTGTAATAATCTAGTTAAGAAACCAGTGGTATTATGGTATATGTAGTTGTTTCAGTGGACAACATGTGAAAAGAACCCGAGTAATAAATATTTCATTGTAGGCTGAGACATAAACGGTAAAGAAAGAAAAAAAAAAAAAAAAAGCTCATCTGTTTTCCCATCAACATAGTGAATGAAAATTACCTGTTTCACTTACATTGCATTGGACATGGAAGGAAATATTTTTTGATTCCTATAACAGGAATTCCTACTTTAACTGAATGCTGTATCTGACAATGACTCTGTATAACCATAATATTATCAATATCATATTATGTTGGAAAATTGTTCAGATATTTTAGTTTTCAATGAGAAGCTGCAGATTTTAGGCATAAGCATTAAACTAAATAGACTCAATATTAAAATGAGTAAAGATAGTGCTGCATCAAGTCCAATGAAATTGCTATTTTCTCATGTAATCTATAGCAATCCTACTCTCATTTAGAAGCACAGTAATTTTTACATTCATGCCTTGTAGCTAATGCCATCAGTGCTGTGTAAAAATAATAACATTTCTGTAGACTTCAGAAATAAATTGTTTAAACAGGATTTTGCCATTCCTTTTATTCTTCCCAATTCTGTTCTGTTTATGGGACACCTCTGGCAAAGGTTAGATGAGATGCATGTTTGATTAAACGGCTCCAGCTGCCTTGCTGACTTTGTGTTACGGTCCATGGCAGTAGAAGAAGCAGGGTGCACTCTGTATTGCATTCAAACACTGTAAGAGGTGAGGTGCATGCTAGTCTGTACAATGCCAGGAGGGGCAACAGCATGTTGTACAAAGGGACTTCCTTATGATGCATTTACCGCAACTTCACTTGCCCCTTTCCCCAAACTCCCTTGACTCCTTCTTAAACAACCTGAGCAACATTTCTGAAAGTCAATGAAGTTTCAGAGTGACATTTCAATCTAACTGACAATTCAGTTGACTAACATAATTCTCCCTATGCCACCTAACAAAGTACAGTTCTATTGGTAAATACATTAAACTTAAGGAGACATTTTTAATCACTCATGACTAACTGTGACAATTAAAAAAAATTATTGCCCTTGTCGCCACCTGTTTTCAAACATACACTAAGTGTTGATATTCCATTTAGACATTAAAGATCTGAAACAGTATGGCAGGACATGAAACAGACCTATTTTTGGGTAACAAAAACAAATTGTGCAGGCAGAGCATGTGCTATGGCAGTGTTGAGCACCAGTGCTGCACACATTACTACTGCAGATAGTGTTCATGTCTTTCATCCGCACTGACACTGAGACTTGCTAGACATAGTTTTTATTCCCTCACTCTTGTTTGTAATAACTCTTTAGAGAAATGAAAATAGAATATAAGACTTCTGCCAAGTGTTTTGAGTTTCTGTTCATTCCACCTCCTGCTCCGGAAGTGAGGTATCTGCTGTTGACAAGTATTTTGTCCCAGCATTGTTAATACCAGTAATACTAGTAATCCCAGAAGAACAATGTCTGCTACAAGACACCCAGATTCAACTCAACTACTGTCATCTCAACTGTTTTAAGCAACTAATGGCAAAAGAAATTATCATATTCTGTACTCTCATGTCCTATAAATTGTCAAATTCTAAAACGTTGAATTCGAAATCAAAATGTAGCAGCATGAATAAAGGCTATAAGTGCTGCGTATGTACAGATCAAATTTGTATGTGAAGGATTTGAGAACAAAGTTGGCAAATATAGTTACTGTATCCGCAGAAACAAATGTTAGATGTGATTGTCCTCTGTAAGGATGTTAAGCTTGGTTCTCTGTTACAGAGCATTACACTTCAGTATGCACTGTGGAGTGAACCATAATTTATCTGTTACACAAACAATCACAAATGTTAAAAGTCTCTAAAAGAAGGATAAAATATGAAAAACATTAAAGTAATGGTAGCTTTTAAAATTAAGCTAGTATTACCTTATCCACAAAATTCATGGTTCATTTTGACTGACAAATCCTCATAACTCATTGACAGATTGTTATGATCTCCCAAACAGTGAAACATGGTAATGGGAATGCAGTAATCAGTATTATCGGCAAATCACAACCTCAGATAGTTACTCTGTGTTGAGATTGATGGGAATATGATAACATTCCTGCAGCTGACACCCATACAGATCCTTCCATTTTTCAAAGGACACATCTTACATATAAAACAAAGGACACGTCATCTTACACATAAAAACATTACAGCTGCCTCTTCAATCAGGAAAGTCCTACAAACTGATCAAAATTTGGAGAAGCCTCAAATATTTAAGTGGGGTTTTTTTGCATTATACGGGATATCTGATAGCTTTTTTAAGCCTATTTTTCATAAAATGGAAAGGAGCAATCTTGTAGAATACAGTCAACAATCACCAGTCTGATATTAGAACCACAGCCCGACAATTTCAGGAATTACTTTAAAAAGAAGAAAATAAGTGGGGATCAGAAAACAAGTCCCCACTATTCCCACATATGAATTTTAGATCCCACAGGTATAAGAAAAGACTGAGGTATTCTACTGCACAGGAAATAAGATTTGCACATAGAAGATCTCTTCATTACATATATACCTATAGGAGAAGCTTTTCTGGAGTGTAGGTCCTGCCCTGTCTTTGAAATCTTTGGTAATAAAGTCCATAAGTAAAGCTTATCATATACTTAGGCAGACACTGCATAGTAATTTCATCATTTATTATTTTCAAAGATGACAGATTATTATCTTATAGAAACAGACTAATATTTCCAAGCCAGCATGACAGCTGTAAGTCTTCTGCAAGTGACAGAACTGATAGAAGCGTAACTGAAAAAAATGTTTTCACTTAATGAACAAATGCCACGAGCTTCCTCAGACAAAGGTTTCCTGTAACAAAGACTCTGGCAGAACTGGACTTCTACTGATAAAGAGATTTGTTATCCAATTTTCTGGTTCTGAAGTAGTTACAGGATTTTTTAAGGAAATTAAACTAGAGAAATCTTTAAAATCTACATTTTTTAAAAATAATGTGAAGAGAGGACTTTGTTTTTCCTCTGTGAACTAGAAATATATTAAAAAGTCTCCTCCCCACTTCACTAGAAAACTCAAAAGTAATAATTTAGATTGAGAACATCGTCCAGGTAGTAAATCATGTAAGAAATAAAGAATTAATTGGGAGGAAACTCTGCTGTACCAATGCCTGAAGCTGGGGGTACTGACTTGATCTTCAGGTGAGATTTTGCCAAAAAGCAGACATGAATGTATCACGAAAACATCAAATGCTACAACACAGAAGAAACTGCAGCGTCTTGGTCAATAATCCAGAAAATTACAAGATAGTTCTGATTGACCTTCAGTGGCACACATTCAGGAGTTCAAGCTGCGGTTGACTGGATTATCTGCACACTCAGAGGAGACCGTGCAGAACATGGGTCTCGGGTCTGGGATGCAGGCTTGGAACAGAAGCCAGAGAAACAGGCCCGCACCAACTCTTCAAAGAAGACTAACTACACTGGGGACTTTTATGTAGCAAGGATGATCTTTGGAAAATCTATATTAAGTCTAGTTGCAGAACAAGAAGTACTAATAGGTATACAATGAAATACTGAAGGAAAAGATGAAAATAACTGCACTACCACTCTTTCGGGTCACTCCTTTAAATCCATATGTTTTGCAGTTCACAGCAACAGAATACTGGTGTTCACGTTATGCTTTTAGTTCTAATACATCATCAATCCATGTCTTATCTGCACACTCATTGAGTTCATATGCATCTAAGGGATGCTAACAGAAATACTCTAGAAAGAACAGGCCCAGTGTATGTATGTGACTTACTACATCTTATTTTTTTGAACACCATCATTTATCTTTATTGACTTAACTATATTTAAAACAGATCACTGCATTTTTCCTGGGGTTTTTTTCATGCTGTATTTTCTCTTCTTTCTGCTTCTAACTTACACCCTCTAAACATAGCATTCTCTTACATTATGCTGTTTACCTCTTCCCCTGCTAGTCTCTTTCCTTCTCACTCCAAAATTTACTCCAAATCTCTATTCCTCCCTACTACCTTTTGTAAAAGTTACTTCTTCCACCTTTACTGCTTTTCTCGTACCTCCCTCAAAAAACATTCATCACTTATTAATAATCTTATAAAGAGGACCTAGAAATACCACTAGTCACCTAAAAGACAAATATATCTGCTAACCAAAGAGTTGCTTGAAATCCACACTAATGTTCAGGCAGAAACCTGACTGCGTCCTGTCCAAATCATCCCCATGGCTGGAAAATGGGATTGTGAAGGGATTTCTACCAGGACACAATAGTTGGAAGGAAATTCAGGGGACTAATATTTCTTATCAGCTATAAAAAGTAAGCTATTTTAGTAATGCTTTAAGAGACTCATATTTTTTAACATCATATGTAAAATTAAGATAAGCTTATAGGGATGTGTGACTATGTTACTTTGTTAATATGGATAGCAAATGTAAAGCTAACCGTTGAGAAATGAAATCCCTTGGAAATACTTTATAGATCTACTTCTCTAAATTTCTTTCAAGAGCAGCTTAAATAGAACCAAAAGAAAGTATTTGCATGTGCTGATTGACATAGGGATGGTCCTGGAGGATTTTGTACTTGAGCATACAAATGTGAAATAAAATCAAATTAGCATGCTAAGGAAATTAACACTAATATAAATACATTCCTGAATAGTCCCAGATAGCTAATCCCTGGGAAGAGTAACTTAAATTCTGTTTTTATTTATGAAAATGGATTCTATTAGAGTTCCACTTGCTAAAAATGCTCTAAGCCTTAGGCTATGCCTAAAGGCAGAGACATTATATGTGCTGTAAATGCCAACTATTTCAAGTATTTCTTCTTAAAGTTACCCTAAATGTGGCAAAATTATAATACCATATAATGAGTTTGACATTCGATTACATTAACAGTATACATATAAATGAACTAATTTCCTGTTTGAATTATTTGATAGATCTAATTATAATTTAAAATACTATTAATCTTTGTTAATCAGTGGCAGTGAATGAAGATGCCTCAAAAGTAATAGGTTTTATATTGTCTTTCAAAGCTTCAAACAAAGCTAAAACAACTTGTTACGGCACTAATTCAGTAATGAACATAAAAGCACTTAGCATCTAAAAATCTGAAAAAGCAGTGAAAAAAATCCATTAATAATGAAGAATGAAACACCTGTAACATCTATAAAACTTTCCTTTTTAAGCTAATAGAATTAAAATAATATTCTTCTACAATACAGATGTTAAAAAGTATAATCTAGATTGGAAAAAAAAAAAAAGTAACAATAAAACCAAACAGTTTTAGGATGCCAAGGATGGAAGATTTTTTAATATCAATTCCCAATCTTAACCTTTCTTTTACCTCTTACCCCAGAATATGTTTTAATGTCTTACTAATCCAAAAACTTTATTTATTTTCTCTACAGGTGATCTCCATAGAGTTGTTTTAAACTCTCATGCACAAAAAACAAAGTAAACAAACTCACAAAATAACTCTTTATTCTCATCAGCTTGTTTCAAAAAGGACAACATGCCATATTAGAGATATGAGGTCAGAAGTCATTTTGGCTAGCTCAGATTTACAGTCAATTATTTTACACGAGCGCTTAATAGATTGTGAGACCACTTACAACTTTCCTGATGGTGAAAAATCCTACTGTTTCAGTGTATTTAGATTTAACAGAAAAGAAACAATCTTGACTTGTAAGTTTTTAAACTAGGACTCATGCTATAACTAAGGAATTGCCAGGTACAGAATTTTTATTAAGGGTTAAGGATTCTTGTAAACAACCAGTGCGTACTTTTTGTGTGTGAATTTGCATGAACTAGTATTATATGTTATAGGCAGCCTCAGCTACATTTACAACCACTTGATAATCATAATAACCTTTCAGCTTGCAATAAATTAAAGCTTTCATTACAGGAAAATGACAAGGAAAAAAGGGAAAGGGAAAGGGAAAGGGAAAGGGAAAGGGAAAGGGAAAGGGAAAGGGAAAGGGAAAGGGAAAAGGAAAAGGAAAGGGAAAGGAAGAGGAAAAGACAGAAGAGAAAAAGAAAAAAATAATAATGTGGAAAGCAATCAGGTTAAATGCTGGTTAGCATAGTCAACTGATTATTCTACAATAAAGAGAAATTTTCCAACAGCAATTAACTACTGACACCAGACTGGAAAAAAGACCTGATTCTGGAGCTGCAAGGCTGATATACTGACAACAATTCCCAACCCATCTCAGAAATCCCCTTTTTTAAACAACAGGGGGTGATATTATTTCTTTATGTTAAATGAACTGATTTATCACAGGTATGATCTCTCTACTTTTAGCATCCTTGCCCTACAAAGGAACACGGAGATCAGAAAAAGTAAATTTAAAAAAGTCAAGGATAACATGAAGTCTAATAATCTTTCTTACACTGAGAAAACAGCACAACTGTAAAACTTGTTTAGTATTAAGTTTACTAACAAACACGACAAAATACAGATGAACAAGAATCAGAATGTCCATCAACCAGGAAGCTGTGATGCTGCAGCTTTTACTGAGCTGGAACTGTGCAGTGCATATACTGATGGAAACACATTATTCTGAGAGGTAGAAAGAAAATTGTGAAAGCTACAAAGAGATCTTATACTGCTGTGAAACCAGATGATAAAACGGCAGCTGAAATCCAATGTCAATAAAAACAAAGTAATGCACAGGAAAAAAAAAGAGCTCTAACTACAGATATACAAGAAGGTATTCTAAATTAGCTATTATCATCTCAGAGAGAGATCTGGGAATCAAACTAGAAATGTTTCAAAAGACACATCAACCCAGTGCTCAGTAGCTGTCAGAGTTGGAAGCAGAATGATACAAGTTACTAAGAAAAGAACAGAGAACAAAACAGAAGAAAAAGCCCACCAATACAAAGCTGCATAAGCCATAATACCTAAGCAGTTTTAAAACTGAAAAGATACAGTTGAACTAGAAAGGTTTAAAGAAAGGAACAAAGAGGGTCAAATCACTGGAACAGCTGACAAGGACAAATTAAACAGGCTGTTCCACTGGAAGACTACATACATATATGTGCACACACACCATTATGAGTGCCATAGGAAAAGAAAACCATTGCTTACGATACATAATAAAAGAACCAAGGGTATAATATAAAATCTGATACAACCAACTTTGAACTAATTGGCTGAAGATATTGTGAAGGCCCAACTGTATTGCTTCAAACAGCAAGTATTAGAAAAAACACTCAGGGACTACCAAGGAAGGAAGGAAGGAAGGAGGAAGGAACATGCAGTCTTTTCACCAGTAAGTGTTTGAGACTACCAGCGCTAAGAGGGTACTTCTAAATGCTTGCTGCCCTCTTAGGCTTCTCTGCCTCCAGCACAACAGGATAACAGATTACACAGAGCTGCCATCTTCTTACTTTGTCTTGTAAGCCAATGTAATATGACCCTTACTGGACACATCACCCTTCACTCCTCACTGGTAAGTTTTTTGTGAATTTAGTTGATAACTCCTGACAAGATCACTAGTCAGTATTATGACAGGGGCAGAAGGATGAGTAATAATGGATTTCAGCATTTGATTAACTATTCTAGAGTTATCTGCAAGCAAATAGTTACTCTGAAGCAGATGTGAGATGTTACTCCTCTCTCATTATGGCAAGACTGCAAATTACTTTCTATTAGATTACCTGTCTCTCCACATGAGAAACCTAATGTCACATCTTCTGTTTTCCCTATCCTTACATAGAACATACCTCAGTCTCTTCAACCCTAACCACTCCATTCACTCTCCTTGTCCCATGAAGCTCAGGACCAATACATATTTTTTTAAAACAAAAAATATATAAAAAATATTTATATATAAAGCATACACACAGGATAAAAAAGAAGGTGAGAAGATGTATGCCTATGGAAACATTATCTACAATGCCCTTGTCCTACTGCCCAAGCAATGAGGAACACATTTATTCATATTTTAATTCAGATTATTTTTAGAAATATTATAATCTATTAAGTACTTTGCAACAAAAGAAGGACACCCTGGTCTGAACAGTCTAACCAAGATAAATGGGAAAAGGAAGTATCTGAAGAAACTTCTGAACAACAGTTACTTGCAAGAGAAAGATTTTCCTCACCAAAACTGTGAAAACTCTTTGTCCCTCAACACAAGGTGAAAAGAAATGAAAAGTCCTGCACCAATTTGGATTTCAAGTAATTCTTTGGTTAGCAGGCATATTTGTCTAGTGTTTTAGATGACTGGTGGTATTTCCAGGTTCTCTTCATAAGCTGATGAATAATTGATGAATATCTGTGTAAGACAAGTGCTTAAGGTTGAAGAAGTGACTTTTACAAAAGATGGCCAGAAATGAGGAAACTCTGGAGCGGCACCAACACAACTAACTTAACTAGTTCACTAATGTCTTCCTTTAGAAGATTAATTAGTCCAGCTGACTGAAGCATGAATTGTGGGTAAAAAGAAACACTATTCTTCTTATACAAATAAATCAAAAAGCAGCTCAGTGGAAGGCAAATGTAAGGATATTTTCACAGTTATAGCAATATTGACTTCCCCTGTTTCACCTTCCTGGTTGAGGTTCTCCCATCCATCACAAATATGAGAACAAAATGGGCTTCTCTTTCTATCTACAGGTGAATCTATACCTGTTCTTTTTATTTCAGATGGATTCAAAGCTAATTACAGCTTTTACTCTCTTGGAAGTGTGTGCTATTACCACTGCAATTATTCAGCTCCTCTGTATTGCCTTTTGATTCACCTCATTAGCCAACCTCTAATTTTACTTAACCAGGCCACAATGTTTAGCTTCTTGTCCTTGTCTCCACCCTCTCCTCATCCTCTATGTCCCTCTATGTCTACCTTCTTTCTTCTACACTCTTGCTTCTTTTTATAAAAGTACAGTAGTCCAGCATCCAATAACACTACTAAAAAAACCCCACAAAATTCAAAAACCTCCAAAAAGTAAACATCGTGAAAACACCACAGTCTAGGATAATATCCTAAAACTAACCAAAGTAAATATAGATACAGCAAAAGAAAAGATCTTTGGACACTCACGAAGTTATTAAAACATTGCTAGGACTTCCTCTGCTCTGTGTTGACTGGCTCTGAAGTAATTCACTCTTCCTTCTCTTATGTGTTAGCTTCAGCTTCACTGCATACCCACACTTCTAAGTGTCTTTTCTATGGTTGTAGCCCCTTCACACTTTTTCCATTCAGAATCTCTTTTCATCACAAATTCTTGTCATCTAGCTCTACCATCTTTCAGCAGAACTTAATTCCTCTACAGCCCTACAGAAATGAACAAAATTGGAACAAGATTATTTGGTCTCATAATTTGTCTAGTAAGTTCTGGTGCTTTCCCCATCTTCTTTCTATTTAACTATTCAGGACAGGGACTAACTACTATTTTGAGTTTCTACAGTGTTCAGTATAATAAATGACTGCAAGTGTTTGTCCTTGTGCACTACCAAGGCAGCCATCAGCAACAATAACAAGTATCTTGCCAATCATTAGGTATAAATGCATCCATTTTCTTTCTAGCCTTACTCATTTTAACTCACCTAAAAAGTCAAAGCCTTTGCCCGGTCTCACTTTGCTCTATGAGATGCAACACACTTTTGGTGATGGGAGAGCAAAGCAATGGTAGACTAATTATGAACACATCATTATTCTTCCTAAAATGCATTTATGAAAACTGATGTAAATAGGCTACTGAACACTCTCCCAGCCCAAAGATTTTTTTGAGTAAGGGTATGCAAAATGTTACTTTCTTGTTACAATGATGGAGCACTGATACAGATGTATCCAGCAGCAACACTCCATTTTCAGAAAAGATCTGTATTCATGATTATATCTGCAACTGTACTATTGAATGACTACCAGAAAATGGTAGCTATGCAGTCTACACCTGAAACAGAAATCAGTACTGCTCTACTGAAAGGAATGATAAAAAACCTTGGTAGATAAAGAATCCTTATAGAACATATAAAAACTATAAATATTTGGTTTCAGTAGCTACTGAACATTTTACAGAAAACAGGAAAGGCCTTCAAACATAGTTATGCCTTATTTTTCTCAAAACGTCTACGACTTCTTAATGGAATTCTTATAAGCTACTAGTTAACTCTTACTCAGCCACTGTGCCTCTGCAGCATAATGAAATTCTTGTATGAGGATAGTACATCCTACTAATGGAAGTATTATAAACACAGATGGTTATCAAGGCTACAGATTGCCGAACACCAGGGCCCATTTTCTAGCTGGTATCATACAGTATTTAGACCCAACAAATCTGGGACACAAATAGCTTTGTAGGAAGCATACTCCAGTGTTCTGCAGAAGCCTTTACTGTTCAAATCGTAGCAAGTGAGGGATAGGGAAAAGAGAGGGAAAGGAGTGTCTACCCCATTCTCATGAATAACTGATATTTTTTTTTTTATTAATTGGTAAAATCTTTTAAAGAACATTCAAGTGGTTTTGGCTTTACATAGTAAGGGTACAGTCTAGGAGGAAAAAAAAAGTCTTAATTCCAGTGATAAAAAGTGTGCTAATATCAATCTATTTTTATATATTACTGTACATGCTTACTAATTTTCTCTTAAGTTTCTTAAACCTCACTTTCACAGACATCACAAGCATTTTATACTACTGTAATTTCAATCTGTTTACCTTAATATTTTCTTTATGCTTATCATGTGTATATATCTACCCTGATGTATTTTCATAGTAGATATTCTGTGCTTATAATACTATTATACACAACTTTTTTTGTAATTTATCATTTAGGCTCAAATATCTTCTTCAAATGTTTGTCAGTACAGCAAATCAGGACATTTTATGCTATGGGAAAATAAAAAAAGCGACACCTTCTCTATGGTAAATACAATCTGTAGGTGTAGTATTCTTAATATTGAAAATTGAAATCTTCAATATAGCACAAATTTACATTTCAGTAAATCTCCATAATTTTGAAAAAGACTCAAAAATTAGGTTGAAAATGGAAACTAACAGGAGCACACTAGCAGAATGTCACACTCCTAAATCTCATCATAATATGATATGAAAGGTCAAAGGCCCAGCAATGCTATTTTTCATTATTTTAATAAGCAAACTCAAGAAAAAACCCAAAACACCTTATGTTACTATTGCACGGTAAAACCAAAAAATTCCAGAGTAGGGAAATAATCCAACCCAAGCTGAAAAGCAGTCTCAACTATTATTTTTCTCTTCAACCAAAACTGAATAAGAAGATTTTAGAATATTGTGCAATCTTTGTCAAACCTGACAGCAAAGAAATTAAATTAAAAATATGAGTTTTATATTATATATTTTCTTCTTTTTTTTTTTCCTAGAACATGGGCTGAATCATAAATATTATTTCAAGTTTTCCTTAGCATTAGAACTGGAAGAGAATATTTTCAGCTACAACTTCATCTGAGCCAGAATTAAAAGCTTTCTCGCTTGACACCCCATGCAAAGGTAAGGATTTAACAGAAGCTACACCCCAAATGTTTCATCTGACCTACAGACATGCTCTGAGAAAACTTCATCCAGACTTCAATAGGATGACTCAGAATTACAGTGTAAGCAAGACTATCAACTTTTTTCAAACCAGGAGGTTCAAGGTTTAATTTTTTCAAGTTAAAAGTGAAGTTAGAGATGCAGCTTTTTAAGATGATAAACATTCAGTTTTCATAATGAAATTAAATTATCATTGCTCCTCCAGTATTCACCTTTGTAGACTGCATCTTAAAAAAAGCTACCTTTAGGTTTTTATGTGCTTATTTTTATTTATATGCTTATTTTATGCAACCTCTTTTTACATGAACCAACAGATTACTAACTGCCATTTTCAGCATCTGCCATGTGCAGTCCATTTCACCTGTATGCCAAAAGCTACTCCATGTAGTTCATTCATAGCATTACATAGCCTAAATTACTCCATGAAAGGCGTATCTATATGAAAAGCTAGAAAAAGTGAGAATTTCATGAATCAACTCTGGTGTTTCACCAGAACAGACAAAACCACACACAGCAAAGGGGAAAGAAATGACTGTCTGAATGAAATATGACTTCAGAAACAAACTATTGTGAATGTGGAAGAGTAAGAAGTGTGGGTAGGGATCTAGCATTACTGTGGCAGGGATACAGAGGTGAAGGTCACATCCCTAGAGAAAACAGTTTCATGAACCCCACAGTTGAAAGAGCATTTTTTTCTGATTTTGGTTTCTGGTTTTCATCCAAATTCATCCAGAACATTAGATCCAGAAGTGATCCAAGGTTTCATAGGTGTGCATACATATTAATGTTTTTCATATAAAACTCACTATTCCAAATAAAAGCCTGCAGTAGATTATTTCTTTACAGTGAAAAGTACACTATTTAAAGTAATCATCAAAAATTTAATAAATGGAAATCATCAATACAAAGAACTTCAGTATTCAAATTATTTTATACATGAATCCAAACCTCTTCTCCAAATTTCTTTCTTACAGGAAGCTTGTCACTGCATTGATGCCAACATTTTTTTATTATATCTATCTATCCAAAAGAGTACTGATCCAGTAAATTCAAATTCAAGGAAACAGGTTCATTAGCTTCAATAGCATTCTTAATTTGACTAAGAGGTTGAAGTATGTGAACGTTAAATTATAAGAATCTCAAGATAGGAATCATGTCTCTCTGTCTGAGTAGGCTTTTTTATTAATTCTATAATAGGATCTAAACTTATGTTCATGTTCCAGATATAGTCATCAACATCTGAAAGAGAAGCAAAAACTACTTCAAGTACAGAAACCTTTCCATAATCTTTGTTTGCACACTGGACACAATGTCATTTTAGAATTTCCTACACAAAGAACTGGCACCACTTAATTCATAATAAATTAGTTTAGCCATTGTAATAGATGGATGGCCTCTTACACTGGTTTAAACCTGACTTGAGTCCTCTGGCTTGTCCTGGAAACTACACTCATGGGTATAATTAACAGCTTAGGACAATTACAACTGATAGGTTACTTTGTACAGTAGTGTCCAGTTTCTCTCATTTTTACTTGCAAAGTCATCTTCAACCAGGCAAGTAATTTTGTAGCACAAGCACTAATTGTTGGGGAAGTTTTGTGTTTGGGCCTTTCAGCTCCTAATTTATTCACTCTAATGCCACATAATAATAGTAATATAAAATGATTTTATATTTACCATATATTTATAAGTAAAATTATTTTTATATATGTATAATTTAATATAGAGGTAAATCTGAAAAACACCATACAATTACCACAAAATAAATCTCATGCTGTGTAACGTACCTACAGAACTGAAGGCAGCATGATACCCAGCATATGATACCCAGCATACACATTTTGTTTCTAAACACATAAACCAAAGGGTTCTATAACATGCAAAGAGGTTCAAAACTAGCCAGACTCTATGTTACCCATAGGAATACAACAAAATGTGCTAGATCAGTACCTGATGCTGCCAACTAATGCAGATAATGCAGTTCATATCACTGGTAAAGGAAGCCAGCAACAACACAGCACTTTTTAGTATATGATGGTGAAAAATAATTAAAGCCTGATTTGAATCAAAATGAACAAAGGTTAGGTACTTAAAATTTTCATACAGACTGAGACTTCCACTTCTGAGGTCTGACAAATGCAAAATTGCAAAACTCAGTTCTTTTGCATAAAGAGTCTAAGAATTGCTCTTCAGGAAATCTGGTACTGAGAGTCTAGTGGCATTTTCCTAACAGTGAAGACCTACTCCACTATTCTAAACCCAGATCTCCTCCTGCCCCAAAATTGTGAGGCTAGTATACTTTAGCAGTTTATCTGCCTGCTGCCCACCACTTCAATAGAGAGCTGCCAACATTCAAACTGAAATTACTAACCAAGCTGTCTGCATTTGAAAATCTGAACTTCAGATAGACTTACAAAAATACAGATTAAAAGAGACAAACATCTGTGGGAGTTTTTGAGCTCCTCTGAGATGAAAGGCACAGAGAAAACCTTGATATTATCAACTAAAACATGGTACACCCCTGATCCAGTTTCACAGAGTCATATCACATTAAAATTGGGTTCCAGCCGCTTTGTGGGAAGCATTATTAGTCTCACCAAGGAAGCTTAAACTCCAGCTGGGCACAAATTACTGATGCTCTTCAGGCAGGCAACAGGCCCTTCTAGAGGAACCCCATCAGGTATCATCCCACGTGACCACACAGTAAAACAGGGAGAACATGTCAGTGCATGTAAACAGTTGACTCTGAGTCTGGCTCATATACAGTACAGGCAGGGCTACGCTGGGATTTACACTCAGTGCTCCAGCCTTCTTTTCCACACTCCAAAGTTGGCATTGCCCTTGGCTTTATACCTGTATATAATGATTAGACTTCCAAAACTTATGTCAAAATTGAAGTATTTTGACCTAAGGCTGTTAAAGAAAGAATGTAAATAGTGAGCCTAGGGTAACTACATACGTTAAAAAAGCTCGTCAGAATTGGTCAATATTCTTAGCAAACACTCAGTGTTTTATGCTTACCAAAATTAAAAATTCAGTAATGCATGCAAAGCTGAAGCCTGAATTTTAAAATATGCTTGCTGCTCTATGCAGAAGACATCTATGTTACCAAAGAGAGCCTGTTCTTAAAATCTTAATTTGTATTATATATACCCCCAATAGTAAGCTCCAAAAATGTATAAAAAAAAAGCTGATTATTCTGAAGGTCAGGAGGACTGAGTCTTCTCGCTGTGTAGGACTGTTAAAGGAGATGTGTAAAATCTAAACAGGAAAACAGTAATAAAGGAAAACATCAAAAATTATAATTGAATAGAAAACGGGTGATTTTTTTCCATTGGCTTTTGTTATTGTAATGCCAGTACTAGTCGGTGCATCAAAACATCCTATTACAACTGAAGAAAAAACAATTCATGGACTTTTCCTTCTTTTTTTTTGAAAATTCAAACTCCAAATCTGTTTTATTCTTTATCGGAAACACTCTAAAAAACTTAGGTTTTTTTTAACCCAAATAAGAATTTTTTTTCTCCATTGTGATTCACAGTCTAGACTGCTACATGTTCTCTTTGTTGAGGTGAGGAACTTCTAGCCTTCAGGATGACATCATTCCATACTGCTCTGGCCCATTCTCTCCAACCTCTTTGTTTTTTGCTCTTCCCTCTTCCAGCTCTTTCCAAACACTCTATATCAAGTAGCTGTGGGTCGCTATGTCTCTTCTTGCCTCCGCTGTGCTCCATACTAGCAGTGTCTTCCCTGAAACCCCACCTTTTCATTTTGAGAATGCACCAGTTCAGCAATACTGCCCCACAGCTCTTTGACTGCCTCCCTTCTGTTCATTCTGTGGTCCACATCTTCCCCTCCACAAGTCACTGAATCAGTGAACATTAGTGGGGAGCTATGTGGGAACGCTGTGTGTGGGTTACGGGAGATTTACATTGTGCAGGGCAATGGAGAGAGTCTGGACATGGGTCTGTGCTGAGTGCCCTGGTGATGTATGCAATAGCTGCTTAGTGCAGTGTCAGAGAGGCAGAGGAACACCACTGCTGTAGCATAAAGGTACTGAACAAAGAGGACTATGACGTGCAGTAAAGGCACTTGGCACAAAGGTTGGAAAGTCAGTGTGTAACATGATACAGGGAAATAACGAATACCTTTGGAGTATAATATGGAGTATAGGGGAGAAGACTGGATGCCTCCTAGTTAACACATAGCCCATCAAAGGCATTGTCCAATTCTGCTTAACCATCAGTGTTAAAAAAATTCTTTATTGATTGCTGCGGACGGAAGAGGTTTGGGGAAGGAAGTTGGAATTAATTGGTTGGAAGGTGAGCCTGACTCAGGGAGGTTGGTAACTGCCAGCTTAATTTACTTCTTTACATAAGATGAATTTACCATGGGAGCTCACAGAATGAACAATAAACAGAAGGTACTTGTTGTAGCTTTAGAAAATATGGAAAGGACAAGAAAATTCTTACCACCTTCAGGCTTACCTGAGTTTTGTATTGCATCTCTTTATTTTGTGTATTCTACTCCCTTCTTGTATGTGCCACTCTCCCTCCAAAGAAGAGTGTTTCACAGTAAATCACCGTTTCGCATCAAGTCAAAGTCATGTTTGCTTTCACAATATCACCTTTTTTTTTTCTGATTACAGCCTGGCTCTTATATCCTCTCACCCTTCCCCTTTAAGGAGAGGCAATTCTTTCCTTCATCCCTTTTTATTTCTCTCCTACCTAATCCTTGATGTCCCACCTTGACTAGTTGTATGTCCTCTTCCTTCACATTCAGTTGAGGATTAACCTTGCCCTCTCAAAAGGGATGGACAAGGGTAGAGGTCCTCTGTGTATGCCCTCCTAGGAAGGATGCTAGAGGAAAGACTGAAACTCTGAAAGAAAGACTCTGAAACAAGTGGATGGAAATTTCACTTTCCCACTTCCACCTCATCTAAGAGTACAAAGAAATTTGGAGGGTTTTCCTCCTTATCCTGCTCCCCGCAATCTGGATAATTAACAAAAGGAAGCAGCTACATATCCTTATTTCCTTGTATAGCTGTACAAACGAGGACTCAGTCTGTCATTAGACTGCAAGTGCTTTCAGTCTAGGACTGTATGAAACTTGCTTATGAAGCACCTTGTATGCCTACGATATCGCAGAAATAATACAACAGTAAGACATAAGCAAACCAAGTTATGCAAATAAAGAGTACAGTCATACCTAAAGTTTATTTATGATATGAAAACACCAGTTTTAATGCCACAAACTTTTTTTCCTCCTGAAGTATGACCTCAACCCTTAACAGCAGGGGAAACCCAACTCCTCTGCATCACCTTAAACAGGTAGCTTTCTAAGGTTCTATATTCAAAGAGGGTATTTTCTCTGAATCAGCCCTGTGCAGAGTATTCTGAAAGAGGCACACAAAAATGCATTCCATTAATTACTCTGTTCCAGGTGCTGGATGTAGTAGTGCTGTTAATGTTGTCACTAGCTATCAACTTTAACATTTTTTAGGACTCTTCTGACACATCATCTATCATCACAGATATTAAATCTAAGGTAAGTTAAAAATAAAGAGGTATATAGCTTTAAAATGGTATTTCTAACCATATTATAGTCACTCTTGATTCACTTCTATGAAACATATTGTTTCTCTGTTTATAGTTCTCTGTGCTTAATGATTAATTAGGGTGGGCGGTCAGGGGGAAAGTACTCCTTGACCATCCTGCTTTCACATAGTTCCAGAAGAGTCATTTAGCTATAGTTTTATCTCACCCATTGATGGTAGGGGCATTTACAAAGGCTTATCTCTCTATATTCTCTCGCACTCACTGGAGACAAACATGTTGCCCTGACAGAAGCCCACCTTCACATACAAACAGCTTTGAATGTTTCTCTTTTCCCCCCTCTTCTGGGGATAACTGGAACATAGGATGACAAGCAGGGGGGTAATATAAACATGTCACATTTTTTCCTTAAACTGCCTCTAATCAGTGAAGACAGTGGCTTTTCCAGAAGGCAATCTGAGCAGCTGATGGCATGAAGTGTTTACACACATTACATTCAAGCAGAAAACCTACACTCCTAGTCATCCTATGTTCTCTTTAATTCCATGAGAGAAAAAGAGCGAAACTTTCAGAAGGCGATTCCAATATTGACACTGTGTGACCTCTGACATGCCCATCTCCTATAACTGTCTGCAGAGGGAGCTTACAGTGACCAAACTCCTGAATTAAGGAACGTCACATTGACCTATTGCCTGAAGTTAGCTAATGAATCAGACTGCAATCAGACTGCTGTGGCTGTTGGTAGTGCTCTGCCGCAAGATACTAAGCACAGAAAACTCTATCCAGTGATGCAGTGCATACTTATGCTAATGCATAATATGTTCCCTAGTATTTTGTTCAGTTCAATTTAAAATGTCTGTAGTAATTAGGCTTCTAGCCACTCCCTCAGAAAAATGTTCCACAATCTAATGTCACATAAACTCCAACCATTTTTCTCTGCTGAAATGGCCATCAGAGCACGTAGATGAAAGAGGATTAGACTGCATGGGTGACTGCTTAGGAGCGTCAAGGAACTAAAGGAAACGAAGCTGTTAGCATTGATGAACTAATGCGCCCAACGAAACACCGGGAGGCTGAAGGTGGTGTCTTTCAGATGAAATGTGAAAGCAAGGCACGAAGCATTACAGGCAATTAAAGTTCTCTCAGCACTCTTTGCAACAGTACCAGTGTTAACCCCTGGTTCCTGGCCACCTTCCAAATCACATAATTAAATTCTGCTTTCCTAAATATTTCCCTGCCCTATCATTTAGAAAGACAGCCATCTCTTAAACTGAAATGGTGTATTGATGCCAGGTTTAACCGCAAAGGAGGATGCTTATGAGTGAAAAGTAATTCCAGTTTGGTCACTTTGTTACAGGTACAAGGCTTAGAAAATTATTTTATCTTCAATTACATTTTATTCACACTCATCCCAGATCTATTTCCCTTATATGTCCAAAGTGTTTCCTCTCATCTGTGGTGTATAATCCTTCAGAATCTTGCAGAAAATAATCTGCCAATATGTTACATAATTATTTAAACTTAATTCCTCTGCATCCCTGATTTGTTACTCCATAAACAATCTTAGCCTATGGAAGGAGATTTATAGATCTACTTGCCATTAGGAAGCAGTTGATCTCTACCAAAAAAATAAAAAAAAGGTACTTGGCCTGAGACCCCATAAACCCATACTGGGCCTGACTTTCAAGCTGTGATCAGTACTCACTCTCTTTTACCTGACTTATGCAAAATCCTGGTCTACATCTATATCCCACATCTAGTCATAGAATCATAGAATATCTCAAGTTGGAAAGGACCCATAAGGATCATTGAGTCCAACTCCCTGCTCCTCTCAGGACTACCTAAAAGTAAAGCACATAACTAAGAGTGTTGTCCAGACACTCCTTAAACTCTGACAGGCTTGGTGGCATGACCAATGGGAACCTGTTCCAGTGACTGACCACCCTCCCTTTTCCTAATGTCCAACCTGAACTTCCCTGATGCAGCTTCGTTCCATTTCCTCGTGTCCTATCACTGGTCACCAGAGAGGAGATCAGCACCTCCCCCTCCGCTGCCCCCTGTGAGGAGGTTGTAGACTGCCATGAGGTCACCCCTCAGCCTTCTCCAAGCTGAACAAGCCAAGTGACCTCAGCTGCTCCTAGCAAGTCTTGCCCTCAAGTTCTTTCACCATCTTGGTCGCCCTCCTCTGGACACACTCTGATAGTTTGATGTCCTTACATTGAGGCGCCCAAAACCGCACTGAGTACTCGAGGTGGGGCCGCAATCATTTGAGTTTAGGTACCAAACATTTCCTGACATAGTAAAGCCCTTAACTATTGGTCTTGATGAAAATATTCCTTTAGGGTAGTTATTGATCTGCTTGTTACCTTCCTAAGCAGGGTTTGTTTCTTTTTCATTGGTTGGTTGCTTTTTTGTCATGTTTTTGGTTATTCCTGTTGGGGATTCCCAGTCAGGAGGGGAAACCCAACTTATCTCCCTGTATTTCTTAGAGACACATCAGTGTTGCCATTGATGCTGCAGCTACTGATATGTTTGTTTGCTCACTTCCTGTCTTGGGGTTGAACAGTGGTATTTCCTCCCCAGCAACACTTCAATCTCTAACTGACACTTGACATTCATGACCAAAGAGAACAAACGTATTTCATGTGAGCATGTTTATAAGA
This sequence comes from Harpia harpyja, assembly GCF_026419915.1. Taxonomy (NCBI): domain Eukaryota; kingdom Metazoa; phylum Chordata; class Aves; order Accipitriformes; family Accipitridae; genus Harpia; species Harpia harpyja. Next base: position 51,854,936 of record NC_068945.1, read on the forward strand.
TTTTACCAAGTTTGTGGTATTATTTAGGTAAGAACTATTACTCAGCTTGATTTGGAATGTCAGATGTTGTCCTTAACAGCTTGGAGCAGGAAGCAAAGCAACTGGAGTGAAACTCAACTTCCTGTGCATTTCTAAATGAAAACTGGTGCACAAGGTGGAAATTGTCATAATGTCCCAGTAGCATGCATTGAAAGGGGAAGCTCATGAGTCACAGAAACAATTTCACTTCCATTGTCAGTAACTGGGAAAATCTACAGTTCTGATGGAGTTGTCTAGAGACAGCTAAATGAAAATAAAGTGTTGTACATGCTTTGGTGCATCTGTAAGTATAGATGCAATTGTGACTGCATATATGGGAGTTGGGGTGAGGAAAGGGAGAAAGGAATTACTATTTCTTCAAGTCACGTTGAAAATTAAGTTTTATGCATATGGTGCTAGCAGAAGCATAGTTGCTATCCTTCCCCCACTGCCTATGCAAAGAAATATAGTTAAGGGTACATTTTTTTTCTTTTAAAATTATTTCTAGGTAAGAGTAAATAGAAATTATTAATATTCTAAGGTACAGCATAAGATGACTACCCAATGGTTATTTCATAAATGAGCATATACAGTGTTTAGAATACCTCAGATACATCATAACAAAAAAAAACACTAAAAGACTGTGAAGGCTCCAGAAGGTATACTAAAACTTAAAATAAGGATATATAGGCAACAACCAAAATATTATTTATTCTGTTCCTTGAAAGCTATTCCAATATTGCAGTGCATTAGTACATCCTATCAGAAACATATGCAGCATTAAATATGACCACTGGTTAACAAGTTCTAGGATTGTTTAAGAGCCCTGATTATAAACAAAATTGCTTTATTCTTTGGAAATTAAACTCATGACCACAGTCAGAATATTCCCAGGCAAATATTAAACCATCACATATACATTTCTTTACTATTCCATGTGCCCTCTCACTCAGTAGTAATATTAAGTACTTACAAATTAGGGATTTTATTTTCAGGAGTGCTAGACATCTCCTAGACAGAAGGTGTTCTGTACACACTGGCCACTCAATGAGTTTAACTGTTTAGTGTACTTGAATCTTCAAAAATGTAAGAAAGCTCTAAGCTTTTCTGTGATTCAGCAACTGAAATGTTAGTATTGACAGTGGGTTTTGATACCCAGGCTCTCTGTGCAAATAGAGAAAGGAAAACCAGAAAATGGATGATATTGTCTTTCAGACCCCAGGGAACCAGCAGAATTTTATTAGGATAATTTTTCCAAAATGTTCATTAGAGGCAAAATATGCTCCAGTTCAAAGTAATTGTCACTCTTTCCAATCTCTCAAGAAGAATAGGAAGGCAAACTAGATACATGTTCTAACGTGTTTAACTTCATAACTACCTAGCAGAATAGCTAACTGTTTTGCTACCACCATAATGTAATTAATACCATTTGCCCAGGGTCAAATAGAATCATAAAATCATAGGATGGTTTTGATTGGAAAGGACCTTTAGAGATCATCAAGTCCAACCCCCCTGCCATGGGCAGGGACATCTTTCACTAGATCAGGTGGCTCAGAGCCCTGTCCAGCTTGAACGCTTCCAGGGATGGGGCATCCACAACTTCTCCATTGCTCATGGAACAACCTGTTCCACCACACTTGTCTCAGCACCCTCTCGTAAAAGATTTCTTCCTTATGTCCAATCTAAATGTGCCCTCTTTTAGTTTAAAAACATTGCCCATTCTCCTGTCACTACAGGCCTTGGTAAAATTTTTTCTCTCTTTCTTATAAGCCCCCTTTATATATTGAAAGGCTGTAATAAGGTCTCACTGGAGCCTTCTCCAGGATGAACAACCCCAACTCTCCCAGTCTTTCTTCACAGAAGAGGTGTTCCAGCTCTCTAATCACTTTTATGGCCAAATAGACCCACTCTCCTCCTAGACTTCAATCTTCCACACTATACAGTACACTGCTTCTGGTCCAGCAAAATGTCTACATAGTATTATTCAGTCTCCTTTTAATTTCATATCCATCCCGCTTTGCCTTTTGGTTTTACTTGTTTTAAATTGACATAACTTAAATGCAACAAAGTTAAATGTATAATATTCACAGTGGGGAAACATTTGTAAATATTGGAATAAAATGAGGATAAAATAATATAAATAGCACATTAACAAAATAAATGTAAAACCTAAAATTCCCATTTCTGAAAATCATTATAGTCCTCTTTTTTTCTTTATTTTCTCTTTTTTTTCTTTTCTTTTTTTCTTTCCCCCCTCCCCACCCCCAAGTATGGACAAGGTACTTTAGAATGATGAAGCTCTCCAGGTATTAGGCAGTTTTGTTTCAAGTGCATGACCTAGGATTCTACTAATGATCAGTTCTGACCCCCACACCTCCCCATAGACTCCTAGAGATAATGAGATGAACAGGGAATTATTGATTGAAACTAAAGTGGCTTCCTTGTGGATCCTGATTTTCTGTGTTAAACAAAATCAATCAATGCCAGCTGAAAAGCATGTTAATCATAATGTATGAGCAAATTATATCAACTAGGCTTCTATAGAAAATAATATTGTTACAATGCTTGCAAAAGAATTAAAAATTTATTAAAACTTTGAAAAGTAAAAAAAAAAAAAAAAAAAGGAAGAATACTTTGATTTACAACTTAAATTGTCTGAACACTTTGAATTCAGTTACTTGAGCTTCAGCTATTACGAATACTGGATATCAGGGTCAATGTCCTGGGATTTCTCATAGCATTTTGTGGACATAAAAGTAACCACAACTCAAATCCAGAGCATAAGAATCTTGTAATCACACAATTCAGGTAAGCAAATTAAAGATTGCCATCCTAATTTTCTCAAGCAATTAAACCACTTCTCTCATACCAGTTTTCCTCTCATCAACTGTTTCTATTTTCTGAAGAAAATTGCTCTTTATTTTTGAGCTATAAATATATATTGGACAGAATTACTGGAATCTATTGAACATTTAAATGTTCATCACACTCTTCTCAGGTTAATATACTTGTATTCTATGAAACGCTTTGGCATAACAAATTTTAATTTCAGATAGATACAATTCTTGTGAAATAATGCAAACCACGGGTGCACATGTACACACACTGTTATCAAAGACTTTTTGTCACTTGCTTTAAAAAAAGTTTAAAATAGCAAAGGTACTGGACAAAAATAGAAAATAATTGGTATCTTCCAATCTCTTACAGGCTCCAGCTTAAAAAACTGATGAAGCTTGACTGACACACAGAGAAATTACTCTGGTGATAAACCAGTTGCTATGTTAAAATATAATCTCTTATCTAAGTAATGCAACTGAGGTCATTGTTATGGAATTTGATCTCAAAAAAGAGACTAGGGAATGCTAGTTGTAAATAATAATAATAATATAGCTAAAAGTGCAGGCAAACTACTGTCATAGTATCACAAAACCTCCATTCATGAATAAAAAATTACATCACAACCAAAGATACCAAATACATATTATGACTCTGTGGGTCTAGGAATGAAGCAATCAGCACTAAATCAAGCTTGAAATCGGGGTGAATATTGATGCCATTTTTTCAGATTACATTAGCAATCTGCCATACTTAAAGACTGCTAGAGAAAAATAGAGAGTAAATCAGCATTCTCCATCACAGGGAAACATTTCAAGAAATTCTCTGTTCTTCATGCTCTGCTCAGACCAAGCCCTAAACACTGCATTTTCATTTTTAAGAATTCCAGTTTTATCTATCTGACATATACTGTCTTTCATTTCTTAGGAAAAGACCTTAGCTGATGTAGCAGTGGAAAGCGGAGTGGATTTTGGTAATCAACTCAGGACTTACTCTAAGAGCTATGTTGACAAGTGCAATTTCAGACAATGCTTGTGAGGTTTAAGAGCCCTTAAATTACTTACTCTTTTTGCTGCAATAATTGACACTTGCATTTCAGAGCTCCAGGAAACAGACAGCATAACTGAATATATTCTAAGGCACTTCTCTCCATTAAACAATGAACAAATGGTAGCCAGGTACATGATGCATTTTAAGGTTGTAAAAATTACCAGCTTTGGTACTGAATCTTCAAAACACTCTCATGCCAGAAGCTGTAACACAATTGTCAGCTAATGTTTCTTGTTAGTAGGTTAGCAGGTCACACTTACGATGCCTGCTTCCTTCTCAAATGACTTTGCATTAATTATTAAAGGTCTAAGGTCTGATTCTGCTACCTTTATTTCAAAAATAATCTCATTAAAATCAAGACTATATAAAGAATAAAACTAAAAGAACCAAATCTTTGGAAGAAGACTGGCATGAAAAAACCCCACTGCTCAATGAGATTTTTTTCTTTCTGATAGCAGAAATGAAATCTCAAATAGCAATTACATTCTTAACATCAGCTATAATGTAAATAAAGAAAATTTGCAAAAGCACACTGTATGTCCTATTTAAGAAAGCTCAGAGAAGAATTTATTTGTTTGTTCAGAAAATGGGATTCTTTATTGTAAAAAAACCCCAAAACCAAAACAATTATGTTTGGTTGTTGCATACCTAAACCAGCAGTATTTGACTTATTATCAGAGACAAAACTAGCTTTTCTCAGACATAATTTTATGTAGAGTTCATGTTCTGTCCAGAAGAAAGCATTTAGTAGCTGTGTTTGAAACACTTTATTCTAGAAATGAATATAAACAGTATGGAAAAATTCAGTGCTTATTCTTTAAACCATGAACCTGGTAGATCCACAGATGCATACTTGTTAAGTCCAATTTATCTGCTAACTTTATTTGCAAGCAGAAGATTAGAGACAAGATAAAGTGCTTGTTTATTCTTTCCTATATAACTGTGTTTATGGTATGTAAAATTTTTTTTTTAACTTCATTCATGTATAAAACCTACAGATCAAAGATTTGGCTTGTGCCTTGTTTTTCATTTGGGAACTTGATATACAGTTCTAGGTATCATTAACCTTTTTGAGCTTTGATTAGAAAACATCCCTAACAGTGTCAAGGAAAGCAAAGTAGCATGTCCTACACATCTTGCAGTTATCATTCTTAGCGAAGGGCTCAACATTCTAACTATAAACATTTCACAAAATATTAAAGAACTGTGTTATTAGATGTTATTAGAACTATGTAGAAAAGCTTTAAAAAATGAATTATAATACTTGGACACATAAGTTAATGGGAAGCTCTATTTTTCAGCTGATGAACTTCCCACTTATTTTTCAAATGTGGAGTATTACATAAAGAACCTTCCCTGACTACACAATATCTAACCATAGATCCTGTCATCCAGTTCTCTATTTTCATAAAATGATGATCAAGCACATAGAAAGCAAAAGCAGAACTTGAAATAGACTTTCTTTTTGAGTTCCCAATAAAATAAATAAATAAATAAATACATAATATTTTCCAATATTAAATTACCTCAAACCTTCCATATTGGAAGCTAAGCTAATGCAGCAATTGGAGGATTGACATATAGTTATGTCTTCTTACTGACACATACATTCTAGCTACAAGTCTCATCCCCACAGGTGTCTTAAGGCAAGGCAGAGAAACAGTGACTACCAGAGAGTTCTACACCTGATTTATCTTAGGCACTTAGGATGAGATAAATTACGCTGAGAAGGTGCCTTTTGCTCTCCATTGGGTATAAAGGAAAACCAGAGTTACTGGGTTAGACCACTAACTTTGGATACCCGACTTACAGCAAATGAATCTCACTGTAGGCCATAACTGACTGAGGAAAAATGGTGTTTAGTTCCCATCAGATGATGCAAAACTCGTATTTTCCCTTAGAACTTTGTTGGTTTAAAATGGGAAACATATGTTGAAATTTTTAATTGCTAACAAGTATTTTTGCTAAAGTTACAACTATAAATGACAAAATAAAATCATTCCCTTCTTAAGAAATTAAGTCTTATGATCTTACAATAAAACAGGAAAGAAGAGAAATACTGGATATAGTATCACATTATGAAAGAGACAACTAAGAAACTGTCTTACAGTGTACCAAAAACAGTGAAAGGAAAATGCAAAAATAGAATGTGCATGATGTTCTATATTTAGTTTTGTGGGTAGGCTCTGAAATCTCCTTTGAGCTGTCTTCTTTGATAATCACTGGTAAGACCAAATTCTGAGACAACTTTAGGGTGTTCTTAGCAATATTTTTATCTGAGGACTCAAACCAGCCAGTATTCAAAGCCAATCTGTGAACTTATTATAGTTCTATACATAAACATCTTCTTTTTACATTTGTTAACTGAGCCTACATCAAAACATACAATTTTGTAGCAACTATTTTCAATGTGTCTCTAATTTTATTTTTAATATGAATGCTTGCTAATAGCCTTGCACTGGCAGACCTGTCTTGAAGATTGTCCCACTGTTAATGTCTTATTTAGCTGTAACACAGAAATTCATTTGTCTCAAAAAATCATTTCAAAGTGAAATATTTTCATACCTCCATATATGTCAGCAGCTTTCCAGCTGCATGCTATCACTGCATCTGCAGTGAATCATACAGAATCAACATTTTAAGGAGAGCAGGAATGCTGGACATGTGAGGTATATTCAGATATTATATTCCAACTACAGTATCGGTGTTTTCAACATTACCATCACACAGGAGCAGTCACATTAGCTTCCCAGGGCTAAAACCTTGAGGCTCTGCTGCAGTGTTTTTTTAATGTTATAAAGCATAAAAAAGTAGGGGAAAAAAGAATGCCATTTCACTGCTGATCCCATCATCACATGCAAAATACAACAGCACCATGCTCTTAACATTCAACTGCATATCAAGCTAAAGCAAAAGTGAAAATTCAAATTAAAAAATTGTAACTGAAATATCTGTACTACTAGTCAGTAATACCCTTTTGGGGAATTTCAATGGTATTGCCATTGCTAGTTGGTACACATGAAAATTTATTCTATAGAGCTTTTATTTTTTTATGAGACACTACCAGTTTACACCATTCTTGCATTGGCAGAAACCGATTGAATAGATCTTTGCTTCTTACCATCAACACAGGCTGGCCTTGCTCTTGTTGTACCGGCAATCTGTCCTTTTTTACATGCACAGCGAGCTGTTTGTCGGGCTATAGTCCTTCGGGGCTGACTGCTATCTCTGTCCAAAGTAACAATCTCACATGTACCTGCAGCCAGTTGACCTGGAAAAAGAACCAGCAACAGGTACCAGAGTCACTGAATGCACTACAGGCAATCTATTACAGCCGAATAGAGTCACGGCCCTATGCCACAGCAGACACTCCACAACAAATGGGCAGTCAGCTGATGGATATAATAAAACCGAGATGACATACAATTTTTCTTTGTGGTGGACATAAGAAAACCCTGCAAACTGGTTCTGTCAGAAAATGATTATTGTTCCATAAAAGCCAGAGAGCTGAGGTCACACAGGTTACTTTTACTTATGTCAGCTAAGTAAAGGAACAATTTGCTTTTACAGCGATGAAATTTAAATGGTGTGCTCTTTACATACTTTCAGAAAAGAAATTATAAAGTATATGGAAAACAAAAAACTTCCCCACATGTCCATCAATATAATGAAGTCTTAACTGCTTTGCATGTTGTTTTTGAAAGAAAGTCTTTCTAAGTATGCCCATGTTTGACCAGATTGTCAGTCCTTTGGCTCTTTCTTCGTCTAAACTGAACAGTAATTCATTCTCTACCTGACTCATATTTGAAGTAGCTGGTCTTTTTTCTCTTACTAAATTTACTATGTAGCCATCCTGCAAATGACAGTAAAATGACACTGTTCCATTAGCTCAGTAACATTGTTTGCTTTTTATTGACTTCTCCAATATATGTAGCTTTTCCTGAATGCTAAGGAAATCTACCCCACCTAATTCTGAATTTGGACCGCGCTATGAAAGGTAAAACAAAAAGCTGCAAAAAATTCTTTTATGAAGAATATTAGTCTGAAGTAAATGTTATACATTTAAAATCATGCACTTCCTCTGGTACAACTAATAGCAGGCTACTAGTATACCAAAATACTACCTTTTACAAGCAACAAAGATACATTATTGAATTTCAATGCATAGTAAAACTGAAAAAAATCCCAGCTATCACTTTGTATTACATATAATTTCTGGATTTTGTGGTACAGTAGTAAATATAATTTCTATTCAATTTTGTCTTCGTAGGCAATCAATTATAAAACTTCAAATGAATATGTGCAAAAACATATCTGCAAATCACAAGCTTACTGTATTTTGTTTTCATAAAAAATAAGATTGGAATAAATGCAATATTGTATTTATAAAAAAGTTATGCAGTTTAAATACTATTCACAGTAAATTATTTTTATGCTGTTGAAATATTGAAAAAGAGCAATGAGACAAAAAGCAGAAATTTTAAATCTATATGAACATCAAAATTTAAAAAACCCCAAACACAAAAACCTGAAACCTATATGAATAGCATTTAAGTCTAAAAGCATAACGATATTTCTGTATACTGCATTTTGTCCATTCAGAATACAAGTTTACCCAGTATATTCTTCTCAGAACCACCTTATGATGCTTCCTATTGTGTGGATACTGTTTTGAAACTGTCAGAATAGCAAAATATTGTAGGCTGTCAACAGCATTGTGACTGATTCACTGCTAAGCCACCTAAATTTTATGTTGCTGTGACTCCTACACTGCAGTGAATTACAACATGGTAGAACTGAGGATCTCAAAGATGAATATGGAACAAGGTACTCTACAAATTCATGCAAATATATGACATATATGTAAGTAATACACATTAGGCATTTATAAATACAGATATGTTATTCACGATAGTGAACACTATCACCATAGTGTTTAATGGCTGCTGGCAACTAGACTTATGACTTATGGTCAGTCCTGGGTTTCTACTCTTTTTCACCCACTGTTAATAAAAACACCTTAGGATAAACATACTGATGAGAGGATTTTTACTCTATTATATGCTGTTTTTTCTTTGTTTCCTCCAAAATCTTGGATTAGAAAGCAAAGGTTTAGCAAGAAAGATAGTGGCACATGATTTTCCAAATAAGGACAAGGGAAATCCAGCTACACTGAAGCATCTTGAACCGAAAAAAAAAAGCATTCTTTTTTCCCCCATCACTAATATATTTCATCTGGGTTGCAGGAGATGTATTGCTCCCAAGGAATACAGCTGTCTTAGCAGATCACATAAAAAAGACATAATCAGAGGTGTATTTAGATCTTGACCCCTTAGGCATTTGAACATCATGATTACAGTCCTGCATTGAGAACAGAAATTGAATGGAAACCAAAGAAAAAGTGGGAGCATAAATATGGTATGTGTAAGTGTTCCTGAGAGTATCAGTTGCCATATTCTCCACTGTCTGTAAGTCTTTATACTATTGTTGCTTTCATTAAAAGATATGGTAAATCATATAATCTAGCTGAATCATTATATAAAACCCTATTTCAGAGGAAAGGAACCAGCTTTACAGCACAGTGAAGGTGAATAAGGACTATACTCAGAGAAAAAGAACAAGAAAGCTTTATGTCAAGATAATTTATGAAAGCAAAAAGCTTTCCAGGGAATGCAAGCAGTGACTATCAATAAGAACACCTATAGATAATCTTTTCTGCTTTTGGACCTGTCCAGTTTTAGTTCTGCATAGGTTCATTTTGAGCCAGCTGGGCTATTTTTTTTTAATGATTGTTTTCCTCTGTTTATTTTGTTCAGAGATGATAATTTCTTCAGGCATAGTGACCTTATTTTTTTTAATGAACTTTGAAAACTGGGATACCTAAACGAGAGCACTTGCTATACAAAGATAATATCATGCTGCCTTTCAAGGAATTTTGTACAGCTATTAAAATTAAGGGACAATTAGAAAGATTTTTAAAACATTTCATAGAATTTTTTTTTTTTAAAGATCATTTCTCTGTTGCCATTCTGGTTTCTGTAGCGTAAGAAAATTAAAAGTTATTGTAGAGCTGCAGCAGCTCTTCCCATACATATGACATAAATACTTACTGGTAATTGTGTCACAGGGTGAAAAGATTGCAAGTATATTGAGCACTGCAACATAGTGTACATCCACTGTTACCTGACTTTATGTGGCTGTAAAGCACGAAAAGTATTAGTTAAGGTTATGGAGGCCCATCTCCAGAGAGAGAGTCATCCTGTTGTAAAGCATATCCTCTCTGTCTCTCATTAAGGAGAGGGTAAGTCTATGGGAGTACCTTACTTAGATGACATGTATGCTACTTTTGTTTTTTAACAATTTAATCTAGAAATGTAGGGTACAAAATGATGGAACAAAAGGAATATACTTCTTGTAAGTACTGAGTTTCAAGAATTAGGCTACCTTTCATTTTCAGGGAAGTTAACATAGTGACCTCTTTCAAAGGTATTAATGAAAAAAGGCCATTCATCTGTGAGCCTCTGAACACTCTCCACTCCTAAGCACAGAGAAAAAATCTCAGAGCAGCAGCGGGTGGAGTTTCACTGGAGTTTTTCCACTTGAGAGATTAAGAGGAACAGTCATAAAGACTCCATATTTTCAGTAGATCGTATTTATGTACTTGCAGTACACAAAGCAATTCACCACCTTCCAAACTGAATGAAATAATCTTGGGGGAAAAAAAAGGCAAGCATCATCAGAGAACTCCGATTCATTCTAGCCTTGTCTGAAAGTTTTTCTTCCAAGAAAAAAGATGTCATTTTTTATTATTTTATGGACCAAGCACAAGGATTATTTCAGAGTTACCATCATCCAGTTTTCCAAGTAAATGAGTGAGTATTTCTTTGTTGTTGTTATTGTTTTAATATTATTTTATATATATAATTTTTATATTTATAAATATTTTCTATTTTATAAATACTTATTTTATAAGTTTATTTTAGTAATGAAGACCTCACTGGAAGTTATTTGATTTTGTGTTGCCGCCATCTGGTTACTAAACAGAGAAAACGTTCAGGTTCTTTAATGCTCTTCTATAATGTTGTACTACATTCTTAAAATGCCAATTGATAGATCCCTTCTCTCTCCCACCACAAACACACATGCTTCTACATGGAATTCTTTCAGGAAAAAGGAAAACTACAGGATTCTGAATTAAAAATGTAAGTCAAACTAAACCAAAACCAAAAAAACCCACAACTGTTAAAATTCCAAATACAACAGGATTAAGCTTTTGGCTTCTAGCTTGCACCGATGGCCTTCTTTACAGTAATTGCTGTACTCAGCACCTATTTTGCTTTTTTCTGAATGAAGTCCCATTGTGATCAGTTCTGAATCTGCTCTCTGTGAGACTTTCATGGAAGTCTGTAGGAATCAGTGAGTTTAGGTACATATATTTAGCAAATGGTGCAGGAAATATCTCAAGGTAAAACTGTTATATTTTTATAAGTTCTTTAGTACTTACATTCTTGAAAGAAAAGAGTTTGTTATTGAAAAGTTTAAAAGTAAATGGCATTTTTTATGTGTACTACTAAAAGCCCTCTGTCAACTATATGCCACTGCTGAAAGAACAAAGCTTTTGAAACATCTGTATTGTGTGTTATAGGTAAAACCCTCAAGTAGTAAATATTTTCATATTACATGCAGGGTACCTGGGATAAAATTTTAATTTTCTGTGTGGAGAAAAATATTTCTGTTCTCTAAAAGAAAATAAAATCTGTCTAATCCACATTGATTATAGCAAGCAAGTTAAAGATATTACGAATTTTTAATTTATGCATGCTGACAAGCTGAAGACTTTCCCTCAAATTCATTTAAAGAAATAAAATCAGATTATGAACTCACAGTATCTGTGGGTACAATGAAAATAAAACTTGATCTAAATATACAGGTCTTTCCAGGGTTTTAGATTTCATTCTCATCCAGAAAATCTACTTCTGAATTGTACATGCAGGCTTATATTATATTTTCAGTGAACAATTTTTCCACGCATCACCAATTTGATGCCTAGCAACACAAGCTCTTTTAGTTCAAAATGCATCAAGTTAGATGTTATTAAAATTCTTGGCTAGATTCAGATGTTCTTTTGTCAGTGAACACAATGCAGGAGTTGTTTCAAAATCAGATCATAGGAATATATTCAGTAGTTTTCTATTACAATATTGAAGTCTTTCTGACAACAGAGCCATGCCAACTCCTGAGCAGAGCTGAATATCAACAATTCCTACTGAGATAAGGGGGAACTTAAGTACTTAGTGTCGCTCATGATTTGCAGTTTGATGTCAACTTGTGTAACAAATATTTAAACCTATTTCAATTAAAAAAAAATAAAAAGCATATATTTAAATGGAATTTGAATTTTTTTGTTATATATCCTTCCTCAAAGAAAATATCCCGAACGAAGATGTCTTACACTATAACATAATCCGATTTCAGACAGTCCTATCACCTTTTCTTTTTCAATTCTAGTTCAGAATGAGAGAGATTATGACAAGGAATAGGTTTGCCCCAAAGAATCATGGTCACTTTTAAGATACAATAGCAAAGTTTGTGGAAATCCAACCCGTATAAAATAAGAAAGAGCAACTCCCACAAAGTTTCTGAAAAAACATATTTAATCTAAAGTAACAGATCAGAATTGGCTTAGCGTCTGTAACTCAGTATGGGAAAAACCTGTTCAAATGAATCAGCACAATTTCAGAATTACTATGAAATAAGAACATTGTTTCAACCTTAATTTATGCGATACAAGGGCATTTCAATTTTTGAATAGAATATATTCATGGAAATAAATACACTATTTCCCTTTTCTGTTACTAAAGTCACTGACATTGAAAGCATTTTTCCAAGATGCTTCATATATTATTTAGGACCTTGTACCCTTCTATTGAAACAAATGTTGTGGCTGTTTAAGTAACAGACTACAAAAAGCAATTCTTCATGCTAGTACAGTTAGACAACTTGTTTAAAATAGTCTTTACCAGTTTTTCCTGAGGGTATGATTATGCTGTCAGTAGAATAAGACAGGACCAATGTCACTGTCTGAAACAAAAAGTAACTAATTTGGATAATCTTAATTTATTGGTGCAACCCACAGGTGCCCAGTAAACTAAAAAGCAGCAGACAAAATTTTTCAAAACTTTCCATAGATTTACTTCATTACAGGTTCAGAGCTATATTTGGCTGGAATCAACCTTACCATGTGACTTCTGTATCTTCCCAATCTTAAAAGGAGTGATTCTGGATTTTAGTGGTATAAAAGAAGAGAATTTGTCTTAAAAGATGTGTTTTTAGTGCTCATTTTATGAAGGAAAACTCACTGTAGAACCTGGTTAAGTAAAACTTATGGATAACAAGAGAAAAATACGATGAATGCCTTCTCCTTTTAAGAGTCAGTTTTAGTATTTTCAGAGTTCCATTGCAACAAAACAGTACATTATGTCCCCTTAGTAATAACTAATCTTACTGCAATTTTCAGACTACCACTTAGCCATCTCAAGCACATAAGCAGCAAAGACATTAAGAGGATAGGAAAATAGCTTTCAGCCCTTCCATTCTGAAATAAGCAGTAAATTTTAATTAAGATAGATCCTACTCTTCTAAATAGTTGCACAGGAAAGAAAATAGAGTCTGTGGAGATTCAAGATACATTCAGGACCCATTTTGAGATTTCTTTTTTTCCCAGATAAGATTAATGCCCTAACTTATTGCACCTGATACTGCTATTGTACGTAATTGCTTAATATTTTGTTGCATAATTATGAATCATTTCCCCTATATCTTATTATTAAAAACATAACAGAAAGAAAAATCAATGTAAAACCAAAGTTCAGTAAAACCAGACTTCAAGATTTAAGTTTCTGAAGGCAATTCTGTCGTGGTTTAACCCCAGCCAGCAACTAAACACCACGCAGCCGCTCATTCACTCCCCCCCCACCCAGTGGGATGGGGGAGAAAATCGGGAAAAGAAGCAAAACCCGTGGGTTGAGATAAGAACGGTTTAATAGAACAGAAAAGAAGAAACTAATAATGATAATTATAACACTAATAAAATGACAACAGCAATAATGAAAGGATTGGAATGTACAAATGATGCGCAGTGCAACTGCTCACCACCCGCCGACCGACACCCAGCCAGTCCCCGAGCGGCGAATCCCTGCCCCCCCCCACTTCCCCGTTCCTATACTGGATGGGACGTCACATGGTATGGAATACACCGTTGGCCAGTTTGGGTCAGGTGCCCTGGCTGTGTCCTGTGCCAACTTCTTGTGCCCCTCCAGCTTTCTCACTGGCTGGGCATGAGAAGCTGAAAAATCCTTGACATTAGTCTAAACACTACTGAGCAACAACTGAAAACATCAGTGTTATCAACATTCTTCGCATACTGAACTCAAAACATAGCACTGTACCAGCTACTAGGAAGACAGTTAACTCTATCCCAGCTGAAACCAGGACAAATTCTCAAACAGAATTGGTACAAAGGGGAATTCCAGACCAGAAAAGGCTTGAAAAATCAAGCCAAGGATGTATAAATAAATGCGGAAGCAAGGCATTTATATATGTGAACCTAATTCTAAGTAACTTTCCGCATTATTTGGTACACTACTTCTTTTTAAAAAATAATTCATGCTGATCCCATGGCTTTAGGAAATGGCAATGTCATTTTTCGAATTCCTATACAGTCTCAGGTCAAAACGGACACATTTGATATGCTGCATTTTACAAAAAAAAGAAAGAAAAAGTAAACCACGGCTGAAGTACAGTATTGAGAGAGAAATTCGCGTCAGGGCTGTGAGGACTACAACAGGCCTCGCCGTCCCTGCCCGGCACACCCTGCCCACAGCCCAGGACCCCATGCCGGCCCACCAGGGCCACCAGCCCCTGCCCCAGCAGGGCCGGTCTCCAGGTCCCGACAGCCCTGCCCTGCCCTGCCCTGCCCGGCCGTGGGCCCTGCTGAGCCAGGCCCGCCTGCGGGCCCGCAGCCTGGCCTGGCCTTGGCCCATCCCCAGGGAGGGGCCTGGTGCTGGGGCTGCCCTGGTGCCTCCCTGGCTGCCCAGCCCTGCCCTGCCAGGTCTCCTGGGGAGGATCTCACTGATTCCAGCATGGAGACTGGAAATCCATCAAGCTGCAGCACCAGGAGAGCCAGTGACCCTTGCACCCCTCATTTCAGCGACAGAGATCACAACTTCCATCCTTGAGAAATGCCTTTAATGCATATTCACAAAAAAATCCTCCAAATGAATCCCACTAATGTCGATTTCATGAATATTATAGAACTATCCCCCTTACCCTAGTAAGTTCTGGGGTTTTGTATTGAGTTTCCATGTCTCTGTTTGGATAGTGACCTAAGAGCAGACCTTACGAATAAGGAAATCATACAACCGATGCTACCAAAAATAAGTAGAAATGACAAGGCGTTTCAGTCCATTCTCTCTAAGTAAGTTCTGCCTCTGTGTAACTCAGTGTGAACTACAGATCTCCGCTACACAGAGCTCCTCCAAGGAGGACCTGCAGCTCCGAGGGCCTCCTGTTCACTCCTTTTCATGCAGGTTTAGTTAATTGCTTCTGGAGGCCTCTATTGGTTGCAAAAAGGAAATAACTGCATGAATTCAGGATTAAACAAAGCTACGCTTATTTGCATAGGCTGGGAAGTGGCCGTCACTCTATTACTTTCCTAAAAATATTTAAAGCTGTTAAAAACAGAAAAAGAAAGAAGAAAAACACGCTTCCATGTCTTTACCAGCCTCTACATGTAAAATAAACCTAGTCTGTTTATAAAACAAACAGAATAGCCGTAGGGGGAAAAATGTTATTGGAGGGATGCTGATATTTCTCTTGAGAAAGACAGGAATAAAAAGCACAGGTTTGTCTAAAAAGCTACTGACATTTGTTGGAGCCAGAAGCTGTATGTCAGGAAAGAACAAGTCTGTTGTGTTAGCAAAATATGTCACTGCAGGGAGCATGAAATCAGTTTGAAGGAACATGCAGATAAAGCCATATATCAGAAGTAGACATAACGTAGCAGCACAGGTAAACAGTGTTTTTAACTTCTTGGGTTTTCCTTTTTACAATCAAAATATTTGTTATTCTAGAATGACTTGAAAACTATTTACATATTTAACACAGACTTTAAAAAGTCATCATTATAAGTGCCCTTCCTACCCGTATCAAGTTCTGCACTGCAAGATTCTGGGTTCAACAGCAGATTTGGGGTAAAAATTGGTGCAGTAGGTGTCATGTGGGAAAGGAGAATCAATATGCTGAAATTTTGTTTTGTTAGATCCTGTCAATATGTCTTAGTCCTTAAACTGCAGAAATAATAACCCCAAACTTCTAATTACCATCCGCCAGGAAGTAAGTTATATCCTATGCAATAAGAACTATGTCATTACTCCATGCCTGTGGCAGGTTTGAAAACCTGGAGGCCAAAATATGCAGCTGAAAACAACTGCTACCTAACAATATCCAGCCTTGTTAACATGCCATATGCTAACTTGTACTTGCATGAATAAAAAATTCAAATGATGGAAATTTTCTGTCATTTTTGTAAGACAAATGTGATCACATTAAATCATCCACTGTACTCTTAGCAGATCTAAATAATTTCTTTAAAATAAGCCTGCTTATTTTGACTACTGCCTGTAACACTACTTTACCCTTTTTGCAAAAGCCTATGACAAAAACGTCCATTTTCTTTCTAGTGTTGGCACTGTGATGCAGTTGGTTTTTTGGTAGTCTAGATGGTAGGTTTAACCTGAAATCACTAGGTAACAGAGAAAGTGTTCTGGTAGCTAGTGTCATTCTTTTGCCATTTTTTTCACGGAAACAGTCCATAAACATTCTCCATACAAAATACTGTCTCTCAAAACTTTGTACTCTGTGGTACTGCACTTACTGAGAACATATAGGGACAACAGTTCACACATAACCACAGGGAAATATAAACTTACCTTAGTAACACTGCAAAAGTAAACACTGAAAAATGGAGGCACTGAAGTATCATGGTACCCATATCCAAGAAGGAAACAAATTTTAACAGTTTTGAATGTCTTACTACACCTGAGAAGAAAGAATCTCACTGAATAATATATGATGATAATTAGAAGCATTATGGAGAAACTCAAATCAGAGCTTCACGCTGAGAATCTTGAGCACGCAAGGGTTCCTCAGGCCCAAAGCTTCAACAGGCAGAATTTGCACCTCTTGAAGTGCCCCTCTCTGCAGTGACTGTACAGGAAGTTTATGGTGCATAGGTTCAATTAATCTTGGTGCTAGCATGAATTCTCAAATCAAGCACATCATAAGGACCAGAACAGAATAGCATGTGTCTGCTGCATCTGCTGTTTCTTCTTGCTTAGCTCTCAGAGTTTCATTACTGAGCACACAAGAACAGTGTAATGTTCCTCAGCAGTACCTGCCTCTCTGTGTTTGCTGCATGGAGCAATGAAGTCCCTCATTTAGGTGCTATGCTGAGCACATGGCTAGATTTAACACACAAGCCCCACTATTGCAGGTACATCACCAGGGTTTTAGACAATCACATTGTCTTAAAAGTTAAGAAATACAGAGGTAGTATGCTAAGTAAATGTATCTTTTCTGTTAGACTAATAACCAAACTTCAGCACCAACTAGAGGAAGTGAACTTGACAGGCTTCTTAACTGATGGATTTGAGTGATGGCTTTCATTTTAAAGGTTCGTCTGGGAACAGTGCTTTACGCAAGTGTGACAGAGAAGCATGAGTATGCTGGCTATTATTCCCAGCTGTTCTACAGACTTGGAGGAGTGATTTTCTATCTGGGCCAGCCTCACTGCTGCATTTTCCATTTTTATCCATTTTGCTCAAAATGACTTATGAAACAGGTGCACACTGAAACTAAAATTTTTCATGGATGAAATCCATGCTTTTTATATCCTCATTTGTAGTCCTCCAAGAAGATAACCATTTATGGGATAAGATTCTCTTCTGCACAACTCAGAGGAGGGTGACAGCAAAAGAAGTTTTAAGTTGCTCACATATATCCAAGGATGCCCAAAGACAGTACAATGAACAAGGACTACAGTCATCCCACCCACCTTTACAAATCAGTAAAGGGCTCAAGATTATAGACATACACAATACGTCTTCCTGTGTCCCATTTATCAGGAACAATGTCTTCCATTTACACAACTAAGTGTTCAATCATTGCATACTCACATCATCCATTATTTCACCTCCACACCATATAGAGGGGCTTATGCTCAAAGACGATATATGTCATGCGTGTTCTCACCAGACATAGAATTCATCTCAAGATACTGAAAAGCTGAAAACATTCTAAGTGTACAAATCCATTCTGTACTAGACTTAGCAGCTGTAAAATAGACACAAATAAAACTATCAACAGAAGCAAAACTTCAAGGCATGTGCTCATCCCACAGAAGGCAGTGTTAAAAAGTCTTTACACTGATGACCTTTTAAAAAACTTTAAATTAACCTTTTTTATTATTATTATTTCCTCTATAACAAGGTCCATCTTTTTATGTACTGCTTATCAGTTTTACTAGCTAATAAAAAGTTAAATTATGCTATCAATTTCTCAATGAATGCCTAATAAATAATACTTCCTCAGATCAACGTCCTTAATAAAAAGGAACAAAAATGCAGCCTGCCACTGTTTTACTCAGCATTTTGATGAACTAAGTTTACCATTACTTATGGTGTACCATCCTGGAATATGCTTCCTAAGACATAGAATAGACCTTAGTTAACCATTTTCTAAATACAAAAAAATGTGTACTTAGACAAACACACACACATATATGCATACACATATACTTCACTGAAGGATGTGTTGTACTATATGACCTTGAAGTTGAAGATTATTTGGAATGTATTGCTTCTCATATTGATCATAAGATATAAGCAATTTGCCAAATTCCTTCCCAATAGCTATTATACTAATACCACAGAGTGAATGAGTAACTCTGTTCTTTATGATACTGTACTCAATGGATGAAATATTTTTACTTTACAATATATAACTTTTAGTCCAACCCAGAGAAAAATTTCAAAGTAGAAACTATCTGTGTAAGAAGAATTCCCACTGAGTTTTAAGGGAATGCCATATGCAAAAATAATGTCACGTCCAGATCTGGCATTGGGTATGCTTTGCATTGTTTGTTCTCACCTACTTGCTAGAACTTTACCACCACAATATTGACTATAGTAAATATTTCAGTGTTCTGACTTTGTCTGGTGGATGACACTAAATTATCCTCTCAAATTTGGGATTAAGTTTATCATGAAGCATCATAAATTATATTCCAACTTTCATCAGCTAAGTGTCTAAGAAGAAAAACTAAGAGGATGTGGGTTTTGATCAGCTCCATGGGTCGCACTGAAGCAGCACTGACCAGAAGTTCTCTGGTGCAGAGGACAACATGAAAGCTGTCAAGTTAAAGAGCACTGAGAGTAACTAAGTGCTGTTCCTCATCCAGAGGAAATGCTGAAGGAGAACCGTTAACATTATGGAAAAGCATTAACATTTTCTGCCTTCCTTTTGGTGAATATACTTTAGTTGTTTAGGTCAGTGATACTGTATTTCTGTGGTAATGGTATGTAGGCAGGAAAAAGTATAAAATTCATGGACAGGAGAATGATCCCACAGGGATGAGTAAGAAAGCAGCAAAGAGAGATTTATTGAATGAATGTTTGCACTCACTAGATACAATAAAACTTGAATGATATCAAGCAATTCACGTACATATATGAGATATACATGGTCATGTTGACCACTTATGGTCTGCCCTTCTTATTTTAATTTTCCCAATGGCAATAAAACAGCTTGAATGAAAACTGAGGATAAGCTGATAGGAATCAGAACAGAAAAGCTGGCAATAAATATTTCATTAAAAAGGGTTTCTGAAAGGCCATATAACCTTTTATCTAAATGCTTCAAATCCAAAATGTATTAGGTTCAAACAAAATAAAGTTATTTTAATTAGGTATAGGTAATCTGAATTTATACAGCAACCGTTAAAGGGAGAGTCATTATGACACTAAGACAAATCCAATCATTCAGACCAAAGATTGAGTAGGGTATCTCTAGAGAAAATAGGCCAACACAAGCATGTGTGACCTAAGGGGCAACTAAGGGTAGTGAACTGAATGATTAATCACAGCTGTAACTACACATCACATTATTTGTCTGTATGTCAATGCACACACATGTATTTTGGTCTCATGCTGGCAAGGATAACAGCAGAGGGAGACAGTCGTTTTGCAATAAAGAGAACATCACTTAACCTCATTGCAAGAGAAACATGAGCCTGGTTGTATACAGAAAGCAGTGATTGTGTTATTATCATTAAGAGAAAGGACTGTATTAAATAACAATTACATGGTCTTGGTTTAAAACAGGAATGGCAACCAAAAGACTAGGATTCAGTTTCTGATGTTGCCATGTATATTCTGTACTGGCTAACCATTTTGCTCTTAACAGGAGGATACAGCACTATCTTCAGTGAAACTACACCACCATCAACCCCACAGTAGCCCAGAGCTGAAGCCACGAGAATTGTAGCATTAATCAAAATTCAGTTCTTCTAATTTGCTGAAACCTAATGAATTAAAGAACTACAATCCTTCTCTAGTCTTAAGTGAAAACAGTTGTACATCTTCTGTACAACACGAATCTTTGCACAATGACTAATCCTGCTTCCAATAAAATCAATGGAAGTTTTACCACTAACTTCACAGACAGCAAATTCAACAGAATAATGAGAAAGTCTCCACACTCCCAGCGCCAGCCCTTTAGGAAATTTGTGTTGCATCTTAAATAACTGTGATTCTGACCAAGGACATTTGTCAAATTAATTCTTATCCAAGTGAAAGCTCTATTTGAAGAACCATTCACTTTGTATGACTTTGTATGTACCATATCATTTTGTATGAACAAAGGTGCTCTGGGATCAGGAAGCAGAGATAGATGCAAAGCCAAAGGCACGCTCCTTTAGGGTCGTACTGCGCTATGCACTGTATGACAACTCTACGGTCTGTCTGTCTCTTTTGGACTAGAACACCTCGAGGCACCCCTTCCAACCTAAATCATTCCATGATTAAATGATTCAAATAATGTACCAGCATACACTAGTGTACCCTGTGTGTATACACTAGTACACACTGTGTTTATACTCTCATATACATAGCTGCTTGCTTATGGCTGTTGATGCTTTAGTCTTTAAAATATGTGAATTTGGTTCGCCACTTCTATTCTAGCAATTTCAAGCAGACAATTTTTCTTTGCTACTGCTTCCTGATTTCATATATTAATATCAATTTGCCATAACAGAACTGCTCTGTTGATATGAGATAAGCTTATTGCGATACCATTCCATTTAATACCTGAATTCTGATATCTTCAATCCAACAAAACTGTAAACTTTGTCACTGCTGGAAAAGCAAATTCAGTAAAAGATCCAAAGACATTAATAAGAGGAAAGCGTATACATAAACTATTTCTGACTATGCAAAACTCCTTAAGAGTATATAAAACTGTATTATAGAATAGTGTATATATAGTATCTGTATGTATAATGTGTAATAAAAATTGTGTATACTTTAAAATTGTTACGCTATATTCCATACTCAAAAACTTCAGAGATGATAGAATATTTTTTGACAACATAACTGAAATCTGCAGTAGGATCCAACCAAAACAAGTAAAATTATTGCCTAAATACCAAATATACACATATATGTGTACTTGTGTGTATATATATACATATGCATGTGTATGTGTATGTTTATATATGTTTTATGGATGGATTATAGATGACATTCACTAGGAAAGAAGAGTAAATTATGGATGAAATATATAGATTGTGAAAGGATGTTTTGATGTACACATATTGCATCAAGTTGACATGTATGCACGGCTTATATAAACCTTATGCACAAAAATGTATATATTGCTAGTAACTCACATTTTCCTATTGAGATCACTAATACTATTTCCCATGCAATGTGCCCAGTTGTAAATGACTATACAAACACAAAGCAGTGAAGAACCAGGCCTTTGAACTGCAAGGAAGGGGAAATTTGGCTCCATTCTCAACAATGAATATTTAATGGTTCCCTGTTCCACTTACATCTGGCAATCCTTCCTACCAATTATCCTTTTCACCAACACCAGCAGTGAAGACAGGAGTAAAAGATCAAGACTGGACTGGTTGCTTAACCCTTCACATAAACCTCTGCACAGTCAGGCAAATGTTATAAAGTCAGAACACTTCTTCTCCTCTTTTTTTAATATGATTACATAACTGATATGTTGCATCCTCTCCTACACAGTGAGAGTTTCATAGTGAACACGGAGATTGTAGATACAATCTTACACACATAAATGCATGCCCGTATGCACAAACACAGATGCATATCATATCCTATCATATCCTGGGATAAGAAAAGTCTCAAGTTTTTTTGCCTTCCTCTTATTAGAAAAAGTCATTGATGGTAGTTACTGTGTGATCAGTACGCAACTGGGAAAAAAAAAAAACAAAACAGTAAAAAAGAGAAAACCCTCAGGATATCTAGGCAACTAATCCTTTCCACATTGTAACAGCTCTCTTGAGTTAGGAGACTTCCTTGGAGCTGGTGAAAAATTAGCATCTTTGCCAAAGTCCCTTGGTGACAAGGGACACAGATTTTGATGTTTCAGCCCTAAACACAAAAAAGTAGAACCACCAAAACATAAGAGAAAATAAACCGATTTAATAATCTGATTAGTTTTTACCTTCCATTTTGACAGTGATGGAGTTGTATCCAGTGACAGTGTAAACATTTTACTTTGCACAATATAAGAACCACAATAGAAGAGTGTAATTAGCACTGGAAAGACATTCTCAAGGAAGTACTTTGATTTCAAAAGACTATTGGAGTGATTGTCACCCCTGCTGCGCTTGGATTCTCTCTTGATGTGCATAAAGTGTGAATGCAAAACACATTATTATGAAACTCACTCGTCCTTGCATTTGTGTGCTCATTGCTTTTGCCATCTTGTGGTGACCAAAAATAGAAACCTACAGACCAGCATATAATTCACACTAGAATAATGTTGCTGCACCTTTTAATAAATTCTTCAGTGCACATGCTGAAGATCTACAACTCAAACCATGCTCTGCATTTTGTCATTTAACAAATGTGCATTCATTTCCTTTTAAGATTGAGCTCACTGAAAAATACAAACCATAGCCTAAACACTTAAAATAAGCACAAACATTAAATGATTTAATGCTACAGAAATGTCTTCCAAAGGATTTTATCAAAATACACTAGGAGATCTTTTTTTAAAGGAAGTGCTTCTATTCTCTCAGCACATATACAGGCAATACCTTTATAAAAATCGCCATGTAGCCCAACTACAGCACAGTTTAATGTGTGATAAAAGAAATTGGATTTGGACTTCATAAACCAGTAAATAATTATTTATGGAACAGAGTCATTGGCGGGCTTTAGTTTGTAGTTTCTTCTTTAAATTATCAAGGAAAGCAATGAATATAAAGTATCTACCCCTCCTAACTTTAACTTTTGAAAGAAGTAGCACATTTTTGAGTTGGTCCCAAGGGAGAGAAGATGAGGCCTTCTGTTGCTAAGCAAGAGTTTGCCAGTTATTTCAAGCTTTAGCTGAGTACAAGCAATAATCACTACTGCCTGAAATACATTGGAATGAAAGTACATGGGACCATTCATGACACTTCATCAGCATGCAGAAGGCAAACAGAGTGACTGCAGTGATTGAATACAGGCTCAGACTACTGGCTTTAATCTCCATCTCATTCATTCAGCCCTTACTTTTGGCACAGCTGTATGATAAACACTCTGACATTCTTCCTTGCCCACCCTCCTTTGGAATCCCATGATTGCTGTGTGCATGTTTGTTACGTATTTAAGGTAGTCAGTCTTCCCCCCCCCCCCGCCAAAATGCAATAAATATTTAAATATGGGTAACCTACAAGTTTACTACTGTTACTATCAAAGCACTATAATACTGTACTGAAGGGGAAGTAAGTCATGCTCACTTTGCCTCTGCAGACATCTTAAAACAAAACATGGTAAATTTATAATTAATACTAATTCTTTCTACTATCTTCTGTGCAAAACTGCATATATACAGTGAATGTATATGTTTATAACAAATAAAGTATAACTGACTTACAATGGTATTACAGAGAATTTTAACACTATTGCTGATGTTAACAAAATTCTGATGTTAAAGAAATTACAGTTCATTACTCAGTATTGGCGTTTTTGTTTGTTTTGTTTTGTTTTGTTTTTAATTTTTGTTGTATATCACTCACCTTCTCATCAAGAAGAGCTCATATGCAGTTCCATACCACCAGTTCCCTGAATTTGCCTGGGCTTTACACCCAGCAGGTACTAAGGGTCCTGAATAGCTTAGGGCCTAATTGGTAGCTTAAACATATTATGGTAAAGTTAATGGAATTACATATGTAAAGGCAGTAAGCAGTAGCAACTTCTGCAGCTCCGCAACTGGGTAGGAATTGTTTTGTTGATACAACACTTGTGTCAAAAAAAAACCCCTTCAATTTTATATTACTCCTTCCTCACATTAAAATACCTAATAATTTGGGGGAAATCTGCCTCATCTGCTTGAAGAAGTTAGGCTGAATTCTCCTGCTCAGTATGCCAGACTCCCTGAAATCACAAGCCTGCTACACAAAACTATCACAGCTTTTCACTCCCTTTTTGTATTGAAATTGATGCTGTTTGATCACTACAACAGTTGTACTTTAATAAAAAAGGTAATCTTAAGCCAAACAAAATACTATAAAGAACCTATTTAATACTCTCTGCTCTTGCGGAGCATTTAGCTGTTTAGCTGACTGAAGGCGTGTGGCCATCCTTAATGTTCTAGGTGGGACAGAGCCCTGCGGAGGACTGGTTCTAGAGCGCCCGTTACTGATGTGAAGATGCTGTTTCTCTTACATTAAGTTTTATCTGCTGCCAAAGAGTTACTGAGCAGCCAACACAACAAAATTAAGAGAGAAAAAAAAATCCCACACCCTGTTCAACAACACCAACATTCAACACCATCTCTTTCAACTAACTAAAGAGCAATTGATAGGCTGCATTGAAATCTGGAGACAGCAAACAGATCACTGAGTGAAGGAGATAGAAAAGATGAACTTTGCAGGTTCCCAGGGAGATGCAGAAATATCCTTGGGATAGCTAAAATAAATCTTTTAAAGAAAAAAACACTCAGTTAACTACAATGCCACCTAAATGAAGGGATCTAAAATCTGTCTCCAGAGAACAAAGCAAATTCTGCATTTTCTACTCTCTCCTTATATGCAGGTTGAACTTGCAATAAAGTCTACTAGATTTCTAAAGCATATGAAACATTTGCTGATTCAAATGTTACCAAAGACAGCAACAGTGAAGTGGAAAACTAAGTATTTGTAAAGACCCTCTTGAGCTTTTCTGTACTTAAGTAGCAGCAAACAATCCAGCACCTTCCACTCCTAAGTATGCTTACCATATTATGCACCCTTAAGGAACCAGTTTCATTACCTATTTACTTCAAACGGAAAACCCCCCCTTGAATCTGAAAAAAATCAGCCCATCAATTGTGAGAGATGAAAATCTTCTAAGCAGCAACAACAAAGGAATACAACACACATAGTAAGACAGACTAATCTTATGACCTGTATATCCTTATGAAAAGATGGAGCTAGGATGACTCCATCTCCACTGCAGTGCAAGTACATTGAATTGTCAGCTAAAGACTGATACCACTATATTTATTCAACACTTTTCTACTGTGACAGTTCTATCTTTCCTGAAAACAACCATTCACTAGTAGTAACTGGTCAGTAATATTGAACGATATGACTATAGCAGCTCACATTATGATTTTTTTATTCTTCATTTAAACACAGAGAATGTCACAACCACAAAAACACCACAAGTTTCAGAGCCCACTCCAAAATGTTCGCACTGGCTGCCTAATTCAAATAATTTCTCCATAATTAAAAACAACAGGTTTCCTTGCCAAGAAGTTAAATGTATTACCAAAAAACAACAACAACAAAAAATCACAACTGTTCAACAGGGTGTATAATCTGATTTATTTATGACGGATATGAAAAAAACATTCTGTTCGTTAGACATCTATCTCTTAAAGTAACTGTTCTATCAACTGTTCTTATTTTTCATGTAGAAGCTATTTAAGATGTATTTTAACTGGTGGGCTAACAGACTAACTGATCATAGAAAAGGAAAATTGACAAGTGATTGCAGGTAACATACCAGCTTACTGGAAATATAAATGATGAATATCACAGGAGACATCATCAGTGCATTGTGACCTGCTTAAAAAAAGAAAAAGTCTTTATTTTTTTATTCCAGCAAAGTTAGATCTTCCTTTTAACACCATCAGGCAAAGCAGCTTGCTCTCTTTCTTTCTTCCATCTTACTTCTTTTCCTTATTAAATGTAGGGCAAGAGGAACCTTGCTTTCCAATGTCAGGATTTATGAATTCCCATTCACAGTGTCCAAAGATTTGCAAGTCAACCATCCTGACCTTGGTTAAAAAGAAAATCGCTCTGAATGAGTTTAATGAGGATGTGAAGAAACAGCCTTGGAGGTGTAGTTTGAATGAAAATGTAACACCGTCTACATTTGGCCTTGTACCTTATGAGGAGGCATGAAACAAATTATATTCGGCATTTTGTATTTGCTACTTTCAATCCCCACGCAAGTTGCTTACACAAAGGAGCTAATAAAAACTGCCCGAATGAGTCATTATTCCTTTCATCCACAGTATTTCATTCCATTTTTTTCTGTTGACTCCAGAAATAATATATTAAGACAACAGAACAGTAAGTCAGTATCACTGTAGGTAAACTTAAAATTTAAGTTATCAGACTTCAGAGGCAGCTGATGATTGTTGATATCTGAAATGTTTCTTTTGATTTTAGCTGGAAAGTTTTTTTACTGCTCTACTAACAAACAACAAATCCTGGTGGTTTTTTTTAATATTTTAGGGAGATTGTGTTTTTGTTTTAAAACACACATCACTGCTCCACTGAAATTCAGATACCTACTCTGCCTTTAAACCAAACTAACTAACTCATCAACAAAAAGTAGCTAGTGTATTTTAGTATTTTTTCCCCCTTTAAATACACTTCAGACATGTGGTCATATTTGTCATGTCTTCTTTTTGGATGTCATGGGCCATAAATGCCATCAGTCTGAATTTCAATTGATATTGCACAGACATGTCAATGTTAATGACAGAAGAGATGTTTAGTTTCATGAATAAACTTGTGTAGCTAACTGCTAGACATAAAGCTAAGTAACTAATTGTGTAAGATACAGCACAACAAAGCCACATGCTTATCAGAGGACAATCAAATCAGATGACATATAATGAGATTTGGTGAGTAAGACTTCAGAGCCCAGAATGCTCTGCAGTATTGCTCAGGAAGACAGCAGGATTTTTCCACTGACTTCAGTAAGAACTGTGTAAAATCTTGTATGATACTATTTTCTGCTTACATAAACTAGTCCAAATTCAGTGTTGAGAGATTCATACTGCTGACACAAATGGTTAAATGTAATTTTTAACATGTCCTTCTATTGTACTAACCTACACGCCCCCACAATCAGAGTTTGAAAAGTCACCAAAATGGTGCAATTTGAATGTAATCTTATTCTCCAACTGTTAGTAGTGCTCTCAACTGCTTCAGCATCTGACCAGAAGAGGATGAGTGAAAATAAAAGTAGTATTTCCACCTCTGTGTAATAAAACTAGAAAATAAAAATCTGTATTAGAAGAATGCTAACCTATATTCTGCAGGTACAAGTTTAAAAACTACATGCTGGGAGAAAAACTTTTAAGCAGAAGTCGGTGCCAACTTTAGCTGGAATAACCTGTGTTCTTTAGACTTCACAGCTTGTCTCTTGAAAGTTCTCTGGCAACATGTGCTTTTTCACATTTGTCAGCTAAATCAGAGATCCAAATGCAAAATATAACATTAAGGAACAGTGAGTGCATTTGCGACACTCCTTGGAGAAATCAGGTACACATAAGGCAATGACTATATTACATGGAAGTATAAGCACACTCTAATGTAACTCTGTTAAACTAATTTAATTAAGGAAGATCAGTATTCTTTCCTAACATCAGTGCATACTACTGATATTCTGCTTTTCAGAAAACTTAGCTATCCCTAGGTATCAATGAAACAAGATACATGACAACTTGGCACAGTGTTTCAAACCACATACTGTTACCCTAATTATTCACAATGCTGTACAAGTACAGACACAGAAGTATGGAAAACTGTCTATTCAAATTGTGTGTTCCCCTGATTACGAAATGGAAAGCAAGCAACTTACCTACATTTCAAGTATGACACATTGAAACAGTTCTACTGAAGAATTTAAACCAGTAGTTTCCAGGCTCTTTGGACTAATTTGTCATTGCACTCTGCAAAATTCTCTGCAAACAAACAGTACAGCTGCAGATTGTGGACCAGTGATAGTCTTCTGACAAATTTGGGGTATCATTGGCTTATGCCGCCTGCCACAAAAAGTTTATTTAGAATATAGGTCAGGTTTTGTGGAATTTGCCATAATGCTAGGCAATCTCTTTGTCAATGAAAAAATAATCCAGTACATCATATTGCTGAGTTATTAAATTTGATGTTCAGTTTCAGAAATTAGTTGATGTTGAAGAAAATTTCTGAGGCAAAGGACTGATGATGCAGCAACATTTATACATGCCTTATACAGAAAAAAAATTATGCAAAATACATGTTATGATGCCTTAAGCAATCACTTTCCCATCATAGTGAGATAGCCCATATGATAATGATTAGTTTTGCATTTGCTAAATGCTGCCAAGGATCAATGAATCTTAGGGAGAAAAACTACTTTTTAGAAAAAACTGTGCCATGGAGTGATAGCCTTTATAACTGTGAATGTCATCAACGAACAGTACTTTCATCAACAAAAACTACTGGCTATCCCAAATAATTAAGTCAGAAACAACAAGCACAAAAATGAAGTAAAATTTTACAAAATGCTTGAAGTGCATTGCAGCTGCAAGTGCAGCTACATGCTTGCCATTCAAACCACAAAGTACTGTTATCGACCTCACTGAGTAGTCCTCTCCAAATCTCTTCAAAAGCCACATACAGAGTACAAATTTCATAAATACCTTGCTGTTTTATGAGACATAAGGTATATAAAATTCTGCTTCAGTCACCTTTTTTTCTTTTTTTTCTTTCCCCTAACAGCAATTTAGTAACGTATATACATTTGCCATGCTTACAAAAAAGCTTGTATTTCAAACCTAGATTAAACAGGTCTAAGCCCATTGCTATTATCCTTCAAAGCCTTTTATAAAATGAAGCTTTAAATCACAGGCTTCAGAAGCAATCTTGATCTTTTCTTTATTACGCTATGACAAAATCAATTATTATTATCATGAGGAGAAAACCACTTCTTTCATGAAAGCTTTAGCTGAATATACATTATATATGTCCTAAAAACATAAATTAAGAAGATTCTCAACAATAAGAACGTCTTTTAGCAGCAGGTACACCACTAACTGTGGTCTTCTCTTCTGGGCAATACATTAGACAAGAATATTTTGAAAACTTCTCCATGTTACTTAAAGATTTGCAGCAGATTTTGAAGATTACTACAGGAAATTATGACAGATTCCATCTGCTGTAAGTCAATGGCATTCCACTAAAATAAAATAAATTACAAAACTAAAAATCTGATCCTTTGAGGGAAAGCTTTAAATCGTCTGAAAATATATTAATGCGCTTCAGTATTAATCCTACCTTTGTAAAGAT
The DNA here is from genome assembly GCF_026419915.1 of Harpia harpyja. Lineage (NCBI taxonomy): Eukaryota > Metazoa > Chordata > Aves > Accipitriformes > Accipitridae > Harpia > Harpia harpyja. Next base: position 51,884,751 of record NC_068945.1, read on the forward strand.
ATGGTTTGTATCTTCTTCTCCATTAAATACTTGTCACATTTACATGTCAATTATTTTTGACGAGCAGAAATAGTACTTTAAAAATTCTGGTGAATTAAAAATAATTTTTTTTTCCAACAGCATCAAATGGTTATTTTTTTTAATAATGATTCTGTTTAAAGAATACATAACTAGAATCTTTGGATAGAACGCAAATATCACTTTTGGCAATTTTTTTTACTACTTGTTATTTACTTTTCCTTGGTAAATCGGCTTCTGAAGGCCTCTAGTGCATTTATTTTTGAGCTCCTACTCTCTAATTTGTCTTGAACAAATTTCCTTTTCTTATTTTTCTATCACATAAGTGCATTCCCTAGGATGATTATGCTCAGATTAATTTTGTAGGGTTTTTGTCCCTCTCATTCATCTTGAACATTTTCAAATGATGGAATCATATCTTCTTAAACACGTATCATTTCATTACATTTTAAATATTACTTTGGGCTTTAACTATTATTATGTATAGTCTAGGCAAGCAAAACAGTGAAATGAAACATTTTGACTATGAATTTACAATGCATTCATTAACCACGGGTTTGAGAAGTAAGACAATATGCACATCTACACAGTTACTTATATAGGATTGTACAGCAAGTCAGTGAGGGAATGCTCAGGTAAAGATGTTGTGAACAATATCAAGTAGAACAATAAGTAAATAGACATTAATTTATACACAGGTGTCTGAACTTTGCAAGCTTTGCTTTAAGAGCTTTGAAATTTAAGGCTATTGCTGAACACGAGCTTATTTCAGTAGGAAACATGCCTTCAGGTCAGTAAGTGCTCTGAGGTCTCCCATTTGAATCCGTCCCTGTCTTACTCAAGCTAAAAATAAAGAGGGGGGATGGGGGGGAGAAAAACAGCCTTCAGTCCAAGAATGTTATGAATCTCAGACTCTGAATCCCAGACTCCTCTCCGAGTTACATCAGGTAAAAGAAAGGCATTACACTTTCCATAACTCAATTAAGATCCACTCTACATTATATTTTATACAATTCTGGGGTTTTTGTTACTTGTACAAGAGAAACTGCTATGGTGAAACACAAACTTTTCTTCCTCAAACTGAAGATTAAATCATTGTATCTACACATAATTGTTTACAAAACAAACAGATAATGTTTGTAGATATTAATGTTATATGTATACCCATAACATGGTAAGTTCCTTTATTTTAAGTAAAGATTCAAATGTATTCTGTTTGCTCTTTAATACAAAATTCAATACATGCTTTTTACGTTATGGAAGTAATTAAAGGGATTTATGAGGAGGAGAACAATCTTGCCCTTGTCACTTGCCTTTAAATAGTCTATTTTGAAAGAAATAAATTATTTAGGACACAACATTAAACTGTGAACCAAAGCATAATTAATCTGAATCCTGATTTTGCTTAGCTGTAGGAAGGAACAGGAATTGTTTAAACACATACTCTGAACTGTGTCAGAGCCTACATGGCCTACAGAGAAACTCAGAGAGTGTATCTTTGAGATATCAAAGTATCTTATAATAGCATTATAAGAGCTCTACTGACAACCGTGATTAGCCGGAGCATATGCTGACCTCTTTCAGTTAATATCACTCCATTCTGCTAGTACACATGAGATGAGACAAACTAAACAGCCCAGAGGATCTCTTCTAACTTTGGAGGAATATGCGTATTCCCTTTCTTTCTCATTTATAGTTCTGCAGCAAAGTAAAAGAAAGGTTACTCGCTCTGTAATTCCTGCTTCAAAATCTTTTGTCTATATGTGTATTCACAGTGCAGGGTCCGTATGCCCATGTTGCTTCAGAAGTACACATGGCAAATGAGTACCAGTCCCCCACCTCTCCACAGTACCGGTAATGAATCAGAACTCCACCAAGGTCTTAGGTTTAAAATGTCCAAGGGGAAAGAGGAAAAGTTGTGAATTTACAATCAGATAAATCACCTGAGGATGGACTGCTAGAGGCATGTGATCTTTCTTTCTCTCATGATGTTCTGTTACACAGTGGTGGCTCTAAGCAGTAGTCCCCACAAAGCATCATATATTTGAAGAACACTCTCAAGATCCAAAGCTGAACAAGGACTGAAAAAGGTCTCCTCAAAAGCAGTGTCACATCAGCAGGTCTGTAAGGTTTGGTGGATTTCAGAATGAAGCTCTAGGTGGCAGCTAGATGTGCAGCCTCCATATGCTAGGGATGGAGGCATTCTGAAGAAAGTAAGACAGCTATGTTAATCTAAGGTGGCTCCGGTTCAGCAGACAAACTGCTTCCCACACAGTTAGCTATCCAGTAAGACAATCTGTTCAAACAGCTGATTTCTAGCTCACTTTGTTGTCATACGGACAAACAAGGATTCTTCCTGAAAGGCCTCATCCTGGCAATGTAAAAAGAGACAGCTTGCCTGGGAAAAGTGTAAGAAGAACTAGCACATACACTGGGGCAAAGATAGGCAGCCTTGGCTTAAATAAAATCCAGTGCCTTAGTTAGAAAATAAAGGGTGTTTTCTGAGGATAACATATCACAGAAAAATGTGTGGGAGGAGGGTGTAAATATGTATATACACCATACTCATATATAAAGAATCAGCCACAAGGATCCAGATTTCTCCCCATCTCTTGGTTGGAAAGGAATAACCTTAAGGAAAGATGACAGAGGCTAAAATTGTCTGCAGGCTCAAGGGGCTGGCCCACCACTAATCTAACAATTAGGTTAAGATATGGACTATGTTAACATACTGGAGGAATTAATATTAGTTTCTCTGACTGCAGATTCACAAGTATGTTTTGCAGGACCCCTGAAGCTGGTCTGGCTCTGTCATTTCCTTTTGATGTTCCAGCCAAAAACACTGTCTTCAGGATGCACCTCCTCCTTCTTCACCTTCAGTTTATGTTCCTGTTTGCAGTGGCTCACACAGTTTACAATTACTTAACAGTCATTACAAGGGTAAACCCCTGATTAAGTTATTCAGTGACTGAAATCTGCTAGTGGTTTGTAGTGAGGCACACAACCAGAAAGAATTTCATGTTATTTTCCTTCCTCTAGTACAAGTTGCAAAATATGCATTTGGTGTACATTATTTGTAGCTGAGGTCCTTTCTACACATGGACAGAAAACCTGGCACACCTCATTAGTGTGAGCTCCAAGACAGTGATGTATACGTGAACTTCAAGGTCAGCTACAAACTCTGATCTCTGAGATCACTGAAGTGAAATACCCATCCAAGGAAAGAGGAATTAATCACTAATAACTTAAATAAAGTAAGTGGAACTGAGGACTGATCCCTATATCCACTGTGTGCGACCCACAGAGACATCTTGCAGAGCTCTTCGCTACCCCATGAGGGAAGGATGATTAGGCAAATAAACCATTAGGAGCTATATAGACACATACTATATAAACAGATAACAGTCCACTGTTGTAGAAGACAAGCCCTATAAACAAAAACAGACAAAAACCCCCAGTTAATTTGGTAATAAGTTCAGTTGTTTCAGCATTCAAACAGTATATGCAACTAAACAGAAAGGAGGTTCTGGCAAAAGAAAGCAGAGGACAGACCATGTTCATTCAAAGTTTAGAGTCAAAAGTAGAAGGACATTCAGTCTATTCACCCTGAACTCCAGGGAACTGAAGACAGGCTGAGAGAGTTGTTCAGCCTGGAGAAGAGAAGGCTCAGGGAGACCTTATTGCAGCCTTTCAATACTTAAAAGGGGCTTAAAAGAAAGATGGGGACAGACTTTTTAGTAGGGCCTGTTGCAATAGGACAAGGGGGTAATGGTTTTAAACTAAAAGAGGCTAGATTTAGATTAGATATAAGGAAGAAATTTTTCACAGTGAGGGTGGTGAAACACTGGAACAGGTTGCCCAGAGAGGTGGTAGATGCCCCATCCCTGGAAACATTCAAGATCAGGTTGGATGGGGCTCTGAGCAACTTGATCTAGCTGAAGATGTCCCTGCTCATTGCGGGGGGGGGGGGGGGGGGGGGGGGGTGTTGGACTCGATGACCTTTAAGGTCCCTTTCACCCCAAACTATTCTATGATTCTATGATTCTACAAAAATGTACATCAAGACACTTGACATCTTTGCCTGAGTCCATTGTTCAGGAAAAAGCATCACTCCATTTTTACTGGTGGGGAAAGACTGGTATCAGGACTCTTTTTGCTTTTTCTTTAAAAGACATTTGCCAGAGAGAATCCAGTGTTAGATCTTGTACTGACATGGTAGAGTCTTCACAGAGGTAATTAATCTCTGCATAAACAAAGATGCTTTCACTCAAAAAATGTGATCAAGACCTTGAAATAAGCAACTAGCTGGTCAAGATACACAGAGCAATGATCCCTTTTAAAGCTACAGACTATCAATGTCACTGTTCTGAAATTGAATTTCTGAGTTTCAGAATAGGTCTTCAGCCTTTTCAATACCAGGAATACCTTACAGTAAAAAAACCCCAAACTTAGACCAGTTCTATTATTCCCTATTCCAATAAGCACCTTGTCAGAGCAGGCCCTCATGGACAAGGTCTCCAAAACAAGGAAAAAGGGTCAGGTGTAGAAAAGTTGAAAAAGGAGTCAAATACCCATGGGATGAAATATGAAGCCTGCACAACCCCAGAGTTTAAGACTCCCGTGACAGGTAAAGCATAAAAAGGGTGGAAGTAAAGAAAAAAAAGAGGTTAAGTACCTCCATCTTTCTTTCAAAATCTGCATATATACTGGAAAGTGTAGGACTGAAGAACATCCATGACTAGATCACTGAAACATCTCTAGGGTTCCTGGCATTTGAAATACTTTGAAGAAGGGTATAGAGACAATCTTTTTTCTAGATTTTTAGATTTAATGTCATAGGGAAAGGCATATCACAATCTGCCAAAGCTGGGTTACAAAAATGGCAAATGCGGTTTACTGCATTCAGGACAACAATTCCCAGTGGAAGTGCTGAGGTGCCAACTATTTGAATGTGTTTCCACTTGAGCTGGAATGAGCCTAATGGCAGGATCCGAATAACACTCTCACAAACCTGTACGAGGAACCTGTGGGGAGCAGGATGCCCATCCATTTGACCAGTGATTTGGGGAGCATTTTCCCCTAATAGCATGTTCTTGGACAGACTGCTTACCTGAAGGCTTCTTTTAAGATCTAGGGACTGAAGCAGAACTTCACTAATTACTAAATTCCATCACATTTGGTTGCATGTTTTCTCAGTAGATATTCTTGGTATCTGTACTGTCCAAAATTCAAATCCAGGATAAATGGTGTGATTCATCCAAACATGATTTCCTCTAAGGCAGAATAAGCAATTACTCTTGAGTACAACATTTTGAGGAGCCGTGGAAGAAGTGGCAGATTAAGCCTGTATTACTAATACGCTACATTCTACTGTCTTAATAAGGTAGTTGAAAAGAACTGAGGATGTGGTATGCACCATTCATTTCCACTAACGGGTACAAAACACTGGTGTATAGGACTTAAAATGCAGGCTCTCTGGGTATTTCTGAGGCAAAAAAGTCTTGAATGCTCACTAGAAAAAACTTCTAAGCTATGTTTCCCATAATGATTCCATCTACCATTGGGAACTGCTTATAGCTCCTATCGCTAATGACCAATTATCCAAATAAAATCATTGCCAAGTCTCATTGTCATTAAGCAACTATTTATTACTAATAAATACATTTTTGCAACATTTTTCCTCTATGTATCAGCATAACCCCCCGTTATTAAACAAATAACCCAAACAACTCTCATGATTACACTTCTGTTCAATTCTTGTCACCATAGATTGATGTCTTCTCACTGATAATGCTAAAAATGTCTCTCTTCTCTAGCAATATGAAATGATGTTTTTGTTTAAAATTTCCTGTCACCATCATTTATTTTTCAATTATAATTAATTGAGAATTCAGGATATTTTCTGGCTAGGAATTAGTCACATTAAAGACTGGCAAACTATGTATACTGATGGCAGCTGAATAGCTTTTGGGCCATTTATACCACTATTTGCCATGGGTTAATGATCTATAAAAATGTAATCTATAAAAAAAGTGCCCATCTTACTTTAAAACAAAATTTGAAAAATAACACAGCCGTTTACTATATCTGTGCTCCTTTGTCTTATGACAGAGTACAGATTTGGGTACAATGGTCATTGCAATGGGATAAACTGAGAGCATCTAAGCCAAAGGTTGAAAGTATGAAGATCTACAGTAATGCAGAAAAACATTAATAATAATATGATGTCTTAAAAACAGTATGCTGCTATAAAAACTCATTGTTAAAGAGCTCTAATAAAGTTTATAGTATGATTTCATGACACAGGCAGTGGAGGCATCTTCCCTGGGGATATTTAAAAGTAGAAAATACGTGGTGGGAAGTGCAGGGAAAGATCTAGTTACTTTCATCTTTAATGTCTACAGGGTATGATCTACTTTCAGTTACCCTGGTGTAAATGCCAAAAAAAGAAAACAGAATTTCAAATTCAGATCTTTCTTTAGTTCTTCAGTACACCTCTTAACAATAATAAAGGCACATCAAGTCATGAAAGAAAGGATATTCCTAATTTGGGACACTTTTTGCCCTGCTAGCTGCTCTACAGAAAGCAGATCCTTTAAAGATCAGTAATATATTTACCACACTGTAACCAAAGCAGTATAAAGGCCTATGATTCAAATAGGAAGAGTTTTCTAAAATGTGGACTCTGTGATGGAAAGGTATGTTCAGATTTTATTTTCCTGCATTATCTTCAATCTGAGGAGTATCATTCCCTAAAAGTGATCTGGAAACTCATTAAATGGGTTATTAAAAATAAACAGTCATTGAAAAATCTTCCAGCAGTTAGTAGGAGGCTAGAAACTTCTAACCCAACAGGAAGGCCAAGAAGTAATGGAACATACACACACAGGTTTGGAGGAATCTGCATTTCACAATCGGAAAAAAAAAAAAAAATCTACAATAGATTCTAAAAAAACCCCACCAAAACAAAACAAAACAAGAAAAAAAGAAAATAGATTGTGAAAACACATACAGAATCTTTAAGTCATACATTTGCAGTTCTATTCCATTCCCCTGTTCCCATACTCACCTCTTCAGTCATAATAATATCTATCATGCATGTGCATATGATGGCATTGTTGACAACATTTCATATCTTGTCCAGCATGATACCACCATTCGTAAGAGAACTGCACCATCACTACCATCTTTTAAATGCTACGAAAATGTGTTATTTAAAGAATCTTGGACAGCCTGAAAATCTCTGCAGCAGAGATCTAGAGCCACTACAGACACTGAGTCTGATTTTGTCACTGTGGGATTCTGTCTTTAAAATGGTGGGCTAGAAACTCCTTACGTTCTGACTGCTACTGCATAATCACAGAAAATGTAGTGATTCCATCTTGCAATCAAGATGAGCAGTAAGACCAATAGGCAAAGGGGAAAAAAATGTAAAACTGACAGGTAGGATAACTTGTGAACACTTGCTTCAGCCCTTCATGTACTGTTAAGTACCTGCGTTTCAGCACTCCTCTCAAGAGGTTGTGTGTGTCTGTGCATGTAATTATGGTATAAAACTGATAATATGAAGACCAGATAGAATTAATAACCTTTACTAATTTTACAGTACAAATAGCAATGTAAATATCATTCTTCAAAATTTATGTCCAATGGTGTCCTGCAAGCCCATCCATTAATTCAAGGAGTGAGTTTATTAATTTTTCTAATAGCTTGGAAAGCACAGGCACGTGACTGCTAAGGCTGGCAAATGAATCCAATTCACTTTGAATCATTCTCCCTTCAACATGGCACAATACTGTTGCATCTCTGAAACATATAAAACTATATTTGAAATAACGCACTGAACTTAAATGGTTGAGAACTTAAGCCCTGTTATTAAAAACCTTGCAGTGAAACTGAGACTCAAAACAGTTTTACAATGCCTACTGAAGCATCACTGAAGATCAAACTCCACAGTATTCTGCTCAGGGCACTCCCACTGGATGTCCAAGGACTGCAGACATGAGGCATCTACTAAATCAGACACTTACACTTGGCAACAGACTAATTCAATCTGGAATTTCCCAGGTGATCACTAATACAATGCTATCACCTGCCATTTAAATATTCTCATGCGCTTAATAGACATTCCTTCAATGAATCTTTCAAGCAGTTAAAGACTCTTCAACTTACACTGAGGCATTTAGGTGGAAGTACTGAAGAAAATCCAATGATAACCAACTGAAATACACATAATCACAAAAGGAGAGTTGAAAAGGGATTGCAGGATTTCTGCACTAATTCTTTCAATTATTTCTGCACCACGTGCTTGCATATTGCAGCAAGATGTGTGCGTGCCACCCATAGTAACCAAGCCCGTTCCCTAAGTTTAAAGGCATGTCCCTCTCATTTGACCCAGCACACTAGTATTAAATAAATATTGCTGATACTCAGTGATTCTGCTCCAATAAGACAGTATTTAATAATTTTGCAATGGAGTAAATTACTGAGTTTAGTTCTACTGACAAAGTTATTGCCTCTTTCCAAACAGTTGCTTCTCCAAGACTTAATTAAGTAAAAACCAATAAATAAAAAGTTCGTCATTGAAACCTGATGTGACCAAGTAGATAACAACATAGTATCTCCCAAACAAGGTATAATATGAATGGGAATATGCCATGAAATAATAATCCTCTACCAACTTGAAATTGTACCATGTTGCAATAAAGTTCCTGATGTGATGATTCAACAAATGCAAGTTAGATAAAATATTCTTTCTGATTTTACATTATAAAACTAAAGAATGATTCGATCCGCTATCCCAACCACCTGCTTTAAAATTTCATCTAGTTAACAATGTACTGAGACCATTAATTTGTTCTTGGCAAGAGTCAAATAATTTCCTGAGAGTTATTTAGTACTAATTTGACAACCTCATGTGATGGAAAAATCACTTGTTTCTCTTGGCAATTTGTCCCAGTGGTTAATCACCTCCCTACTGAAAGTATTTGCCACATACTTAATTTGAATTTCTGGCTTCAGCTTCTACTAACTTGCTTTGCTAAATTAAAAAGCCTTTTATTACTAAGTGTTTTAGACACAGTTAGCAAACCACCTCTCAGTCACACCTGTGATAAGCTAAACATATTCTGATGCATATGAAACTGTATGTCACTTTCTCCTACCAAAAGCTTAGATACAGTAATCTTTTCTTCACCCTTTTTATTTCCAATATTAAAAAGAACAGCCACAATTGAGTATTAGTTCTGCCACTGCCTTATACTGAGGTAAAATAACCCCACGATCATTATTTATTACTTTCCTTTAGTCCTTCAAATAGCTTATTTACTCTGTTGTCACTGTTGATGTTCATGCTGAAGTAATTTGAAGTTCAAAAGAAGTAGCCTCATTTAAAGACTTACTACTGATACATTTTCTGCTTTGTTTCAAATTCCCCTCCCAAAGATGTTTAGTGTCTTGTTCAGCAATTGATTATGCAATTTAAAAACTACGTATGATCAGCAATTGAGTATGGGCTGGCATGAAATGAAACATCTTACAAAGGCTAAAATATACTATATTTGCGTTGCCATTTATCAACCAAACTTGTCATCTCATCAAGAAAACCAAATTCATTGGTGAAATGTTAACTCCCTAGAAAAGTCTGCTACTCTTTCTTAACTCCATCATTTTCCCTTACTCTCTATTAATTAAGTCTCTTATTACACATACTGTTGTTTTGCCCATAACTGATACCAAATTAAACAATCATGAAGCTACCTCTCATCTGAAACATTAAGAGTCTTCTGTCTTCTGGCATCCCACTGGTGCTCTGAGATCTATTAAACAGGAAAACCTTGAGGCTGGAGATACCCTTACCGAAATCATTGAAGAACCACAGCTGCAAACTATCCTTTATAAATTTTAAGACAGGTATTCCTCAGATTTCATCATCTTCAAGACAAGGAGAAGATAAAAACAATTGCATAGATATACCAGGTATTTCTATACCGTTAAATATAATGGCCAGGGAATGACCCATGGCCTTAAAGTCAAAAGGAACAGAGTTTTCTACCAGTATTTATGGATTTGGTTACCTCTTTCCAGAGCAAACTCACTGGTTCACATTACCCAGTATTTGGGCCCAAGTTGCCTCTGGACGCATACACTGCCTGTGTGACCCTAAGACAGAATTTGTATTTCCATTGGGGGTGCAGAGGGACAGTCAGTTCAAAACATCCAAATCAAATGGTTTTTTCTAAGTGTCACACTGAAAGAAAACTGCATATTTCCTAGGTGTGATCAGAAAATCTCTTTTTCAGACGGCAAAATTTGCCTGGTAAGGGCTAAATGATGTGGGCAGAAATAACTGAAACTGGCACAATTTTGTTTCTGTTGCCTGTCTGGAGTGATCTCTGAAGTAGACTATGTTATTTCCCACCCCCACCTCCCAACCATAGATATGTATTAGAAATATCTCTTTCAAATGTGGGTAAAAAGACATAAGGAAGAGCTGGACAAGGGACTATGCACAGCTCTCAGATTCCTCAGAGAATATTACATATATCCTCCTAAATAACACATGTAAAGACTCACCAAGGTGATTCAAGGAGAAAGAATACTTAAGAAAACTAGGAAAACTAAGGATCTTTCTCTTCCTTTAGATAAACACCAGACCAAACGATTAATAAAGCACATGTAATTCCAAACACTTCAAAAATACTGCACATATATATAAAAGATTTACTTTGGACCGTCTTATTTAAATGTTCAAAGTCATACTAATGAAAACACCCTATATATATAAACACATTTGGTGCATGCCTAATATTCTATACTGAAACCTTGTTTGTACTGAAAAAAAAAAAAAGAGAATTTCTGCATTGCTGTGCAAAAAATTACCAGCTGAGTGATTTTCTATAGAGTTAAAATTTGTTGTTGGTTAGAAAAAACACAGCCAAGGGATAAAAACCCCTATATATATGATTATTTTTATTATTTTTGACTTAAAGTACTTCAAAATGAATGTCCAGTGAAAGATTAGTTTATTTTCTTTTAAATTCAGATGGAGGAGGAACTGTTCAGACAAACATTAACTAGATGAACACTTTTGTTTATAATCTGAAAAGGGATTATGCAGGCTACATGGCAATTTTTATCATCATATCACAGAAGTGCTTCATGACTATAGTATTTCCTGGATGTGAAATTATATCATAAACCAACATTGCCTTCCTGTAAACTATATAATACTATGTATAGAAAGCATGTAAAGAAAGAAAATAAAATGTTACTTTAATGTTCATGATTATATGCCAGACATCATTAATCTGGCTGCTTGACCTAGATTTGTTATATTGTATACACAGCAGCTGTGTTCATCTTCACATGGAAAATGATGGAAAAGAAACTATACAATATAAAATCTGGGTCCAGCAATAATTGTTGACTGTTCATTGAGCTCATTCATAGACACTCTCTCTGAAAAGATAAGAAAGTTTCCTCTTACAAATCTATCTTTGCCAGAACTAAAAAAAAAAATTCAGGCATAGATGAAATTAATTTTCCATGGAAGGAAAAAAATAATTTATTTTCCTTGAACAAGAATTTCTCTGAAAGAGTAGGCTACTAAGAATTCTATTTTATTGATTCTGGTTTGTTGATTTACTTATAATATAAATGAATTAGTAGTTGCCTATTAAGCATGGAAAGGTGATAAAAAATGTGCCCATGCTAGAAGTTTTATATTTTTAATAAACAACCATTAGATATATTCAGTGCTGTGCATGGAACTATGCAAAAGTAACTGTAGTGATGGCATAAGTACTTAAAATGTACTCAGAAACACAGGCTGAGAAGCGAATTCTCTGTATAATCCTATAATGTCTTACCACTAACCAGTGCTTATGCGTTTGCCTGTATTGTTTATTGTGGGAAGAGCTGTATTTCGCTTTATAAGTCATTCACATCAGAAATATTCATAGCCTATGAACCAGCTTGACAGAAAAATGCAAGAGTTTCTCAATAAATTCTGCCACAATTAACAAAAGCATATTTTTCTCCCAAGAGCTACTGCCCTATAGCTTTAGACAAAGCAACTTTTAATACAATCTTTATCTACATTGCCCGATAAATTTAATAGCAATAAGTACTACATTCCAACAGAATAGAAGAATGTCATATTAAATCACCTATTGACACAACAGGTTTTGCTGTCTAAACCCCATTTCAAGATACTAACATAAACCTATGCAAATACGTGTTCATATGAAACAAATTATTAAAATATGTAAATGTAATGCAAACACAAAAATACTGATAGACTACTTTCACAAATTCTTAAGTGTTCCACAAACGAGATAATAACAAAAAAAAAAGCAGCATTTAAATTTCATTTATTATAATTCTTCATTGTCTTATTTTTTTATTTATTTGGGGATGAAATCACAGACTTGGAAAATAAGTCAGTAACAGTTAAATTGTCAATTGACAATTTGAAAAATTGTCCTTTTCCACCCACCCCTTTACTTCTTCTTAAAATGATGTTATTCTTTCCAGAACAAAAGCATAACTACCCTATTTCTCACAGGAAAAGAAGAAAGCAAAATCCAAGAATAAGAACTCAAAAATTAAGAGCAATCCTGAATCTCAGTAAAAACATACAAGGGACCATTTACAAGAGACAGACAGATATACATACACAAACATCCTCACCCGACAGTTACAAAACAGACATTTTCTTAACCAGATTTTCTTCAGTATGAGCAATAAATGCTCAGCAGTTTAAAAATTATGTCATTCAGAATGAACTGTTTAAAGAGATTATCATAATATTGCTACAGTAAAAATATTATCAGAAAAATGAATAATAGTGAACAAACCGTAGAAATACTGGGCAATTGACAGACACAAGACTGCAAGAGCATTAATGTTATGATATAAACTATATTTGGAAATTCCAGTTGTTTTCTGGGGTGGGTGTTTTGTTTGTGTTCTGGGTTTTTTTATTCATTCATATAGATAGAATATAAGTCTATCTGAAGAAAAGGCCAATCTTTCAAGCACTGAATCAGGACAGCTATTCATGGGATGAGTAGGAGAGAGCAGATGAAAAGCCCACTTTTTCCTCCATGGTACAGATAATCAGGGTCTTTTCTCTCTCCTTTTGTTATTCAAACAAAGTGAGTAGAAATTAAATTGCTTCTTTAAAACAAACACTAATATTTAGGTTCTCTCTTCAAGGCAATGTCATACAGTGTTTTGAAGGGTAACACTCAGAAGAGCACAAGGAAATAACATATTTTAAGAAGCTATTTGTCTGGGAGCTACAGAAAAGAAAGTGATAGGGTAACACCTACTATGTTCTTTCTTTCTCAAATGCTGCAACTCCTTTTGATTTCTATTATTCAGCTTTCACTGGTGGTTTAGAGGGATACAACATGGCTTGAATAATCCTACCACTGAAGTTAGTGCTGTCTGTGCTTCCTGTGAAGAGTTCTTGTGTTGAAAGAGTGATGGGAGATGTACCATACCAGGTCTTCACAGGGATGAAGTGATGGAAACAGAGGAAGAAGAGTTTTACATAATCCTTCCAAAGCTTCCTTGGGGATAGGAGAAGTCAGCTCCTCTGACTTCCATGCAAACAGTCAGGACTTGCACCATAATAACTGACAAGAAATACAGCTTTTTCCATTCCTATAAAGTTCTCTCAGGTAACTGCTGACTGAGGATGGTCTAATGCAAGCCAGAGAATGTTATAACAGTAATATACAGCCAGGATAAAAAGTCACTACATTAAAAAACTAGAAATTTGTTATGAAAAGAAAATTTTCTAAGAATTCTTAACACCTAAATGTGAGGACATCTTATTTTAAAGAAAATATTTATACAACATAGTATATGACAGTACAGAATCTAATATATATATATATAAATCATTGTTTCTATATTTACTTGCACAAAAATGTGCTGTGCACACTATACATTGTGACCTCTTCTTAATCCGTTCTACACATATTCAGCATGCAGATTAAAACAGCTACTTTGATATTCTTCCAGACCTGACTTTTTATGTTGATGACATAGTAACAGTAATAATGTGCAGTCATATCACAACACATTTCTGAAAGACAGGAGAGCTAAGCATGAAGGTTCTCTCAGAGTGTTGCTGCATACTTCAAAATAAGAAAGTCTGTTTGTACTGATTATCAGCAAAAGGAAAAAACAAACAAACAAAAAATATAAAATGAGTATTTGGGGCTCTTATGCTGCTAACTCTGGGGAAAATCTGCTTTTTTTGTGAAAATAAACCAAATCAGAAAACATAAAGGGTTAAAGGAAAATCTAACTTTAAAAAAAAAAAAAAATTGTGGAGAATACCAAACAGATGGTACATCTGAGCTGAAGCTTCTGAGCTGAAGGAATCACAAAAGCGGGAGGAAAACTACCTTTTGGTTTGTTTTCATACTATCTGTACTAAATAGAACTATTTACATCAAGCTGCATGAAATATCAGGGCAAATCTTTTTCAGGAGATTGTTCTATTTATCTGTTCTCAAAAATCTGAATTAAAGGAAGTAACATGTCTTTTCTGAAGCCGTAGAACACCACTCAAAGAATAAAAAATAAATTACCGATGACAGTTGGCTGCGTCTGAAGGAATAAATTTTGCCCATCAAGTTTTAAAATACAGCAAAGTCCAACAACAGCCACTCAAAACTCACAGTGCAGAATTGGATTATCTGTTCTGAAATCACTGTGGTGAAGTCCACTTGTTCTGTATTTAACACAGGAATATTACAGGCTTGTGTGAAGCAAAGGCCTTGATAGATCTGTGTAATGAGAACTAGAGGGGCAATAACACCAAATACTTTAGGTGACTATGGCCATTCCTTTGCTCTAGTATATTATGCTGATAACACTTTATAATGAAAGTGCATAAGGGAGATTACAGTGGAAATTGGTGATAATAAACACAACACTATTACATTGTTTCTCATTTGTTGCAACAGACTTTTTATGTGCAATTATGTAATTATGATTCCTAAAGAAAATTGAGATCTTCATTCCTTTGCTGTTGAGAGGTTTAATTCTTACATAATCCAAAAAGCCAATAATCATAAATTTGTTGCCTCTAGACCATTATATTCTACAGATATGATGTGATGAAAAGTTCCTACAAATTTAGATTTCAAAAATACATTATTCCAAAGACAACTCTGAAACAACTACTAGATGATGCACTATAAACTTGAGGTGGCATTGTTGATATATTTTTAAGTACCTCACCACTAAAAGGTAGATTCATACATTTGGTATGAAAAATGAAACCAATTTGATGGCTAGATACCATCAAATATCTCTGAAACATTAGTGTGAGATCACTTACGTTTGAAATACTTACAAAAATATGAAAAACAACACCATGAGATACTTTCCCTGATTCTATATAATTTTTTAAAAAAGATGCTGACCAAATAAATCTTCTCTTCAGATGGATAGCAGTTATTTCCTAAAAGGATGCACTGTTACTTGTAACAAATTGAAAATTGCTGTCGGAGTCCAACTTTTAATGGAATAGAATCAGCTATTATTTTTGTTTGCTCGTAAAATTTTGATTACAAGAGAAACAGGCACAAGAGACCTTGGCTACAATGAACTCTTTGCTCTATTTCCTTCATAAATTTTCAGTCTTGGTATTAATAGCCCTAGAAAACTGGAGAAGCAGAAACTATGAAGCCCTCATGTGATCATATCATTTTGCTTGCTAATATGGCAGCATTTACTAAAGGGTATTAAAAGAAAATATGGACACTTTTATTGTTCTCCTTCAGGCAGAAAATACCACAGTGAAGAGGTTCATTACTAAATATTTTACCACTGTTCAGCTGCCTTACAGTCAATTATGTTCAGTTAATGTGCATCTTAATGAAGTTCTTGACATACAGTTATAATCACAAACTGTCCACTCCAATGTCAGTCTTCAGTGCATGATTGGTACTTTGTTGGCATAATATAACAAACACTTTCTAATTATGTTTCAGTTCATTAAAATTAAAACAGAGTTCAATAAAAGCGACTTGCAACATGTTATTTATTTTAGCAAAGAGATAATCCTCTTCTAGAGAAGAAGATTCAAGAAGTAATAAATAAGAAATGCACAGACTAAAACTATCAATATTGTGCCTGGTCAGTATTGAGGATCACTTTCAGTTGGTTATTAAAGTTATTATGCAAATATTCCCCACAGCAAATCAACACACTCCAGCAATGTTTTGGAAGAGAAGATATAAGAAAAAAAGAATACCCCCAAAACACAAAGGTACTTCCGCAACAGATTTCTCTTTGATTCAAAGGCCATGGAGGTTGCTATGCATGAAAAACAGACAATCACAGATCTATGAAGATCAATCTATTCTGGAAATGAGAATACTGGGAAATGACAGAAAATAAGATATTTAGCAAAACATGCTCCATTGTTTCTTATGCAGATTTCAAAACAGAATATACCCTCTAAGTTACCACTCATTCGTGAAACCACAAGTACATCCGTGTTGCAGGTTGTGGGCAGAGTATTAACTAGTGTCAACGCATCTGTATCTCAGCCACCAGGGATGAAGGGGATGGCAGCCTATGCCACAGGAGGGGAAACACTTCTCAGGCACTATCACTGACTACCACAGCTTGAATACAGACTGTGCACCATGCAACTAGCTTGACTTTTATGCCCCTTTTTAGATGAAGGTCATTCCATTAGCTTCACACTAGCAGAGAAGAAAAGAATATATTTTTCAAGATATTAGGAACAGTAGGTATGCTTTGGGGACAGAAATGGGGCAAGAGGCTGGTCCTTAGCTTCACTGCTTTATGAGGGTACAACTGACACTTCAGTGGATCGTTACTTCACAATGATACTGATGGGAGGAAAAAAATATGGCCTGTAATCAGGAAATTACTGTGGTATGAGGAAATAATATTTCAAAATATCCTTCCAATGAAAGACATGTCTAGTTACAGCACTAGGAATAAAAATATTGTTGCTCTGAGAAGACTATGTGAATTTTACATGAACATTTTTACAGCAGAAAACGGCTATTTATTACACGCATTATGCAGTTCTCTAATTTTATCTATTACTATGGACCTTTTGTATTAAATCTTTCCTCGTTTCCTCATAAATATGTTTCTAATACAGTAGACTGTAATTTTTACAGAAGTGCAGGGAATAATACCCCAAGATAAACAGTTCCAATTTTCATAAGAAGACATCGTCAAAGTGCCAGAATTAAAGGATAACCTATCTAATTTTAACTATCTAATATCCAGGGGAAAAAACCCAAGAAACTATTCTCTCTCTCAAAATACTAAGCAAAACAATGGTGAAATTCTTCCCACCCCATCCTCGCCTGACCCTAGGTGATGAGATGCAGTCAGAGCTTGCTTAGACTCTTTGCAGCCTGGATATATGCATGACAATTGTATTATCGCTGTAGACTTCCAGCCAGTTAAGATTGATTTGAGTAGGCAAAATATAGAAACGCACAAAAATTCAGGTCGCTGGAGAATTTAGAAAAGCTGGGTCTTATACATTCAGCACCTTCCCTGCTACGAAGAACAAAGCAATGGCAAGATGTGGTCACAGACCTGAAAATCCATTCTCCAAATGAGTGTGACTCAGGTTGTGAAAGAGTTAAAGTTTAATCACTTGAAACACAAAGAAAGCATCAACAGGAAAAATTTAGTTTTTAAAACTACACAAAAGGTTGCAAATGTATCACTCTAATAACATTTTCTGATTGTATATTTTTTATTCCATTCATTGGAAAAAAAAGGTTGGTTTACGTATGTATCCAAAAAATATCATTCTTGCTTTAGACATATCTCCTGATGTGCTTCAAGGTTCTTAAATTAATAGGAAATTGATTTTTTTTTAACCTTTGTATTACCTCTATGTTGATTTCCTCCCCCCCTCTTTCTTTTAAAAGAAGAGATGGGATAAATTTCCTTCACCTAATGACAGCAGCATTAAAATGGGTTTGATTCACCTTCCAATTCCAAGTCTTGTCATGGTAAATGAAAGAAAAACTGAAGAAAGGAGATTTCTCCCTTCTGTTGATACTTTGGTTTGTACTGTGTTCTCCAAATCTGGCCTACCCAAGCAAGCAGCAGATGCCACTTCCCCTTGGAAGTTGCATGGGGAATAGTTATCTTTGTTTTCTCATTGCAAGTTCAGAATGTAGCCAGTACCGTAGAATGAAACAAGTCTCAAACACGTGCTAACGTTTCAATGATTCAACATGTTGCATGCTTCATTCTTCTATTGTTCTGCAGGAAGGATTAGTAAAAAATGTCATAGTCCTCTCATCCAGAAACTAAAAATGGTTCACACAAAGCTTTCCTGGCAGGAACAGAAGACCAAGAAAGAAATACTGATAGTGGTTAGGCCCTCTCTGCAAATTAAAGCTGTCTTCACACTTAAAAATCTCAATGTGAAGTTCTACTAGGGACCAGCATACCACCTAACACAGAAAACCTGAAATTTATGAGGCATGTGAGTGGTTGAGTTGACCTCAACTAAGAAGAGAGTAAAAATTACCTATGCTCTGCCTCTACTACATAATTTTCAAATCAAGATAGGAAATTCATGAAGGAAACAGTGATTTTATTGGGAAGCTACAGCCTGAAGTATTGTAAGCATTTACCGAGAATCCTCAGGAGTGACTCTTAACTGCTTGAAACATTTTTTAAATCCAGCAATGCAGTATCCAATTTCACTTTGTAATAGACATCAAACATTTTTGCTCCTCTTTTTAGCACACAAACTTGCAGGCACGCACACACGTACACACAAACACACACCTCCTTTCATTAGCAAAGGAAGGAAAAAATATTTTTAAACAATTCAACAATAAGCTAAAGGTTCACTCAGAAAACCTTGTGAAGAGAAGAAAAAATCAATATTTTCAATAATAAAGACAAAAATTTTAAAGGGTTACAAGCTTGTGAAAACAATAAGGGCACCTGCTTTATAAGGTACTACATAAAAAAAATGAGATAACAAAAATCACGTAGTGACATAAAATCTTTTGGCCTCTGTAAGCTGCCTTCTTGTATTGCACGTACAGGCTGTGGGCCTGAAGCCTACAGCAGAACCACTGAGCCTCAGGAACCTTCTGCAAACCAAGGCTCAGCAGGGCCAGGAAATCATTCAATGATGTTACTGAATAATCAAAGCCAAGGTTACACATGTTGTTAAGTCCTGCAGTGAACAGCAGTGATGTAGCATTTTTGGACCATAATTAGGAAAAAGACCAAAACCATGCAAAATTTGTCAACAAATAGCTAAATTGATGAAAATCCAAACCCACGCAGAGAAATAATTTGTTTCCCAACCATGTAATGCACACCAAACACCTGAGGAAAGCCCATATTTCTTAATGTTCTGCTGGTCTTCCACATAATACCTGGTGGTGAACAACTACCTCCTTACTCCCAGACAGCTTTGCTGGCCAAACACATCTGGAATTGTAGCACTGTTTCCTATTGTACAGGGGCAGATGTATCTAAAAATTGAGTGACCTTAGTCTATGCCATGCTGCAGGATTTACTAGCAGAGAAATTGTGTGAATCAGTTGGCCACTGAAAGCTTTTTTATAGTAGGATAGAAAGTATAAATTTTAAAAACATTTATGCAGCATATTTTAAAACTGAAACTTGAACTATATAAAAAGCTCTTGTGAAGCAACTTTCATGCTTAGCTGAATCTCTAGATTACCACTTAAAGAAGACTCTAATGAGCAATGCAACTCCATAGCATCACTTTATCAACCTGTATTGAAGCATACCTCAATTCATACAGTTCCCGACAAAGCAGCATTATCTACCTTAGTAATTCCAAGATTTTAGCATTTACCTTCTGATTTGAAGACAGAAGTTCTAATAAAAAATTATTTTTTTACCATTTAATGTGCGTATTACAAAAATACATGTTAGGCGTCTTCTGCATTGCTACGTGGTAACCAATTGTGTTACTAGCAGTGGGCACCCAGAACACAGTATGTTAAAAACTGTCTTGAAGAAGGCAATTCTAGGCTTCTGAGGTTACTTAAGAAAGGGGCTTATTCGAAATCAAATGCAATGTGGTTTTCAAATACTTCAGTTTACTAAGCCATAGACAAAAACAAATCTCTGTCATATAAGTCAATAAACAGCCAAAATAAAATTATTTTTGATCACAGTTGGATCTAAACTGCATTCCTTTAGAAAGCCTGTAGTGAAAAACGTCTATCCTCTTTGTAAGTCTAAGATAATAAAATGTTTTTTTTTCTTTTCTTTTCTTTTTCAAACAAAACAAGCAGTTAGGGAACATAGATATTTGAGGACTCTCCTAATTCTGTTAACCAAACGTTTGTAAAGTTTGCAAGTGATTTCGATTCCAAGGTTGTTTTCTGAGCTCAAAAGCATTACTTTCTCTGGAAAACTACTGCCACTGAAAGCAGAAAACTATCACTATGAACCTGTCCTCAAAATAAGACTCTGATAGGGCACTAGTAATTTGCTAACTATACAATATTGTGGGCATCCTGCAAGCTTTAATGAGTGCAATAAACATAGCAGCACAAACAGGCAATTAACCTCATTTTCTTTGCAAACAATGTCCAGAAGAGTCTTTGTGCTACCATTTACATATAAAAACCAAGAACCTGCTGCTGGGTTTTTAAGGTACAAACAAGAGGTTTAGCTGTCAGCAACATTACTTTTAAATATCACATGCTGCTCTACAAGCTTCAAAGTGGGCCCATGTGAACCTCATGAGGTTCAACAAGGCCAAGTGCAAAGTCCTGCACCTGGGTGGGGGCAATCCCTGGGATCAATACAGGCTGGGGGATGAAGGGATTGAGAACAGCCCTGCCGAGAAGGACTTGGGGGTACTGCTGGATGAAAAGCCAGACATGAGCCAGCAATGTGCACCTGCAGCCCAGAAAGCCAACTGTATCCTGGGCTGCATCAAAGGAAGAGTGACCAGCAGGTCAAGGGAGACAAATCTGCCCCTCTACTCTGCTCTTATGAGACTCCACCTGGAGTACTGTGTCCAGCTCTGGAGTCCTCAGTACAAGACAGACATGGACCTGTTGGAGTGGGTCCAGAGGAGGGCCACAAAAACGATCAGAGGGATGGAACACCTCTTCTGTGAAGACAGGCTGAGAGAGTTGGGGTTGTTCAGCCTGGAAAAAAGGCGACTTTCGGAAGACCTTATTGCAGCCTTTCAGTACTTAAAGGGGGCTTAAAAGAAAGATGGGGACAGACTTTTTAGTAGGGCCTGTTGCAATAGGACAAGGGGTAATGGTTTTAAACTAAAAGAGGCTAGATTTAGACTAGATATAAGGAAGAAATTTTTTACAGTGAGGGTGGTGAAACACTGGAACAGGTTGCCCAGAGAGGTGGTAGATGCCCCATCCCTGGAAACATTCAAGGTCAGGTTGGACGGGGCTCCGAGCAACTTGATCTAGCTGAAGATGTCCCTGCTTATTGCAGGAGGCTTGGACTAGATGAACTTTAAACCCAAACTATTGTATGATTCTACGATATAAATAAGTCCTAGACAAATGTCCTTTACCTGGGCAGAAATAACTCCATGCAATATTACAGATGAGGGGCTGATTGCCTAGAAAGCAACTCTGTAGAAAATGATGTGGGGTCTTGGTGGACAACAAAATGAATGTGAGTCAGCAGTGTGTGTCCTTGGAGCAAAGGCGGCCAACAGCCTCATGAGCTGTATCAGTTAGACTAGCCAGCAGGTATAAGGAAATGATCTTTCCACTCTATTTACCCCTTGTGACACTACATTTGGAGTGCCAAGCCCAGTTTTGGGCTCCCCAGTACAACAAAGACATGGATGTACTGGAATAAGTCCACTGGGTGTCACCAAGCTGGTCAGGGAGATGGAACACAGGACCTTCCAGGGGAGGCTGAGAGAGCTGCATCTGTTCAGCCTGGCAAAGAGAAGGCTCAGGAGACCTTTTTGCTGTCTACAACTACCAAATTGGAAGATACAGAAAAGACAGAGCCAGACTCTTCTTGAAGGTGCACAACAATGGCATGAGAGCCAATGGACTTGGGAAGTTCCAATCAGATACAAGGGGGAAAAAATTATCGTGCAAGAGGTCAAAGAGTGGAACAGGGACCCAGAGTCGCTGTGGGATCTCCATGCCTGGAGACATTCAAATCCTGGACATGGCCCCCAGTAACCTGATCAAACTGCACCTGCTTTATACAAGTAGATGGACCAGATGGCATATGAAGTTTCCTTCCAACCTGCACAGTTCTATGATTCTAAGACCATTTTTGGTTTTACAGTGCTCAACATTACCTCTCAGTAGTCAGGATTAGCTTCCTTGCAGTATATTAACTAAAAGTATTTTTGCATATAATTTTTCTAAATAAATCCTGTCCCAGATGATAAGAGCAGTCCAAAAAAGACACAATGCTTTAAAAAAACCCTAGGTGCCTCTCATGACACAGTAATGAAACTATTTAATTGAATCTTAATTTTAAGCCAAAATAGATTTTTTTTAATGCCTAAAGTCAGCACCGTAGGTAGTTATCCAAAATATAATACTGCTTATAATCTTAAACAACTATAAAAAAGGCAAAATATAACAAAATTCTAAGATAAAGATGGAAGGTTGCCTAGTTTCCAAATAAATGTTATATTTGTAGATGTTAAAACCACCTTATGAACTCCCAGATATTACTGCTGTTTCATACCTGAGTTGTGCAACTATACAAACTCATTCTTCATAACAGAATTTTTTCTTTCTCTGATTGTTAATTGTGCTTTTAAAAGTATTCTTTTTTCTCTTAAAATTAATGTCAGTCTCCATGTAGTTTATCAGATTGGCTGCAATAAACTCAAAAGAACAAAACCTTTGTCTTTAGTATAATCATATATCATATAGAAGAAGTGAAAACTTCTTCACAGAAATCTCTTACAGTGACTCAGCAGAGAGGTTAAGGAACAATAGGTGGATTTGTTTTCATTTATTTGTAATATCTGGCATTTCTGATAAAAACTTGGAAGACAGACAGGAATTAGTTACAAAAGCCCAGAACTTTCAGAAGCATCACTAAATCAAATAATCCTGAGTGACCAAGGAAAGGGTTTAGATTAATTTGACAGAACTAACTAGTCATTAAGCAAAGTTTTGATACATATTTATATAATTAAAGAAAAAAAAAAAAGGTTGATACAAGGATACATTTGAACTAGGTACATTTTACTCAAGAATTTGGTGCCCAAACGTACATGTCAAAAGACTCTATGTGCCTCAGCGTCTTATATTTCAATGTAATGATCTCTGGGCACCTAGGGTTTTACCTCTATCATGCCTACCATTATCTCATCATCTGTGGACACCTAGAGTTTTCTCTCCCTCGTTTCTACTGCTGCTTCAGTCAGAATGTTTCTATCCTTACATTAATTCCTCCAGAGACTATACCTAAACTGTCACTGGAACAGGAACTGAAGCCAGATCTCCCACAGCCCAGGTAAAAACCTTAATCAGCAGACACTGATTCATGCTGCTTCTCACCCTTCTTTGCTCCACAAATTGGCAGTTCTTGGCTGCGCAAAGGAACGACTGATTTCACATAGCTGCACAGGTTCTGGGACTTCCCACCACATTATACATGACAGCTAGGTGCCAGTCTGTCCCGAGAGCTGCAACTGAAGCCCCTCGAGGTGAAAAAGAAGCTGAGCCCAGTAAAAGCTGTAATCTCTAAGATCTAGAAAATGTAGGTATCATCCCCCTCTCACATTAATATACACAAATACTTCCTCTCCTTCCAGTTCTTTAAGACCAACAATAAGAATTGATCAGGACTCCAGAAGAAGTGCTGTGGTACCTACCAGGTTGCGGATGGCAAATAGAGGAAGGTGCCATCCTGAACATCCTCTGACAATCTGAACAAGGAGCTTAAGGAGAAGAGGGGTTTCAGACAAACCAGCCATGCTTATTCTTTCCTACAGGCTACTCACAGGCAGTCCCAGACAGGCTAGGCAGCTGGTTGTCCCATTTCCTTTAGACCTCATTCCAAGGTACCTATTTTTCCCCAGGAACATACAAGGAGTCAAGAAATCATAATGTAGGTTTCTGGATTTAGCTACCAAAACCTTTTCCTGTACCTTAAAATTAGTATTCACAATGTGTGAGGAACTGACTGCAACCCCCATTCCCTTTACCCCTGTGCCGCTGTGGGAGAGAAGGGAGAGAAAATCGGGAGTGGAGTTGAGCCGGTGTTGTGGTTTAACCCCAGCCAGCAACTAAGCACCACGCAGCCGCTCACTCACTCCCCCCCACCCAGTGGGATGAGGGAGAAAATCAGAAAAAGAAGTAAAACTCGTGGGTTGAGATAAGAACGGTTTAATAGAACAGAAAAGAAGAAACTAATAATAATGATAACACTAATAAAATGACAACAGCAATAATGAAAGGATTGGAATGTACAAATGATGCGCAGTGCAATTGCTCACCACCCGCTGATCGACACCCAGCAAGTCCCTGGGCGGCGATCCCCCTGCCCCCACTCCCCCCCAGTTTCTATACTAGATGTGACGTCCCATGGTATGGAATACCCCGTTGGCCAGTTTGGGTCAGCTGCCCTGGCTGTGTCCCCTCCCAACTTCTTGTGCCCCTCCAGCTTTCTCACTGGCTGGGCATGAGAAGCCCAAAAATCCTTGACTTTAGACCAAACACTACTGAGCAACAACTGAAAACATCAGTGTGTTATCAACATTCTTCTCATCCTGAACTCAAAACATAGCACTGTACCAGCTACTAGGAAGACAGTTAACTCTATCCCAGCTGAAACCAGGACAGCCAGGAAGGAGTGGGGGGAAGGTGTTTTAAGATTTGTTTTTACTTCTCATGATCCTTGTTTTGATTTGATTGGTAGTAAATTAAATTGATTTTGTTTCTTCCCCAAGTTGAGTCTGTCTTTTGCCCATGACCATAAGTGGAGAGTGATCCCTCCCTGTCCTTGTCTCGACCCGTGAGCTTTTCTTTATATTTTCTCCTCCTTATCCCACCAGCGCTGGGAGGGGAGGAGTGAGCGAGCAGCTTCGTGGTGCTTTGTTGCCAGCTGGGCTTAAACCACGACACCTGGCAACTGCCATGTCCGAAATCTGTAGAAAGGTCTTCTACATGCGCTAGCTACAGATTTCACAAGTATATTTTTTCTCCTAAAATCTACATCATCTGTTCAGTCCTGAAGAGCCACAAAATAGGATTGTAACCCAGCTTTCAAAAAGGAAATGTGCAAATGACTTCAATTTTACTCCCAATGATAACAAAGATACTAGAAAAAAGAAAGTGTTCTTTGCCTATGTCAAACAGTGAAAATATAGAACATGTATTACTATAAGCACAATACAACAGTAGGTCAGTAATTTATTTTTCAGAAACTGCAACTTATTCCCTCAGTAGATGTCTCAGTAGGATACTATAAAATCATAACAACAGATATCCCATAATGATCTTTAACATCACAGCGCAAATGTAGAAAACATCACCACATAATTCCTCAAGAAGAGGCTTTTAGTGGAGAGAACTGGCTACACAAGCAGGAGTCAGATGACCCAGATTCAACCCAGCTCCTCTACTGACTCAGGGCTTATCTACCCAGGGAAAACAACCTGCAATAGCTTCTACTGACATTCTTATTCCATTAGTCCTAAAATTTCCATGTCCAGGTAATTTAGTTCACTTTAGAATTTAACTGAAGACAGCAGAGAATACTTAGCATGTTTAAATTTCATATGCCAGCTTGTTTTGCAACAGGTTCAGTGTGTAAACAAGATTTGATGATAATGCACAAAATAATCAGTATATCGCTTGGTACTTTAAGTAATTCAAAGGGTAAGTGGCAGTAATTTACGTTACATAAATCAGAATAGTATTTTGAAACTGCAAACATTCAAGAACTGTGTCTAGATCCTCAAATAATGTCATACATATCTAATACAGACATGTAATTGGCAATTTTTTTTCTTAATTGTTTAATGATTATGTAAAACACTGTTCTCTGACTTCTATTCCTCAGCAACTCAAAGAAACATTACCTAGTTCCAGATACAGAAGAATTTAAACAGATATTTCTTGAACAAGAAGGCAGAAAATTGGCTTCCCTTGTGGAAAAAGTAGAGAGGCTTCCATTATCTATGCACAAAATTAATTATTAAATTTCGTGTTAGGGTGCAGTAAATTTATACACTGCATTTAGAAATTATTCTAGTTCAGATTGCACTTTTCTATTTTTATGAAGCATCTTTGAAATAAAATTTAAATTAAAAACTATTCATAAGTGAATATAAAAGAAACTGTGCTACATCTATATAATACAAGGAAATAAAAAACGGCAATTGTGTCTTATTCTTGATCAAAACTTATTCTTGATAATTTTAACTTATAAAGGTGCTTAATTTCCATCTGAATTAAACATCTTAATGCTACAGGTAGTCTTACTCCTTATTTATGTTTGTTATGCAACTTACATGCAGTAACTATATGTTTCCTGGCATCCCTGGCATTTCAGTAATCAAAATGCATACTTGCTTGTTTGTGCAGACTAAAGCTAAGACTACTTAGTCTGAAGAGTTTGTTTTCAATGGAAACTACACCAGGAAAAGACAAGGTAGCCTTGTCTGATGGAATTAAAACAAAATTTATCTACAACTGAATATCAGAAAAAAAATAGCACTAATGGAATTATTAAAGACACGTATTTCTGTTGAAGACTTGTAATATTCCTGCACAGAAGTTTGAATCTGTAAGTATTACACATTAAATAAAAGCCTACTGGTTTTGGCTGGGATAGACTTAAATTTCTTCATAGTAGCTCGTATGGGGCTACGTTTTAGATTTGTGATGAACACTGCTGATAACATAGGGATGATTTAGTTATTTCTGAGCAGTGCTGACACAGCATCAAGGCCTTTTCTGCTTCTCAGCCTGTCTTGACAGGTGCACAAGTCAGGTGCACTGTCTGGGGGTGCACAAGAAGTTGGGACGGGACACAGCTGGGACAGATGATGCCAACTGACCAAAAGGATATTCCAGACCATGTGATATCGTGATCAGCAATAAAAGCTGGGAGAAGAAGAAGGAAGGGGGGACGTTTGGAGTTATGGTGCTTGTCTTCCCAAGTAACCATAACACATGATGAAGCCCTGCCTCTGTCAGATGCCTCTGACAAACATGATATGATAAAGCATTGCAATTTGCTAGCTACATTATTTTAAAAATTCTTCATATATTATCTTGTAACAGTGAGAGTTTCTCATACTTTTTGCTTTTTTCAATAATAGTTATTTTTTACATAAAACAAAAAGTCTAGGTCTGCCTCACAGAATGGTAAATTAGATTTGCCTTTATATCACATAAAGTTTCAATGAGGGATACTAAAAGGAAGAGGAATCAGGATACTTTTAGGAAAATGAGTCTTTATCTCCTGTAAGGATTTCAAACATTTGACAATTAATACCCAATCTATTTTCATTTTGTCTAAAATACATTTAAAATGTAGTCTTGCAAGTGAGTGAACAATCTGTTTACATTTGTGGACTGCTTCCAGGAAGCTACGTCCTCCCTCTTCCCTTAACACTATCCTACAGACATTTTAAAAATTAAGTTGTCACAACAGTCTTTCCCTTCTCCACCAAAATTAGACTGATCACTGTTACCACTTACTGAGAAAAAAACACAGCTGATTTAGCAATAGTAATATTCACATGTTAAAGTCTGCCCTCATTGAAATAAAATTTGTGGCCATCCCCTCTTGCATTCAAAGTTTGTTTTTTAATATCCCAAACATATATGCAGATTCAGATTCAATGTCTGTTTATTGTTAGGGTAAGGATAATAGCATCTGTATGGCTTTTCCTGACCACAATCTTAGTTATTCCTTCAAAAGAAAAGGAGGAGGATAAGTAGGAGGAAGAAGAAGCTGTAATTCTGTAGCAGCCTAATGCTCTTGGTTCCAACATTATTTCACTTTTTTTTCGTGCTACCAGATCTTCATTTCATTCACTGATTATTTTACTGGCACATTGTTAGACCAGGCTATCAAGCCTTTAGACAGTCCCTTCAAACAGTGATGAATGTTCCTGGTATTCCATATGTTTTGTGACATTTGAGAGTCCCAAGTACTACATTTAATCAGTGCAATATGCTTCAGTGGTTCTCATCGTCACACAATCTCAAAGTCAAAAAGCAACAAAACAACCTCCTCCCAAATCCTTTTAAATGTGATACTTCATCACACTTGCCAGCATAAATTTTCCGTTAGTGACAGCTTAGTTTTTCTTCCAAATCCACATATGTACCACTTTAAAATATTCATTCTATTTATGGAACACAGAGAATTATGCAGTGAGTTATAGTATGTGAATACTCATAGCCAGATTTAAAACATGTGAATGGATTTCATTGAGATGTGTGGAACACTCCTAAGAGATATTTTTTTCATGATCCAAAGACAGTATCTCTTGAGTAGTTTAATAGAATTTCATTTGGTTAGCTGATCAGAAGATATCGTTGAGTCTTACTAGGTGTATTTTACTCTTCATGTCAAAAGACTACTTGCTTAACTCTCTCATTAATAATTCATATAAATTTCAACTCCAAAGATAGATTAGTCAGGCACATTTGTTTCCAAATCACTGATTACTGATTAATCGTTACCTCTTCAATATTATAGGTTTTCCTATCTTATTTCTGTTCTTTATATATATTGTACAAAAATATCCGAAATAATAGTCCTGCTAACATGAAGTCTTATTTATTTGAATCACCATGTCACATAAAAGTTAGGTGTTGCTCTTCAGAAAATATTTATTGCTGAGGTTTTTTAACTTTCAAAAGCTCAACATAAAAGCCCCAAACCTTTCAGAAATAATTAAAAAAAAATTAATCATAATACTTCAATGTTCTTACAGTTTTGGAATTTCTACAAAACACTGGGAACCCACATAGATCCTAGAGCAGTGTATGATGTCTAACCTGTTTCCCTACCTAGAGTCACATTTGGAAGTCTCAATCCATTAAATCAGGCATTTCCCAATACTCAAGGCAAGAATAAGACCGTAGGAAACTGAAGCAACAACTCTCAATCCCTTTGTGCTGTAACTAGTGAGTTCCTTGAACTCTGTATCCATAAAAAAAAGAAAAAAAAAAAAAAGACAAGGAATTTGTAGTCTATCTTCTTGTATAGGCATACTCACAGAGGTGCTCTACTGAGTGCTAAAATGAAAATCAGGTAAAATAAAGATCCCTTCCTTCATTCTTAGCATGAAAATGTAGCTCTACCAGGCATACAAATAGAAGCACAAGAAAAATAATAAAATAATTTAGTGTGAACATGAAATAATGAGAAATGGTTGCACAAAAAAAAAACCCCCATAAATATCAAATCCTTATTAATTTCCTCTCCAAATGCATCATTGGACTATTGGAAGTTGTCCTTCACATTCTAAAGAGAGAAGGGAATTACTGTGATTGCTTATTCTAACTGGAAATATCCATTAATCTTTTGTGTGAGCCTTTTTCCAGCAAAGAATGGTGGTCCAATATAAGCAAAATTTTCTAAAGAAATCTATTTATATCTCAAAGTTTAAGGCCAGTATCAGGACTATTTCCATCAGCATTGCTGGCACCTGTGGTCTGTCTGTCCAGGGTTTCCTTTCTCTGCACAAGGCTGCCAAGACTATTGATGTGAAGCGGAGCTCCTAAGGTTTCTGGGCTACTAAGGAAGAAGAGCAGCCAGACCCCCAACAAACCTGTTTGCCTGCTCAGCAAATACATGTTGAACTAAGTCACAGCTGACTCTTTTCCTGAATCACCTAGCTGCATATCTGGCCATCTCTTCATTTACGCAACCAGCCCTTGGCCAACAACACAGACACTTACATTACTTCTCCAAGGCACCAAGACTCTAGGCAGCCTAGGAAGCAGCTCTGGCAGCCATTCAGCTTGGCAAAAAGGTTTGTCTTTTCTACTTCTACCGCAATCTGAGATGGTAAAACACAGAAGCTAAACACGGCCATGAAACTACATCTGGTACTCCAGCAAAACTCAATAGAATAATTTACTACAAAAAAAAAAAAGAAAAACAAAACAAAACAAAAAACCAAAACCCACAGCTAAAATAGATAATAGAAATGAGAAATTAAGAGATAGAAAATTATATACATAATCAAACCATATAATTTTTTGTGCACCTTCCTCCTTTGTATCTATGTAACCCAACCTCAGTCTATACAGGAAGAAACAGAATTCTACTGGCTTCAGGAAGCACAGAGGAGGCCATGTATCATCTCCTTTGGAACGAAATATCTCTTAAATATCCCATAAAATCCCTCCTAAAGATTGAAGAATACTTACTGTAACTATTCACATACTATTTTGTAAATATCAGGCACACTCAAACTGAAAAGAAGACCAAATTTTCAAATTAAAATAGAAACCACGGCTGTTTTATGCATCTTGGACAAGCCTAAGATTCCAACATACACCTTTGTGACTGTCACACCAACTGGCAGGAACTCTCCTTCCAAAACTTCATTATACTCTTTGAAATGCAGGTTTAAAACTTTCTTGTTAGGATGTCCTCTCGCTCCCTTTTGCTAACATAAAACTGTGCTCAACAGAAATACCTACTGTTGCCTCTCAAATCATCTGACTAATTAGCAACTTCAGAGCAAATTATTTTAGCATGTATTTAGCTTCTGTTTCAGACCTGCCATACATCTGAAATTCTGGGTTTTCTTCCAAGTGTATCAGTTACTCTTTCCCTTCTTTCAACAAAGCACCCAACAAGAGTCAATAGGCTGCCAGTGTGCTGTAACTGCAGCATGTTGCACAGAGCACCACTATCCTGCCTCCTTCAACTCCTCTCCTCTCCTCTCTTACCTTAGACTGTAAGCTCTTTGGAATAGGAATTCTTTCTTTTTTTCATTTTTTGCACAGCACAAAGAGATTTAGGTGTAAGCCTGGGCACTATGGTATTACAAACACTCAGGAACAATATTTAATATGTGAGTTTGAGCTGAAGTAAAATTTTATAGAAATATTTATTAATATACATACATTCCTTACTATGGATGCAAGAATTTTACTGCTCAGAAGAAAACATCCAATAAAGTTTGCTTTATTACATTTGATTTATTAGGATTTATTAGATTACCATTATATTATCTATGCAATAAACATGTCCATGTACATAGCAACACAATCCATACTTGGCAGACTTGAAAATAGTAACCATTTGTCTTTAAATAAAACTTTTAAAGGACTTGTTCCAGCAGAAATATACTGTCTGAATGAGTAAAAACAAAAGAATAAAAACTAGGATTATTTTTGGATGATACTATAAATATAATTGAAGAACTTTGTCTTGAGCAGTAAACAAACCTGGGCAACATATGGAAATTAAAACTAGAAAACTAAAATTGAATACAGCTGGAAGGCTGATTTACAAGTGATTTTGTCTTGCAAAGTAACTGCAATACTGCAATAAAAAGCTAGAGGTGCTAGTAAACAGTTAGTCCAATACAACCGTGTAACAGACTATAGCAATGAAAGAGCTAACCACTCCTAAGGGTATCCCATCATACGCCTCCAATGTGATAGCCTGTCTGTAGTATAATAACCAGTGTAATTTAATTTAAACTATGGCAGTCAGTTTGGGTACCTGAACTCCATAAACAAAAAAAAAGATGGAGAGAAATTGGAAGCAATTCAGAGAACAGCTACTAAAATAATGAAAGAGTTGAAGGGAGTGAGTTTTGTGTAAAGGTCAGGAGAGTTAAAAGGTAGTAGAAGGCAATGTGGCATCACTGAGAAAAGACTAAACTAACACAATAGCTTCACCGGTAATCCAGTGTGTAACCTTAGGCGTATTCCCCTCCTCCTTTTTCTTCACCTCCCTTTTCTTTTTCTTTTTTAGCAATTTGAGTATCTGCGCTGATGTGGACAGACACTGACTCATTCCGACTGCGTTGCACAAGAACTGAATGGGAATCATCTCCAACCAGGAAGAGTTTTAATGACATCGTGGTGGGGTGTCCAAGCTAACAAAGCATGTTGACATCTTCTCTCTATATTTACAGTCTCTCTGGCCCAACTGGATCATAATGTTTGGTTTTGTAACGTAAATAAAAATATTTCAGACATCAGCAAAATGACAGCAAAAATAAATTTATCAAAATACCCATATACAGTGATCTTCATCTGTCTATATAGAGGGAGTGTAGCCAAAGAAGCATAACGTGTGACAATGTTATCATATCAATAGACATCTTTGGGACAGGCCTAAAACACAACCCAAATTTGCAATTTAGAAAAGACACATTTGGGAGTATATTTTCAGATTAGTACCGTCTGTGCTTTCATTTATTTTGGACACTCCAGCATCCAGCTATAATAGTCCCTGAGACAGTACAAGTCCTGTAGACAGAATCAGGCAGTGCTAGTATTACCTAACTCAAAACCATAGTGTGACAGTTAAGGCAAAGGGGATTCCAGTTCAGGCTTCAAAGCTTTCAGTTCAGGTAAACATTTCTGTGACTAGTGAAAGCCAAGCTCCCTGCCGATGTGACTATACTTTTACCAGTACTCACACCAGCTGGTTTAAATTAGTTTGAGCATAAGATTTGAGAGGCCTTAATATCTTGTCTGTATCAAGAACATCATCTTTCCAGTTGTCTTTTTCTGTATCTCTCAAATCAATTTGTTATCTTTCATTAATGACTACTTTCACTCATGTCCTCAAATAACAGAAAATTCAAGGAGTTTCAGTTTCCTTTCATGAGCTGGAGAACCTCTGGACTTCTTGCTGCAAAGATGGGTTTTGAAATGCAGCACTTCTCTAATAAATCATGCAGAAATTGCTCCTTTGCTAATTAGCACAAGTCAGACGGCTAGGAAAATACTAATAGACTGCATGCAAAGCCTTTGCATTACAACAATTATGCTAATGTTCTAAGATGCATTTTTCTTATTTTCTTTGTAATTTTAGAGACACAGAACATAATCCTGTGAACATCCGAAATTGATGGCACTTATTATCAAACTGAACACTAGGCAATCTCTTTTCTGACTTCTAATATTTTATGCTGCCAGTATTTTTTGTTTTGTTTTGTTTTTTAAACAGCTGTCTCTAGAGACTCACAGGCATGAGCAGCTCTAGAAAAGATCCTCTCTTCCAATACTTGGCTCCGTATTTTAAAAGATGCAGCCAGCATCCTCTCCCTACAGACATTCACTGAGGCAAATGGGAAGACTCCTGTGAGTCATGGTACAGTGCAGGCTAAGTTGGCCAGTCTTCCTTCACTTATTTCATAAATTTTGCGATCAGAAATGTAGTGTCATCTGCACGGCATGCGGATTACATCAAATTTGCATCATGCATACCTACAAAGGGCAGAAGCACAAACTCAGCACAACTGTCTATGTATGAAATTCGGAAAAATTTTTAATGTTTATGCACAATGCTATATATAAACACAATGCCTAAAAATTCATTCTCAGAATGGAAACTTACAGAAGAGTGATGATCACATAACTGCAGATTAATCTACCACTGAAGCTGTTAATTGTTAAGCAATGCATTCCTATTTTCGTTCTATGTATCAGCATTTCAAGGCTGGCTGTTTCCCCGTTCCCCTGCTTCTCCATTTGTATATTTTTTCAAACCTGTAATTCTTAGGGTTTATTTCCATTGCAGAGGTAAATCTGGCTGCTGCTCAGCTGCATTGCCAGTGTCATCTGTACTAATCCAATAGCACCTGGGCAAAGATAGCAAAATACCCAGTCCCAGTGGCCCATTCTGGGGTATAGGCAAACTTCTGCAGACAGTTGGCTGAACAACATATTAGTCCTATTTTTTTCCCTGCAATTCCCTGTCCATGCCCAGAGAGGCTGCCTAATTCCAACAAGATTTTTGTGGGTAAGAACTAGTGGTTACAATTCCCAAAATGCTACAGCCTAACATGAGTGCAGCACTATTGTGGATGTCATACTTAAGCTTGTCTTTAAAATGTGCTTAGCCTTGATATTTAAATTGCATGTGGCAGTGCAGACAGGTAACTGCCTCACTTGCCCTTAAATCAGTTTTTACAGTTTTTACATTAAAACAATTGGAAATTTTGCTGTGCTAGTACAGGATTGCATCCAGCCTGCTCTGCCAGCAGGTACATTGGCCACAGCAGACTCAGCAGGACAGAACGTGTAGGGACATGCCCACCCTTCCAGATCATAACATGCCTTAATGCAAACCTGCCTTCAGTTTGACGTTTTAAGCTAAAACGCTGGGGAAATTGCTGGCATAGTTGAAATACAGCACTGGTGTGATTGGTGTATGTTCTGCACTGCCAGTTCTGCTGCAATGAACAGTAACTTCCAAAAGAAGCCTGTTAATACCTGACAGCTATAACATTTTACAAGGCTGCAGCCGCATTTACTTTAGCTTGTCTATCAAAGCACATATTACCATGAAGGCTTAAGTGCAAACCCATCTTTCCTCCAGGTGGCCATGACATAGACAAATAGCCTTTTTAAAACCAGTCAGCAAGTGAATCTAGAAGCCTTTTTTTGGCAAATTGAATAAAGCATTATAGAAAATTAGTTTAAAATAACAAGAAGCCTACAGGCTTACCTAAGCTTATTAATCATATACTTCAATACAGCCTATGTTCTATAGCCTTTCCTTTGAGTTATGGCAATATAAATGATTCAGTCTGAATTTCTGTAGAAAATCTGTCACTGGCGATTGTTTGCTCACTCCAAGGGACACTCCCTTTCCAGAAAGACCAGTCCTGACCAGGTAAAGCAGAGCTCACTTTTTATATGAGGTGATGGCTACTATTACTGGGCTTAGATATGAAGTCCTTCTTTTGTCTCAAAGTGGTTTTCCATTAGGCAGTTCAACAAGGCCCAAGTGGGTCATTCCCTTTGACTGACAGCTGAACTGCTGTAGCATTTACAACTTGCGATGGTAGCCCTTGTCCTTGCAGCAGAGCATACAGCAACTACCTTTTCTCTCTTTCCATCCTTCATTTCCAGACATGCTGCCAGCAACACATCTACACACCTACTCTCAGAACTGATAATCACTTTCAAATGTTCATCCAGAAAGCTATTACAGGACAACCATATTTGTATATTGCCTTTCTCCTATTAACATTATAGTGAATTCTACTATTTTAAAAGCATCATCCTTCCGCCATTTAGCCAGAACGTCCTTTCCATTTATTATGACTAGAAGGGCAAATAAACACAACTTCCAGTGTTCCTCAGACTGAAGGTTCCTAACCCATGAATAAAAGATCTTCTGTAACAGATTATAGCTACATCTTGAAATCATTAATTAGTAATTTTAATTTTTGTATAGATCTTTAGGCTGGGATTGCTTTTATTTTTGCTGTATTGAAATATCTGTAAAAGCTAATGTTTACTATTGTCGAAAAAGATTATGTTCTTTCAGAAGATGAGAAAGCTTAAACCACTCCTGTTACTAAACTCCTGGGATAATCACTATGCACTAGTAATTTCAATAAGAACTAAACTTAATTTAAAGACTTCACACCTATGAATCTAAGGTCCAATTTTCAAAAATGGAAAGAACGACCTCAGTGCACAAGTCTCACTGAAACCGAAGAGCTAATCAGGAACCCAAACCTCCTCTCATGTGCCTAACTTTAAAACAATCCTCCACCTTAGCAGACTCATCATCAAAACTGCCATCAACATACACCGCAGCAAACAAATCTTCACTAGAATGAAAAATGTAAAATGTGCCTCTTCACAACTGGGATAAACACCTAACATAACAGAGCCATCAAACTCACGGATCCTACACATGCACACACATGCAGGGCACCAAATACTGTTATAAAACTATGTACATCAAAGTGAACAGACCTTCCAATACCAGAAAGAACTCATATATGAAAGCAATAAAAGACAGGACATGCAGTTAATGGAAGAACAGTTTCCACAAAACATTTATTCCATTTCTGATCACTCAACCTCTTTCTCAGCTGAGACTTACCAAATAGCTCCAAAAGATAAGCTTGGGAACTAAAACTTATAGCTTTGCCAGATACTAAAAATCATGGACCTAACAGCGACACATTATTATTTCTCTCACATCCTCTCCCCAGATAATTCCTCCATGTTCCACAGGTAGTAATTATCTGTCTCTTTTCATCCCACAGAGCTAACAACTTGAATACCTCCAGCCTTGCTAGCAGCTTCTACTGTCCCACAGGTAAAAAAAACCCCTACCATTGTTTCTCAACCTGTATATTAAATGAACATAATTAAATTAAACAGAGCAACTATTTTCAACATGTAGTGTTTTATTTCATCTTTAAAGAAATGGTTTTGTACCCAGGAACTAATTTATTTTTCCAACATCACTTGCTTATAAAACTCGCACACACATGCAAACATATCTATACAACCATATATAATGAAGACTTACAAATATATGTTTGCACATTATAATGTATGTATGTACATGCATATTTATGTATTTACATATATCTGTGTTCTGGTTTCGGCTGGGATAGAGTTAATTTTCTGTCTAGTAGCTGGTACAGTGTTATGTTTTGGATTTAGTATGAGAAGAAGGTTGATGACACACTGATGTTTTCAGTTGTTGCTAAGTAGTGTTTATACTAAGCCAAGGATTTTTCAGCTTCTCATGCCCAGCCAGCAAGAAGACTGGAGGGGCACAAGAAGTTGGGAGGGGATACAGCCAGGACAGATGACCCAAACTGGCTAAAGGGGTATTCCATACCATGTGATGTCATGCCCAGTATATAAACTGGGGGCAGTTGGCCTAGGGGGGCAGGAATCACTGCTCGGGAACTAACTGGGCATTGGTTGGCAGGCGGTGAGCAGTTGCATTGTGCTTCACTCATTTTGTATATTCCAATTCTTTTATTATTATTATTATTATTATTGTTATATTATTCTTATTATTATTATTATCATCATCATCTTTATTATTTTCTTCCTTTCTGTCCTATTAAACTGTCTTTATCTCAACCCATGAGTTTTACTTTTTTCCTGATTCTCTCTCCCATCCCACTGGGTGGGGGGTAAAGTGAGTGAGCAGCTGCGTGGTGCCTAGTTGCTGGCTGGGGTTAAACTGTGACGATATATGTATGTAAAACCTCTTAATACATCTTCATAAAAACCTTGCCTTACAAAATCATTACAATATTTTCAAAGCTTACATTATGACACCTCACAAACATGTACTGGTTTAATTAGGCAAGAAGAGATAAAAATCATAAAAAATTAGGACTGTGAAAAATAAAGGCCTCGTACCATCCACCCCCCTTACTCTGGGGGCGGACACCATACCCTTAGACTATTCTTGATACAGATTTACCTCGCATATTTTAAACCTCCAGAGACCCAGATGCCCTACAGTTTTTTCAAGTACTTAGCTGTGTCATATATAAAGAGTTTTCTTGTCCCAAATCCTCAGTGTTATAAAGTATGCTGATTATTTTTGTTCTATTTGTTATGATTTGGGAAACAGAACCATCATTGCTCACGGTAATCTTTCACACATTAGAAGGCAATTTTTTTGCAATATTATTGACATATATACCTCTCAACCTTTCTATTCAGTACTAACAAACTTTCTTTTGTCCTTATAATATCTGGTGCTTGTTACTGTTTGTCTCCTCTGGATGCCGTCCAATTCATCTATTTCTTTCTTTAAGCCTAATGCCCAAGACCAGGCAAAATACTTCTGTGACATCACACCCACTGAAGGAAACTCAGTAGCAACTCCCATGTGTTTCAGATGACATTCCTGTCTGCATGTCCCAGGGCTATTTGGCCTTTTTTATGCAAAAGAATCACATCATTAATTAATTTCAATTTGTGGTCTTTTCTAACACCAAGATATATTTACACACTACTGCTGCCTACAGATTGATTTCCCATTTTGTACAAAAACATTTGTTTCCTCATTTCTAAGTTGTAATAGTTAGTGTTTGTCTTTATTGAACTTCATGTTACTGATTTCAAAGCATTCCTCCAATTTATCAATCTCATTTTGAATCTGACACTAAGAAGTGCTTAGTACTGTTCCCATCTCCACACTATCCACAAAACTATAAAAATGCTTTCTATTCCAAACAAAGGATCTTTTTACCATTCTTTAGTTGCATCTAATTATACTATTGGATCAAATGGAATATACAGTCCTCTAAATTTAATGAATTTTGTGATCACGGTTGAGTTCATGGAACATACAGTTTCTAAACATGGTACAATTGTTGTAATATACATATACAATCTCTTATCAAAAGTGCTTATATAGCTCTGGAAAGAGAACTGATATTAAATACTTTAAAAAACAAAGATAATTCAGTATACAAAGGAAAAAAAAACATTGGTAAAGGAGAAGAAAGTAAACTAATACAGAAAGCACAGATTATGGCAAAGAAAAGAAACAGCTATGACTTTCTACATGGAAACACACTGCAAAACAAAAACCGACAAATAATCCCTGATAAAGACAAAATGCCACAGTAATTAAAAAAAAAAACAAACAACAAAAAAACCCCAAACCAAACACCCCCCCCCCAAAAAACACACAAAACCCCCCAAAACAAAAAATGTTTTCTTCACTGCATAGTTCCTTGAACATGAAGAAATACACACTGTCTACAGGAAATTCTACAAAACTATTGCCAAATCAACAATTAGATGTCAAAACAACCTCCAAAGTAGATTTTTAAAGAACTTTGTATTTACCTTCAGGTTTTCAAATAAATAATTAAAAATACATAGATGTGAACTGGTTAGCACAAAATTTCCGAAAAAACATCTATTGAGCAAAATAAGCTTTTCCTAATAAGGAAAAACAACTTAAAAAAAAAAAGTACATTATAATTTTGCACAGCCTTGAGTTTCTTTTATAACTGTACAGCTCCAGGGAGTGGAGGGATAGAAGAGGAGATAGGGACAGAAGGAGATAATTCCTGAGGGACAACTGTCAACCACATCATCTCTA
This sequence comes from Harpia harpyja, assembly GCF_026419915.1. NCBI lineage: Eukaryota > Metazoa > Chordata > Aves > Accipitriformes > Accipitridae > Harpia > Harpia harpyja. Next base: position 51,923,847 of record NC_068945.1, read on the forward strand.
AGAAAGGGAAAGTAGATCCAGGAATATCAGCAGGAAAAAGTGGAAGTGTAACAATTGGAAAAAGAAATTTAGCTGAATAAAAGGTTTTGGTAAAAGATTTTTGAACTGCACAGGGCAAGGACAGAGAACACATAAGTAGATCAAATACCAAAAGAATGCATATAAATACCCCCAAAATGCTGTCTTCCCAGTGAATGCAGTATACTACAATAAATATTCCTCCACCCTAAATCCTATTCAACACTTACAGTAAATGATAGTATCTTCGGTTCAAATCTCCCCAAACACCATTCAAATATGTTTCGTTTATCTTTACTAAATCTCTACAAGGTAAATACAGTTTGTACCGCTTTACAAATGAATTGACAGAGACAGTGTGACTTGTTTACAGTCTCACACAATGAATGTGGCAGGATGAAACTATTTCAAATCCCAACCCTCTTCATCATCTATAATGCCATTCTTCCTCTCCACTTTTCCAAGTATTTTCTGAAGATTGGCACTAACACCACCACCTACAGCAGAAAATTCTGTTTTCATGATGTGCCCTCAACTGTGCTGCTAGCTATGCAAACAAAGTAATACAATCCACTTCTTTTGGAATAAAAGACCTGCTGAGAAAATTCATTTATAGGTGGATAACTGACACTTGGCAGTATCAAAAATAGATGCATATACATTCTGCTAGTTTTACTATGCATAAGCCAATGGATTCCAAACACCCCAGCTCATATTCATGGCAAAACATAAGTTAATCAACAGTAGAATTAATTGCTTAAGAACAGTTCATCGACACTGATCTTTGGCAGTCACCTTCAAACCCTTCCTCCAATATCAAATTTGTTTACTTGCTAAATTGAAAAAGAGGAAGGTTCAAAGGTTTCTATGTTAAGCATTTCAAAATTACTATAAATGATGCATTCTGTAACCACTCTAGAATTAACAGCTCAAGCATTTCACATGTTAAGAAGCAAAAAATTTGTTCCACCATGGGGAGCCATAAAGCAGTTAATACACAGAAATATATCAATACAGAAAAACCTATCAGTATGAAGAAGCAGTAAGTAAACTAACAGTTTTCTATGAAACTCAGGTCCTACATTTGATGGATCATTGATTCTTAATACTTCTCCATAAATCAGCACATACTAACAAATGAGCAGTAAAGCCCCATCTATTGCCTTTAGAACTGGGAACTGGCACAATAGGCTGACACATGTTTACACCTATATAAACACATGGATTTTTCCACTGCCACCACACACTGAGCAGGTTGCAGTGATCAGCTGTTGCGGGAAAGGAGCTGGTACTGCAGTGCAGTTCAGCAAATGAAAGCTACCACTTTGACGTTTTGAAGCTGTTGCTTATGAGCCTAAGGATGGATTGAGATATGCTACACTTCTCTCTCAAACCCAGTCTGGGATTCTGGTAAGTTTTCCTAGCTCTCTTGACTGAAAAAAATAAATAAAGAAAAAAAAAATGTGTACAGAGTCTAACTGGTAAAATACCATTTCTGTCTGTCTGCAGAGAACACAACAGAGTACTTCCAGAAGAATGTTTCTCCATATTAATTTACCCTTGGAAATGCAGACTGAAGGAAGCACTGCTATTGCCCAGTGCAGAACTGAAGCTAACTTAGGGAGAGATTTCCCAGTTTTGAAAATTTCTGAGATTTCAGTATTATTCCCATTTTGAAACAAAACTTCAAACCAAAGCTATCTCTTTACAAACAAGATGTAGGAGCTACATAAGCATTGGAAAATGGGAAAACAGCATGGTTCAAAGAAGATACGCACTTTGGCTTGAAAATCAGCTTCAAGCCATCAGTTAGCGTATTAAGGATATTTTTTTTTACATACCAGTTTCTTCTTTGCACAATGCTACAATCAAATATATTTTTTTTAAATAGTATATCCTGTTCTACTTGTCTCTTGAGATACAATAATAACACAAGTCACACCAACAGTCTTAAGGGTTAAGGAGAATCATTTTTCCTGAACCTAGAAAAGTATTTCAGAATACTATACTTAAGGAAAATAATATTGCTATTTCAAGAGTGCCCCAAGAAGACATATATTGCCCCCTACTCCCCCAAAAGACTGACCTCCAACTCAAGACACTTTTCCTTTACAGAAGATAAAATTATTCTAAGAGAAGGGTTAGTCTATCTCCTGACTTTTTAGCTCTGCTCATCTTCTCTACCACTATGTATGTACAATAACTTAAGGTTGAAAAATCAAATTTTAAGGCACTCTAACATGCACATATCTCTGGCTGCTCCACAGGAGACTGCACTGACCCACCATTCACGCTTAAGTTCAGAGAAATGCCATTCATCTCCTATTGCTGTCCTGACTCTTTGCCATCCTGTATTAGGTCTATTAAACAGAGCTATCATATGATTAAGCAATAAAGAAAAAAACTGTGGATCTTACATAGAGAAGGAAGCTCATGGGGCATCAAGAGGCATGCAAGCTGTGCTGCTGCATCTGAAGCTACAGCTTTTACCCAGCACTCTTTCCGTTTCCACACATCTGGAAACAGCATGAGAACTGCTAGTCAGCTCTATTGCAGATTCCCTACACACACACACGCGTGCATCAAATCCTGAATCAGTAAGAACAGCCTGCACCTCACCCATCCCCAAATACTCATTCCCTTCATTGCTTCAGCAGCGCTGAATTGCTGTCCACTCTCTTTCATCTTGTACCTGTACCACTGACCTCGGTTCCTCCCTTTCACATACCTAAATCCGTGTCCTGTCAGCGACCCACACATTGCTGTTCTCACTTGCCATGCACCTTTCAGAAGGATTTCAGTATTCCTTGCAGTTCCCGTCTTCCATTTTGTGTTTCTTATGCTGCAGGTAGTGCTTATAGGCAGCTCTTACACCTGGGTTCTGTAGGAAATAAGCTGCTGCCATAAATTGAAACTACTCAGCTAATTCTAGGGTAAAGAGCTCATATTTGGAGGGACTGGTGAGACAGACCATGACACAAAATGAAACAAAAAATCCAAAATGTCTTGGAAATATAAACCTGGCTCTCTGAACCAGTGGGGCTGATGTTTTGCTTGAAGATGTAGTTCCATTCTCACCAAAATCAATGTGGCTGACTCTATCCAAAACCACTTTTGAAAATAAATTGTAGCCCAGCAACAACAACTTCTGCCATTCCTAGTAAAGGGCCACAAGCTGTGCCCTGAGCTGAGAGCAGCCAGAAGGCAGCAGCCCGGGGCAAGGAAAGATATAAAAATAAACCCAGGCAGGTCCCAGGACTGAGGAGGTGGGGACTCCGACCATGAACATCACACCCCACCCAGCAAAGACCTCAGGATGGTGATTGTGAAACTGTACCCACTGAGGGCTGGGAGAAGACAGCAACCATCAACCTGAGAACCCAAAAGGAGCCTGGACAGGTAAGAACAGCACCAGAGAAAAGACACTAGAGTGGGCTTTTTCTAAAACCATTTCTATAACCATTTTTAGGGTGTTATTAATGAGATAATGCATGTTTGTATTTTTGTAACTGGACTAATAACTATTTCTTGCATTTTGTTCAGATATAAACATGCTTGTGAAGATCTCAATCAGACTAAGTTCTTATATCTCTATATGTGCTACGTTCTCTTTTGATCATAACAGGATTGTAGTTTGAACAAACTCCATTATGACAGAAAGCTAGAATGGTTTTCATCTCATTGACTTTAGCAGGTAGTGTGAAGTAGTGGTTAATGTAAGTATAATAAAAACTATATGATGGCATCTTTTCATTACATTTCCAGAAGGCACATTTAAAAAAGAGGGAAAGTGGAAAAACCACAATAGCACACAATATTTTCCCAAACTATGAGTCACAGTAGTTGTAAGATGGTAATATAGAGGGGAAAAAAAATCTTAAAATATAAGTAACAGAGGTTTTAAAAACAGACACAAATAATTAAAATTTAGAAAATACTAATGTTTACAAAGCTACAGAAATTAAGAGAGATTCAATTCTTGGGTGTTTCTGTCTTGACAACTGCTTGGAAGGAAGAACACATTTGGGTAAATTAGTCTGGCTGAAGAAAAAAAAGACAGGAAAGAAAAATTCCTAGACCAGGCTAAGAAAAAACATGAAGATAACTAAATTAGTGTCTTCTTTAATATATCTAGGTCTAAGTTCAAGCTCCATATACCTAAGGTGTCTTAAAGTTGTCTTATTTCTAGAGTTGTAACGATGAAGCAATTTATTCCTTGGCGTAATGATTCCAGTAGGAAGCGTCCTGGTGCCTTCGGGAGACAAATTGATCCTCCAGGTTAAACCTTTATTTCAGGATAGTATGAGTGCTTTTTGGTCTTCACCTCTGCAAGCTCATTAGAAGATGAAAACAAAATAAGAAATGTTCTAGCTCCTTCTAATGTTTGACATTCATCAATTTTAACTTTGGATTTCCTGCAACACTGAAGGTCTGAAATCACAAATATCAATTGCTTGATACTCCATTGCCTCAAATTTTTTGTAGTCTTTTCATAAACATAAGCATGCCAGGGGTGAAATGACTTTAAATCATGGCAATACCTTCTCACATAGCTATAAATGACCATGAGAGGTGGCAGGCAAAGGATAACCGGGTCCATAGTGACTACCAAGTCCAGATGAGGACACTTACTTGTTTTAAGCCAGCAGGCAGGTTAGATCTAGACTTCGTCAGCATATATGCCTCCCCTGTATACTATAAAGCACATGAGCCAGCTTACAAATGATAGGCAAAGAGCTACTGAGTCTGTTGACTCTGGGTTGCAGAACTTTAGAATACTGCAAGGATACGAGACATCTGGTGGACTTAAATTCATCCTTCAGTGAGATGAAGGTGGTGGCAAGTATAAGTGTATAAACCCTTATGAGGAAAATTATGGGAAACTAAGACAGTACCTGTGCTTTTGTATTGCCATACCACAGACTGTTCTACTGAAAATGAGGTGTCCCCCTACCAAACAAACTTCAGGGAAGGAAGAAGTGATTTCACCTTCTACAGTGCAAATATTTGTATGTCTACTTAACTCTTTTTTTTTTCTTTTTTCTTTTTTTTCTTACTTAAAGTTCTGAATATATTCTTTCCATTGGAAAGCTTTGTCACCAACATTCATTCAAAATACACAGAAAATTACTTATGTCGCCAGATGAAATAAAGTGTTCCTTTAGGTAAATCTTAAAAATAAAGGGGCTTCATAAGACCATTTTATGGACACACACAAACTGTCAGAGTTCTTGACACATGGGATTCTGGCCTGAACTCTTCTTTGATATTAAAATGAAAGTTAACCAACAGAAATTACTTCCCCATACTGAGTGGGGTTTTCCTGGCTGTCACAGACTATTGTTGAAGGCAGCAGTTACTGCCAGGGACAGCAGCTGTACTGTGCCAGCACTGTGCTCAATTTTATCATTTTTACTTCATTGTGTTGCTTGTTTTCACACTTCTAAAGGTGTCTTTCTATGCCAGCTACTTTCATAATAAAAGCCTGACTGTGATCAAAATGTTGAGGCAATTTCTTCATGAATTGCTCACAGTGGGCATAGCTTGACATTTGATGCATTTTAGAGGTTGCACCAGAACCAAGAGAATACATTTTGGGACTCGGCTTCCTATTTTATTTCCTCTACGTGACAGGAGAAGACAAGTACGAGAAATGTAGGCAAAAAAAAGTGATGCAGGAAGAAAGACCTCCTTCCCAACAAAAGCTGAATTTAGACAGAAAGACAAACACCCTTATCCCAAAGAGAGTCACAAATTTCAAAAGTTTAAAGTACAGAAGCTCAAAATCTTCTCCTTGCCCTTATTGCTTAACATATTTGATGTTTTTTAGATAGTGAGAGAAAGCAAGAATAATTTAAAAAATTGCTGCTATTAACCCCACAGAACTCAACGCATTTTCTGTCATACAAGGAGGTATATCCTCATGTGGATTAAAAACGTGAAGATAGCAGGTTGAGGTTCACAATGATATACAGAGGAGAAAACGTTACCCAGCAGGTCATTATATGAAAAGCATAGTCCAGAAATACCCAGGGCATACTTTTCTAAACAAGCAAATACATATTTTCAGTCCACAATCACAAGCAATATAAAAGACAGACACTGGAATGTGTGCCAAGTACTACGCAAACCCCTACAAGTTCTGCAATTTATCACATTAAAAACAACATATGCTTTATACAGTAGCAAGAAACTGACTTTACCTTACATTTGTAACATTTTTATTACACTTTTGCCCAATAATCCATATGTGATCCTCCTAATGCTCTGACTACTAGAGTATTCTATCACATAATGCTTTACGAATATGCCTTTTAAAATTAATTTGTAACTCAGGAAGAGTTCTCAAACTCTCATTTAGAAAAAAAAGTTTTATGAAACAAAAACGAAGGGGGAGAAGAGGGTAAGTTTTCTGGCTAGAATATACCGAATTAAAAAAAATCAGAAAAAAAGGCTGTTAAAAGCAAGTAAAACATTTATTGCAACTAAGTAGGTTTCATATATATGTATTATATGTGTACGCATAAATATAATGTACCTGCACACACTTAAACTGGTAAGAGATTAGTTAAAAAACTGAACTCAATTATACTGTAAAAAGAGAATCCACATAATAACTTTTGATTAAAATACTAACTGTAAATTTACCCCTGCACTTCCTTCCTTATGTTACCCAGTTGTGTTTCCATGGTTACTCAATTTTAGAAATCACTGAGTTTTACTGGAACATGAATAATGAACATACTTCTTTACTAATAAATTTTATGCAAAGATCAACCAGGCTAGATTTCTGAGTAGTACAAAGTAATTTTCCCTTCTTTTATTTTTTAATTGTTATTTAAATACTATATTAAGCATACATATAAACAAAGCAAACACGTGGAATAAAATGTCAAAGAAATAATTATAATTGAGTATGAACTTTAATTCTAATTCCAAATTTGAGTAATAAAATTCACAATTTCTTTTTAATGCATGGGTATATTTATTAAAGTAAAGGTGTTTTTGTTGGCTTCTAGCACTGACATTAGAAAGGTAAAGGAGAGGGAGAAAGAAGTGTTTTAAGTTTGATAGAAGCATGGCTTTGCAGTTTACAGAAAGTAATCCAAGTAACTATTCTTGATTGAAACTTCATTCTAGAGGCAAGTTACTATTTTTATTCCGTTGCTAGATAGATCACAACAAAAGTAGATTTGTTCAACTTCTTATCTGAAATCTATATGTTGTAGGACACGCACAGCTACCAAGCTACCTATAAATTTGGGTTGTCATGATACAGATGCGTGGAGAGAATCCTTTTTTTCTGAGCCACCATTTTCAAAGCATTACTCATTAAAAAAATTCCTTTCATGCTGAAGGGTAGTAGGGATAAAGAAAGAGGGAGAGACTACAGAATCACTGCTTTAAGTAGCTAAAATACCAGGGTTAATTGCTTCCTCCTTTTCTTTCCCAACGGTATCACTTACATGAGTGCACTGATTTATACATTATTTTGCAGGCACAAAAAATACCTTTTAAGTGCAGCCTTTCAATGTAAGCCATCTATGTTTTCCTTTTAAAGAGACAGGCTTATTTACAACTCCAGTGATTGCAATTCATGTATTATTCCCTCACCATGGTTACCAAAAAAGATAAATAAGAAGAAAATTATTGATAACTGACTAGAGAAAAATAAATGAAGAAAAATGTATTTTCTTCAGTATTATGCCAGCAACTGAAATACTGGAAAAAATATACCAAATGGCATACCACTATTAAAAAATTATATATATTTATATATATATATATATAGTTTACTGAGTCTTCTAATTTACACTCTCTCTCAAAGGAACTCTATTACCATATCTTTCATATCTACCACGGTAACATTTAAGTACTAAAATAACTTGTCAGTAGCTCAGCTATAGTTATAAAAAAAAGTGGTAGTTAAATCATAGAAACATGGAATCATAGAACGGTTTAGGTTGGAAGGGACCTTTAAAGATCATCTAGTTCCAACCTCCCTGCCATGGGCAGGGACACCTTCCACTAGACCAGGTTTCTCAAAGCCCCATCCAACCTGGCCTTGAACACCTCCAGGGATGGGGCATCCACAGCCTCTCTGGGCAACCTGTTCCAGTGCCTCATCACCCTCATCACAAATAATTTCTTCCTTATGTCCAATTTAAACCTACACTCTTTCAATTTAAAACTATTGCCCCTTGTCCTGTCACTACAGGCCTTGGTAAAAAGTCTCTCTGCATCTTTCTTTTAAGCCCATTTTAAGTATTGAAAGGCTGCAATAAGGTCTTCCGAAAGCTGCCTTTTTTCCAGGCTGAACAACCCCAACTCTCTCAGCCTGTCTTCACAGAAGAGGTGTTCCATCCCTCTGATCGTTTTTGTGGCCCTCCTCTGGACCCACTCCAACAGGTCCATGTCTTTCTTGTGCTGAGGACTCCAGAGCTGAATGCAGTACAGGTGGGGTCTCACCAGAGCAGAGTAGAGGGGCAGAATCACCTCCCTCAACCTGCTGGCCACACTTCTTTTGATGCAGCCCAGGATACAATTGGTTCTGGGCTGAAAGCGCACATTGCTGGCTCATTTCCAGTTTTGCATCCAGCAGTACCCCCAAGCCCTTCTCTGTAAGGCTGCTCTCAATCCATTATCCCCCAGTTTGTATGGATATTGGGGATTGCCCCCCACCTAGGTGCAGGACGTTGCACTTGGCCTCGTTGAACTTCATGAGATTCACATGGGCCTACTCCTCAAGCCCGTCAAGATCCCTCTGGATGGCATCCTTTCCCTCAAGCAAATCAAATGCATCACTCAGCTTGGTGTCATCTGCAAACTTGCTGAGGGTGCGCTCCATCCCATTGTCTATGTCATTGATAAAGATACTAATTAGTATTGGTCCCAGCACGGACTCTCAAGGGACACCACTCGTTACTAGTTGCCACTTGGACATTGAGCCATTGACTATAACTCTTTGGACATGGCCATTCAGCCAGTTCCTTATCCATCTAACAGTCCAACTGTCAAACCCAAATCTCTCCAATTTAGCAGGAAGAATGTTGTGGGGGACTGTATCAAAGGTCTTACAGAAGTCTAGGTAGATGACATCCATAGCTCTTCCCTTGTCCACCGATACAGTCACCGCATTGTAGAAGACTGCTAGGTTAGTCAAGCATGATTTGCCCTTTGTGAAGCCATGTTGACTGTCTGTGATCATCTCCCTGTCTTCCATAGGTTTCAACATGTCTTCTAGGAGGATCTGCTTCACAATCTTACCGGGCACGGAGAGTGAGGCTGACTGGTCACTAGTTCCCAGGGTTCTCCTTTTTTTTACTCTTTTTAAAAATGGGCGTGATTTTTAAATCTCCTTCTTCCAGTTACTGGGGACTTTGCCTGACAACCACAACTTTTGAAATGTGATTAAGAGTGGGTTGGCAACTACATCAGCCAGTTCCCTCAGGACCCTGAGATGCATCTCATTGGGTCCCATGGACTTACATATGTTCAAGGTGGTCTCAAACCTGATCTTATTCTACCATCAGAGGGACTTCATTCCCCCAGTCCCTGCCCTGAGGTTCAGGGACTTGAGAGATGTGGAAAATGAGATTACCACTGAAAACTGATGCAAAAAAAAAAAATTAATACAAATGCTCCTCAGTTCCATCAACTGCCTACAAAAAAAACAGTGCATATTACTCACTCTGTTAAGAAAATCAGAATTAGTTATCTTTTCAGCTACAGGAGACTTAGATACCAAATTCTGAATAAAATTACCAAGAATGTACACAAAATCTCAGTCCCAAGCATCCCAAATAGCCCAATAAATAAAGGTCCAGTCTGCTAACTCAATTCCAGATATACTTTTATCACCTCCCTATCACCAGACTGAATTTGCAGTGGTTAATCACTCTCATTCTAGTCCCCCAAACTTCTAATGTGTTTGCATAAAAATGTAACATAGCCATACAGGCTCAAAATACCACTGAATGAAATGTGTTAGAATTTTATCAACCTGAATCTGCCTCAAGGGTCAAGCTTATGTCCTTCTACGTAAGACAGAAATCAATTCATACAGAAAGCAGAAAGAGTTGACTGGATCAAAAGTCAATTGATACTTCAAGGACTGAAGAGGGGTTTTTGTTTGGTTGGTTTGGGGTTTTTTCTTTTTTTTTTCCCCTCTCTTGCCAATGCTTGGTTTGCATTTCAATAAACAAGCAACTTGAAATTTTATTTCATTAGTTCTCTTCAGAGATGCCAGGGCTGGAAACTGTTTATAAATCAGGATACTCAGTGTTCAGCAGTGTTACTTCAGCGTGACAAGAAAAGAGACTCAGCAGCTTTCACGGCAGCACTACACTTTAGAGGGACGTATCTCCCAGGCCTTTTTGGATAACCTCTTTCAGCGCTAACAGCTGACAAATTGTAGAATGAAATTAAGACTCGACTCTATGTAGGTTCATATGTAGCATGAGGTTCCCATCACTGCGGTGGTTGAACCACAGCACCACTGTCATCTCCAGTGGCACAGGAACTAACAACCATCACATGCAATGCACTGTCCCACCTCTCACTTAGATAACTGCCTAAAAACATGTATCAGGAAGAAAGGAAAGAAGAGGAGGAAAGATGATGAATCACTTACCACACCTATTGGACAAAATCAGTTCTGGTCCACTGAACAGGGCATCCGTACCCAGGCGCTGGCAGCGGGGGCTGCGGGGCGGGCGGCCTGTGTGAGGAGAGGCCGGGGCTGCCCCGTGCCGGACACAGCCGGTTCCAGCCGGCTCCAACCCGCCCACCCCGGGGCACCGCTCAGCCCCGCGGCCAAGGTGGTGGCGCCTCGGGGGAAATATATTTAAGAAAGGGCAAAACCACCAGAGTTCAGTGAAGAGGGAGGAGGAAAAAAGTGTGAGAAACAGCCCTGCAGACACCAAGGTCAGAGAAGAAGGAGGGGGAGGAGGTGCTGCAGGTGCCGGAGCAGAGATTCCTCTGCAGCCCCTGGAAAGGACCATGGTGAAGCAGGTTGCCCCTCTGCGGCCCAGGGAGAGGATCATGGTGGAGCAGATATCCACACTGCAGCCTGTGGAGGACCCCCATGCCAGAGCAGGTGGACATTTCCTGAAGAAACTGTGGTCCGTGGAAAGCCCATGTTGGAATAGGTTTATCCTGAAGGACTGCAGACTATGGGAAGGACCCATGCTGGAGCAGGGGAAAAGTGTGAGGAAGGAACTTGAATTTTAGCTTTCAGCTTCTGATTAAAAAAAGTTATATATTTTTCTTTAAAAAACACCATGCTGCATGTGACTTCAAAACTTTCAGGAAAAATACCTCTAGACAACGAAAAAACAGTACAGAAAGAAGAACACATGAGATCTCTAACTAACTTATTGGACCAGCTGTCCTGTATTGGCTTTTTACAAGAAGGGAAAGCAGAAGGGAATAAGAGGCTTTTGTAAAATGAACTTGGTGGAAGGAGCTCATAGTACAGGAAGGGAAGAAATTAAGAGCGATCAGGAAGTTCAACATAGTGGGAAGGGAAAAAGAATTTTGCTTCCACACTTATGATTGACTAGACAAGGGAAAGTACATTAAAACTAATTAAAGGAAGATGAAATAAGGTCAGCTACAATTCCAACAGGGTACAAAAAGGAGTAAATGCCAAGAAACCAGTAGCTTACCACAAACTTCAAGTGGTCCTTCTAGGAAAATCACATCAAGTATTTCAAGTTAACAAAGAAAAAAAAAGAAAAAAAAGAAATAATTCAGTTCCATGTAATAAATACTCTTATGGGAAGGATAAGGCTAAAATCACAAGGCTGGGCCTCAGGGCTTTTTTCAAAATGGTTTTGATATTTTAGAAGGTCCGAGGGCCAAGATGCGCTGACGACAGCTTCATTTTTCGATTAACTCATTCTTTGGTTTACTTTGCTTAAAATAATTTCTATTTTAAATCACTTAAAGGGAGCTAATGGCACATTTTATTCATCAGAATGAGCGTTTTTTGAAGGAGATATTTTTAGAGCATAGCTATTGAAATATTAAGCCAGGATGACTATTAAACCAACAACTAAGTATACAAATTCAGAAGAAAAATACTTTGGTTTCTGCACAGACTCATACTTAAATGTCAGTGACACCATGACTTTCCAGGTCCCATTAGAAGTCTATCCTTAAAAATGCTTTGCAAGCATCACTCTTCTGCATCTGGACCTCTGTTTCTGTCTTCTTCCCATATGTCTAAGATATCTGCAAGTACACTTTGGACGTTTTGCTTCTTCCATTATATCCAGAGAATGAGTCTCTCGATAACAAGCCCTGACTATAAAACAGTGGGCAACCAAAATGTCCATCCTTTTGGGAAAACACTTTGGTTTGGTTTGGTTTGGTTTTTTAAAGTAAAAAGGAGGGAAAAAAAGAGCATATAATAATTAGATGTGAAAAGATGGGAAAAGTTCCAAAACCACGCATTTAAAAAATATCTCAGTATAGTTCAATAATAAGCAGAAAATTACATATGCCAAATATCAGAAAGCATTGGCTTTAACATTGTTGATTTCAGAGTAGAAGCATTTTAAAGTCTATTTGAGCCCAGGTATTAATACAGCCTCATCTACAAGAGATGAACAAAAGAGTATCACAGCAAGGACATTGGTACAATTGCAGTCCTTGGTGCTTATTCTCCTTGGTCTGTAACTCAGCTGGAGGCTAGTAGAAATAAATGATGCTTTAAAAAGAAATAGTAAATTGAGAATCACTCATTTTTAAAAGATAAGTTTCTCTCCATGTTATTACTCTTCTGAATTATTGAAACCACCATAACCCTCAATTTTATCACATTATTGATTACTACAGTTTTCTGCATTATGCATTCATCTTGAATAGTAAGACCTATCTAGCCATTTTCTTTTTATTTTATATCAGTTTTTATTTTGTCCATCACATGCTAGCTAACTTTTGCAGGTAAAATTTTAAGACAAACTAAAAGAAATTCCTCAATTATAACTGACATTTTCTAATCCTTTGGTACACAGAAACTCCTTACTGACATCTGACTCAAGGTGATGGTGTCCCTTCACAGCTTCACTAACCATTGTAATTCCAAACAGCTCTTGGTCTGCTCTACATGGAAACAGACCTAGGTGCGACTGTAGACTAAAAGTTTCTGTATTCTCACTGGTATTTGCTGTACTTATTAACAAGATACATGACAGGTTACTCGTCATGGGTTGACGGGTGGAACTTAGTTAATAAAAACAATGTGTAAGAGAGCCAAGAATAGCTCTTTTTTCAGTAATAATTAAAGTTATTGATATTTCACCCTGAGATCATTTTATCCAAAGATAACACCTTTTCTCGCAGAGAAATCCCAGTATTTCATGACAAGTATGATAGGTACATACATAAGCCATCTAAAAGCAAAGCATGTTCGTAACAGTCTATTTTAAACATCAGAGCTTGTGCTTTGTTTATTATAACATGCGTGTTTGAAACATTGTTACCAGAAGAAGGTAACTCCTAATTCAACGAAACAAGGTTACTGACACAAAATGGTTTTGAAACATACGAATTTGTTTCATTTACTCAAAATGAGCAGCATTAGTATTTACAAATAAATATAAAATCTTAATATTTTCACTTGCTTCAACATCTGCTTGGGCCCCAAGAAAAATACTCAACCATGTTAAATAGCTCTCTAATAGTAGCAGGTTTTCTCATTAATACTCAATTTCTTCTCACTGACTTTGAGACAGAGCAAAGTTCTAAGTAAAATGTCCTAATTATTAGAATTATGCAAAGATAACTTCCATTTATGAAAATTAAATCATTTAACAACTTGTATATAGTTAATGAAGCATAATAAATATTAAACTAATGACATTGTAAGTCCACAGAAGATAATATGCCAAAGCAATTCACAGCCATCATTTACTACAAAGACAAGTCTAAATTTTCACAAGCGCAGTCAATTCCCCAACCAGATATGAGTGACTTATTCTTCTTATTATTGTTATTGCTAGTGGGGGTTACTTTTTTCACAAAGTTTTAATTTTATTACACAGCAATGTTTTGGACACCCTATGAATAGCTAGCAGTATGAAAGGAAAACTGGAAGACTAATAAAATTTATGATAAAAATTTATGATAAAATCACATCAAAAGATCTGTTTACAGAAGATGAGGAACTAAATGAGTATTTTGCAGAAAACATGTATTAGACAGCCCTTAATTTTCCTTTCAGTCTCATGGAGAAGCTAAGCCATTTTCAACTGAAATTAATAATGTGTTTTATCAGTGTTGGGCATTATTTTATACACTGCAGGAACCATCACCTGTCTACCTACAAATTAAGTACTTCACTGCGAACTTAAACACTAAAAGCTTCCCTTCCCCTTCTCCCCCTTCCTCAAAGCCAGTGAGAATCAAGTCTTGACTGTCAGCCGGGAGACACAGTGATGTTCTGCCACTTAGGGAAGCAGGTCTCTCGCCCTTACAATCTGCCAAAGGACACAGAAATGCTGCACCAGGTAGGAAACCAAATACCCACCCCGACTCCAAGACACTGTGTTCCCGCCAGTGCAGAAACTGCATCTTTATTCCATGTGAGCAGGCAGAGGCCATGTCCTCCAAGAACCTACACCCTTCCTACTGGCAAGAGGACACCATGCAGCTCTAGCAGTGTCACAGCATCCCTCGCTGCCTCCAAAAAGATCAGCTGCAGCCAGGTCCCAGCAGCTGAGGAGACACAGCTGCCAGCCTGCAAGCAACAGGTCTGCAGTGGCCCAAGAGCAGGAGCCAGAGACCTCATGGCTCAGAGGAAACGGCCCCCAGCAGTGCTCGGAGTAATCAAATCAGGCAATTCTTCGTCAGTGAAATGTTAGTGTTCTTGAGGCCAAATTCATGAAAGCCTCACAATTTTAACAAAGTTGGCACATGCTTAAAGCCCTGATCTGGGAAACGTCACTTCTCTTCTGAGTCAGGTTATGAGACGAATAATCTAGTTCACATTGGTATATTAATGTTCCTCTATGTGCACGGTATCTATTTAGTCATACAATAATAGAATGAATCAAATAACCTTCTTTTGCCATAGGTCATTACACATCAAGCAAAATTAATATTTAAGAGGTTTCCTTACAAAGGAAGGTTTTCAGACTGCACAAAACTTAGAAAACAAAATGCAGAAAAACTTTTTAGTAAGAAGATGACAACTAAAGACAGACTTATGAATATGCCTAATGTTTATATATGTATAAAAATATGTATATATATAATATTTTAGACATGATTGTTTGTATATGATTTTTATGAATTATATTATGTGATTGATTTATGGTTATATAATTTATCATAATTATAAATTGTAGGTTTATATATATATATATATGTTATTTTTCAATGAATGTGTATCTATTCCAAAAACACCAACCCCTTTCTGGAATTCTAAAATCTTATTAAAAGTTTATGTTGCATAGATTTTTTTTTTTAAAAAGAGTTGATGATGTTTCCTTGTCTTCCCAAATATTCTGTTTGTATAGTATTATACTGCAAGATATCTTGTGAGGCAAAATCTTCCTTTGAATCACCCAGTGGCAGCATAAGCATCACTCCTTTGGTAATCACTTCCACCAGTCTAGAAAGGAACCTTACTACAGCATCCAGATATTAAAATAACAAAATCCATAACAAATTAGTTATGCCCAGATTGTGAAAGATACACAACTACATGCACACATACACATATATTCATACAGACTACATTATGTGCACTCCCTTCTAACACACAGTCAGTCAGGACTACATCTCTAAATACTCACAGAGAACTTTGCCTTAAATTGTACTCAGTGTTTTTCAAACCAGCCAGAAAAGCAGAAAATTCAGGAAGTTTCTTGGTGTTTTCTGAAGTTAGCATACAAGCTCTAGTATCCCCCTGATAAATCCAAGGGGACTTTGGTTCAACAAGTGTATTCTACTATTGCTTATGAGTACCAAAATTGTGCTTTAAATATATTCCACTGATGTCTGTGACTCAAAAAGCCACTGCTGCGTCCGAGGGATGAGTTTTGTAATCAGAACCCAAAGAATCCACTGAATTCAAGGAAGATTTTGAGCAGAATATTTGTGTTCTTCTTTGTTTCCTTTTCTTTTCGGGGTGCGGCGGGAGGGGGAGGTGTGGAAAGAAATGGCTGATACTGTTAAAATAAGTAACTCCTGGACAAATGGTTTCCTCAGTATTATGGCTTCCTTTGTGCATGGTAGTCTTTGGCTCTTAGGAGCAGATTGTGAAATCTGTGAATCTACACAGACTGCCAGATTTTCTGCAGCATCAAAAATCTGCTGGATGCAGCAGATCCATGAGGGGATGCAGCCAGGAAGTGTTTTCTGTCCCAGGCTCAGAGAATACAAGGCCTACACAAGGAAATGCTTTTACTTGTCACATTCAGGAACGACACCCAGTCATAACACAACTAGGGAGACAGCCAGAGTATGCTGTGCTCCAGCTATTTCCCTAGCATCTCCTTTACAGGAGTAGTAGCGAAGAAGGAAGACTAGCATTGACCTACTATATCTCTACAGCTCCTAGAGAACTTAAAATAGGAGAGCACCCCATGCTTATCATCTCCTTTGCATGGGAGATGCTTAAATGGGGACTTTTGCTCTCACTGCTAATCTTGGGATGAACTCACTGAAACAGCTTCCCCAAATGTCTTATATGATACGCTCCAGTTTTCTTCAGCAGTGCAAATACAAGCACTTCAGAATGGAAAATGAGAGCTGTCTTATGCAGATTCACAGTGGCAACCTCCTGAGCTAAAAAATATGAATGCCACATTCCTGGCATCAGACATAAAGTCAGGCCAGCTCTGCCAGAAAGGAAGAAAAGAAGTCAAGTAGCTAAAAAAATGTCCGGTTTCAAAATCATATGAGCCTGAAAATGACTTGTTTAGTTCCTGCAGTCACTGGACTATGTCCAGAAGAAAATAGATAGCTGTTTACAGTAATGCAACAACTCTTGAAAGCCTTTCTAAGACTGTCTTCTTTCCTCTTGATCAGAACTCGTTACGCTCTGCCCCTTTCCATGAGGATACTTATTCTTCTAGTAATGCTGCCAACAGTTACAAGATGTTCCATTCTTGGCTCTACAGAAAATATATTCACTTATTAATCAAAGGGAATAGTCTCTTTAGCAGTCTGCTTTTTAGATCTACTGAGTCTTGAACTAAAAAGATAAGGAGGGGAAAAAACTTCCTAGGAAGCTGTCAGAAGCCAGAAAGTAAGGGGCCACAAAAATGTTCAATAAGTTGCACTAATATTCTGAAAGTTTCCTGTTTGATGCATGTGGATATGGCTTCCTCAGACTGAATTCCCTTTGATCTCTAAAAAAAATGAGTCAGAGAATATTACTCCTTCTGATGCAGAAATGTCAGGAGGAGTAGGAGGGGGAGGAGGAGTAAAACTGACTCATCTTGAGAGTCAGATTCAACAAACCCTAGATATATTATCCATCAAGAAGACTCTAATCAAAAATATGAACAATAGATTGTGCCACATGGATGATGAACAAGGAATCTGAACTAGGCTGGATGCAAGGTCACTAAAAGCACCAGTCCATCGTACTAAAAGAGGTCATTTTGATGTGATTAGAGATGATATGGTTAATATAGCTTTCCATCTCCTATAGTTAGATGAGAGGGTAGGATTACAGTACAGTTTCAATACAGGAAAAGCAAAAAGGGAAGCTATTGAAAATGATGATTTATATTCCTAAAGAAAGGAGAGAAAGAATTAGTGGAAGGAAGCAGAACATGTACTAGTCAGGAAAAAAAAAAAAAAGAAAAAAAAAAAAGAAATACTCTATTCTGCCCACCTGCTGCTTAGACTGAGACAAAAGATCAGTCAACAGCAATACCCATGAAAATTTTAATGTCTGTTGGCCATACCACACCACAACAGGTCTCTTTTTCCTTTAACAGTGCTACAGAGAGAATCAGAAGGATAATGATCACATTTAAAGTAATTAAAAAACTCTAAAGGTCTTGGAGATCCCTAATGACCAAACATTTGCTCAAGATCAGGGCACAGTCTATTTGCAAATTATATGATGCCCAGTAGCTTCATGTTCAGCCAGAGCAGACTAGCGTAACAGAAACACAAAAGAGCTTTGAACACCCACTGCGTCCTCTGACCAAGAACATATTCCAAGAATACTTTGCTTTTCTGGACCCAGGAGACATTTGCACATAAAGTGAGTGTAAAAGCAGCTAAACCAGGAAGAGGCGTTATTCCCTACTTGTCTCTGACTCCAAATCCTTTACACCTGTCCTTATGAAGAAATAAAGCAAAGATAGTACATATATAAAAAAGAAACAGAACAGCAAAAAACATTTAATGAATAAACAAAGAGAAGCATCTGATAACAGCAGGAAAAAAAGTTTGTCTTTGAATGTTTGAAACACATCTGTATTGCATCTCATAAACAAGTATCTTTTCCTTATAATCTTCACACTAAGTTTGCCTCCTAAAACTAGGTATGCTTGTCACCAAATTCAAATAAAGTAGTTTAATTACTTCTGCTGGCACTAATTTATAGCCTGTAGATTCTTGCTAATTAAGAACCCTAATCACTGTTTCAATCTTCTCCATCATACCTCTACCACCTGTTGTGATTCATACCTGCTGATTCCTTTGAGGCACTAAAGCCATATATCAGAAAGACATTTCCTAGGATAAAAGTAAACTTTTTAACTATGTAAGTGTTAAATGGAGGAGATTTATATGCCAAAATTTTATCCTTGCAAGTTTTAAACAAAGCATCACAATTCCTACATTCTACAGAAAGTCAACGCCCTGAAAAATTCAACTTGAAAACATTTTCAACTTCTAAAACAAAATGACTGAAAACAACTCTTTTTCATTGATTTGCTAGTTCTTCATTGAAACCAAAAAGTCAAGAATAGCAAAAATCATGAATACCAAGAACACCTATACCAAAATTCAAGAATACTAACTCTTAACTTGCCAATGAAGCAAAGGAGAAAGCTTAGCAATGAAAAAAAACCAAACAAATTTCAAAACTGAACCTTTTTTTTCTCTATTTATTCATTCAGTTTGTTAGTTTCTAGAAATTTCTAAATGTGCATAGTCCTGTTCAGAGAATTTAGGGGTTTTTAAATACTGCCGTGATAAGACTTTGATAGTTTCTGCAGTAGTTCCCCAAAGTTTTGCCTATGTTGAAGCTTAAATGCACATTCATTTAAGCTTTGTATGTATCTTACTGTAATCCTGGAATAGCACATACTGTAATTCATCCTTTGTAGCTAAGTTTCCATTTTTTCACAAGCATATCTGCTATTAAAAAAAAAAAAAGTAATAATAAAAAGACAGTATAATCAATATAGATTTTTCAACAAAAGTAAAGGATGTCCTAAAAGAGACAAACACTATCTTCTTTTGCTGAAATCCTTACAACGTTATTCTCAGGTTTTTTGGGAAATGAAGCATTTTTAACACTTCTATGCCTTTTTTGATAAGGTAATGCTTTCAATTCAAAGTAATATACAGTCCTTCTTATCAATAAGGAGTTTGAAACAAATGGAGGGGTGGTTTAAAAGAGCTGGGATATGTTTAATGTACCTAGTGTGAATTGCTATTTTTATCAAGCAAAAGCATAGAAACTTCACCTAAACGACATATGCTGCAATAGGCCAAAATTAACACAAAATCCTTCTTACTTTTGCCAGTCTTGATTTGATAAATTCTGTAAGTCTAAGTATTGTTATATAAGCATAGCAATTAAAATGTAAAATTAAAAGCTTTAAATGGTAATAAACACAGTAAATCTAAATTTGATAAATGGATGTAAGACTGGCTTTGTTTAATTAGAACCAAAAGGTGTTCTACTGGTGATATTCTTCTATGTAACAATTTCTTCTAGGACAATATTTTTAAGGATCAAATATAAAACCCTAGATCTTCACATGTGCTGCAACAGGACTTCCATAACAATCATTCAAAACAAGCTGAAATAAGAGATATCCATGTTTAAATAAACATTATTACACTTGGTAGAACTTTACTTTTCTCATTTACAAAATCTACATAATTCTACACTACTACATGTGGGTGGAGTAGGAGTTCAAAACAAATGAGTCAATATTTTTCTTCAGGAAAAATACCATTAGCAGAGCATTCATGAGCAATCATATAATCACAGGCAACTGTCCCAGACCCATAATATATGATGACAAACACACTTTAAAGAACTAGCTCAGACAGAGAGAAAGCTCTCAGTATGAAAAAGCCAAGATGTTATTCCAAACCCAATGAATTAAAGTAAAGCTTGACAACTTCCCTGTAACCAATTATAACACAGTCCCCTCAGCTGTAAAGTGAGATTATTAACATTCCTGTTCTCAGAATCGTGTGCCCTTGTCCTTGTGGGGGACTTTAACTTTCCAGACATCTGCTGGAAATACAACACAGCAGTGAGTAAACAGTCTAGGAGGTTCCTGGAGTGTGTGGAAGATAACTTCTTGACACAGCTGGTGGGTGAGCCAACCAGGGGAGGAGCCTTGCTAGACCTGTTGTTTACGAACAGGGAAGGACTGGTGGGAGATGTGATGGTTGGAGGCCGTCTTGGGCTTAGTGACCATGAAATGATAGAATTTTCAATTCTTGGTGAGGCAAAGAAGGTGGTCAGCAAAACCACCACTATGGACTTCCGGAGGGCAAACTTTGGCTTCTTCAAGGCACTGGTTGAGAGAGTCCCTTGGGAGACGGTCCTGAAGGGCAAAGGGGTCCAGGAGGGATGGACATTCTTTAAAAAGGAAATCTTAATGGCTCAGGACCAGGCTATTCCCATGTGCCGCAAATCAAACCGCCGAGGAAAACGACCGGCCTGGCTGAATGGGGAGCTTTTGCTAGGACTTAAGAAATAAAGGAGAGTTTATCACCTCCGGAGGAAAGGGCGGGCAACTTGGGAGGAGTACAGGGATCTTGTTAGATCATACAGAGAGAAAATTAGAAAGGCAAAAGCTCAGCTAGAACTAAATCTGGCCACTATCGTAAGGGACAACAAAAAATGTTTTTACAAATATGTTAACAGTAAAAAGAATCCCAAGGAGAATATCTTTCCTTTAATGGATACAGAAGGGAACGTAGCAACCAGTGATGAGGAAAAGGCCGAGGTACTTAATGCCTTCTTTGCCTCAGTCTTTAATAGTGAGTCCAGTCATCCTCAGGGTACTCCACCCCCTGAGCTGGAAGGTAAGGATGAAGAGCATAACATACCCCCCTTAATCCAGGAGGAATTAGTTAGGGACCTGCTACGCCATCTGGACACTCACAAATCTATGGGACCTGATGGGATCCATCCAAGAGTACTGAGGGAACTGGCTGAGGTCCTTGCCAAGCCACTCTCTATCATCTATCAGCGTTCCTGGTCAACAGGGGAGGTCCCAGAGGACTGGAGGCTTGCCAATGTGACTCCCATTTATAAGAAGGGTCGGAGGGAGGATCCGGGGAACTACAGGCCTGTCAGCCTGACCTCGGTACCGGGAAAGATTATGGAACGGTTTGTTTTGAAAGCACTCACATGGCAAGTCCAGGATAAGAGGGGGATCAGGCCCAGTCAGCATGGGTTTACAAAAGGCAGGTCCTGCTTGACCAACCTGATCTCCTTCTATGACCGGGTGACCCGCCTAGTGGATGAGGGAAAGGCTGTCGATGTTATTTTCCTAGACTTCAGCAAGGCCTTTGACACTGTCTCTCATGGCATACTCCTTGAGAAGCTGGCGTCTCGTGGCCTGGATAAGTGCACTCTTCACTGGGTGAAAAACTGGCTGGATGGCCGAGACCAGAGGGTAGTGGCGAATGGGGTGAAATCCAGTTGGCGGCAGGTCACGAGTGGTGTTCCCCAGGGCTCGGTGTTGGGCCCTGTTCTGTTTAATATCTTTATTGATGATTTGGATGAGGGGATTGAGTGCACCCTCAGTAAGTTTGCAGACGACATCAAGTTGGGAGGCAGGGTCGATCTGCTTGAGGGTAGGGAGGCTCTACACAGAGATCTGGACAGGCTGGATCGATGGGCTGAGGCCAACTGTATGAAGTTTAACAAGGCCAAGTGCCGGGTCCTGCACTTCGGTCACGGCAACCCCATGCAGCGCTACAGGCTTGGGGAAGAGTGGCTGGAAAGGTGCCCGGCAGAGAAAGACCTGGGGGTGCTGGTTGATAGCCGGCTGAATATGAGCCAGCAGTGTGCCCAGGTGGCCAAGAAGGCCAACGGCATACTAGCCTGTATCAGGAACAGTGTGGCCAGCAGGAGCAGGGAGGTGGTTGTTCCCCTGTATTCGGCACTGGCGAGGCCGCACCTCGAGTACTGTGTTCAGTTTTGGGCCCCTCACTACAGGAAAGACATTGAGCTGCTAGAGCGTGTCCAGAGAAAGGCAACCAAGTTGGTGAGGGGCCTGGAGCACAAGTCTTATGAGGAGCGGCTGAGGGATCTGGGGTTGTTCAGCCTAGAAAAGAGGAGGCTGAGGGGAGACCTCATCGCTCTCTACAACTACCTGAAAGGGGGTTGTAGTGAGGTGGGTGTTGGTCTCTTCTGTCAGGTGTCTGGAGATAGGACAAGAGTAAATGGCCTCAAGTTGAGGCAAGGGAGGTTTAGGTTAGATATTAGGAAAAATTTTTTTACTGAGAGGGTTGTCAAACATTGGAATGGGCTGCCCAGGGAAGTGGTTGATTCACCATCCCTGGAGGTATTAAAAAAGCGAGTGGACAGGGTACTCCAGGGCATGGTTTAGGGGGCATGGTTAATGGTTGGACTTGATGATCTTGAAGGTCTTTTCCAACCGAAATGATTCTATGATTCTATGATTCTGCCAATCTTTAAATCTTTTGCCTAGTCATACTTGAAGCTGTTCAGTGCAAGAACTTTCTCTTATCCTTTTAAGTAAAATCTACCTCATGGGTTCTATTATACTCTGCTAAAGAACAGGAAAGGCACACTAAAAACACAAATTCCTATTGTAATATGTTGTAAGAATTAATACTTTAGAACTGATTAAGTTAAATGACCAAAACTACTGTTTGTTTTTTACCATCTCTTGCATTTATGCAAGACGCCCATAAAAGGATAGAAAAGACTAGTTTAAAAAGATTATTTTATTCTGTAAAAAGTTACAGAACTCCAATCCACTATAAAATTTCCAGCTCACTTTTTGCATCATAAATTTGGAGAACACCTTTCTGTCAAAATTATTTAGAACATTTTTCAGTAGATTGCCCTGATGTCTGACAGAAAGCATGCATACCTGCAGCCAGAATGATCACTGAACTGAGTTCAGTACAGATTCAGAAGTGACTGTGTTTGTTTCAGTGAAGATACTTTACTACCAACTTCTAAACAACAAAGTCTTCGTGCCATGGTGTGGCAAACAGGAAACACTCTAAAATGGCAAAACAGTCTGGATATGAGCAGACAAGTAACAGCTTATTCCTACAATAGAAACAGTGGACCCTTCTCCAAGTCTTACTTCTCTTTGTCTTCCATTCCTTTACAGACTTGTCCCTCCCTTTAGAGATCTGCAGCCCTGTAGCCCACTAAAACACCATATTGCTGCTGCTAGTAACAAGCCACACTATCTTCGCAACTACCTTTGCATGGCCTTGGGACTGACACCTGTCAGACTTGCTTTGTCTGAATTTGTCTTGGTCTGCCTGGAGCTTTCCTTTAACTTTTCTTGGTGGAAACAGAAATTTTCTAAGGCTTGGGTGACTACTGTCTTATTTGTCTTTGAATAATTGTGTGGTATAATTATAATTTTTACAGACAGAAGTAACAAGTAGTTATTTTCTGAAGAAGGAAACATTTGTCATTCTAGCATAATGGTGTAACGTAGAGGAATACAGGCATGATATGATAACAGAGGCCCCAGTAGTGGGGACATGGGACACAGTATAGGGGGGTAAAACCACAAGACAATAAGAAAGTGGATCCTTGAAGACCTCAGGACTGTAAAAAACCCATCAACGGTCAGTTAAAGGAATGCAGACCTGGGAACTGAGCAAAAACAGATGCTGGTGTAACAAAGAGCATAAAGAACAGCACCCAACTTGTTAGACACTCTGTATGTAATAGATTTGATTGTAATGTGGATTTGCAAACTGAAGAGTAAAAACAAGGTGTAATGTATGGTAGGGAACATGCAATAGTAGTCCCAAGTGGACGCTAGAGCAAGGAAGAAGAAACCATCAACATCAACATCACAGTTCTCCTGGCAGAGGACAAAGGAAGCCCCACCACAGACATCATACTCTCCCAGCAAAGCAAAAGCACTCGTGATGGTGGTGGCTCACCACAACCGAAGTCAAAAGCCTCAGGATGCAGAAGAGCATGGGAGGAATGAATGTAACACCATTGAAAGGTGGGACAGTGGGAATTGTGCATATAATAATAGCTGCATTATTTATTATCAAGATTTTTCCTTTACTAGTATTCTTTCCTTTATTTTCTTCTCTCTTTTTCTGTAATAATTAGATCGGGACTAAAAAGAATTCTTTTATTTAGACTGTTAAGATTTAAAATTCACTAAATTATTTATTTTTCACATGATGTGTGTCCTTTGGGGCAATAACAAGACTAGGAGTACAACACCTTCCCCAACTTATTTTCTCACCTGGTTCACATGCCTGCAAGTCTTCCCCTTTTTTTCCTACGCCTTCTCTTGTGCTTCTCAGTGTTCAAGTTCCTGACCTCCAAATTAATCCAAATATAACTAACACAGATTTGAAAGGCAGATGTCACCAAACAACTGACCAGAGTATCCAACTAGTGAAATTCAGGTTACTCTGGCTTCCTTTATTCCTGCTACAGTGCAGTACTAGTCCTACTGAACTCAAAGCAAATTTCTCACTGACCCTTTCAGTGTAGCCTAAGTTCTACCTTGTCAAACCTAATGTTGATGAACATATATTTGCTGTAATTTTTTAGACAACACATAATCTCTCTCTCTCTAAACAACCCAGTTCCTTGTTCTGTACGTTAGTCTCATCACTAATTGGGAGCCAAAAAATCTGACATGGAACATGTCACTCAAACAGAGTCAGAGTCCCTCAGGAACAGACATGTGCCATGCCACTTTGCCACCCACTGGTGTGAATCATAACGTCATGATTACAAAGCAGCGCTGAAGACATGTGGGATGCCTCTTAACAGTAGGAAAAGTAGAATCTTTTCAATAGCCTCTCTGATTACTTTTATTAGAAATTAGTTTTGAGAAATCTCCACACAAAAGGATATCATGAGTACCTGTAAATTACAATTTTAACTTGTGACATCTTTGCTTAAATGTCACCTTCTGGCCTACCCTTCACATCACTGTCCTTTTTGCTAGACTCATGTCAAAAGAGCTAACTAACCTGAGAGGACAGTACACACTATTAAAGGAAAAAAAGGAGACTCGTTAAAAAGTAAAAATTAAACATGATCACAAGACAGGACCATCAGGGAGAGGTAAGATTAATTATTATGAACCAAATTACCTATGAACTTTGGCCTATATTTGCATATTGCTTTAAGGAAAGATGCTGAAAGATAGTAGCTTGATTTTCAGGGATGCTCTCAAAACTCAAAGAGAAACCAGCCAAGTCAGAATTAGGAGTCTCCACAACCTTCAAAGAATTGACTACTGACTTCAATGTCTCTGGATACAAGTAATCAGATACAAGTACTTACTTGTAGCTGTTGCCTACTGCAGCCCAGTGAATATGATTTTTGCTGTTCCTAGTAGTGTCGCAAGCTCTGCTGTGAGCTGAGAGCGCAGGTCTCAGGGCTGGGCTGGGCTGGTTTCAGCTCCTGCCTCGGGGCCAAGTGCCTGTTGCCTCCCCTGCCTGAGCCTGAGCTCTGCCAGTGCCTCCCTGGGAAGGGTCCAGCAAACCCAGGGGGTCGCTGCCCAACAGACAAGAGCCCCTAGGAAAGGCTGTTGGACCACACTCACACCTCAGCTGGGAGCAGGCAGAAGCATGGGAAGCACACTGAAATAACCAGGAGCAGACTCCACTGCTGAGGAGGAAGGAGTTCAACCAATATTGAAATCCCCCCAGCAAAGAGTCCTGCAGTCTCCTCGTGATCCCTCCTACCAACCCTTTGCCTGGGAAAAGCTGACACCATTAACCCAGAGGCATGCCAGAAAGGTGAGCATAGCTCCTGAGAAAAAGGCAGAAATTAGCAACTTTTCCTGTATAATAATTTTAAGAGCATTTTTATTAAAAAGATTTTTTGTATTAATTTAGACTCACATTTTTGAACCTGCTTGTTGTCTTTTGATTAGATTGCTAAGATTTTAAGTAGATCAGTAGTAAATTCTTGGGTCCATGTATGGTATTGTCGTGGTTTAACCCCAGCCAGCAACTAAACACCACGCAGCCGCTCACTCACTCCCCCCCACCCAGTGGGATGGGGGAGAAAATCGGGAAAAGAAGCAAAACCCGTGGGTTGAGATAAGAACGGTTTAATAGAACAGAAAAGAAGAAACTACTAATGATGATGATAACACTAATAAAATGACAACAGTAATAATGAAAGGATTGGAATGTACAAATGATGCGCAGTGCAATTGCTCACCACCCGCCGACCGGCACCCAGCTAGTCCCCAAGCGGCGATTCCCCCGCACCCCCTTCCCAGTTCCCATACTAGATGGGACATCCCATGGTATGGAATACCCCATTGGCCACTTTGGGTCAGCTGCCCTGGCTGTGTCCCCTCCCAACTTCTTGTGCCCCTCCAGCTTTCTCACTGGCTGGGCATGAGAAGCTGAAAAATCCTTGACTTTAGTCTAAACACTACTGAGCAACAACTGAAAACATCAGTGTTATCAACATTCTTCACATACTGAACTCAAAACATAGCACTGTACCAGCTACTAGGAAGACAGTTAACTCTATCCCAGCTGAAACCAGGACAGGTACGTTCCCTTTTGCCCATAATAATATTTTGAGTGTAACATGTCATGAATTTATTTTTGATACAACAGAAAGAAATCTCAGATGAAATAATTAACATTTATAATTTAACATAGGAAATATTTATTAAAAAACCCCTCTGGGTTAAGCTTTATCACAAGATACTGCCTAGATGAAAACAAAAAGGAAACCCTAAGTTAGAATTACATCAACAGTAGTAACAAATTTCTACAAGACTATGCAAGCAGTACAAAATGTAACAAAATTAGTTTAGGAAAGCTTTTAATGAATCTATGCTCTCAGCAAAGCATTAACTTACCATAAGCACAGAAGAACTTTTCATCTAACCTTCAGGGAGTAATGTTCTGTATTTGACAGTGAAAGAGAAAGAATGGCCAAAAATCCTCAGATTTCTGGTGAAATTACCCAGACCATACATCCATAAGAAAGTGCTAGATATAGTAAAGTCCTTAACACCAGGATTTATTATGCAGAATTTACTGTAACACATTGACCACATCTGTACAGAACTACCATATGTAACTAATTCTAATTTAGAACGTATAAATGAATAGTGACAGAAAAACCTGTGTATGTTTTATTTGCCTGTATATGCTAAAGATATGAGTACACATAAATAATGAAAAACTAGCTTTGCTGTTAGACACTTGGTTCTTGAAGCATATTAAAAATTAAAGGAATGCTATGGATGAAAGAGGGAAATTACATGTTTTCATATGAGCAATGTGCAGTATGACAGTAAAGGGAAAATAACTGAGTTGTCAATTCTAGTAGGTCGTACTAAGTTTAGCCAAAAGGTGGTTTTGTAATTCAGTGGAGTATACTAACTTTTCCTCTGTGCTACTTTTTAATAACTTTAAATATTAATCCTCTGGACTAGCTAATTTAACTACTTGTCTCTCATTGAAGTAGTTATAAAAGTGTCTATCACAATAGTTTTATTTTCATGCTAAGGTATGTGCTGTGTTTGTTTTAACAAAGATATTACTATTCAATATGTATAAACTTTGGAATGTAAATATTAAGATTTCTATTAACTGAAACTATCATCTGAAAGCACTAATCAATAGGAAAATATACAATGATGCATAATCTATATGTGTCCCATCTACCCATAGATAGGAATTCTCTCATCAGAACTAATCCCTGGACAATGTCTGTATTTTATGCAATGATTGATATGTTGTACATGAACACTAAAGGATCCGGGACCAATATTGATTTCAGTTTCTTCAAAAGACTGCTTGAATCACTAGGCTGAGACCTAGTGACCCTTATACAGGCTTTTTCTGTTTCAAAAATGCCTGAATCCCTGGTTCCACCGGGGTTCAGCTTTGACAGGTGCCAGAGGTGCCTTTAGGGGTTTAGTCGCTCCTTCACAGGCTGAGAAGTGTGAATAGCAAGTTGCTCTAAGCTAGTGTGCAGAGAGACAGAAATCCATCCTCCAGAAGCTACCCAAAGGTCTGCCCATATACCGCAGATAAGTACTCCAGTGCAGGCATTTAAAAAAAGAGAGGTGCCTGATATACAGCCTATGCCTAGTATTCTCTTTTGGTCACCTCTGCTGAGGCTTGATGAATTTACACATTCACTTAGTCACTTTTACCACCGACTGTATAGATATCCTGGTAAATCTAGCTTGCATAAACTAGCTGACACCTTCTCTGTAGATGCTAAAGTGCCTAAAAGGGGGTCTTGTTCTTTCTCTGATTCGCCTTCTTGCTGTTCCCAGGTTTTCTTCAATTTGCCAGCACTGAAAACATAGCTGATATTCAGGGTAGGATTAACTTTATGGATTAAGCTGACCAAATTCAGGTTTGTATTTTAAAACTGTTCCATAGACATACAGCTACATGTCTACACTTAAGATGTCTTACTCTGTGAGCAGAATGGCAATCCCTACAGAAGAACAGTAAAACAGTAAAGCTAAGAGCAAAGTTTCCATAAATGAGAACCCCACACATTATGACTGAAATCTTTATTCCCTTTCCAGCTGTGAATGAGGAGGAGTACCAGGAGTTCAGCTGAGGTATTGTTCCCCAGATCCTGACTTGCTATCAGACTCCCCCTTACATGTAGAGCACCTAACTCTGCATGTTCTACGATCTAAATCTTTTCATTTCCACAGAAATAAGAGAACATTTCACTTCTATAGACATTAATCGTTGCTAGAAGAGAAGGATGGAAGAGGTCCCCAAATACTTTGTTTCAACATAATTTCTACCACTGTTTTTTTCCCTCTTGAATCTTCTTGCTCTATAAATAACTCCAGTTACTACACAGAAATGCCAGTAGCAGATGTCCAAAACCTGCAGGTTTCAGTTTCGGAGAGATTTCAAAATAGCAAAGAAAAAAGAAGAATGAAACAAAGGCAATAATTTCACTCCTGTGCACATTGACAAAGATAAGAGGTGTAGCATCAGCACTGGATCTGCATGTCTTCAAACTTGAGAAGATACACTGGTAAAGGTTCATATACATTTCCTATCTGATAACTATAACAGAAGCTCTAGGATATTTCTTTATTGAACCTAAATGTTCAAGCCCATAGAAACTGCAATTCTCATTAAAAAAATAGGACCTAATACCAATCTCAAATGAAGCCTTTGTTAGAGGCTTTTATCCAAAGTAAAAATTGTCAAATTTCTAAAAAAATAAATCTGCTACTTCTTGTGTCCTTTGTAAAATGTATTTTGCCAAAATATATCTAAAACAGTAGAAAAAACATCCCTGGGAAATCCTTCTAGACTTTTTTAGATCCTTGGCATAAGCAGCAGACAAAGTTTGCAGTCAGGAAACTTCAATGGTATCTGATTATCGCCTCTCACTGCCACATGTATTGTTACTTGTCTATTTTTGCAGAGCAAGGTGGGAAATGCAAACATTTATTTTCATGTGAAAAAAACCATGATATGCAATTTTTCTTTTTATTTCTATGCAATGAACTAATGACTTCTAAAAGGGAAATTTAATACGGAGAGAGAGAATGCCTTCTAATAAAAAAAAATATTGCAATAGCTTTGTTTTAAAACACCAAAGAAGGCCTCCAAGAAGTATTCCGTGATGGTCCAGTGAATTTCTCTACTTCTTACTAACCAAATAAATTAATGTAAAGGGTTTTCTATTTTTTGTAGCATCTTTCCAGCCAGTCTTGCTTGCTTTACTAAATTCAATTTCTTTCAATAAAATTTCAAGACATAACAAATTTTCCAGCCTCAAATTGGGAACAGAACCTTCTACCTATATCAGCTTCTTCTGAAATAGCTATTATGCTGCATAAAAACACCAGTGAAAATTAAAAATCAAATCATATCTTTAGAGGGATGTTTAAAGAAGGAACCCTGAACTTCTTACGGAGATTTTCCTAAGACTTTCAGTATTGTCTCTACTTTCTATGATTTCTTAGGATTTCCTTTCGTAATATGAACCGCCCTCATACCACCAATACAAAAAATAACTATATTATGTGCACGTCATAAACTCTGTGTTAGTCAAGTACAGATATAATAAGTTATTGAATTATTCTGAGAAGCCCTCAGGAATGTATTCTGACTTTAAAAATGCATGTTTTATTTTGGCAATGTAATGCCTATGCAATTAAGATAAATGAGATAATCATGCGCTTATATCACACTGAAACTTTAATTGTAGATATCACACAGCCCAATAACAAGTTCCTATTCCAAATGGAGCATACTAATAGATATATAAGAAGGCTCCCAAAAACTCAGTAGTAGTGCAGTCATGTGAACAGAAATATTGCAGCTCTTTATTGGTTTCACACTGTGAAAGCCACTAACTTTCAATTTTGTGATGTTATTCAACACAATTTGATCAGCTATCTTATGCCACTGTGCATAACAACAACAAAAGATATAAGACAAGTAATAAAATAAGAATTTGTTAAAGTCAACTGCCTTCTCCCATTATAGAGATGATAGGCTGAGAAAAAGAGGCAGTAAGTTAGATTCAGAATTGTCAGGCTCTAT
The DNA here is from genome assembly GCF_026419915.1 of Harpia harpyja. NCBI lineage: Eukaryota > Metazoa > Chordata > Aves > Accipitriformes > Accipitridae > Harpia > Harpia harpyja. Next base: position 51,954,825 of record NC_068945.1, read on the forward strand.
TAAGAGAAAGTAATTTTGCTCTGATTATGCCAATGAGAGCAAAAGAAAGAAAGAATTAAACAAGACAGCATGTTTTTCAGCAGTTTAAGAAATACATAGTTACATAAAGGAAAAAAGTCAAAGAATAAATGTTACATCTAAATGATAGTCTCTACAGAAACCTTACTCTTTTATCAAGTGAAAATTCACTACATGTATTTTCCATGTTTTGCTATTGACTAATATTTTTGGAATATTTTAAATATAATTAAAAGTTTGCAATTCTGTATTGGCTTTAGATATGCACTACAAGCAAATATATATGAAATATAATTTCCAACTCTTTTGACTGCATTTTTGCAAATCTTTAAAACATCTGGAAAACACACAGGGTAATGCTTTTTTATTTTGTTTTTCAGCAAGTTAAAAAAAAACACAACAGGCAATCCAAGATCAGTAAAATGTTGAAATGTCTCTGTATATAGATATTACTGTTAAAACTACAATATTTAATTCCTGCAGTAGTGGTCTAACATTATTCACTAACCAATCTATGAATGAAAAATATCAGAGAAGCAACTCTCTTTCCATAAACTACCTTAACATTCAACTGGCAAAAAATGATTAGCAAGAGTCTGGCATTTTATTTAAAACAGTTTAATACCAATCTTCACCACCAAAACCCCCTAGAGATATATTGAGTACCTCATGCTTTAAAAATGCCTCTGAGAGTCCCCTCAGACATTTACAGAAAATAGCTCTCATAAAACAGCTTTACAGCTGAGGAGTTCATTTTTTCACAAAGAGAAACATTCATTATAACATCATATGACACATATAATTGAAAGAAAATTTCAAATACCTAGGCTAAACTAAAATTATTGATGTTCCACTACTAGTCACGTCAGAGTTAGTCAGAAAATTTGTATTGAAAACATGTAACTTTACAAAAGTCAATTTATATTCATCAAATCTAACCACAAATGCACTCAAACTAGCAAAATAATATCAAAATGAAGTTCCTGTATTTGGATTTCATGTGAAAATATCTTACATAAATATATTGGTAAAAGTAATGTTTTATTGAGCAGTTTAAAGAAAACAACAAACTTAACCCCTACTGTAGGCAAATCACCCCCCAAATTCAAAAGTAAGCAGAAAAAAACCCCAAACAATCTTGTCAAACCTAAAACACATCACATAAATCACAGATCAGATACAAAAACCTTATAAAGAATCTAGTCCATTTCCCTGTCATCCTACAGTTAAAAGCAAAACAATATATCAACCATCTTTTCAGGTTTTTAAGGAGCTTATTTAGTAACAACTCAGGATCCTGCTCATTGTTTTAATGTTAGACAAGTTTTTGTAGAACTGCAACTTCTTTCAATTTGTCCAGGCACATATGATACTTAAGATTATTTCAAATTTCTGTAACAGAAGTCATACATCTCATTCAATAACAACCATTGATTGCTGTGTGTTCATAAGCCATGCTGTATTTTTGTCTCAGCAGAATCTAATAATTTTCAGTAATGCATTATCAGCAAAAAAAATGGGTATGTCCCCAGGTGCCTTACAAGGATAATCATGAAAAATGAGCCTCAAAAAAAAATTCAATATTTCTAAACCATATAGACAAACTGATAGAAGCTAAGTTTGCCAATGTTAATTTGACCTTCTGTTTCCCTTAGGAATTTATACTCCTTTCAGAGAGAAGCAAACATAGCCACTTGGGCTACCCAAAAGGGTCATATATTTATGTTATGACAGGCATTGATTACACTATTTTGATAAGTCAGCTAATGAATAGCAGTAAAAACTAGCTTGCAGTGGAGGTCTGCCAAGATTCTATTTAGAAAACCACATCCAGATATATCAAAAACTCTTTACAGATTAATGAAAAGCAAAAAAAAAAAAATATTGGCAATGTATTAATTATGCTTCAAACCCAAATTTTCCAATTAAGTGGAAACAAATGCACTTTTCTTCACCACATATTCTCATTTTAGTTTTAAAAATAACTCCCTGTTTGAAATGGAAATGGGAGCTAGTAAAATGTCTTTAAGGAAAAAAAAAATAGCATTTTTGAATCATATTCAGAAGCTTGACTGATTATTCAAAACTTCTACATAGTATTACAACAGTGCAAACATACCAAGTACATGCCATCTAACACAGAGATGTTCCTGTGTTTATGATCCATATTATCCTAGTGATACCATGCCATCCCAAAATAAATAGAAATACACTGTGAGAAGACAATTACATATTAACACTAATCCAAGAAGAAATAAGGGCGGCATTCACTGGGGCTAAAGTCTAATCCAAATTAGGTGTCATGAAAAATTACTTCTCTGATTTGCTTCTGGAAACAAAGGTCCCAAGCACAATACGTCACTTCAAGCTCCAGAACCTTTTATGCTTTCTTCCGGTATAGACTCTACTGCCAGTCTCTAAACCACAAAATAAAAAGCCCCAAATCCTGCATGGATGCAGTTTCTTGGCAGATATACAGTGCACCAACTAATTTTACATCATTACTCTAGAGACCAAGGTACTTCCTGGGACAGATTCAAAAGTGTGAACATCTACAAAGGTAGCCATCACATGCACCCTGATACACACTTACTAATTTAATAAAGGAATTTTTAGTGATTCCTCTGTAATCCCATGTAACTGAAAATGTAATACAGTTTGAAAGTGCTGGCTGCCTCATAGAAATATTAAGTATTCAGTTGTAAAGCAGACTGTATTGTACATGAATTACAGTATCCTTTAACTCTTGAGAGCCACAGAAATAAAAGACTGATTTGGCAGAGCTTTTTATATTAATCTCAAACAATAGCATAATCTTCCTCTTGTTCTTCTTTACCTCCATCCTTATGCATTAATAGCCACTTCACTTCTTTCTTTGTTCAGCCTTCCACTTAATACATACTTAGCTCTATGGCCTGCATATGCACTACTCTCTAGGAGCATCTTCAGAGGCAACCACAAGAGCAAATCTCCAGCTGTGCATACTGCCTAGCTGCAGAGCATCTGCAAGAGATTGCCGACCTCCAAGATTCAGCTTTGTCTCCAACTAACACACCCTTAAAGCCCTGGCGAGAACACCATCCGTTCACCCAACATGCTCTCCACCACAGCATGTGCAACTAACATAATTTATTTATCCAGCAAAAACTTGAATGTAAGCATGGCAGAACCTCGCAGCCAATCAAAGCACATGAGCAAACACAGCAAGGAAAGCCAACCCTGCACCACATTTCCTACATGGAATTTTTCAGATGCAGGACCAGGATTAGCCCAGACAATGCTGCCCTTGCTGCCTATGCACTGGAAGACTACCCAGGATGTGCTGCCACCAAAACATGCAGAACCTGACTGATATGAGGAGGACTAGGAGTACTTATACCAGGCCACAGAAAACATTACTATAGGGAGAACAGAGGCGGATCACAGAGTAACGGCAGTGTCCATCTAACGAGTAGCTGGGAATACTCCAGCACTTGCAGTGATCCAACACACGCAGCCGAGCACTGAAGGGAGCTTCACAGTCTTCATGTCCACATCCTCCCTGGGCCACGGTGATTTTTATTTCTCCTCTTACCGCTGACAGTACATCTTCACAAGCTGGCCTATCCAGAGCCTATGGGACAGGGAAAGCACCCAAACACGGACCAAGGAAGCTCTTTATATTGGCAGTAGCTAAAATAGTCAAAGCAGCAGCAGTGGGAAAGGATTGGAAGCATTTGCTTGGAAAGTCCTTGGAAAAAGTCACTTTTGTTAACTGTAATAAAAGGGTAGGTATTTTCTCAGGGCAGGATGGGCTGAACAGTTTATTTTCAAAGCAAACCTTCAGTGATCAGAGGCTCCATGTCTGGGCACCCAGTAAGAGCTGAGGATATGGCTCAAGGCCTTGTGAACACTGTAATTCATCAGAATTTTGTCAGGTAAACATCAGCAAAGCAGGTAGGTATCCTCACATGATGTATGTTCATTTCATCTATGTCCCTGGAGAAAAAAATACCAGAATTCTGGGACATACAAACCTCAGACAGGTAGAAGACACTGTCAGTGATCAGTAAGGTCGTGGAGTGGACATGGGATTGTCAAGGCTGTCTCTGGAATGCCTCCAGCAAGGCTGTCATGATTCCTGAGACACCAACCAGAGGAAAAGTATTATGTAGAGGATGAGCTGTAATGACAACGATAACCATGCAGACTCACTGCAGAACTGCTGTGCTACAGGCTGGCATGAGCCTGGTTATGGCTAGTTTCCAGAGCACAATTCCTTTCTGCTTCTGGGCTCCGATTCAGAACTAGAAACAAATGTGCAACCTCCCTCATGTCAAGGGCAATTCATTACAAAGAGCCACAAAGGTTATCTTGCACATTTGAAAATTATCAGTCAATGGGTGGTTATCTCACGTCTGATCCCACAGGGTTTACTGGCAATATGGACAGCCCATAATACAAAGTTTTACAGTTCTGTGCCAGCCTCCTGAGAGACCAGCATGACCCATGATATAAATTGGGCAGGTAGCAGCACAGACAGCTAGCTGGTGGGCCTGATTCATGCTCCAGCTCTTGCCCTTTTCTTTCATTGTTAATACCAGTTTGGTTTATACTAAGGTTGTTAATAGTCAAGAAGATGCCAAGCTGCAGCAGTAATCAAATCTCCTGAGAGCTGTATGAGGTCTCAAGGGTTGTACAGAGTACAGGTGGATCAAGAACAGCACACCTGAGAAAGGCTTATACTAAGTCTTGTAGGACTGGTGGCATCTCTGAAAGCATCAATCTGACTGCCAGTAAAGACATACCTGAATCATTCTACAGAATCTATGAATCTGAATGATGAATAAACACTCCAGCAGGAGACACTATCACTAGCATCATAGACTTTTAAGCTATAATTCTAAGTAAACGAAACAAGCACAGCCACAAATTCTAGGTGAACCTCTAACTGCACATGCATTCCCCATGCTCCAGTGCTCCTTACACTTTCTTTGCTAGAAGTGCATCCGATATCATTAATTTCTCTCCTCACAGGTCAAAGCAAAAGAGTAAAATCAGAGGGCGACAGTTTCAAGAGGCCTGTGTTCTATTATTAGCTCTGCATAAACCTCCCATGGACAACTCACTTGCATATATTGCTCTCAAAGTGTTATAATAAAGAAAAAAACATACACCAACCTCAAAAGTTATTGTGAAAATTAGTTCATTCATTATAAAGTATTCTGAATTCTTCAAAAGAGAAGTGCTACAGAAATATACTGTATTGCTATAAGACCGTAATAGTCTACACAGGACAAATGTTGACAAAGGACAGAGAGGATTATGGCCTTCAAGTAAATCATTTTTATTTTATATCTTGGCATTTTTATGGACCTTATCACTGTAAGGTCTGAACAACTCACAAATACTAATTAACTGAGCCTGTTTAATTATTCTCCCTGCTTACACAAGGGAAACCCTAGACCCAGTCCAATCTAAGTTCTCCTTTAACAATAGATGAGTCAGAAGGAAGGAAGGACAAAGCACAGTATGTAATGTTGATACTCACTGACCTAAAACATTCTTCCAAGAAGACTGTGCAAAACAGAGCAACCTCTAAGTTATCTGAACTCATACACAAGGTCTCATGGTGCCATGCATGAAACATTTATAAGCCTCTCAGTGGTGGGTCCAAATGCTCTATACTGTGTGCATAACCAATAAGGCTTAAACTTGTGAAACAAGCAACGTTAATATATTCAAGGGCCATTCCCTTAAACTCAAGACTGTTTCTTGAAACATTTGTAATAAAGAATCATGGATTTTAAAAAAACACGACATAGTATTATAGTTATAAATCCATCTATCAGCTAAAGCCATTTCTTGCTAACAGCAAGACTGTACCAGTCTGCCTGATTCTTCTTGTACATGCTTCACTGAAACTACAAAGTAAGCACTGGTGCAATCATTCTGTTTCATTAAGCTGCTGAAAAAAATCTGTAAGTGCATATAATATGAAAATTATCAGGTGGACTACAACAATGCCTAAAGTCCTCAACCCTTTTGTTCTAGTCTTTGGGGAAAAAAAAACCAAACAGAGATTAAGCTATTTGAAAAATGGAGATTTTCTATCTATAGAGGGAGTTACATTACTTAGGAAAAAATTATATGGTATTTATTCAGCCAGTCAACATGCATCTTCAGTGAAAGAGATCTCAGATTATTTAAAGAATGTATCAGGCCTCATCTACTTTTGGTTCTGGTTTCGTTTGGTTTTGCAACATTTCAAAGCCTAAGTCTCTTTCCCCTTTTCAACAGTGAGGGACTGATCCTACAAACAAATAACTTCAGTGTAGTGTCAAACTGCAGCTAACATTTCAACTAGGATTAGGAATCAGTGATGAAATACCAGATACACTCTTTTTCTTTGTAAACACAGAATATATGCACTGGTCTCACCTGTCTCTCTGAACACAGATGCTTCCTTTTCTCTGCTCTTTCTGACCTCCTTATTCAGATATCGAAGGCAATAACAGTTTAACTGATCTGCCCGTGCCTTGCCTTTGTCTTCCTTTTAGCATGATATGTCCACCTATTTTTAAGGCAGAGCCTTTGGTGACAGTAACGTTGTTCCTATCAATGCGCAGACCATAACTAATGTAAAACATCATAATCATATGAAATAACATCAGGGAAAGATAGCTATGACAAGCTTGGAATTCAGTACTTACTAGGCCAAAAAAAGAAATATAAGGTTACTGATTGGATTTTTCTAGATATATTTTCAGTTTCAATGCAACACAGAAGTTAAACACAAGCAGAGTTTCTAGGTGCCAGATACAGCTCAACTAAGCCCAGATGCAGGAACTGAGGGATTGATGCACGTCCTTGCAATACAGGAAGAGCTTTGAAGTCATTTTTGTATGAGATGACACAACAGTGAGAATTCAACACTACCTCTGCTAAAGCTCTGAGAAGCAGAGGACCTCTTCCTCCTCCCCATCTTCCTTACAAGCCTATGTCCATTCATAGCAAGTGGTAATTCCTCATGAAACAAAAATACCAGCATGCTGGATGCTACTGTGCAGCCTTCTCACATACAAATCCCTACTCTGAGCAACATAAACTGGCACCCATCTCTTAACAAAATTAAAAGCAGTTTTTTACCAAGTTGCATACTCTGGCTTTGGGGTGGGACTGTGTGCAGTCCTGAAGATACACTCTCAAAGCAGAGCTACATCTGAGGTAAAGTTACTGGAGTGCTGTAGGGCAGAATATGCAGCCCACGCAAGAAGCTTCCCCATGCAGACACATAACCATGGCAAATGGTAAACCGATAATTTTGCTGCATTATTCTGGCTATTTTGAGCTGAAAGCTGGACAGGACACTGCCCCTACACCAAACTTTCTGTAGTGCAGAAAGGTGGCTATTGTCCCCACATATCCACCAGAGACTGTTTCATGCAATGGCTACCCAGGACAAGAGAAGGATGAGCAATTACTAAGCTTTGGACAAAAGACTGTTCCTGCTCCTTGGCAATGACAATATTGCAGTTGTTTGTGATATTACTCCCCTCCTTTTTTTTCCAGTTCATAAAATATTCCATTCCAAATTACAAAACCCTTTTCTCCAAATGGGCCGTTTACCTAAAAATCTACGTCTTTACCTTCCATTAAAATCAAACAGGTGCAAAACCAAGTTATCTGCTGGTTTAATTTGGTTAGTGAGCATTTTCATCTGGAATTTTTTACTGGAACTTAGGTTTTTAAACAATTTAAAAACAACAGGGCTCCCTCAGTTCTTAGATTGAATACCAATGGTAAAATAAGAAGGTGAAAACTTTGGCAATGCTCCATTCCAACAACATCTAATCTTATTTCCATCTAACGAAAAGATATCTACCATTTCATGTGTATACAGTGAAATTGTCTGTGAGGTCTAGTTTAAAAAGATGATGACAAACTCTGCCTCACTCTCTCCAATTGGTTGCATTATATGCAATTAGTATTCCAATCCAACACAAACCAATTAGATCTTGCTGACGGATAGTATCAGTATCTTCTATGTACTTCGTGACATTGAATATCCTTGTTTACAGTCTCTGACAAGGCAAAAGTAACGAAAAGAAGGCTGACAAGCTCCATATTTTCATGACAGCACACAAGGACGGATCCTGTTATACTTCATGTGCATGTTCACAGCTGGCACACTGTCAAGGGGCACTGTAATATGAATTAAGGTCAGCATATGAATCACAGTGTCAGTGTGTGCCCAGCTGGACTCTTAAAAACAGATGCAAAGACTCATGCCTCCCTACCATTATATTCACAGATAACCAAATCTACTAGTTCATACTTTCCAAAAACAACCATCAAAACAGCAAAAATAACAACAAAGTACCTTTCTTTGCCTGATACTGGCCTCTGTGAATACATTTTTTCTGAAACAAAGAGTAAATAGGCATCATTCTCAGATTATTCCGTTTCAGATCTCTATATAGGAAGATCCTTCCCCATGTGCATCCTCCTTCCCGTGTAGTGTGGAAGAACCTGGGCTGCCAGCAATGCTTTCAGATTTTCCAGGCAATTGATGGTTTCTTTGCTTACATTTCAGCAGCTGCCCTGCCAGCCTGAGTCCCTGGCAGAAGGAGCAGAGGCCATGGGAAGTGCATCTCTGTGGTCTAGAGCAGTAATCAAGGCCCTTGTCCCCTGCGTGGAAGACCCTGGATACTTGGGTTCACTGGGCCTGAAGTCAGTTTTTCTATGACAGTTAAACGAAGAGGGAGGATAATCTCAGTTTAATATCCTGGAGTCAGTTTTTAGTGTTTACCATCAAACAAACGGAACCCTCCAGGGGAGGCGAATCTCTAACCCTATTGATTTCATAGCAACGAAGCAGATTTACATGGGTTTTTTTCTGCCTGCTGATGTTTTGCTGCAGACTATTGGCACGACAGCACAGGTGCGGCAGAGACCCTCAGCAGCCCTTCGCTCTGGCTGCCTGCTTCACTGGGAGCGGTGCGGCAGCGTGAGCCAGCCCACCCTGAACCCATCTGTGCTGGCGCAGGGACAGCGCAGGGACGGGTACCGGACAGGGTGATGGCTTACCTCTGCTCTTCCATCAGGCAAAATGGAGCTGCCGAACTGAAGACCATCAGGCAGTTTAGATTAAATTAACCCTCATCTCTGAAGGGCAGCCTTTCCCTCTTTCTGCTCAATGAGCAGTGTTAATATGCCAGCTATATTCCAGACTTATTCAAAGCCTAGTCCTGCGCAGACTAAATACATTGAGTATTTGGTAATATTTCTTATTTAAAAACATGTCATTTGTGTTAATATTACTTTCTTCTAGCTGGAATTAGGTTACACTACATTGAAAACCCTATTCTATTCACCCAGAAGCAGAGTAAATTGAGAAAATTAATGACATGTTGAAATAAATGACTTTTTTCCCTCTATTAAGCACGTTGAATTTAGAAAAAAAAATCCAGATGTACGACACAAACTGTGGAGCATGCTCTTCTTAACAGTAATAGATGAAATAATTGAACAAAACCATGCTAATTCTAAGTGGAAATGGACTTAAATGTTCAAAAAAAATGGAAGATAACAGCACCGTAATGATTATATGGAAACATCTATTTTCATACTTTTCTGTTTTTGCATAATCACACCACTTAATAAAGCTCCAGAAAGATACTGTGCACTGCAAATTTTAATTTATGCAGCATGTAATCCAGCTGTAGTTCGAGACAGCCTTACTTCTTAGAGGATTAGAGCCCAGTATTATTTTAAAGTTGCTCCACAAAGACATTAATTAAACAGTTTATAGATAAGTTCAAAGCTGGTTGAATTTCAGGCCAAGAAAGCTTTCTAGCTATCTTTTAAAATGTCTTTTTGTAGACATTTACCAAATTCTGCAGGTTTGCTTGCTGAAACTGATAAATCTTATTTACATTTGAGGAATTTTAACCCAGCCTGTTCAGTGACTCAGATGAGCAGTGTTTAGATCAGTTGCACAGCTCTCCAACCTGCGCAGAACTTCTCCCTTTGTGAGCTCTTACCACTCCTGCCAGAATTAGTCTACGTATCCATTTTCTATGAGCCATGTTTGTGTTAGAGAAACACAAGCCAGAATCTTGTCAACTGAACTTGCTACTTGCTGTCTACGCGCTGCTACTGCTGCAGCCACTGAACAGAATATTTTGATTCCAAGGATAAGATTTATAGCATCTCAAGTTAGTAAATAACAAAAAAGTCATAGCATATACAAATCACACTTACAGGGTTTAAATTCTGTAACAGTTTTACTTTTTTTTCCCTTCAAAGGTTTCAACAGAAAAAACTCTAGTTGAAAGGCATAAAGATATCTCCAGCTTTTGCTGCAGCATTTGAGAAACACACATTACAGTAAAAAATCACAGCCTAAAATAGAAATCCTTAATCAGCGATTACTGTGAAGCAATGTAAATACTCATGTATTTACAGATGAAAGAAGGTCACACCACTCAGCCAAAATACTCCACTTTCAGAAAATCACAATTCTAGTTTAGTTTGTAGTATTAAAAAAACCCTGTAAATTTACAGTCAGATTATAGGCAGCTAGGGTACACTGCCTTCTCCAGTAAAATATGTACTTCCATATAAATCAAGTTTATAGTTTGCACTGTGCTGTAAATGTGTTAAGTCTGTTCCTTTTAAAAGTGTATTACGAATTTTCAAAAGAAGATAGAAGATGCCATTTATAAAGCACATGCCTCCAAAATCCTCCTGAGGGCAAATGATACATTGAAAGGGCCAGCAGGAGGTAACACTTTCATCACTCTCTCTGAGACAAGGGACCAGGACAGAATTTTGAGATCTGTCCATAGGATAAAGGACATACTGCATGAAAGAATTAGAGATGGAAAACAGCTTACAAGAAAACAATGTTTTTTCTTTGCTCAGTGTAGTTCATATGAGTTCATAGCCCTAAATTCTGCAGTGAATTTCAGGATTAGACATCTCTGAATCTCAGACCATCCAATTTATGCTGGCATTGAATAAAATCAGAAACCTCTCCTTGATATATGGTTTGGTTCAAAGCTGAGCCATTGTTCACCTAAAAGAATCATGAACTTCTGTTAACCTGTCAGTGATATTACGTCAGGCAAGTGGTTCCTATAAAAAATGGACACTAGAGTTTCACACCATGCAACTGCACTAATCTTCCACTCCAAAGCCAGTAAAATGTTACTATTTGCAGCCACTTATGCAGGTCTGAAAGAGAAAGTTGAGTAGTTCCTTCACAAATGAAAGAGGTGAGCAATGTGAAACAATCCTCCCTAGGAAACAACATGTATTTGGGAATCTAATTTCACCTATTCAATTGCTAAAAATGTTTTTGGTTTTGTTTTTTTTAAGTAAGTCAAGACAGATATTTCATGACCAAAACCCAAAGCTCTTCCGTCGCAATTTATGTTTAATAATTTCCGCTTTATTCACTAGGGTCTTTTGGGGCTCCTAAATTTAAAGGGGTTCTTAAATTTAAAAAAAGAAACATGAGAAACTCTGAAATTACTCCTCTCCTACATCCTGATTATCTATTTACAGTAAAAATACAAAACCAACTTGAAAAGCCCACATCCCTAATACACTGGAAAATATGCAGTCAAATTCGCAAGACACAAAGCTTTTCTTTGTAGACGTAAAAGCCATAGCAATTCCAAACTACATTTCTCAAACAGCCGGTATCAAAAAAAGAAGAAAAAAAATTGTTGTGCAACTGTCAGAGAACAAATAACCCCACTGATTCTTCTGCTGATACTTCTCCTAAACCACCTAAGTGAAAAACATTGCACATTTTGACTGGTTTTATAGCTACAAACAGGAAGACAAAATACAGAGTATAAAATTAGAGGTGATTCATTAAACATTAATTGCCATGGCTAAACCAATCACTATGAGTTCAGTTCTGTTAAAAAAAAAAAAAGGAAAGAAAGAACATATTTTTCTAATTTAATTATGAAAGCCTGGAATATTATTTTATAAGATACAAAGTCCTAAAAAAATGAGCTAGCTATCCAAGTTTATATTACTTTTGATCAAGTCTTCAGAGAGGTAGGCATCAGTTTTAATTTGGAAATCTAACCTCCAAATGCCAGCTTAAGCCCTTATCAGATCTTAAATCTTGCTTTTTGTCACAGTGCTTTTTTATGTGCAAAATAAAATGTTACTGCAAATGTGGTTACTGAACTCTTTTTATTGTACATCTAAATTAGAAGCTCAAAAGAATTCTGAGACACAAATTTCAGAGGCATTGTTAATACAGAAAAAGCTCAAAATACAACATAGGAGGAAACTGAATGCCTTTCTGATGATGGGTTTAACAGAAGTGGGATGAGAACAATGAAGTGGAAAGCCAAGTAGGCAGGAACTAAAAATAATTTTTATGAAAATTTTGGGAATTTACTAGTTAGAAATGACAGAGGAGAAAAAGGACTAAAACTATGAACTGATGACAGATTAACTGTACGCTATCACCGTTATGAGGCTGTGAAAGGACAACTGCTTTCCTAACAAATGGGAACAGGAGAGGTACTGCTAAAAAGAGGGAGGCAAATATAAATGTTAGTGCTCAACACCACTGCAAGACAGTTAAAATTCAGATTATCCTTTTCAAGCCGCTATTTGTGGGGGAAAGAAGTAATGACAAGTGTACTGCAAGTACACATTCTGAAGTAATGCTGGAAAAATAACTTTTCTATTTAGTGTGGCAAAATAAAGGCTAAGATGGAATATGAGTATATTCATAATTTCAGCAGGGATAAACACTGGAAGGAGGGAAAGTGCAAAATAACAAATGGATACATGCTACAAATAAATTGAGGCTGAAAAAAACCCAGATTTCCAGTAACAAAAGCAATGAAAATTTGAAACAGCCCATGATAGGAGTAAGGGGGGAAAAAAACCTCCCACAAACTCAGTTTATAGACAGAATATAATGTAGTTGACTATTACAGCCTATGATTAAGTTCAGGTGCTTAACTTGAAAAATGTAATTAGATGAATAAAAGTTGGGAAGGGGAAAAAGAGAGAGCAAAAGGACTTGAGCAACAGAACAGTTGCAGAGCTGATTGAAAGACAGAGAGGACCTACAGTGTTTAAGACTATTAACTTTTCATTTACAAGGAAACTTGTAATACATATAGTTAGGGCTGAAACAGCTCTTTGCCAACAAATGCTCCAGTCTGCAAGCTCAGAATTTACCGTTATTAACTGATAGGCAGCAATTGTCTTTGACTAGCTGACAGGGGTATAATTATTCTCCACCTTCCACCTCTTGTTACAAACCTTTGAAAAACAAAGTTCCTTAGAACTAATGACATATACTAAATAAGCATTTAGTCAGAATATTCAAGTCCTTTGCATACTGCATTTATGACATGTTCTTCACCCTCATATTCACAGTATATGTACACCTAGTACCACAGAACACAAACATGCACTTTAAACATCTTTACACAATTTTCATGATGCTGAGCATTAAGGATATGTAACTCGGAATGTTTCTGCCTGTACAGAATATGAAAAGCATGGGTTCCAAAATATAAGTAAACCTTTCACACTTGTTTGAACTAAAGATTCAATAAGTATGCCATTTATGTGGTCACAACATTTCCTATTTTCATCCAAAATCTCAATTGCAGTCATTATGTACAACCAAAAATCAAAAGCACATTCCATATACTGAGACGCAAATGAACGTGTATGCAAGCTCTCTTACAAGTACAGCACATCCACACTGCTGCAAGCAGTCACTCTTGCAGCTAAAACAAAATTTGGTCAGACTACCATCCACGAATGTGCATTTAAGCCTATCAAGCCTCCGAACTGTACATAAACTTCACAGAGCTTCAGGACAGCTGGGATTGTGATACAACCAAAATACAAAGTAAAGCTTTCGTAGCAGAGGGGTGAGGGAAAGACAACTACTGTTTCACCAGCAAAGATTCATTGCACATATCTGTACACAGAGGCCTTCTGAGATACTTGCAGAATTTAAAAACGGTACACACTGTTCTAGCTGAATGGGTTAGAAAAGAGTTCTGGTTACTGATTTACCAACAGCACATCATAGCGCTATCAAATGCCATGTGAGAAGAGAAATCATAATTGCAAACTACGGAAATTATCCCACAGAAGGACAATGTGGGTTTCATTGACATAGCAGCCTGTCTTTTGCATACAGGAATACAAAGGGCACTTTTTATTGCTGCAGTTTAAATGAATCAATATGTTTATATATGATTTAAGCATGACAATATCTAAAATATGAGCTACTTATCACATTCACAGATACAGTAAAGTATTACTTTACTAGTGGGGATGCAAATCATATTGTAACATCATAATAAGCAATATAGAGAGAGGAAAAAGCAATTTAACCATGCAGTTTGCTCCTGATTTCTGCAACTTGTTTTAAGGTTACTGTGTATAACTACATCTTTGCACTACTTCTGAGTATCTCCTTCTGTGTGATACTACAGCGATTCCTAAACTCTATCTCATGGCAACACAGTCCATTGCTGTAGATCAACTATGATGTCCCATATTCAATGTTATTCAATGGCTGGAGCATCAGGTGGAAGAAAGCTAACTGGGAAGGAGACGAAAGTACTAGTTTAAAAGTATCCTGCAGTGGTATAACATTGCCTTTTGAGAAGCATCCTAAGACACTTCACAAACTCACATCCATGGAAGACAACTTTGTGCCTTTCTAAAACTTTCAGGTACTGCTAAAACGCAACAAACTTCTTATTGTACACAGCTTAGAGAAGGAGGACCTAACTGATACATCAGTGATGACTTAGAGAAAGTCCAATACAGTTCAATCCAGTATTACCCCTCCTCTTCTGCATTCCTCTTCTATCTTTCTGAAGAAGTGGCATTTTCAGAAGCACAGATCCTACTTCCCCAGAGTACTGACATCAAGCAGCACCATATCAATCATTCTAAGCACAGGACTCAAGTTCTCTTCAGCTGCCAGTCCAGATCGAGCTTGTTCAGGACCCACTACCACATCCATAAAGTAATGCACATGGTCTTTAAAACACAGGTATATGTCTGCCACATAATATGCAAAATAAATCAGTGTGTCAATGCATGCTGGTATTCTCGTGCTACATTTTGATGCTGCAGTAATGTGGAGTAGGGGCCCCCCAGGGTGTAAGCACAGGATGATGGCAGAGGCAGGTGGTATAAACACAAATCACAGTCAGTTACTGGTTACTGAAGGAATGCAGCCTTGGGAGTTCAGTAAAACGAGCACAACAAGGAAAATAAGAAACATGCATCTCACATATGTAAAACACCCTTGTATGAGGTGTAAACACAAAGGTGGCAACAAGCAGGTATAAGAAAATGGCTGCAGCCCCCCCAAGGGCAGGAGGCAAGGAAGAACAGTGAGGGAAAAGAATTGTCCCAGCATTGTCTCCCCAATTAGGGATGCCACACCTCACCACTGATCCTCAGTGTCCTCAGCAGGTCCTCCCTCCTCTCTGGCAGGGAGTGAACACTGCTTTTTGAGTTGCCATTCACCACATTCTGCAACTGCAACCCAGCAATCATACATAAAGTACTATCTTTACGATTTAATTGGGTTAAGTATGTTAGGATTTCAAAGAGCTCTGTGTGTGTCTGCTTTCTGCTCCAGCCTTCCCACATGACAAAATGATTGATACCGCAGCAACCACTCAAAGTAAATGCAGACATAATAGATGAGTGCAGCATGAAAATCCAGGAAAGCCATAGAATCTCCATCATCAGAGATCTTAAAG
Source organism: Harpia harpyja (assembly GCF_026419915.1). NCBI lineage: Eukaryota > Metazoa > Chordata > Aves > Accipitriformes > Accipitridae > Harpia > Harpia harpyja. The sequence goes on from NC_068945.1 coordinate 51,970,622, forward strand.
TAGAGCAATGGTTTAGGTGCACTCAGTTCTGCTGTGGGCTTTTGACTTATTTTTTATGATTGTATAGAAAAGAACTTAAATGTTACTTTAAAAAAAGATACTAATAATTTATAATGGAAAAGGAGACTTTGCAATAGAACTGCAGCTGAAAAATGGTGGAATACCGTAGTGCTGTCTAGTGGTAAGTAGTTTCTGTTATTACATTTAACATATTCAAAAATGAGATCTATTTTTAAAGCTAACATACCAGTGTGGAAGAATTATTCAAGCTATAACACTCAACTGGATCAGGCATCAGCAAAAACTTCACCTTAAAAAGTTAAATAGCTCAGGCATCCCATGAGTCAAAAAGTCACTGGCCATCATCAGTAGAGCTAGATCCAACACAACAATATTTAGAAAGCATTAGAAGATGATTGGGGGCAAATGTTATTATTTCTTACATAATTCTTAAACAGTATAAAATATAAGTAGCACTGAAAAGAAAAACTGGCTGTTTGCTGAGACTTGAGATATGCGGTAAATTAACTAGTTAAACAACTGACCCTGCAAATTGCTCCATAAAAGTAATTTGCTTAGTTTGGCTTCACATAGCATTAGAAAGCTTAACAGAGCAGTCTGTGGCACTCGGAACTACAGTTTACAATACTCATAGTGCACAGTACTAAAACTGGCCTTTTAAAATAGCAAAAATGGATCTCACTATTAACTCTTATCTTTTGGTCTGTTTACCAAAGCTTTGTTTCATACAGAAAGAATTATTGGTAAGTTTGTTCCAGAAAAAAGAATTAGTGAATTAAGTAGAGTTAAAAAGAGATTTATGAGAAAAGATGGAATATACTGCCCCACATATTTAAAAATCATCACTATTAAATGCACAGTTCTGAACAACAGAGCTGCAACAAATTCTTATGCTGAAAAACACCTATATTTTTTACTTTTTTTTTTAGGAAAAAAACCCAAACAACAATTATCTTAGGAAAAACATAATTAGAAAGCTGATTGGAAAAGGCTCAGTTTGCATAACTTGCCAACGCCTTCATATTTTGTTTTGCACAAATGTAAACTATTTGAGGCCAACCCCACAAATGCACAGAATTACGCTCTTTCTTATTCACAAAACTTGAGAAACACGTCAGGCAAGTTAAGAGTTTCTTCAGTCCAATACATCAGATTTAGAAAATGTTTGCAACCTACATGTTACTATGGCAACTTTTTGTTTTTTCAAAATGTAAATTAACAGTGAGGCTTCATTACAAACTCTTTATTTCCTTTGTGTTTGTACATAATCTTTTCTCATATATGGATTCAGAATAGCTCTTTTTACTTTAAATGGCTACAGTTTATATTAAAAGATGAAGCTACACTGAGAAGTCAGGATTAAATCACAGTTAGTAAGCACATCTCTGTTAACCTTGACCACTTTTAAACCATAACATAAATAAGTGCAGGAGAAAGAAATCAAACAAATGAGTAGTTCTATGGCAAAGGTTTCTCTGTTTGGCTTTTATAATTATAAACCATTAGAAAATGAAAATACTCTGCAAATTGAGGTCCTTTTCTTGCTCTTTTTACTGCTAATTCCATTGAAATTTTACTGTTCTTTTTTCTTTTTCTAAAAAAGAAAAAAAAAAATCTGGAGAAGAAAATATGATTGCTCTGTTTTCTTACAAAGAAAATTGTGTTTTGACATGCCACTCTAGTACTGGACAGCTTTACTGAATTCAGGAACCTGCCTGCCTAAAAATGTACAGGTGTCTGCAGTTTCCGTTACAGTGAACAGGAATTATACAAACCTAGAGATAGATCTGACATCTTCAACATGATGTCAGAAAGTCACAGCATTAGAATGTATCTGAGACAAGCTACTCCCTTTAATTTCACTTCCATCATTTGTCTGCTGAAAAAGGGAGATTTGCAAATCTCATCTTGTGAACTGAAAATAATTTTCAAACCACTCATTAAAATACCTGTAACAAATAGACAGTTTACATTCATTTTACACCATAATACAAATTACTAAACATACATAATTTCTATGAACTGGGTTTAATATTAAGAATTATTAACAATCTAATGTATTTTAGCTGTCTCTATGATAGACCTGTCAAAACTGAGGAAGAAAACTTAAAAGGGTAACACTACAATAAAATGCATGTAAAAATATATAAGGCTAACTACACATAGACTTGGTCTCCCCAGCGTGGGCATCTAAGCAACCTGGTCTAGTGGAAGGTGTCCCTGCCCATGGCAGGGGGGTTGGAACTAGATGATCTTTATGGTCCCTTCCAACCCAAATCATTCCATGATTCTATGATTATGTGATCTATACCGGCTTCCTAAGGGACCAGTTGCCTGCAAGTTTGCAACTCAGTCATCTAGTGAAAAATTCCCATCTAACAAAGAGGAAGTAATTATAAAAAGGGCAGAAATTCCTTGTTCATCTTAGTTCTCTGTCAGTACTAGAAAAGAAAATTTTCAGACTGTATTCTCACAAACCTAAATCAAAATACTGGTAATTCATTAGCTAATACACAATGCCCTAATGCCCAGTGAACTAGATCATATGGCCAGCCACATTCTAACGTAAAAATCAGACTGGAAGAATTTTATAATGGGTAGAGGGACAGTCAAGGCTATACATACAGTTACACAAGCATACAGGCAAAGCTAACATGGGATTTATTTCTAAGAGAGCCTAGAAACTAGGGAAAAAAAGCACAATGTTCGGAATCGTAACAGATCCCTTGACCATCTCCTTTTTTGCCCATGTTCCCACAGGTGCGTGCAGAATGAAGCTGCATTCACCTGGGAGAGCATGCAAGACAGAAGGCAGGAGGAGTGTGTTGGAAGTGGACAAGGACCACTGAAGAAATTAGGCAATTCTAGCTGGAGAGAAGCATTAAGCCTGTGAAGAGACACTGAGGAGAAATGATAGTTCATAACTTCTGTTATTTTAACTACTTGCTCATGTATAATTTAACAATCTTTTTCTTGTACTTCTTCTGTGAACTGCGAGTGTCTCTGGGTTTGTTAAGTGACTGCAAGGGTATGGTTCTGGCTCTAGGTAAGGCCTCAGTGCATAATTAAACAGAAGCACATACTACTAACACTAATAATTCACTTCATTGGAGTATGCAGTTACACAACAGCCATAGTTTCTAGTATCTGTGGAACAAGGAAAATAACCTCATTTTGCCAGTAGCAAGACAGTGTCACCAGGAGCTGGAGTGCCCAAGTATGGGACAAGGAACCGTAGTATGAAGCAGAACCTGCCCAGTGAAGTACATGCTTTAATCAGCTGATTTGAAAAGAGCTTCAGTATGAGTTATCGTTCAAAGTCCTTTACCTCACACATCTTACAGATAGGAAAGGATGCTTTGCCAAGTCAATAAACCAAAGCAAAAGTATACCCAAGTAGAAACTTATGCTGCCCAACACAGCTAAAACTGAGGCCTCAGTGAAAACAGCAAGGAGCTCACCATCAACTCATACGGAGACAAGATTTCATTCCTAACATCAAATAGTGTACTCATTTTCTCTAATCACGTTGCTTCCTTCAACTTTCATACCTTACAGATTACTTTCTGAAGGCTGTTACCAGAGACAGTTTACTTACAAGTGAAAAGCCGTGTGTGGCTTGCAAAATGATTTTGGGCTCAGGAAAGTGCAACAAAAAGGAAAAACTGCTGCTAATTTATACACCTATCTTACAATGCATTTTTTATAAATAACTAACACTATAAGTGATGTATATATATCACAACAAGTGGATATTTGTCTAGTTATGAATTAACCAGTAATAACAATAAACCTGTTGGGCCTTGGCATGAAATTAGTAAGTGGACACGGCCAAGAAAATGCTCAACCCATATGTTTTATCACACAATCTCTAATTGCAGGCAATGGGAGTTCTCAGGTCTTCAGCCCACTTGAAAATCATGCCACTCACTACCTCAGTAATAGGTAAAATACATTTTTAATGTTGTTATAGTCTTTAAGGAAGGCATAAAACTTCTTCTAATATTAAAATATAAAAAGTTTTATTAAAATGCTAATCAAAAGAATGGAAAGTGAAAAGATTCAATAAAATGGGGCTGTTACTATATACTACAAAAAAAACCCCAAAAACCACACAGCAAAGGGATTTTTATCTTTAAAGGCTTGACTCTAAGACTCATCAGCATCCATTATAATTCTATAAAATAAGTTAACGCAGCATCTGGTACAATTTATATAGTTTTATAGCCAAGCATACTAAAAGGCTTACAACAGTTACGAGATCTTCTCACAATAAATGAAGCTGAAGACTCTTTACTTCATCTACCAGCATGTATTTAGAAAAACAAAGACAAAAGCTAGAACAAAAGAAGAACCCAGAAGCACATCCATTTTTTTTAATGACGAAATAATACTTTTAAAGCATTAACAGATAGTGGGAACTGCCGATGCACAGGAAAAGGAAGCATCTCTCAATCATTTTTGTTTAATCTCAATTAGTTCATAGCCGTAAGCAAGGTGATACTCAAGCAGTGACCGTTTCAAACAACTGTTTGATTCTCTTGAGGCTAAATCTATTCCCAGATCCACAATGCACATCTCCAAAACATGTACAACTCTGAAAAATGGAGCAGTGGTTTGGTTTTTTCTTCCTTAAAGCCATAAATTTGTATTGAAAGAATCATGAAGAAAGCCATGTAATTTAATACAATAAAAACTGTAGCAAAGTACAAAAGATATCACATAACATAATTGTCATGATTAATTAGCAGTCACCACAGAACCACATAAAATGTGAGTACTTTTTGACAAACTAGTATAAAGGGGTAAAGAAATTTTAACTTGCAATACAGTAACTTCTAAAAACATTTTATTTCCTGTCTTTAAAGAAATGTTAGTGCCACTCAAGGAAACAAAAACTAGTAACCAGCTCTTCTACACCTCTAAGTAGAACAACTTTGTAGCATGTAACTGTTCCACAGACATGAACAAATTCCAGACAGGACTTGCTCCAAGCTCAAATTGTGGAGTATGACTGCATTGGGTCTGTGTGGCAAGCTTTTGGTAGCGGGGGGGGCTACAGGGGTGGCTTCTGTGAGAAGCTGCTAGAAGCTTCCACCATGTCTGACAGAGCCAATGCCAGCCGGTTCCAAGATGGACCTGCCACTGGCCAAGGCCAAGCCAATCAGCGACAGTGGTAGCGCCTCTGGGGTAACAGATTTAGGAAGGAGGGAAAAAACTGCTGCAAAACAGCAGCCAGAGAGAGGAGTAAGAATATGTGAAACAGCCCTGCAGACCCCCAGGTCAGTGAAGAAGGAGGGGGAGGAGGTGCTCCAGGCGCCGGAGCAGGAATTCCCCTGCAGCATGCGGGGAAGACCATGGGGAGGCAGGCTGTCCCCCTGCAGCCCAGGGAGGTCCACGGTGGAGCAGATGGAAGCTCGAAGGAGGCTGAGACCCCATGGGAAGCCTGCACTGGAGCAGGCTCCTGGCAGGACCTGCAGACCCGTGGAGAGAGGAGCCCACGCTCGAGCAGACTTTCTGTCAGGACTTGTGACCCCACAGGGGACCCACGCTGGAGCAGTCTGTGCCTGAAGGACTGCAGCCCAGGGAAGGGACCCATGCTGGAGAAGTTCATGGAGGACTGTCTCACATGGAAGGGACCCCACGCTGGAGCAGGGGAAGAGTGTGAGGAGGAAGGAGCGGCAGAGGCAACATGTGATGAACTGACCACAACCCCCATTCTTCGTCCCCCTGCATTGCTCAGAGTGGGAGGAGGTAGAGAAATCAGGAGTTAAGTTGAGCCCGGGAAGAAGGGAGCAGTAGGGGGAAGGTGTTTTAAGATTTAGGTTTTTTTCTCATGACCCTACTCTGATTTTGATTGGCAAAAAATTAAATCAATTTCCCCAAGTCAAGTCTGTTTTGCCTGTGACAGTAATTGGTGAATGATCTCTCCCTGTCCTTATCGCAATCCACAAGCCTTTCTGTCAGCACAATTTGCTAATTTTCCTTTTGCTACTGGATTTGAAACCATACAGATATCATAAAAATTGGAAAGTATTGCATCAAGGTACACACCATTACAGACAGCAACAAACACAAAGCTCTTAATCTCCTGTAGCACCAAACAGGCACAGGTTGACAGAGAACCTCTCTGAAGCCATTTGTAACTCACCCTACCGTGGAGCTAGTTCTGTGCTTCCCATACCAGAGGTGAGAGCAGCCATAGGGCCACCTGGAGATAAGTCCTCCAGGTGCTGAGGTAACAAGAACAGACTGGCAGAGCTCAACAATCCTTAACCCAAATCCTCACCCCATAAGAAATACCAGAAAGTGAATGATATGAATATTCTAATTTCACTGCTCTTTGTATATGAAGAAGAATGAACAGAGCAAGGCCCTGCTTCAGGACACCTTCAATTCCTAAAGAGCTTGCAACGTAAACAGCACTTAAAAGAGTGATCTTTAACTACATAAATCATAAGATTTTCTGTTCCTTTATTTTCTTGTAAATTACATCTGCAACTCAAAAAGTGGCATGATCTGAATACTTTCAGATCTGAATACTTTCAGAACTTCTCATGAGCCTGTTCACTTCAGCTCTCAACAGAAAACTGCCCTAAAGTCAGACATTTAAATATCTTTCACCTTTCTAAGTAAGTTTCAGGTAAGCGCACATTTTGGAGGATAAGACTTGAAGGGACTTCAAGAAGTCATCTAGTCTGCCTGTCTGCTTCAATTTGATGATACTATTCCCAACAGATAATATTTTAAACTGGAAATAAAACTCTCCTGTTCCACAACTTCCCAAGAAAATCTATTCCAGTGCTTAACTGTTCTTGCCATTGGCAAGCGTTCCCTGATGCACAGCACAAATTTGCCTTGCTGCAGCCTTTCCTAATGTCTAACCTAAATCTCCCTGAAATCAGTTTGCACTCATTGCTTCTTGTAATCTTCCCACTTTACAGAAAGAACAGTTTGTTACTCTTAAGGCACAATTTCGCCCACTGAAAACTCCTATCATGCTAGTAATCTCTTCTCTAAACTCAGTAACTCTAGTCTCTTCAGTAATTCTTTCTAGGTCATATCTTCTAAGGTTGCAGTTATTCCCTTTGTTCTCCTGTGGATCCACTTAATTTGGCCTACATCTTTCCTCATGTTTGACTGCAATTAAATATCTAGACTTTGGAATACCATATAGCCTCGTGGCATGTTAGAAAGAAGCTGGGATCCAGAATATACTGGTCTATTATAAACACAATTTTTCACCTGACGAATCAACACAATCTTCTACTTCCCTCCATACAGTCAAAAATAATAAATCACTCACATGAAAACACACATTAGCACAGCATCTGCTTTTAGAAAATATTTCAATAGGTATTGATCCATTACATTATTTTTTTTCTGGTTATTTATATGTTAATTTGCTGTTTGGATATATTTCAAGCACGTTACTCATTGCTTTTCACAAGAATAACAACAATTAGTGGGAGGATCTATTGTTCTGACTAGCATTTACTTGTGAACTGATGTAGTGCCAAAGGTAAAATATAATGAATAGGCAGATTTATTATATTGTATTGGACTTCTAGAACAAGCATAAAAAGCACATTTAGGCAAATAATCGGATTTTGTTATTAAACAGAACCTTCTATCACTATGGGTTGTAAGTAGCAAGAGGATATAATTTCTGAGCAAAATAAATCTTTGCTAAAATCCAGATACTGTATGGAGTAGATCCCTGGCTTGGACTTGTATGAACAGACACTACAGTTGGCCAGTCATACTCGGCAGAGCCACCGCTTCCAACTGGGACATCTAAATACTACCAGAAGACAAATACTATTGTTATCATTAGTGCAAAAACTTGTGTTGCCTCTTTTCCTCATACTATTATAAAAAGTTGTTTTTAAATATATATGAGAAGAGAATAATTTTACCTGTATTTTGACTAGTGAACTAAAGACATTTATGGCTTTTCTTACCAATACAATATTGAACTCTTGACCTCTAAACACATGCTTTTTTTTCAATGTCCCCTTTTAAATTCAGTTTAAAAAAATCTCAATTGTGTGTGTCTTGGTTTTATTACAGTTTTATATTTGATACAGTGTATGCCTGCTAAGAAACAAGAAAAATAAATATTAGTAAACAGATATAAAAAACATGCATTTTTGTATGATGTGACTCACATCAGTCTATAGTACTGCCTTTAAGGACAGGTAGTGCTGATAAATGCTGAGAAAGGTCAATAATTCCTCACTTGTGCTCTTGAGGCATGAAAACAGGCAGTCGTAAAAAGGCTACTGAAAATCTGTTACTAATTCCTTTTTTCAAGTTGCTCAGTCAGGAAAAGTAGGGGGTTTATATCATGTATGGTGCACTTCCCTGTGAAGACATATGCGTCTTTCATTTTCATCACCCAAAACCAAAGACTATTTCAAAGCTACCTTCTACGGGTAGAAAAACTGTTAAGACTCCCCCTCTTGGTATATCCCGGCACAGCAGATGCCAGACAGAGAACATCTTTCTCCCCTCCCTGAAAGGAAAATTATTGAAAACTTTTGTCTGCATAGCTTCCTTTCACTGCTATACTTCTCTAACCTTACCTTTAAAAAACCCTCTGAAAATATAAAAAATTTTCAAATACAAAGCTACTTTATCTCAAAGCAGGACCTTTTCTCATTTTTCTGCAGTCCTGATGTGCCCTATCAAATGGCCACTGAACTGTCTTCTTAGTTTTATTTATTTGCCATAAAACTATAAAAAAAAATGCAAACAAAACCTCCAGATTGGTTACCTTTCACATTTTCTTTGTGCAGCATTTATTCAAGCTTAGGGCTTTTTAACTGCCAAATCTGTTTCCTGGATGGGAAAATAAACCTTCCACTTCTGCATTCTGTGCCTCTCTCTAGCCTGATGTGCTGCTCTAATAATCTCATTCATATCTGCCTCTCCACCCCCCTCACCCCTTCCAAAAAATATATATAGAAGACAAACAGGAGAAAAGAATTAATACTACAGTATGTTAAAAGTAACAAACCCTTTAAAAGCAGGCAAATTTACAGCTGGGACACACTGTCCTCAACTCAGTTTTACTATATATAGGTAACATATGCAGCACATCTGGTATGCACGGTATCTTACTGTTTTGAGACACAGGTTAAGCATAAAAGGGCAAACTGAAAAAAACAACTCTAACATAAACCCAACCTTTTTTCCCCACATTCTTAAAAGCAATTCTGTTTCTAACTTAGTTTAATTGTTTCAAGTCTTTCTCTTTTTTTTAATGTTTAAAAGATAAAAGAAAAATAAATTTTAAAGGAATGAAAGGCTGGCAATATTATCTGTCGTAGTAAGTCACATTCAAATACTTTCCAGGAAAATTTTGATGGCCAAAGTCTCAAAAAGTTTTGGAAGATAACAACTCCTTTCCTCAAAATGTTTTACACGGCAGCAAACCAACTTTATAAAGCCATCAGATTATATGAACAGAAAGCTCTGAAAAAAATTATCTTGGGTATACTGTCAGTAGACTTTTTCAAGCATATAACAGGGGAGTAGCAGAGTTGTCTGGGGTTACACAGCTAAATAGAATAATGTTCCTTATTATTTTCAGTGTCAAAATGTATACCCTAAAACCACAAAAATGTGCATAAAACTTTTTCCATACTTTTAGAGCAGGGTAAAATATTTAAATCTGTAAAAAGTGACAAAATAAAGCTATTAAGTATAAAACCTAACCAAGTTATTATGTGTAATAAATGCATTCTTTTAAAGAAAGTGCTGCAGTATTTTTTGCTATTTTGACACTAATTCCTCTAACTGTGTTTGTCAGAGAAGTGCCAACAAGAGTGTAACCAATAATTGCTAACTTTTGCCTAAGGCAGAAAAAAATTCTAATTATGAAAAATGTGCTAAACAGAGACCTTATTCATATATATAAGTATATACTAAATCTGCACAAATGATACTAAAATTCTGGTTTATAGCCATAATCATCTGCTTATAACAGAAGTATTGGAATTCTCTTGTCACTACTTAACTGCTGCAGCGTACCAACAGAAAATCACCCAGTTTTACACAGCTTACTACTGAACATCTACCCCACAGATTTAAGAATGTGGTTTTGAGATCTGAATACTCCAATCCTCTATACTTTAAGTAAGATTCTTGAGACTGAATCCATGTTTCTGTGTAGTCCCTCTCCAAACAAGGCTCATACCACCCTAATCTCATAAACCATTCAAAATATTAAATCGCCCTTGATAGATAAGACATTTCAGTTTCTTAATGAGCAATCACAGGATAAACAAAAGCTCTAAAGTATATCCAGGGCTGTAACACACCCTGGCTGCAATGTATACGTACCTTTCTGAAGTTACTCCCTAACTGCACTACTTTCCATGGGGTTCAAAGACACATTTAGAAACTGTATCCTTTACCTTTCACCATCACTATACTGTGTCTGAATGGTTAAAATGTTCTACTAGGTGAAAAGCGTACTTGCCTGGGGGCAAAGGAGTTCCCACAATTAATGTGTGTAACATCAACTCAGTGTTTTTCAGTTCTCTTTGAAAAAAAGTGTTAAACAATAATAGATTACAAATTATTTAAAATCAGGCATGAGTAGTGAATGTAATCCCTTACTTCGAATTTTCAATGGTGTATGCAAAAAATTTTGGATATTTCAATTTTTAACACCCCTTCATACTGACTGCAGCTGACTAGACTATGTTAAATTGCTTTGCAGGAAAATCAGACAGGCATGGGACTGCAATTATATATCACAATACCCTTTTCTGGGTTCACAGCTCTATTCATCTTTTAGAAACACTGAAGGACAGATTGGACATAGGGGAAAGGATTAGCCACAGGACGACCTGTATTTCCACACAAAAGCCTAAGTGTGGAAAAATGGCACCCTGTGTCACCCCTTCTTCACTTCCTGAAAAAAACATATTCATGAAAATAGACATTTAAGCAGCTCTTTCCCACTCATCTCAGAACAAGCATTCATTGTTTCTCAACACCATTTAAACGACAGTAATGTAATGATACTACTAAACTGCCTTAATTTAAGAATGTATATAAAAATATTTAAGAATTAAGACAGGGCTACTTAGAGAAAAATCTAAGTTCAGAATAGGAACTAAAATGAAAAATTAACAGTGTGAAAACTCTCAGTTGACTGTTGCAACACACAATCTCGTATTTATGAACGTGACTGAAGGAGGATTTGTTTCTGGTAATAAGTTTCAGCTGGATGTAATGAAAGTTCTACACACTACAGCCATGCGGTACCACTGAAACGATAAAAATATCTTGTGTTAATAGGTGATAAGAGTTTAAAATAACAGGTAACATCTCTAATTCCAAGTGAGTAAAAGGAAAATGAATACAGAAAAAGACATGTGGTAGTTATATCATTTTGAGATGTTTTAAGAAGTGAAGATTATGTCAGTTTTCTGTTAAGACCTGCTTCTGGAAAAATAATAAGCAGTAAATATTACAAAACATGCAACAATTGAAAGACTGTGCATTAATAAATTAAGTCAGACCTTTAATTAATAGTACATGTCATTCTTCTTAAATCAATTGTCTTGCATACAAAAGAGATGCTTGGTGTATGAGCTTGTACTGTCAAATTGTCTCAGGAGATAACGTGCTATCAGCTAATCTGATCAAGCTAGGCAAACTGGTGGTTTACTTGTTTGTTCTTTGGGACTACAGGAAAGTATCCTTCTGCACAAGAAATAATCAAATGAAAATGTCCAAGCATTTAGTTTAGGAATTCGACCACACAGCTGAGTTACAAACAATGAGCCCATGTAGTTCACTAGGCTCCGATGGGAAATTAATCTTTTTGCCAGGAAATCAACAGTCTGACAACATTATGTGCAATGAGACATGCCATTCTTCACTTTTTATAAAATTTTAATGTAAAGGGCTAACTCTGATATCAGAAAAGAATTTCAAATCTTCTGAAGGTAAGGTAACAGCCATCTCACATGTATTCTTCTTTATACATATTTACTTAGTAAACTAATGTGGTAGGCATATGGTTAAATGATTTGCTAGTCCTTTCCTCACACTTCTTTCCCTTGTTTTCTTACTGAAAATAACAACACCCCCCACCCCACCCCCCCCAGTTTTAAAATAAAAAGAAAAGAAATCTAAATCTTTCTTTTTCAAACGGTTTACAACATATAGCTTAAATCTTCTGTTATCCATTTCTCCTTCTTAGACGCCAGCATTTGAATATATAATGCTTAAACCAATCATTTTTTATTGCATATTTTAGAAGTTCTTCATAAAGAAAAAACTCAGTTATACCATGTAGACTTCCAATCAATTCCACTAAACTATTCAGTGTCATTATTGAAACTACAGGGAGGAATACATACACTGCTGAAGTAATTATACAAAAGGGGTCAAAATGCTATTGTGGAGATTAGTACCCGTCAAGAACAGGCTGACAACTAGCCCAATATACTCAATCTGTATTTACAGTAAGTTCTCAGTGTTAAACAAAGCAGAAATATTTTGTTCACAAATATAAACAAGCTGATGCAATTAAGTTATCCGGCAAGCCAAAGAGCTTCAGTTTTCTCTCTGCAGTCCACACTAAGAGTGGCTATAGTTGCTGGAGGAGAAGCAATGCAAAATATGTTGAAGTCCTTAGTGTATGGCCGTGGTTTCTGGTTTTATACATTAATTTGCTAGCTTTCTACTCCTACAATGCAATAAGAAATACTTTAAGTGAAACAAAATGCTTCTTCCTTTATGGATTATTTACAGTAACACAGGTCTCAAAATCAAGCAGTGAAAGACTGAAGGAAAAAAAAAAGCATGACGGCAAATGCTGACAAAAAATAGCCTGAAATGACTGGCAATATTTCCTTCTGCAAAATCTCCTCAAAACGAGTCATCTCATTAGACAGAGATATATAAATACACTAGTCCGAGCATTTTAAAAGAATGTTAAATAAGTGACTATGTGGGAGGCACAATGCAATTAAAGCATGGGTAGGTTTCTTAAAGGAGAAATCTCTGGCACTGGAGATATCTGGATAACACTTCTTAATTAACCAAATCAGGCAAATCGGTGTTTATTCATTTCAGAAAAGATCTGTGAAAATGTACAGTCTCGCGCTTTTTTGTGAACTGACACTAAATTACAACCAGTAGCTATACTTCAGTGGTTGCAAGGTTGTCGCTTTGCCCAGTCTTGAGTGAAACTTTGTCCCAGTCACATGAAAGTTTTTTTCCATGCTTTGCGCAGCCAGCACTCCAAGCTGAGCTGGGCTCCTTCTTCCGGCAGCTATAATCTCAACTATATTACAATGCCAAAAGAGAATAAAGAGGTTCACCAAAACCCCCATATTGTTGTGTTATATTTGTTAACACTGCTTAAAGAACAGCATGGGGCTTTCCCACACACCACCAAATATATATACATCTCTCAGGATTCACACTTGAATCTCAGACTACAGTTTGCTTTACAAATAAGCAGTGGAATCATTATTTTAGCAGAGGGAGAAAAAAAAAAAAAAAGAGTAATTTCCCAAGGAAAGAAAACAAACAAACGAAACCCCCCAAAAAGAGCAATACAAGGGTTACTCCCCAAGAAAATTCCTCTATCCACTTAATCAAACATATTTTTTTCCACCTAACTCACACAGGAAGAAAAAGAAGCAAGCCTGCCCCACAATCCAAACTATTTTCTGTAGTAAATTGTAATCACAATTTTCTGCCCACAAGGTGGAAAAAACAGGAGCCTTGAAACCATGCAAAGGCCTTTTCCAGTTTTGGGGCAGCGAGGAGGAGAAGGAAGATGCTGAATGCCCAGGATTTGCTCTGCCCTGCCCTTTCCATAGAACTTTAGTGCCATCTATTGAAAACGTACTGAACAAGGAAGAGGGAAAGGATGCCTATTGATTTGGTATAAAAATAAGACGTTTACTTGTTAAGGGTTTTTTGGGTTATTAATACTCCCATGATGACTACTGTTCTGTGGTCATCTGATAGCAACAAATATTTTCTATACATGATACATGCCCCATAAAGAAATGAGACATTGGCTAAAACACTGAATACAAACATCATACGGATTTTTTATATATATATATATACACACATACAGATACACATTTACCAAGAATGTAAGTCTAAAGCTACCTATTATCTAAAGGAACAAAAATGAGCAGGCTTTAGCGGAAAGGAAAAATAGCGTGGAAGCACTGCTGTAAATAGAACATACTGGAAACAGTAAAAATAATTAAGGCACCTCGTAAAGCCCTTAGTATTAAAGAAGAGGGTATGTAGACATGCAGATATAATTACCTTCTTTAAGAAACTGTGAGTGGATGACAAAGATAAGAAAACAGCAGATCGCTGCTCCTGCTAGTGCCCATAAAGCTTTCAAGAGCTGCATCTCGGTCTGAAACTCAGTAAATACCCAGAAAGTCACACAATGAATTTCCACAGCGATGCATCAACGCTTCCCTCTGTGCGCCAGGCGCGGCGGCTCCCGGCAGGGACCACACTCCCGAGCAGGGCGGGCGAGCCCGGGGCTGCGGAGGAGGGGCCGGGGCTTCACACCCCGCGCGGGGGCAGGGGCAGCGGCAGCGGCACCGGCAGCGCCGCGCTCTCCCGGCCGAGGCAGCCGGCGCGGGGCCCCATGAATCAGCGCTCCGTCTCCGCGGGAGCCGCGCCGAGCCGCGCCGCGCCGAGCCGGCGGCGGGGGCAGGGAGGCCGGCAGCGCCGGGCAGGGTTGCGCAACAGCGCCCGCTGCGCCGCGGGGGCGCGGGGCCGCCGCCGCCCGCTCAGGGCGCGCCGCCGCCGGGCGGCGCGGGGCGCGCGGGGGCCGGGCCCACCCCGCCGGGGCTCCGCGGGAGCCGCTGCAGCATCGCCGGGCTGCGGGCGCCGCTCGCTCGCTGCTGCGTTCGCTCCTTCACTCGCTCGTCGGGCCGCCGCTCCGCTGCTCGCTGCCACGGCTCGGGGAGGAGAGAGCGAGCGGGGAGGGGAGGGAGCGGGGGGAGGGAAGGGAGGGATCTCTCTTTACTGCAACTTCGCCCGGCTGGCGGCAATTTGTTGCACCCCCTTTCCTCCTCCCCCGGCTCGGAGATCCATCTCCGGTGCGGGGGGGGGGGGGGGGGTCAGTTCGTCCCGCCCTCCCCGCCGGACGCGGGGCCGCTCTCGCGAAGACCGCCGGCCTCCCCTCGGGCTCGCACCTCCGCCGCCGGGGCACCTCGTCGCGCGGCTCCGGGAGCTCCCCCGGGCGCCGCGGCCGGCCCCGCTCCCTCGCCCGCCCGCGGGGTCGACCCCGTCCCGGCGCCGCGCCCCGGCGGCGGCACCGCAGAGCGCCCTGCGAGCAGCCGCGCCGGGCTACGGCGAGAGCCCGCTCAGCCTACAAGTTGATGCCTCCGTTACAGCCATCCCCACGGAAAACAAGAGCGCAAATGAAAGAATGCCATAAATAAATAAAAAAAAGACCAAGGCTGTGATTCCGCTGCCGCCCTCCCAGTCCAGGGGAAGGACCCAGCCGTGGCGGCCGGCTGCCGCGGAGAAGCCGGGCGGGCGGGGGGAGGGGGGAAGGCCGGGGAGGTGCTGCGATGCGGAGCCGCTCCGCGGGGGTTGCGCGCTCGGCCCCGCCGCTGTGGGACGCGCTGCAGCCCTGGCCGGGGGCAGGGGCGCCGCGGCGCTCCGCGCCCGGGAGTCCGCGGGGGCCGCCCCGACGGACGGCGGCTGCCCGGTGAGGGCACCGAGCTCCGCGCCGCACACGCGGCTGGCGGCGGCCCGGTGGGGCGGTGCGGAGACAGGAGGAACGGCTGCGCGTTCTTCGGGCGGCAGAGGGGGTTGCCTGGGCCGGGCTGCCGCCCGGGTGCCCTTCTGCCCGCGGAGGCGGTGCGGCTCCGCGCCTCTCGCCTCCAGACGCCGCCGGCTGCCCCGCGCAACTTCCGCGACGCCTGCCTGCCCGGCGCCGCGGCCTGCGCCGGCTCGCGGGGCGAAGCCCCCAGCGCCGCGGAGCGGGGAGGGAGGAGCGCGGACCCGGGCCGGCGGCGGGCGAGCGGGTGTCGGCGGGGTGCGACCGACGGGCGCCTAAGGCGGGCAGATGAGGGTGAAGCCGCGGAGGACCGGGCAGGGGCAGCTGCGGTTCGCAGCGCTGCGGGAAGGTGTGGGCAGGAGGCGGCCGGAGCGCCGGGCGGCCTCGGCGGGGCGGGCGGCGCTACCTGGCCCGGCCCGGCCCGGAACAGCACGGAACGGAACGGCCCGGCGGCGGGTCCTCCCCGCCGTGCAGCTCCGCGCCAAGCTGAAAGTTGCTGTGCTCCTCAGGGTGGCTGCAGATTTACTGCTCTACGTTAGCAATGAGAGTAACGTACCGATGGCCGATGCCTTACCCCACTTTATCCGGGATAGAGATGAAAGCGCATCCATAGTTTGGAGGGTATAAACCAAGTAAGGGAATACTTGCATGCCGAAAGCTTTGTTTTAATAGCTCTTTGGTTATGTGTTTGCATTTATGTTATTTTTTGTAATACGTAATATTTAAATATTTTCTAAATTTAAAAAAACAAAAACAAAAACCCAACAAAACACAAAACCCGGGAGGGTTTCCAGATGCTTGGAAGGACAGATTAATAAAAGACCAGTATTTTCGTTGGGTAAACATCTCCCTTGATGTTGATGTGTGTTAAGTTCATCCCCGTGCTTTTTGGTTTTTCACTGATAGTGCAGAGAAACATTACAAACAACTATCTTCTGAATTTTAAACTTCACACAAATCCCTATAAACCCATTTATTGCATTTACTATATTTGAAGATTACAGCAATGCAATGTTAAAGCAATGTCACAGCTACACTAGAGATATTCCACTGTAAATCCTTCATTCTGAAATGCACACTTTGCTGAGAAATTGGCCATGCTTGGGCACAGTTCAAGTTGGGTTTTGTTTGTTTATTTGTCTTTTGGGTGAAAGAAAAAAGTGCCAAGTAGCTAAAGAAAATTCACACATTTTATACTCAAACACCCCCCCCCCCCCCCCCGCCAACATAGCAGCTTTTAAGTCCACAGGTAAGTGGATTTTAAAAATGTCTCAAACTTAAGGGTTCATCTAGTCCAGCAAAAGCAATATGTATCTTTCAGTTTGAACATGCTAAGTTTGGAGAGAAAACCTATGAAAAATTTTACACGTTACTTCCCTTTTTAACTAAAAGCACAAGAAGACCCACTGTCAATGGGTCAAAATCCCCAAATTGCTTGCTCCTTTTGAGGTGCAAGATGATAGCCCTTCTCCCATTTTAAACTAGTCTTACTTCTTTGAGCTTCTGAATTAGACAAATACTCCTGGGCTTCTGCGGGCTTTGGATCAGACCCTTTCATAAGCAAGACATCAGAATGCGGCACTGTGCTTCCTGGCCACAGGAGAGTCACTCTACATGCACACTAGTGTAAGTGGGAGCAAAATCTGGTTCAGCACTCACACTGTACAGAGATATTTAGTCTCATAGCAACAAGGGATTCCAGAAGACTTCCCATTTGAGAGGACAGTGGTACCTGGCAACGCCGCTTGCTGTACTAAATATGGTTCACTGTGTTTTTTGTGTTTTCTAAATAGCTTTGGACCTTTCAAATTGGGTGAGTCCTATTCAAAAATATCCATCTTCAATTTCTTTACTTGTCACCTGCATAAAGATTTATAAAATATTAAAGATATCTCAAGTTACCAGTGTAGACTTCTCTGGAAGAGTTTTCTGAGTAAATGCCACTGACAAAAATTCCCCCCTTATCTTTCAGCCTATTAAGATTTGCATCCCCACCTAATGGAATAGCACCCGTCAAACAACTTTTAAGGTGCTTAGGCCAAGAGAGCTTTACAGAACTATCTCACTGTGAATTTTCAGGTTTTTGCCAGAGCTCTGACCCCATACATCTCCAGCAATATAGAGGCAAAAGGCTGTGGTCCCAGCAGTAGCTCCTGCCAGGGAACCGCTCCACAGGAACTCTCTCAGTTGCGTTTTAATGTTAAGGGAAGGATGCTCAGCACCTGAAAGCTGGTAAAGGATGGTGATGGCATTGGAAGACATTTCCAATACAGAAGACACTTGCAGCTAGGAAAAGTAGTGAGGAAGTAAGGAATGCATTTTCCTGATGATCAAGGAGCAAGAGCAAAGGTGTATGAGATACAAGTTTTTCTGAGTCCTTATGGGAAAGCAGCACAAAAATGAAGCACATCATAGTTTCCAAATGTATGTTCTCTTTTGGAAATACAGCTCATTTGTTCTTTTTACCAAAACTTCAATATAGTTCTACAGAACTACTAAAACTGGAACTCTGTAGCAAAGTCAGCAGCCTTTTCTCAATTCTAGAGGTTTAAAAATATTATCTATACTCTGCATTTAATTGTGTGAAAAGATTCTACCAAACTTTAGAAGATTTATTCTTCACTACTGAGATATTTTATAAATAAACACATGCTAAAATTCCTGGAACACAATCATGTTCAGATTGTATTCCATATACCTATAGCTAAGCCCCTAGTATTTTCAGTTGTGTCAAACACCTTTCACATAGTTGTTTTCTTCCTGTTCATGTAATAAAACCCCAAATTATGCAAGGCCAATGCAGATCTAAATGCAGTAGCACAAGAGATGACGTTAGCCCATTTTCACTAATAAATTTGGAAATTACTGCCAGCTTTGAATGACAAAAAACAGAGCAGACGATATCTATTATTAGGTTATCTAGACCAAACCTTTGCCAATGCCCACTGGATTTCATTTTTGTTACTTTTGAGTTACTCAGGCAATAGTCTGTCACCAGTCACTTGAGGCGATTATTCCAGCCCAGCGGTTCTCTCAGCTGGAACGTTTCTCCTGATGCTATGTTTAACATTTTATTTTGTTGAAATTCACCCAGTTCATCCTTCAAATATGCCTGAAGTGGCATTATAAATCTCTTTCCATTTTGAATCTAACCAAAATAGATGATATATTGAATATATAGTAATGAATACAGATGGATATATTTCCACCAATTAGTTTTTGCAGCCTTTAAGTATTTTTTTCCCCCTCTGTTCTCTGCATGCCAATGGCTGCTTCACATTTCTTTGCTACTGGGCTAGTCACCACTACAGCAGTCCTCAAAATTTTATCACTGAGCTTCAGCTGATGCTGGGCAAGTGCCACTACAGTAGAAATTAATCTCTAAAGAGATTCTGTTAATCTCTGGTTTATGACATGACGCAGCTGCAATACGAACCACAAACACACATCCATTTGACCATCTCCTTCCATGAACACCTAAAATTTTCACTTGTTTTTCCTTCACTTACCTAATTAGGTGATATGTTATTATGTCTTCAATAATTTTTTGACAGACCAAACCCTGCTTCCTGTTCTTTCTCCTCCTGGCAGATTCATAAAAGGGATAGCACAGCCTAGGTAATTTAGAATAACAAACATGCAATTTCCTTGCTACAGTGCATCATGTCTACTTAGAACTTTTGATGTTTTGGCGTTTTTTTTAAATCATTTTGTTTCCTTTTGCTTTTCACTTGTATTATTTTGCTGTTCTTGTCTTCTTCCTACCGCCTTAATGACTTTCTATTCAGGTATGATTTTCTTCCTCTTTTCTATTTATAAAGAACTGAGCCAGCAGTTCATGTCATGTGGACAGTTGCCCATTGGGAACTCATTGTGCTTTCTCCCACATAGCAGTCACCAGTTGGTAATAGCTTTTGGCCACTACTGACAAAGGCTGTATAGGAGCTGCCTAAGAAGAAGTGAAAGGCTCTGTGTAAGATCACTTTGATCCCTTGAACCACTGGTAAATTCCCCCAAAACACAAACCTGAAATGACACAATACGCCAGCCAAAGGTACTATGGGTAGTATAGTCAAACTGTGTTGCCATGCTCCTCCATCCATGTTGTGCTCATGGATCATCTTCCTCGTATCTGCTCATCAAGCAATCTCCCCTTATATAATTCAAACCTTTAAACAGGTCACTTCTGAAATGTTGCTTTTGTCCTCTTTCGTTTTACCTTATACACTCAACCTGTTACAGGGAGCACCTAGCTTTGCAGTAGCTGCTCTGACACATTTAACAGCACAATTATAGATGATTTGGTAACCACCCATTGACTAAAAATAACCTAGCAACTGAAGACACACTTAGGTATTTATACTTAGATATCCCAGAGGAACCCTTCACAGCTCCTGTAGCTGGGGAAAACATATGTATCTCACCAAATGCAGTAGCCTAGGAATCCTCAGGGGCGGAGGCGGGGGGACGTAGCGGAAGCGATAACATTGTACAGCTGAAAGATTTTCCAGACAACACTCTGCCAGCTAATCCAACTCTTATCCAACTAGCTCTGCAATTAAGGTTTCCTACTGAGAACAATGACAGCATCATGACCTGGGGAATTTTCTACATAGAGAAACCCCAACGCATCTGGGATTACACAATTTAGAGCCTTAAAAAAATCCAGTTCCTACACTGATGGTACTCGCAACCAGTACAGATCCAAAGGAACTAGTGCCAGTATGCATAAGAGAAAATACATGAGCTGTAATGAACGAGCTGCCAATGAGGAGGGAGCCAGGGCAGCATATCCTGTGTGAAGAACCTGCAGTGCCGAAGCTCATTCTTGCCTTCCAGAGTATGGGGGGTTTTTTTATATGAGATGTACCAAGTTTTCACTTAACCTGTTCAAGAAGAAATATTCTCATGTCTGAAGAAAGAGACTTCTAAATGATGTGATTTAATTTCTATGATACGTGATTACATACGCTATGGCTGCCTATGTATAGTTTTATATATTTGAGGGGAAAAAGAAACTCAGTATTAAACTGACAGAACCACACATGTTTTAATGGAGAACTTGTAATACTACAGTGTCTGTCTGCCCATCCTTTCTCACCTCCAATTTTTTCTGGTTTGTTTATGGCCTTCATCTATTCTTGTTTTCAAAATACGCCTTCACTCAGCTAGAAAGACCTGAATAGGTAGGCATTTACATCCAGGGGGAGAACTACTAATCTCAAGGAGAGAGGCTAGAAAGTCGCAAGGACCTTTCTACCTGCCTCCAGTGGTAAGATTATTGCCTTGAAATGATAATGAATTGTTCAAAGTCAGGTTGGATGGGGCTTTGAGCAACCTGATCTAGTGAAAGATGTCCCTGCCTATGGCAGAGGGCTTGGACTAGATGACCTTTGAAGGTCCCTTCCAACCCAAACCATTCTGTGATTCTATGATTCTATGATAATTCAGAGAAAGCATGCAACTATTGAAACTCACAATTAAGATTGGTGGGCAAGGCATAGGCTTGCATGTTCCAACAGTTATAGGGCTCTTCACAAAAATCACAATGAAATTGAGAGGGCTTATCCTCATATTTTTACTTTTTATATATTTTAAGATCATCTGGATTTTTTAACACTTCTCAAAATAGAATTGTTTACTCCTTTTTTAGAAAAAGGATTTGTGTTATAACCAGGATGATTAAACACATGAAATTAACAGAATTTAGTTACGATCCAGCATCAATTCCTGAGGGTCTAGCCTAAATGCACACAACTAAAATGCTGTAACATTCGGTGAATAAGTTCTTAATTGCAAATGAGATCCATGGAGAAAGCCATGCTGAATAAGCAGTGACTCTCTGAGTCAAGGCACAGCAAACCTTTATAGAATGGCCAATAGCAGTGTTGTATGGAAAAGTTAATAAGCTAATATATTGGGGGGTTTTGTTGCTTCCTCCACCTTAGTGGAGGGGGAAAATAAAAAAAAAATCCAAATTCTACAGGAGTGAATTTTACTATACAAACTCATACACGCTGGCAACTTAGCCAATAAGCTCTTTGACCTATAGCTTGAACTTTAACCAGAGAACTTTATTTACATTTATTTAGCTGTTGCCTTTCCACCTCAAAACCTGGGTGTCGCAAAAAATGATCAGGAGATGAAGTCAGGCCACAGTGGACATTTTAAATTTTTTCCATTAGCGATTCTTACTGCAGTAAGTAGGAAAGGGAGCTGCAGCAAAAATGGAGCATATCCAGAACAAACCAGGCACCTCCACAGTTAGTTAGAACAGGTTCTGAACATATGAAGAGGAGATGACGATAGCCTCTGTAATGTTTTAGCACATTGGGTGATATTACTGAGGGAAGAGGTAATCTTTGGTTGCTAACAAGCTAGTGGAGGGGAAACAAATATTCTTCAGACAAATGTTAAGTGCAGATGCTTTAAAAATTATTGAAAGCCTCAAATAAACAGTTGAAAATTGTTACATGCACAAAATGAACAATTATTACATTTTAAGTATAAATTAAAATGGGTTTACCACTATGGCACTCTTTTTTTTTTAACCTGAAAACTCTCATGTTTTCAAGAAACCTACACCTGCATCGGACTGTGATGTTACAGGAGGCCCAGAATTTTATATATTAAGTTTCTTCTGGGTCTGTGTTCAGGACTTCATTCCAAAATTTTGAATAAGTAAAGGAGAAAATGGTTTTTAAATTTTTAATCTTAAATCTTAGAACACAGACTTGTTTGTCGTTCTGAAATATAAACCAATAATTTTACAAGCCATTCATGTATAATATAGTTCACTTGATAGTAAAGAGAAAAAAAAAAACTATTAGCCAGTCTCTAGCTTTTATTAGATATGGCCAGTTAATACTAAATGGTATAAGAAATATTTTGTTCAGTAGGATGAAAATGGATTACTGCAAGCTAATCTGAGATTTATTACTGGACTCTGTGGAATTAACACACTGGAGGCCCATCTATGTACACCCAGGGTGGGATAATGGCAAGAACTGCAGATTAATATAACCTTCCCTTGCATGCACAGCCTATTTATTATTTGCTTGTCTATTTGTTTTTGTGGCAAGTTTATTTCCTCTATTTACCAGATACATCAGGCAGCTTATAGTTTACTACAGTTAATGAAGTAGCCACTGTATAGCAGCTTCCCACAAAACTTTTTGTGAAAAGCATATTTTTAAAGGGAAACATCTCTTTGGTTTTGTTTTGAATCGTGCTGTTCTAATAGGAACCATTTTTCTGTGTGCTTGCATTGTTTTAAAGTAGAAAGCTTTAATTACAATATCAAATTAAGCATCTACGATTTTGGCATTTAACAAAATGCTAGCTATTAAAATAACACCCTTGGCACATAGGGCAGTATTATCTTTAAGATGCAACTTAAGCTAGTGAGAGTGCACAGCCTGAACTAACTTCTGTAAAAATCCTGGAGACATTGTAGCTGATTCGGCTGGATTTCAGCTGGATAAAACATTACAAAGAGCATTATAAAAACTTTGTAAGAGAGAGAACATCCTTCTCTACAGCAGAATATTCACTCTCCCTGGACATTGCTTAACCTTAAATAGAGGAGTGAAGTGGATCATGGAATGCTCTTTGTGCCAGCTCCTGGGAGTTTTTTAGCATCACACCTGTGCTGGACTGTCCTGATCATCATACTCATCAGCAGGCTTTTGAACAAGAGACAGAAAGCTTTCTCTGATTTTTTCACTTAATGCACACTCAGTGAAAGCCCCAAACCAACACCCCATGTCTACACTGTCCTTCATGCACGGGTTCAAATTCACTAGTCCGTATGTTTTTAGTTGCCTGTGTCCATATCCGAAAGGGCAAATGAGTCATGATAGCTAATTTCTCCTAACTGAACAAGAGTGTGTAAGGTAATATGTAGATAGAAGGGGTGATCCAGGAATTACAGCTTGAATGTGAGTTTAAGTCTTAAACTAGCATATTGGTTAAGCCATGCCCACAGAAACAGTTAGGTTTGACCCCAAAGTCACAGTAAAAATCTGAGTATGGTTTACCTCACCAGTATACTAATATAATGGTAATATTATGACATTACATTAGTATAATATTATACATTGAATGGCTACTATAGAAAAAGTAGACACATCAGAAGTGGGTAATGATGAATTAAAGTTTTATGTATGCATGAATTACCACATACAAATTAGATATTGTATTTAATTGTTTAAAATACTTGTTACCTTTTTTTTTACAAAAAAAAATGTTTATTTGGTTTTGTTTAACATTTCAGAGGAAACTGGTATAGTCTATTCTGTCAATAATACACAGAATAGTAGGTAGTAACACAGTTTATAAACTATATGCTTTCAATCCATGCCATAGTGCTTTGAGAATGTGTCAACACTCAGTGATTTCCTTACCCAGCTCAAAAGCATCTTGGAAGCACCCCGGGCAATGTCTCATATACAGCCATTGAGGGTTATCCGCTCCAAAATAGCTGTTATAATCTGAATGGAAGAACCATAAATGATTCAATTGAAATCACTTCTGAAAATGCAACAGGAAATGAACACAGAATAAACTACAACATTAGGGGGACTAACAGCCCACACACCTGAAGGTTTAGAATTGAAGACTTGGGCATTTCCCCTTACAACCATCCTACTGTATGCGTAACAGCTACTTTAAGATGCTGAGAACAGTATTCATAAAATTGACCTTCACTGATTTTAGAAGAGTTTTTTGCATCATTTCAGGTATAAGGTAACCAAACACATCCAACTGCATCCGACATAACTGAAACTTGGTAAAAGAGTCTCTCTCTCCCCCCCTCTCTCCTCTCAAAGAGGTTAAGTATTCATATCTTCCCTATAAAGGAGATATAGTATAGTACATAGCACTTATCTAGTTATAGCCTTCCTAGTAAAACTGTGTTAAATAAAAACTTAAAATCTAATGCCACCAAATGTTGGATCCACAGCTTGCTTTGTGGTTTTTTTTCCTTTATGAAGAAACAATGCCAGAGAAAAAAAAAAATCTTTTTTTTTTACAGAAAACTAATGGAATTCTATAAAACCAGAACAAATCGAACTCCCAAAACACATGACAATTACTTCTAGAAACAAGGGACTAGCAAAAGACAGTATACTAACTAGAATAATTGTTGTGGTTAAATAGGATATTTTAGGTTTATTTGGAATGCCAACAACATTTTGTATTGTTTTCTTCTCTTTGCCTACATATAACAGATTTTTTTTCTTCCATTAGGTACCACTAGGTTTTAAATTTTTTTTTTCATAATCACTTCAGAACAATATAGAGGAGATATGAGAAGCAGGTGTGTACTTTATGTAGTAAACTGAAATATCAGATACTATGAGCAAGATAGCATCTAATTATATATTAAGTATTGCCTGAGGGATCTGCAAGGAAGAAGTTATTCTGTTGATGTAAACATGTGCAACTGGCATCAATCCTAAAGACATGCCATAGGTATGAAGGTGTTTATCAATACTGTTGTCCCATCAACGTGGATAGAATCAGTGTATGACCAATGACCTCCTACTGTGAGAAATAGCTGCAATTTACTTACTTTGCCATAAGGAAAAGGCCTTACCCTTTCCAGATAACGTACCCTGCTGCTTCTCATACAGAAAAACATCCTCAAGAAGCCAGTCATTAAAACATAGTAATGCAACTGTAATAGTTTGAGTAGGTTTAACTGTTTTCTTTTCCTTTCCCAGATATACTGCTGAAGATGTGTATCTTCCTTTTGACAGACACAACATAGGACAAAAAAATTTTAACAGAAATTTGACTTTTCCACTAGTCGTGGTGCTCGTCTTTTTTAATTGGCTGACTATCAGAACTGAGTTTTGCAAACAGGCATCTTTTGGTTTTTTAAACTGTTTTTTTCAAACTATATTAATTTTTATCATCCCAATTATTTTTTGTGTGATGCATACAGTGTATCAAAGAGGATTAGTTTGACACAAAATGTAAAATATTTCCTATTTTTTAAGAAGATAAAAGTAATCCTTCAAGTTACATTTTTTCCTGAATATTTCGGTAGAGTATTTATTGTCACTGCAGTAGCCTACTATGAATTTATATTTGTACAGGAAATTTTTGGTAATGAAGGATTTTACTCAAATAATGCCTAATAAACAGAAACATGAATAAACTAAAAGTTGAAAAGACATGTTATTGTATAAAACAACTGAGAGAAAATAATGTTTCATTAACAATTGTTAATGACGCCTCCTCTCCTTGACGTTATTGATACTTTTTTATTCAAACCTGCATTGAGTTAGTTATATTCCAAAATCTGGAAATCTGATTAAGAATCCCCTAATACAGGTCTTGCATTTACTGACAAACAGAAAGAAAAGATGGCTGCACTGAGTCCTTAGCTAAACCCAGACAACAGGATACAATACATGAGGTTGGGAGCAGCCTGATGGTTGTGAATCCAAGTTAAGATTAGGAGTTGATGGTTGTGGCTCCTTTGGTGATAAGTTTGTACAATGCTGCAATAGTGTGCTTTCTTTCTTTCTTTCAATTTTAGTTCTTCTGTTCAGAGTAGTATATGTTATATATGTGTATAATAGAGGATAATATCAACCTCGTTCAATCCCCAATACTTGTAGAGAGAAAAAAAAATAATGACAAAGGTCTCTTCTCCTGCATTGTGGGGAAAGTCTAACCATAGCTTAAAAACAATATTCATCCTGAGAAGCCATCATTTTGATAAGCATTTCCGCTATCACTCATATGGGGAACTTTATTAAAAGCAATCCTATTCAGTACCTATTCAAACAACAATAGTGGAGGGATGGGTTTCACAGCAAACAGCAAATTAGTAACAAGCAATCCTATGAACCCCGGAACAAATGAGGCCTATTTTCCTGTATGTTTACAACCTGTAATTGACTGCAGGCTCTGATTTCCTACAGTTGGATACTTTTTAAGACCATGTTGATCCTCTACATTTAATATGGTAGGAGAGGACATGGTATCTGTTCCCACCATTGGGACATTTATAGGGTCTCTGTCTTCTAATGATCACCTATATTCATAAACCTTTTGAAACTTATGTTTGATGCTCCTGTCTCTCTGAGAAATTTGGTTGACCTCAGCCCCCAAATTAAAAAGTTATACACGGATGAACAACAGATATCTTGTTTCCTGAGCCTCAAAAACTGCAGAGCCCTCTTCAGTGCCCTCAGGAACTGCTCACACTCTTTCAAATCCCTCACTTCCATAATTTGTCTGCTGCCACTAGTTTCTGCAAATAAAAACAAAACAAGCTATAACAAAACAAAACCCTTTATGAAGTCTTTGCAGCACCTATTCCCCCTATTCTCACCAACAAGTCCTCACAAAGGCCTTGGGAATATTGGATATTCTTCTCCTTCTCCTTGGTGCTGAGTCCCATATTCAGATTTTAATACTGTACAGCACTCAGCCAGGCAAATTATCAAATCAAATTACAGTGGCTTACCAATTTACCTCCCATCAGCTCTAAAGCAATACCTTGTTAACCTGCTATAACTGTGTTGTGTGTCTGAACTGAACACATATGAGTGAAGGTTATTTCAGAAAGAAAGGACAGACTGAAAGAGCAGCTTATATCCACAAGGAAAAAAACAGGGTAGACATTTGAGCAAACTGTTTAACTTTAAAGGCAATTAGGCAATGGAATGACTTGCCTGAGGAGGTACTTTAGACAATGTAATGAGAAGTGCTTAAAATAGAATAAACTATTTGCGAGACAGATACAGATGTAAATAATCCTCCATGTTTTGAACTAGATGAATCAGGAGAGGTCTCTTTTCTATTCAAATGTCTGACTATAAAAATTCTATTCTCTTTCCTTGGGAACAGCTTTCAAACTTATGACTGTTTACACCTGTTCTGAATACTAAAGTGAAACTGCAATCCAAAAGGCAGTTTAACCTCAGTGTATCATTATAAAGTAGATTTATTCATAACATGCATCTATGAAAAACTTCCAGCAAAAAAGGCCTTAGTCAGGGAGATGCACATTGTTGCAAAAATGGATTGTTTCTCTAAGTGCTTATATGGCCCCATCGCTATAGTATCCAAGCGCCTTACAAACATTAATGAATGTATTCTCACAACACTCCTGGGAGATAGAGATAGTATTATTAGCTAATGCACAAAGAGTAGCTTGTCCAAAGTCACACAGAAA
This sequence comes from Harpia harpyja, assembly GCF_026419915.1. Classification (NCBI taxonomy): domain Eukaryota; kingdom Metazoa; phylum Chordata; class Aves; order Accipitriformes; family Accipitridae; genus Harpia; species Harpia harpyja. The sequence goes on from NC_068945.1 coordinate 51,998,650, forward strand.
GTCTGTGGCACAGCCAAGACTCAAAACTGTGATTTCCTGCCCACTGCTGTAACCATGACTATATTCTCCTGTCCATATACAGCATTTCAAAATATGTTACATATAACCTCAGATCTTCACACAATAAGCCTTTCTGTTCAGCTGTAGATCCAACCGCTGACTTAATAAATAAAAATAACTTTGTTTATCGGGAAGCTTCATTACGGCAACAAATTTGCAGGTTACTGAAACAATGACAGTTATATGGGCCATAACTGGTTCTGATATATGAGAGCAGTGAAAAAGAATTCCCTGATCATCACATTCAGAACAGGAGGCATCATATCCAGAACATGATTTCGATACCAAAATATTTTCCTTCAGATAATGTAAAGTGTTACATTATACAGAGAAGTCTGGTTTTGAGAAAAAAAACAAAAACAAAACCAAAAACCAACGGCTAGCTGTATTCCCTGCATAGTTCCTTTTGGATAAACTATTTCTGTAATAAGACATATACAGTATTTTCAATTTTAATGAGGTCAAATCTGGAGGGACAACTGCAGTAAGTGTATTTACCCCTGAATATCAGAGAACAGAATCTGGCTTATAAAGTTAATATTATAATCATGCAAATATATGATATTTATAAATATATATGGATTTGCCATCGTTCAGATTCATTTTAATGAATTCAGAGATCTGATCAAATGATAACAGGATTCTTCTGAATCAGGAACACAGCAATTTGTCTTTCATTTTGCCAGGGGTGAAGCATAGGCATTACATTTTTCCTCAAATGCTAAACAATTAAAAAAGAGAAAATAGAGGACAACTGCATAAATAATGGAAAAGGATATGAAGGGGTAGTAGGTCACAAAGTGACTAGTGATCCGAAAAATACAATATCGTTGCAATGAAGTGACATATAATTTTGGAATTCATTGGCAGAAACAAAAGACAAGGTAAGTAGTGTCTCCTGAACTTCACTCCTGAAGTTCCAATAACAGCACTTTTCTCAGTTTGTGGCTTCATGTTTTAAGAAAGAAGTAAACAAATTAGACCTGGTTTTAATTAGAGCTACCAGTATAGCAAAGGGGATTTACATTAGATGCTAATTGAAAAGAGTCCAGCTATCAGGATAGTTAAATGATGGAGCAGATTATCTTTGATAGGGAATCCACATCTCAACATGTGTTTAAGAACAAGTTAAATAAATATCCATTAGGGGCGATCCTAATTCACATAAGAGGATAGACTAGATTGTGTCCTCAGATCCATTTGTCTAACACATATATTTAATCACTGTACAAATGGTACAAAGTTATTCAGATCACTTATTCTCCAAGAACCCCTATTCTAGAATCCCTTATTCCCTCCTCTTTCTCTCCCACTCTCCCCACCTCTCTTTCTCTCTTACTCTTACTCTTTCCCTTTTTCTTTCTTCCTCCCTCCTTCCCCCATCAGCTCTCTCTCTCCCTTTATGTCTTTCTCTTTCTTCCGTCATCCTTTCATCCCTTCCTCCGTTCTTTCTATATGCTTTTAAAGTGACATAACCCTAGTGGGACTGGAAATTCCTGAGGTGTCTACCTTTAGCAACCTTATCATGTTAAGGAACGTCCTATTCTGAGGGACCAGATACCTGTTCCCTATAAGACTACATAAAGATCCAAATTTAGATAAGATGTGATTTAAGTTCCTATCATACCTTCACTACAGGACCAGAAAACTGCAATGCCTTGGTACTTCTGGGTAATTTTTATTATCATTTTTATTACCATTGCATAATAGAAAAATCATGAAGGTAGACTGTACATTAGCAAAGTTATCAGATTACAGAAACAGAGACTCTTGCTGTTAAAGAGCTTAGGTGCTCAGTTAGGTTGCAGAAATAGCTTTTAATTTTCTCTGATTCTCCCAAGTCCAGGGCAAGGGTTTTTTGCCTGCTACTGTAAGCGATGTGCTTACGTTTGCACATGCAAAAAACCATACTCTGATTCAATATGGTAAGTATAGATCATTCTGTTTCATAAAAGCCAAACGAATGTCACATAAAAGACAGCAAACTGGTGTCCTGTACCATCAGTTTGTCTCCTTTCATTTCTTTTGAGACTGTTGAAACAGGGACTGGATAGAGATAACTGGAACTGCACTCAAAAGAATAATAGGATTAAATAGTTCCTAGTTCCAGGTGGGATGCAGCGTTTAAACAGTCAAACAGGAGTGGAGGAAATGTTTCTAATGAAGGACTAAAGGAAGACTTTAAACTTGGAGCACCCTCTTGGAGATATAATCCCCTCTGGAACGGCTTTGTAAAAATGAGATCAGACCATGCTATCTGGTTAGAACAGGTTACTGTATTCTTTATTCTACTTTGTCCCCAGAGATATACAGCTGATTGGGAGAAACTATTCAGTTATCTGAAATTGTACAAAAGCCATAATAGTATCAACAACTGTATTTTCACTATGTGAAATGGCACCCTACATACCTGCCACTATGAAGGAGTATGGCCCCTTATACAACCAATTCCTATTCACTGCAGTACAGTTTAGTAGAATGGCTATATTTATGTGCAGTTTAGAAGTTACTGTATAAAGGATTCATTAAAAAAAATGCACTGTTTGGCAACTCCAGAAGTGCACGCATGGAGCAAAGTCCTCACTCAAGGAGAAAATGAACCTCTGCCTAGAATGTGTAGGAACCTGCAGGATGCTTTTCAAAAAATCTGGAAAGAAAGACTACTGAAGATAAAAGCGGGTACCAGAGAGCCCACTTACAAGATGTTAGCAAGGGCCCTCTACTGTGAAGTTTGTGGAGTGCCTGGCCAAACACTAATGAAGAAAGCCACAGGAATCCCATACTGGAAACTGAAAGTTAAGCTGCTAAATATGAACATATGGAGCTAGGCAAGCTGTAGGAGTCCCAGCTAGTTGTGATGGTTTAGACAATAGTACTTGTCATTCCTCATAGGAAGATGAAATCAAAAAAAAGGAGTCTTAGAACTGTATCAGTTAAAATGGATGGCTTCACTTAAAATGGACAACCACCACTGACATAACCAGCAAAGGGGATGATGATGACTCAGTGAACAAAAAAATCATAAAGTGTTACTTGACATTTGGTCATGAGCAGCATTGTGCTAATTTTACCAGGAGCTAACAGATAGTCAACAACATATAGAGGTAAGATCTTAGAGAATGGCACAAGCAAAGCAAATTCATTCTCTCCTGTGAAAGGTCTTATTTTCATTGACTGCATTAATCTCCAGTCTGGCAAATGAATTCTAAAAGACAGTCAGAAATCTAGTTGTGGGGTGTTTTTTTGTTGGAGTTATGGGGGTTTTGGGGGTTTGGTTTTTATTTTTGGTTAGTTGGTTTGGTTTGTTCTGTGTCTGTGCTTGACTACGGGGAAGCACACAGTTTTTCTGACTTCCACTCCAAAAACAAGAGCCTAATGAATGGGAAAAATCTGGGGAATTACTCGTAATTATCACACAGAAGCTCAGTGAAAACATGAGACTGCCTCACGTAGCCTCATTTCACTAGGAAACACAGATAATTTCCTCTAATTTCACAGAATCACGGAATCACAGAATAGTTGAGGTTAGAAGGAACTTCTGGAGATCATCTAGTCAAATGTCCCTGCTCAGAGCAGGGTCAACTGGTGATGCAGGTCACTCAGGACTGTTCCTCTGTCAGGATGTGGATGGCCACAACTTTGGTGAATAACCTGTTCCAATGTTCAATCACCCTTACAGTTAAAAAAAAAAAATTTCCTATGTTTAAATGGAATTTCTTGTATTTCAATTTACGCCCATTGTCTCTTGTCCCATCATAATAATTTAGCGAAAACTTAACTACAGCTTCAGCAAAATGGAAGAAATCAAAGTTGATAGCAAAACTTTATGTGAGTCAAATTGTTGAGTCTGTCTTGAAAGGAAGGATAATTCATATCACATCTAGTATTAATTTCAGTGAATTTAAAAAAAAAATTAATTGCACTGTCAATGATTAAAGAGTCATAATTATGTTCATGTGCAGTAATATATATTTAATGACATAGTTTAGTCTACAGGAAGAAGTACAATAACAAAATAACTGGTGATATTCTCAGGAAAATAATGTCTATCCAGCTGTTTCCATGAAGATGGTGCTACTACGTCTTGTCAGATACACCCTAAGGAAATTAGTAAGTAATTCAGTCACAATATGGGAACACAACTGGAACCCAACAGACGTAGAACTATGCATCTCATATTCATGTGCTAAGCATACAGACTAAACTATTATGATCCAGTTTTCCACCTGCACCACAGTGGATGTGGAACGGCAAATAGTTCAAATTGAAGCAAAGAAGTAGGACAAAGAAATAATGCAATAACACGACCCTCCAGTTGCAACACAGGCTACACCATAACAGTAAGTAAATCCAAAGAAATCATATTAAACCTGCACATAACATATTTAGATGAAGTTTTATTGTAGTCCACCCTTTTTTTTCATTATAAGCTGATGGGCTTTGATAAATTAAAACAAATACTGAAGAAATTAAAATATATTCAAAAGAAGAAACTGAGCCCATAGTTCAGACTGAGAACAAAAAAAAAGTTAGAACTAACCAGAATATTGAAAAAATATGTTATTGGGTTGGTCACCTACTTTCTCAGTTAATTTTGCATTCCTTGTATTTCAGTTATCTTTGGTATATAGGTCCAGTTATATGATCTTGCCTCTTGTGGTTGTATGAAAAGGTTCAGTATGCACAGACAAGAATTTTCATAGAAAGGCAAGTGATATGCAATGGTAGGGAGCTCCCGGGAATAGCTAAACTGGAATAAAGTCTTCTGAAAGATAAAGACAACTTAGAAAAGTCTAGTGCCTATCTGCTCCCAAACCTACTGTGAGACCACTTGAGAAACAAGGTGAAGATTGTGAGGCTTTTCTGTCCCACTTATACTAGAAAAATAAAGATTTTTAAGCCTGGAATATGCAACAGCTACATTGTTACAGAATATAGCATATTTAGTTACAGTGAGTATGTATAGTTATAGTTTACTTCTTGTATTAAAACACGAGTTGCAGGACCATCTTTAGTTTACCTGTTTCTGATCCTGCCACTATTAAAGTAAGATTATTTTTTTTTCTCTTTGACAAAAGTTAATGGTTTGTGTTTAGGAATTTAATAAATATGTTGCATTCAATATGGTGAGAATGAATGAATGAGATTCATAACATTGAAAGTCTCAAATCACATGACAGACAACAGTTCGCATACATTTCTTACAGTCAGGTAATCGAACTAACTGAAACAGGACCCTTGATCTATATTATTAAGTATTTGCAGTTGACACTGGCTCAACCATCATGGTTTAAGCCCAGCTGGTAACAAAGCACCACGCAGCCGCTTGCTCACTCCTCCCCCCTGGCCCCAGTGCGTTGAGGAGGAGAAAACACAAAGAAAAGCTCATGGGCTGAGACAAGGACAGGGAGGGATCACTCACCGATCATGGTCATGGGCAAAAGACAGGCTCAACTTTGGGGAATAAACAAAATCAATTTAATTTACTACAAATCAAAACAAAACAAGGATATTAGGAAGTAAAACTAAACCTTAAATCATCTTCCCCCACCCCTCCCTTCTTCCTAGGCTTAACTTTAATCCTTATTTTCTCTACCTCCTTCCCCCAGCAGCGCAGGGGGATGGGGTATGGGGGTTGGGGTCAGTTCTCCACACCTTGTCTCTGCCGCTCCTTCCTCCTCAGGGGGAGGACGACTCACTCCTCCCCTGCTCCACCGTGGGGTCCCTCCCACGGGAGACAGTCTTTCATGAAATTCTGCAATGTGAGTCCTTCCTACGGGCTGCAGTTCCTCACAAACTTCCCTGGCGTGGGTCCTTTCTGTGGGCTGATCTTGTCACACACTGCTCCAGCGCGGGCTTTCCCGTGGAGTCACGGCCATCTTCGGGGGCCTCCGCTCCCCCGCTCCCCTCCATGGGCTGGGGGGGGACAGCCTGCCACCTCACCACGGGCTGCGGGGGCATCAACCTCTTCCCCGCTCCTCCTCCCCTCCTTCCTCACTGACCTGGTGTCTGCAGAGGGGTTCCTCTCACATCCCACTCCCCTACTCACTGCAGGTTCCCCCCCTTAACTCTGTTCTCCCACAGGTGTTACCACTGTCACTGACGGGCTCGGCCTGGGCCAGAGGCGGGTCCCACTCGGAGCTGGGGAAGCTTCTGGCAGCTTCTCACAGGAGCCGGCCCTGCGGCCTCTCCCCCACTACCAAAACCCCGCCACACAAACCCAAAACAGTCAACATCAAACTAGAGAAGAACCATAAAACACCATTCCTGTTCAACTGTGACTGGGATCTGTACTGTCCTTGATTTGCATCTTGGTAAAAAGAGAAAGTGATGGCTATAGCTGTCCGCAAATTAGGAAAGGGTTGCTTCCTTGGAGTTACTGATGCAGTCACAAATTTCTGGCAAAGTTACTTCAGCAATTAATCATGGCTATATAATGGCAAGCTTTGAATGACAGCCAGAAGGACTTGGTTCTAACAAATAATAATTTTAAGTGGGGTCTTGCTCTTATTTCTGACATAGGAAATGGTTTCCAACGGAAGAGGGTGACAGAAGCGGTGTTGTTCAGCGTAACAGTAGCATGCAATACTAGCCAACACATGTATCTACAGGCCAGCATGGCAAAGGTATTTCTTCCATGGGTTTCCATGTCCACAGAAATGATACTGCAGTCAACTCCACATGAATCCTGGCAATAAGCTAAGTAGATAATATAATCTTGCTCCAAAACTTTATATAGTATTTATCTTACATGTGCAGTATGAACATGACGAGTACCTGACTCTAAGAAACAGAGATTTTCAAAACACTGACAAAAGCCTGAACTAAGACCATTAACAGTAAATATTGCTAAAACTGGAGGTTTAAGGCAACATTTTAATGCCAGTGGCATCATGGTCCTGTCTCAAACATAACAATTTGACATCTTGTTCATACAGCAGTTCCTGAAGGGCTTATATATTTAAGAGTAACTCTAGATTACATTCTAACCAACAGGGCTATTTCACCATGGTAATTAGGAAGAATTTTTAAAGTAAATGCTCACTTTATGGGAATAGTAGCTAAACAATGCAAGGATCAGCACTGCTGATTTGTCAGAGAGTTGGTACATATTGTGTACTTGTAGGATTATTCTTTTTTCTGCTTCTTCTCATTCTCTTATTTAAAAAACACCTTCTTCCTTATAAAGTGCATCTGACTTAGAACTGTACCTGCAATTGCTAGCAAAACTTAAGCAGTTTCAGCTTTAAAAGCCACAGCTTTCCAGTGGCTGGATAGCCACAGCTATCCAGGAGTGGTCCAACAACATACATAGCTGAAAATGTTAGATTTCTTCTAAATGTACATCCATTTTATGTTGCTTTTAAAGATGATTTCTTAGATGTCTCTCTGCTTAGCCCAAGGATTTTAAGTGGCCAGAAGATGAATAAAATAGAATTCTGTGAAATCTAATTGAGATCTCAGAGTTCTGTAAGTATATTGCATCATTAAGATTTCTTAAACATACAGCTGGCATTTTGCATAAATGCAAGTTTAGCTCTGTAATGAGTGAATGGCTTTATTTTTAAATATCAGACAATTGACTGAGTCTGAATTTAGGTAATATATTACTTTATGGAATGGTTAGGAATTGCAGCATTATTTAAAATTTGAAAAGACAAAGACATGAAACTTTCATTTAGAAGGTTATAGTTATGGCACATGGAAAACAACACATTATTAGAAATATTTCAATAACTAATCCTTTATAAATAGTGATATCAACAGAACTGCAACTTTCATTCAGGAATTGCAAATATACAAGGCCAAATTTTGTTCTAAAATCTGTTTTTGAATTAGCTCCTGCTGAAGCTTAAGAGAAGATGGGCCCATGTACTAAGCAGAGAACCTGGTCACACAAGGTGTGATGATAGCTATTTATTTTAAACATATTCAGGACAATTTGAGCTCAGACACTGAACACACTATAAGCCATTTAAGGCCACAGAGAGAGCTAGTAGCAGAGTTAGATTAAAATTCTTTCTGTCCCTGCCCATCAAGACATCATTCCTGGTCATCATTAGATCATTTTCTCTAATTATAATAAAAAAGCCTTCCTTGTCCTTAATAAGCATATCCTCACATTTATATGTGTTAAACTACTGAATTTAGCATTTATTTGCAAGAGTATTTCTCACGTTTATCTCCAGAGCAAAGTTTGTTTGTTTGACAGGTTTGTTTGCTTGTCTTCTAAACTGAGAAACATATGTATAGCATATGAAAAGTGAAAAGATCAATAGGATTTTCAAAGTTCACTCGAAATATCAGAGATTAAATTCCTAATGAGTCAACAGGTTAAGGAAAATTAGAGCAAAGTGTTAATTGCATCTTTGTAATTCTTCTGGTTTTGTTTTTTTTTTCAATTAAAGCTTAATAGTTTGAGCTTTTCATCACTGCAGAGTAACATAACAGATTAAAATCATATTGTATGACATCCCAAAACAAGGGATTTGCAGGGAAGTTGAGGGACAATATCACATCATGCTATAAATTAATGCAACAAATTAAAGACAAAAAAGAGAGAGAGAAACAAAGCGAAACAATACCTAATATCTTAGTTTGCTTCCTATCCTAATCATTGAAGCAGAAACCTTTATAGAGAGGACTTCATCACAGCTTTCCTAAAGGACAGGTTTGCAGGACCTCAGAGGATGTAGTGTATTCCATAAGGAAGAAGAACACTACAAATAATTGTTTATAATCAATAAGATTTATTATAAATGCACTTTTTAAAACTTTTAACTGATCATTTCTATATAATGATTATATACCCCTTGCACATACGTTATTATTGAAGCAATCCATGCTTCTTAGTGCTGCCATGAGCTGTCCTTTCAGCACCACAACCTACCACAGCACTAGCAATGGTTGTACTACTTAATTCCTCGAATTAACTCCAGCAGTTAATTACCTTACGAAACAAGAAGAGTGCTGCACTCGTTTTCAGACTCTAAAGCTTATATGTTTAAAGACACAAGTTAAACTATTCAAAATGAGATCTGAGTTACACATATGTAAAAGTAGTCATTTACAATGAGCTAGAAACACTGATAATTTTATAAACCACTGGTTTTATAGGAGACAACAAAGAAATTCCTTTAAGACTATCTATTTGTTAAATCTATATGTGTTTGCAAATCCTGTCAGAGTTGCAAAGCGAGAACTCATTTCAGCTCAACAACTGAAGATGCATAATAAAATACCTTTAAACAGCCAACTAATTACACCAAATCCCACATTATAAAAATTCATTATATAAGTGAAAAGTGTAGATGGTGTTTTCCTTCCAAAACTTTAAGTGTCTATGGGACAGAAAATTCCTTTTCTGTAAGCACTAATAAGACCATCTGCAACATCTTTGACATGCTGCAGGACCATGGTTCTTAGTGAATAGAAGAAAATGGAAAAAATACTCTTAGACAGTAAATATACTACCTTTTTTTTCTTCTTTTTTTTTTGGGGGGGGGGGGTGTCAACTATGCACATACATGACAAGAAGAGATTAAAAAGTCCAGGTTTAAAACCAGTGCTAACTACGCATTAAGACTCTATCTTGACCATAGAAATAGTTCCAAAGTTATTGCCTTCTTCTGTTGAATGTTTGTACCTATAAACACTCCTGCAAATTTCAGATAAAATTGAAGTATAGTAGTTCGGAAGAAATTATGTTTACTCCCTGTTGATATAACAAAGAGATTCTTCATGCCGGAAAGTTCAGAACTCCACCTTGTGGTGATAATTTTAACTATATGTTGAAAACAACTGGGGAGACTAAAAGGAACACTGAGATGCAATCAGGGAAAGCAAGAGAAATTCAGGTCTGAACTACGGTGAATAAATTCTGTGGAAATTCATTTGGAAAAGCATGCAAATTCACTTAAGAAATCTGAGGTAAACCAAAACCATAGAATGTTTTATTTATTTTGGGAATGAATTTGCAGAACAATGTAATGCATAATATTCACTGTGAAGATAGATAGGCTTCCATTACTGCTCAAAGTTAGCACATACCTATATTTACTGTGACCACCCTATGGATTCCTTTAGCTTTCTTCTAGCAACAAATGCTAAACATTCTGCTGGACTTGAATTGTTTAAGGAAATGCAGACTGACCATCTCCCACCACAGACTGCAATAGATAGCAGATAATCAACAACACAAATTCCATCATTCAGTGTTCCTCTATGAAAAGCAAATACTCTGCTAGTAAATATCCATCCCCTTTTATTACTAAAACAATATGAAGGGAACAGAGGATCTAAGGCCCTGGAAATTTTCTCCAACTTAAAATAAAATGATCATAAAATCAGGCTGATGCACAGAAGCTGAAAAATGCATATACGTATATAAAAGAAGTGTCAGACACCACCATTTTCTTTCCATGGTTATGAAAAAAAGGCAAAAAATTTGATATTTTCACTTATGATGTGGTATTTTAATTTTTCATTAGACTATAGAATAGGAGGTTTAAGGGTGACAAGTTGGCTGAGCAAGTTAATGCATTGATTTATTTGTTTGTTTATTTTGGGGCAAGCACAACAGATTTTGGGGCTCCCTTCCTTTCACTATACTGCCAAGTTGTAATTGAGCATCATATGCTCCACTGCTGATGGGTCTTTGTAGAAAACATAAATTGAATTAGCTCAGTTATTAAAAAAATAAGCCAAAATACTACAAATTTGTCTACTAATACTGTTTTGTTTGATGGTTTACAGTATTAGTTTAATGAGTTAATTTACATGGAAGAATCACTATCTTGCCACCAAAAGTCTTTTTCTGAAGAAAAGGCCACTATTTGAACCTCTCCAGTCACAGAAATGCTCGAGGTAAAAAACAATGAATCTAGCCCACCAGGGATCCTCAGCTTTTCAGTGTAAGTACCAAACCCCCATTCCTGGTCAGACATGCCTTCATTACTGGAAGTACCAGTGTGTTGCAAGAGATATGAATAGCTTTACATATCATCACATACAAATGGAAGGAGGAGACATCATTAACTATTCCTTTGTGTGCATGTCTAAGCCCTCATACACCATAAGGAGTCTCCTGCAGAAGGAGAATACAGATAGCAAAGGAAAGACACTCTGCCAATCTTCTTACAGAAGACATTAGAAATAGAGTCTTAAAAAAAGTCTTCCTGTGTTTACTGTACATCAATTCATTGCCCCCTAACAGCTCACACTAAAAACAATGTCTGCACGGAAGTGCTGTGCACCCCTGGAGTAGCTATTATTTCAGAAGACCACTGTGTAAAGCTTAAAAAACAACGACCAAATCTTTTCCACTAATAAATTAGTTCATACCTGTCCCTGAAATATACCCTCATGGAACACCATGTGAATAGATTCTTTAAAATGAATCCATTACTATTAATAAATGTACACAAATCACACATACAACCCACATATACACCGGTACATATCTATTCTGACATGAAACTAGTAGCAAAAGCAATAAATAGCTTGCTTACAGGGGTTGCATACAATTATAAACAGTCAGGTCATGAGAGAAAGAAAGTTATATCCACCAAAGGAGAGTCAAATGTATAGAGCAGCTATAAAGAATAGTAAGCTTTTATTAGTTTTTAGCATGGCTGCCTCTTAATGAAATGTTGCTACCATTATTCTGTGCTGCACAAACAAAGCAACAAGAATGAAGGCCTGCCAAACAAATGCACGCAATTGCAGCAGAAGTCTGCAAGACAATAAAGGTTTTAGTAGAAGGAATTAAATACTTTTCTTATCTTCCTTTTGTTCCTATAATGACCAATGCAGCCTACCTTGAAGCAGCTGATTTAAAATTGAGCTCAGTGTTATTGAATTATTCAGAATTACTGAAACATAATAGACATTAGGCAAAATTGGCAGGCACAAAAGCACATCATACCAACACTTCTCCAAACTCCAATCATGTAAATTTTCACTTTTATGTACATCAGTTACCAGGGTCATAAAAGGTTTCTTAGACCCCCTCTCCTTTCAGTCTCATCTTTTCCCCAGCAGGAAGCCTCCCTCTCTCTGTTGCCCCCAGATTCGTACTGCTAACCTGTCCACAGAGCTCTCCTCACAACAGCAAAGTAGACAGAAGTTTCCTTTGGGACTTCCACATGTCTGTAACTTATTTTCTGAATTTCCAAGTTCAAAAATCACCAGATACCCATGTACCTTTTCTACATTTTACGCGGCATTCTCTCTGGTGGTAGAGAATAGCAAGTAAAGCCCTATACTGGGTTATTACCTTCTTGGCTGTGACGGGCTTACACAGCTTGTAAACGTACTATTTTTGTTTCAGTATTTCAAATGCTACTCTTAAGGATGGTTTATGTACGCACTGTGTCTGTGACAGTACTTACTTTTTATTACAATTTTTATGATACAATAAGTTCTAGAGAGGGAATCAATCCACTGGCAATAATTTAGGGCCAATTTCTAGGTGAGAAATTCTTTTCTCAACAAACTTAGCTTACATGCCTTTATCACTGCCAAATTCCTACACGATACAATAATCAGAGTTCATATAAGTGGTTGCTTTCATTGGTGTAATTGGGTATGGATTGTCTGTAATTATAGATTTTTCTTCAGCCCAGCAAGATTTTTTTCAGTTTCTCAGGGATTCCACTCACCTGCTAAGGACCAAGGAGCTCAGCTGAGCAGTGTCTAGGCACCTTCTACTGCGCTGGCCCCAAGTATCGCACCTGCTCTGGTACCATCACTTGCTGACTGCGAGATGCTACCTTTGCTCACTCTCTTTTTGCAAAGCCACCATTTATGCTGTACGCAGCACCATTAGCCAATGTTACTGACAATCCCTTGCATTAGGAAAAAATACAAAAGTAGTTAAAGAAAATATACTTTACAGTAGAAATTCCACTGAAAATTGAAAACAAACCGTTACAAAACTAAACAAAATAAGGTCCTGTAGGCAGAACTTTTGTTTCTTGAACAAAAGAAATTAAACAATTCTAAAAAGCAGATATATAAGGAAAGGATCTTAATAAGGCCTGTGCAATAAATTCCAAACAGTGTTTCTGGTGAAATACATACTGCTTTTACTTTTACATTTTTAGAGAAACTATATGGCTTTCTCAATGATCTTAAGTTGCATTGCCTACTAAAGTTCTTCAGCACTATCCTTGTTAGAATCTATATATTCTGTTGTGAACTACAGTGAACCACAAAGCAAGCCCACAACTTAGGACAATTAGCTCTATCAACACATAGGTTATTTGCACATGGTTATTCACCATTCTCAGGTAGTCAGGATAACCATTCACACTGATGAGATTTTTTTTAAGTAAGTAAAAGTCCAACACTTTCAATTTAATATTTGTAAGCATATACATGGAAAATTTATTAGAACATATGTGGCAATTCATATATGATGTTCGTTTTCCAAAGACCAGATGTTTCCATTTTATCAAATATTTCTGATATTTATGGCTACAGTCATAGGTACCTTTCCTTTCTGTGAAAAAATACAGGCAATAAAGCACAGAAACACACTAGACTGCTATTCCTAAAGCAGCTTCATTCAAAACCTGGAAACTTAGATGCTTTTCCTTTTAAAAGATGGTATCTCATCAGACCAACTTCTCACTTGGGTATGATCTCATTTCCAAGAAGCAGTAAGTATTCCTGCTTATGGATGACAACTTTAAAATGACTGATAATGTAGAATGGCTTTATTTAGAATTAAAAGAGCAATCACAGAAACCAACACACAGGTTAGCTATGACTTCACTTTTTAAGTATTTCAGAATTTTATATATAGATATATATACATACACACACTATATATGAATATACAAAGAGTGTTCTTTACAGAAATTTCAAGTATGTTTAAAACCAAGCCAAATTAAGTACCAACTGAATCCAAATATGATAATCAGATAATTTACTTCTTAATTTAGTAGTTTAATGTTGAAATAAATTAAGAAAATAATAACTTGTTTTAAAGATCATATTTTGATTGCAAATAATACAATTTATGACCAAAAGCATTACCATTCACCTGACTCAAAATTCGGTTTAATCTTATTATCTCTGGTTTCAAATATGTTACAGATACATGAACTGTAGAATATATTTTTAAAATAAAAGTAAATATGTCCCAGCTGAATTTCAATTTCCAAGAAAAACTAATTGCTCTTTTTCTTACTGGTTTGGTTAAGCTAATAGAATTTATGGGGGAAAAATGTGCCAATACTAAGTATAATGCTTTTTTTTTTGGTAGAAAATTACTGCGCATAGTACCACAAAGCCACATGTAATGCATAGAAAACCTTATTACTTCCAGGAAAGGAGGAGGAGGTACCAGAAAGTCATTTGAAAATGTCATGGGAAAGTGTAGTACTGATTGCTGCATTTATAGTAATTACAAAGGAAATGAAAATAAAAATCAGCTACAGACCTCAAACATTCAAAATATTCAAGGTGAAGGGATGAATCTACTTCTGAAAAGTTGTTTTCTGGCTTCTGACAAATTCCTATCATCTTCTCAATTCTTCTCACTACCGTATTATTCCTAACTTTACGTTATCCAAGATTTGCTCACAGGATTTTCGTAAGTTCCCAGCTCTGCAGTAAAAATAATTAGGCATAAAAAAACCCATATACTCTGGAGGGTAGTTGTCATCAGTCAATTGTGCAGGCACAATATAAGCATGACAACTGTTTACAATTTGGTGCATGGCTTAAAGCAGATGCAAACATTCCAATTGTGGTTGTTGGCAGAGGCAGGGTAATAGACAGTATCTAACATCTACTGCTGTTAGCAACGTGCCAAAACAGAATTCTGCACAAGAAAATGTTACAATTCTCTTTGGAAATACAGAATCCAAGGGAAATCAGGCTAGTAGGAAACAGCACTTATAAAATACATGTACTCATAAAAAATCTTCTGATTGTCGGGCTTATATTTATAAAAGGGTCATAAACAATGTTTTATTCACATTTCAATCATTTAAAAAAAAATCAATTTTCCACACTGCTTTAATAGCAGTGATACTGTGTTGATGTCCAATAGACACTATCTAAAATACCCACTACAGCATTAAAGCGTAACACAGAGGGAAATGTGGAATTTTGCACATCAGTGAACTAACTAACAATAGAAGACAACTTGGGAAATAATGGGATATAACTTCCCAGCTTTTATATGCCTTTTATGTATTCCTATTATTTAGAAGAGCACTTTAATGTAAAAAAACCCAAACTTTAGACAGACAATCCTAATTCATATTTTCAGATGAGAAGCTACAGGAAACTCAAATTCGTCCCAATATGGTACACAACTCTTAACCATTCAGCTGAATTACAGGAAGACAATTGAGGTTTCACATCTTAAAATGGGAAGTGGCAGGCTAACTGAAACAGTGCTAAAGATAGAAAGCTTACTGAGCCCTGAACTATAGAGCTCAGCATATAAGGTCTTCTCAGGAAAGTTGTACAAATAGGGTGATGTGAGAATAGAAGTGTACCCATGTCCTAGGTCAGTACCAGAATATCTCTAGCATAGGTTACAACACTACAGATAGAGTACTCTGTTGATTGAGACCTTTCTGATACGCATTTCTTGCCATTAGCCTACAGGCTCAAACACTGGCTGCTGGTTTATTTTCAAGGCACAGTAGTCAGTAGTCCCTAGCAATACTGAGACATAGAGTATCATTTATCATGCAAACTGCAACTAGGCAAATATCAGTAGTTTTTAAAAGCAATTTCTGCTTACACCATCAATTTTCTTACCCCATCAATTTATAGAGAACCTGGAAAGCAAGAAAAAAGAAAAGAAAATATCATGACAAATTATATAAGGGATTATAAAAAGCAAAGTCCACTTACTTTGTGGTTATTAGCCTGGATAACTTTGCCTAATGTTTTGGGGCAGATGTTTTAACTTGTAGAAATTAAAAAACATATTAATATAACCACTAAACCAGGGATCATTGTTAAGTCATGAAAGACAACATTTCTGAGTGGTAGGGATTTTCAGCCTAGAAGGGGGAAAATTTGGGGGTATGATGGCGGTTGACAAAATCATGGTGACTTGGGGGAAGTAGATAGGGACCAGTTTTTCCTTGTCTCTTCCAGTACAAGAACTTGGAAGTATCAAATGAAGCTAGCAACAGTCATGCTCTAGGGAAACAAAAGTATGTGGTTCTCAACACAAGTAGACCTGTGGAACACCTTGTGATGTTGTGGATAGATTCAAGAGCAGACAGGGCAACTATGCAGAAGAAAGTTTCATTGAGAGTTACTGATGTGACAAATCACATCATGCTCAGGAAAACTCCTAATCTAGGAAAAGCTGGAAGAGTTGTACTGGGAAATACTACATATGCTTGTCCTGTTTTCACTCCTCCTGAGCACTGACCTATGAGTGCTGTCGGAGACAGGATAGATGAGGAGATGGACCATTGTGCTGAACGCATATGGTCATTCTTAGGTTCTTACATTCTTGCTTAAAAGCATCTATTTTCTTTCCAATAAATAAGGGAATGAAATAAAAAAGCCCACAACATTTTCCTTAACACTTTACACTTGCATGTTATCACTTCAGTGGTGTCTATTCAACAGACTACATTTAAAGTCCTCCTGCTTATTCGTATTGGTTTAGGATGGCCATGACATTTTGTCAGTGCATTTTCACTTTTATCAGAAACACGACTGGTGTCATAATGGTCCATGTTGCAAGTCACTGACGTGCTTCCACGTGTTTCTTCTCACTATATATTTTCAATAGGTCTCTGATGTCCCTATAGGGAAAGCCTGATTGCCATCAAATTTCAGCAGCATGGAAGCCAATGGTGATTTCATCCTTAAGTACAACACTCATATCCTTTTGTGGCCTTTTGCAGTAAGCATCACACTAAAAAGAATTCTTGGCATTTAAAATCCAAGCCAATTTTTTACTGTCACTTCGACTCACCTTTGATAAATTAAAAACAGAGAGACCTTAAAGTAGTTGTAGCCCAAGATCAGATGTTGGCTTATGGTATATATCATAAATTATGTTTAGCTGACTCTTGTCATTATGAATGCAATGGAAGTTCCAGGGTGGTGCACAAAGGGTGTAAATCAGTTCAGTAAACAGATAAATCATTTTCTGTAATTTGAGGCATGCAATTTTGTATTATTGGAAATAACTAACATTGCTGGTATGTATTCTCTGATTTAACTCTTTGCTGGTTTTGATTTGAATGCAGAAGACCCTTTTGTGGAAGGCAGCTTTCAAAACATGCTGGTTTTGCATTTAGCCTGTCAGATAATCTACTTTCCAAGTTTTTAGCCATTGCTGACTTGAGGGTGCGATGTTACCAAGACAGAAATTTATTTTTTCGCCACTGCATAAGATGCAGCTTTTATTATTACTGTAACATTCACATCCTAGATTCCAAGAAATTTTACTTTTTAATAATCCTGAGAAATACAGAATGGGTTTATGATTAGTCAAAGGTCTGTTAAGCAGTTTTAGTTCACTTCTGTGTCCTCAAATTCAACAGATCATTTCCATGACTGAATTGTTTACAGTACTTCAAAGAGGATTTGTGAAATTTATACTTCACTTGCAAAGCATTAACCATACCTATAGATTGTTGTTAAAGAGGAAATACATTTCTGATTTCAACAAAAGTGATGTTTTAATATAATGGTACCAGCATTTAATATGTTAT
Organism: Harpia harpyja; assembly: GCF_026419915.1. Lineage (NCBI taxonomy): Eukaryota > Metazoa > Chordata > Aves > Accipitriformes > Accipitridae > Harpia > Harpia harpyja. The sequence continues at coordinate 52,016,424 of NC_068945.1, forward strand.
GCTGTTAACATTTCTTTCAAACATAATGTAAATGCTTTAAAAATGCTGTAAGAATAATGTAAACAGCATTTATGGAAATTAGAACAAAGTTACGTTTTATGTCATACATTTAGAGTAAACACGCATTGTAAAGATAAATGCATAAAGAATTTTCTTTCACAAAATGTCAAGCTTTTGTTATTAAAAAGAAAAGGTCATTTGGTATTTAAAATGTTTCTGTGCATGGATTCTATACTTTGGATGGACTGAATAAATTCGAATAGAGGTTTTCTAAAAGTTAACAAGAATATAAATAAATGTAAATAAATAAACTGGCCCATATTTTGCATTTTCCCCAGAGATACAACCCCCAAATACAGCAGAAAGGTGGCAATCTGAAAATACATTGTTATATATGCCAAACAGTGCTAATCATAAATGTTAAGTGCTTCAAAAATTGCTATGATTGAAAGTTTGTTGAAGACATTTGGGAACCCTTCTTCTTTGGTAAATTTAATTAAATTAGGAACATTAGACTTTCATAGTACAATAGAGGGAAATTTTATTATGAGGAAGCTCTCCGCAACAAGTTTATTTGGGAATACCATGTGTCAGATGGTACCTATTCAAATAATTTTATTCTTTAAACAGATCACATACATCCTTCCTCTATGGGTCATAATGAATAAGTAATAAATTATTTAAATATGCTTAATTTTTTATGGGTTTATTTGATTCATTTATACAGAGTGACTCAGAAGAAGAATCCAGAAGAATTCTCCCTAAACCAAGATTTAAACAACTAAAATTTAATTAAATCGATTTATTTTTTGGTAAGGCATACTGTAATCTAACCTCATTAGGATATCTGCCCATACCCATATTTCTAAGGTGATGGATTCCTTTACATCCATTGCTATCCTGGCTTAGGTCCACACTGCCTGTGTGTCTCTGAAGAAGATGAAAATATTAGACTTAATAGAAATTGTATTTGTTGTCATATAACCCATCTTTGTGTTTACAGCATTCATACTGGAATTGTGAGATGGGTTTCCATCTCTACTCTACTCAGAAATATTGAATCCCTGTCTCACAAGACATCCGTAGTAATCACCTTGTATGAAATACTTCCTATCTATTTTCTTGAAACTAGGCTACTGTGTAACCAGGAAAGCAAGCAATACTGATTCTAAAATAATAGTAGCTAAAAGCAGAAATGGGTTCGTTTGTTTAATGTCTAATGTTAAATGGATATGCATTCAAGGAATTGTATTTGGGACTGAATCTATAGCTCATGCAAACTCATTGCTCATACCATTAGACTAAAATGAGATCTCTTCTACTTTCTGTCCTAGTACCATGACTATTGCATCCTTTGTTAGCATACAGGTTCAACTTCAAGAAGAATCAGTTTAAGTACTCTTATCTGTGACACCTGCAGCCTGGTTATTAGACCACTTGTCAGAAATGCAGAAGATGAAATTTAATCTCCTTTCACCTACCAGACTATCTTAATCATTACCTATTATGCAAAAGACTAGTGTTGTATGTACTACCACTCCCAAAGAAAAGTAGGCAGATAGGATCTTCAGTGTATGGGAAGATATTTCTGATATTTTCCTATGGACTTCATGAAGAATGAACTAAATTACCTTCTGGATACACAGTCAAAAGGGAGCTGTCTGACTGAGAAAAACACAAACTCTGCCTACAAATCTTGAAAGTATAGTTAATGTATGTGGTTTATGTTATGCCATCTTCTAGAACTATTGATGGCAATGGATTCAGGTTGTTCAATAAGGACAATTGTAGATATGTACATGGAAAGTGGAAAGGGATTTTTTAAGTTCAATTTAATTTATTTAAAGAAGGAAAACATCATGAAAGAAAAAGAAAAGAGGAAATAAACCCATAGCTGATTTTAAATATAACCTACAAGTCAAGAATTGCAAATACACTGGTGTTATGTGAGCATAATAGGTTGTCTTTCTAAGAAGTGCTACGTTTCAAACACTTAACAAGTTAAAAACAACACAAGAAAGAAATTAAATTGTCAAAATTAATTACTTCTCCCAGCTATCCATTAGATAAAATCAATATCTATTTTCCATATGATCAGCTTAGAGAAAAAACAGCAAAACACAACAAATGTATTTGCAATTATTTGTGAATTTCTCAGGGTCCTGAGTACAATTTTCCCTCCTGGGGTTCAACCACCTGTGCTGAAGTTGAGTGCCGGTATAGCACAGCTGCATAGCCTCGGTTCAGACTGCTGCGAGAAGCAGTGGCCTCCCCGCTCCTTTGCTGAGAAGCTACATTTGAGCTCAGGCTCTTGCCCTTGCTTGCTGGCTGAGCTACAGTACTACCATGCTTGTGCCTGGTCATGTACCCTGCTGATCCAGACCCTGACCCTGACCCTGACCTAGGGACTTGCCTTCCCGGCTTGCATTTGCAAGGCTTGACCTGCCTCCTCACCCCAGACTTTGCTGGGGATCACTGCAGTGGGGCTGATCCTGGTTACTGCCACCAGACCTGATCCTGGTTACTGCCACCAGACCTGATCCTGACTTGCTGACCTGACTTCCCAGCTTGACCTGGGACATCCCTCATCACTTCAGTTTTGCCTGGTGCTCTAGACTCTCCTCTGACTCTGGTTAATGCAAGTGGACCTGCTCTGCTCACCTTGTTTGGGTATTGTAGGACTGGGCATTTGCTGGTGAGGTCACTGCTGCCCACCTCGCTGTCACACTCAGCTCCCAGCTTGCCTTTCCTCATGGAGCAGCCCATTCTTGCTGCTCCCTGATGTTACTGATAATCACTGGTTTTATAAACTAAATTAGGGAATGAACCCATATTCAGTCGTTTTCTTTTCCTACAAAGTCAATTTACTTTCCTACCTGTTAGAAGACACCATAAAAACTGAAAAGGTGATTTGGTTTCCAAGTAATGCAATCACTTATTAAGATTATTTGAAATAATGAATGGATTAATAACTAAAAGATCAAGTAAATAAATTACATTAAATTAGAATCAAATGAATGATACAGTGAAAGGATAGTTTAGAAATAATACTGAAATCACATGTGAAATTCTAGAATTCAAGGTTTTGGGGGGAGGAAATAGAAAAAGTATTTCACTCAACTGAGCATTTTCAATGGGAAATGTAGCTCAATAAAAGCAATATTGATTCAGTTACTAATAGCACCAAGAGGTATGTTTCTAGTCAGCTAAAGTAGACTAACTGCCAATCCAGTAGCTACATTTAAACACACCAAATAAAAATTCACTGGAAGTAAAGTATGGATAGTATCCTATAATGCAATTCAATACTAAAGTTCTTTTAAAGAAAAAAAAATGAAAATGCAAACTCCTAAGACAGGTAGGATAATATAATTAAAAGCATTGTTACTATATAAGGTGTAAAGCTCACAACTCCTCTCAGCATTGTCTTAAATGTGAAATATTTCTATTATTTCTAAAATAAGCACAGGATTTAAGAGAAGTTCATGGTTATCTAAACACTGCGCCTTGAATTTATGCACGGTTGACATACATAACCCTGGCTAACGACTGTTAAAATGACAGACTGAAGGAACTAGTTTTATACATACAGTATGATGGTTCTAACAGCAATGTAGGGTGTTTCAGGTATTACTGATTTGATGCGGGGTTAGTAAGAGAGAATCAAATGGTTTAAGTATATCACAACTCAATCATACATGATGTAAAATATGAAATTATAATGAGATAAAGTGAAAAAAGTTATAAACAGAGTTAGATGCAATTAGGGACCCTGTCATAAAATTCATTTTTTACAGTCAGAGCATTTCTGTAAATAAAATCCATAAACTTCAGAAGAGCTAATGTACAAAAGAGATATAATGGAAAGCATCATGTTTTTACTATTCAACTCAAAGTAAACTGGTACAAACAGGATTAATGTCACCAAACCTTCAGCTTTGCAAAGCTTAGATGCTTAGCCTCAGCTGCTCATCTAGAATCCCTCTAAGCTTAGAGGGAAGGCGGGCACCCTAGATGGTTTCACCCTCTGTTTGACTCCTACGTGAAGACACTTACCTCTCTCCTCCAAGTTTAAGTGCAGTCTAGATGTTTAGCTGTGCTTCTGTACGCGCAGTGGTCTAAGAACATAGATGAGGCAAAACTTGTAGGTAGAGATATAATATCATTATCTTTAGAGGACTAGTATTCTAATGCATTGGTCATTGGTTTAGAATGTTAGTATTACACAGTTAGTATTGCAGTTCGCTGGTGTTATCATGCCTCTGCTTTCATACATTCTCCACCTTAAGCTGGATCCCTGTTGGAAGCAGCTGAAGATGAGGTGAGTCACACTGAGTGAACGCACTGGTATGGAACTTCAAAGCACCAGTGCACATACTTGCAAAGGAAGACAACAACAACAACAGGAAAGTCCTTAATTCAATCTTCTTTGTAAATGCCCAGCAGTAATGTGTTCCATATTTTCTGGATTTTTCATGAATTTCATAGTTTGAAGTTTCCCTTCTGCATAAATTTAATTTTTAGCATTATTTAACCTCAACTATAAGGAGGTTTCATGCATTACGAAGTTAATATACTAACTTTAGATTCTAGATCTTGATATAAGAAGGAAAACAGGTTGGGTTTTTTTGGCCTCCGACACATACACAGTATTATTAATTTGATTTCACTTATTCTCAGTTTCTAAGATAGCAAGAGATGCTTGAGTATGATTGTCTGATACTGGAACCTTTCTCAAGAAAAATTAAATGTTTTCTTAATTTGGTTGTTTGCGCATGTTTTTTGAGCTTGTCTAAACAGTTAGGTATAGAAAGTAGCTCATAAGTACAGCCCAAACTGTAAGCTGACAGGGTGGGACCTGTCATTCAGCAAATGCTGAACACACTCAGCAGCTGCTAAGTCCTGTTTGCAGAGAACTGTGCCTGTGTTAATGAATCCTTCCTCTTACCTGATTCTCTAGATACCCCAAAGAGAACAAACTATGGGAACTGTGACATGATTAGCTTATTTTAAGATGAGGAAGCTTTCCTTAAAATTGAAATGTCTGCTTACACCAAGAACTGGCCATATTCTTAGTGGCTAAATATTTACGCATTGTGGTGGGTTGACCCTGGCTGGACACCAGGTGCCTATCAAAGCTGATCTATCACTCCGCTCCTCAACTGGACAGGGGAGAGAAAATACAACAAAAGACTCCTGGGTCAAGATAAGGGCAGGGAGAGATCACTCACCAATTACTGTCACAGGCAAAAAAAGACTCAACTTGGGGAAAGTAACTTATTGCCAATCCAGTCACAGTAGGGTAATGAGAAATAAAACCCAAATCTTAAAACACCTTCTCCCCCACCCCTCCCTTCTTCCCAGGCTCAACTTCCCTCTTGGTTTCTCTACCTCCTCTCCCCAAGTGGTGCAGGGGGATGAGGAATAGGGGTTGCAGTCAGTTCATCACACATTGTCTCTGATGCTCCTTCCTCCTCACACTCTTCCCCTGCTCCAGCGTGGGGTCCCTCCCATAGGAGACAGTCCTCCACGAACTTCTCCAGCATGGGTACTTCCCACAGGCTGCAGCTCTTCACGAACTGCTCCAGCGTGGGTCTCTTCCCCGGGCTGCAGTCCTTCAGGCACAGACTGCTCCAGCGTGGGTCCCCCGCAGGGGTCGCAAGTCCTGCCAGAAAACCTGCTCAAGCGTGGGCTCCTCTCTTCACGGGTCTGCAGGTCCTGCCAGGAGCCTGCTCCAGCACGGGCTTCCCACGGGGTCGCAGCCTCCTTCGGGCATCCCCCTGCTCCAGCATGGGGTCCTCCCCGGGCTGCAGGTGGATATCTGCTCCACTGTGGACCTCCATGGGCTGCAGGGGGACAGCCTGCCTCACCATGGTCTTCCCCACGGGCTGCAGGGGAATCTCTGCTCCGGCGCCTGGAGCATCTCCTCCCCCTCCTTCTGCACTGACCTGGGGGTCTGCAGGGCTGTTTCTTTTACAAGTTCTCACCCCTCTTTACCGACTGCTCCTGGTGCTGCACAGGGGTTTTTTCTCCCTTCTTAAATACATTATCCCAGAGGCACTACCACCATCACTGACTGGCTTGGCCTTGGCCAGCGGCAGGTCCATCCTGGAGCCGGCTGGCATTGGCTCTGTCGGACATGGTGGAAGCTTCTAGCAGCTTCTCACAGAAGCCACCCCTGTAGCCCCCCCGCTACCAAAACCTTGCCACAAAACCCCAATACATGCATTTATCTACAATTGTATAGAATAAAATTAATCTTTCCTAACCATATTATTTTAAGCTTATATATTATTTCCATCAAAGGAATATTATTAGTTGAACAGTAAATATATTTAAACTGTCAAAATAGACATTTAAGCAAAGAAAAAAGAGCTAAAACAAAGTTTGCTTTTTTGGGTTCTTCTGTTTGGGTTTCATGAATGTTTCAGATACAAGAAAGATCATTTTTCTATTTTCCCTCTCAACATTTCATTGTGTTCTTGAAAACTATATAGTTGTAGGGATGTAAGTTACAAGGTAGAAAGAGATTAAAATTAAATTTCAGTGAAGTGATTTTGCCCTAGGAAATTCAGGATTTTTATTCAACTTAGAAGCATATCCATGCAACCTATCTATTTTTAATTGAAACAAATAGTTTACAGTTTCAGCTGAGAATGATCAAAATTGCTTTTTCAGGGGAAAAAAATGATTCCTTAGGCACAACCAAAGCATGCTTTTAAAACTTCTTTTAGAAGACCATACAAAGTCATTTAAAATGTTGATTAAAAACATAGATATATAAAAACAATCCCTACATAGATCATTCTTTAATCTGCAGATAAAAAAGCCAACTTAAACACATACAACTGCATGTGTATGAGGACAGCTGGTCAAATTCTAGAGCAATCATAATTTTATGGTTTAATCTGTTAAGACAACAGTTTTTATTAATACTCATTTGTTACTTGTGAGAAGTTGCTGACATAAATTGATGATTAAGCTGCTATGACCTTCACTGAACCTTAGTAATTCTCATTTGCATTCTCATTAAAGCTGGGTTTCAGTCTCATTTTTTCAAATCTGTAATATCAACCTACTCAAGTCTTTATAAGTTCTTCCTCAAGAGCCATTAACTGGTCTGATAAAAAATGCTTAAGTTATATATATATATTAATAATACAAAAGTGTTTAAATGGATACAGAAACCAGGTTAAAATATATACAATTACATATCCTTATGTTGAAGCTTACAGATAAATATATTTTTTTCTAAATCAAGAGAAATTAAGAGGAAAATACTGGAATAGCATTGAAAATGGCCATAGGGTAGTTATTATCTGGCATAATATAAACTAGTTTGGTATTATTCTGTAAATTCAGTACTCCTATTTTATACATGCATTTAAATATATTTGTTTAAGTATTTGATATGATTTTGTGGTGGACAGTTAAAGCTGAGCAGTTTGTCAGAATTAATTTACTGAGCCTTTCTTCATAAAGGAATGGATCTGTTCTCAAAAACAGGTCAAAGAAGACACAAGTTTAGTAATAAAGCCCTGAACTCGATACTCTTCTGTGTTTCAGTAAGAGTCAGCAGTGATGAGGCTGGTGCAAGTACTGTGCATTTCCTTCTCAAACATGAAGATTAAGAGAATTATTTTAAAATGGTCTTTGATATCAGTGAGTAATAATTCTTTACAAAGGATGTGACATCATATATCCATCTGAATAATTTTGGAATCTAAACAGGATTATGGCTCCATATATCTTCAATGTGCTAAATTCATCCTCAGAAAAAGTGTTTTCAAAAAGGAACAGATAATTTTGTCTTCAGTCTTAGCCTCTTACTTATACTAAAACAATCTACATTTTATTTCTAGTGGCATGCTGGTAAGTGAACTATATAACAAAATATATTCAGAGAGTCTCTGGTATTGTAAAGAATGCCACTATTTTAAATTTTGATTTTATGTTATTTTCAAAGACAGAAATCTGCAAGAGTAATGAACTTATATGGGTAATCAGTATATAAACAGAGACAAATGTAATAGCTGTTTGCCAGGCCTACTTTGACATTCATCTTTAAAATTAACTTAAAATCATTTTTAAGAATATAGAAGTATTTCTAATATCTCTATTAGTTTGAAGGACCTAGAGAAGTCAAATATAAACACCTTATTTTCCAAAAACAGATTCTCTCTTTAAGGACTATAAAAATAGGCAAGTGACTGAAATTTTCTTAAGTCTCTTTCTTTTATGGCAGTTCCCATAACAAAACTGAACCTTGACAAAAAACATAATTAAAAAAAAAACCAAAACAGCACAACCCCCAAATAGGTTCGTTAATACATATTAGAACATCCTGAAACTATTTTAAGCATCACGTGCTTAGCAAAAATGCTGATAGGGTATTTGAAATGATTGACCTAATTAAGCACATGATAAATGTACTCAACAAATTGTAACTAATTCAATATCCATGACTGAGCAGAGAGAAAAGTAGAGCTAGATGAGTAAGGCAACAGAAGTGTGTATGCCAATGATGCCTAAACTGGAATACACTGAAAAGTACTATTTTCCAGCCCCACAAACTTACACAAACCCCCAAATTACTAGATATTACGACTTCACATTGCAACTTTAATTCACACATACTTTCAGAAGAATTAATGAAGCAATAGAAATCCATGTCTGATGTCTGTGTAAATACAATCCAATTTAATTAGGGTAAACTGTCATGAAGCTGGCTATGTTTCTATGCCTAGGATGTATTAATTTTTTTTTTTTTCTGTCCAACACTGACAGCTTCAGGTTGACATTCAGCATTGGCCTCATCTGGATGGAGCCATTTGGGTTATAATACCTCCACCTAGACATCAGTTTTCTGTCTGCAACACAGCTATCCATACTGTGCATCCTGACTCTTTACCACAGACATTCCAGTAACCAGTTTTATCTTTCCTTTCACATTTGTCCCTTCATTCTGGACAGCAGAAAGAAGAAATGTCCTATGGTAACATCATTAGTAGATATTGTAAAAATTTTCATGCTATCCAACTTTTTCCCAGTAGGCACTCAAGAATAAGCTTTTACAGTGAACAAAGAATGCATTTATTTCCTGTTTCAAACATTTCAGGAATAACCTTTCATTCTTTACCTTACTGAACTCCTTTCCTTGCTTTGAATAGAGGAAGAATTTCTCTGACATCATTAAAGACCCCAGCAGACATGTCAAGTTGAGCAGATCCTATTTTGAAAATCCCTTCTGGAAAAAATATTTTTAAAAATAACATGAAAATTTCTCATAAAAACTTACACACCATCCACTGTTTAGCACTAAGAGATTTGGATGGTCACCACTTAGAGGTCTTTTATGTCTTCTCCTTGTATCAAATAACTAAATCAAACTTCTTTCTTAAAAAAATTCTAACACTTGATTATTATATTGGAAAAAAGGCATATATATGGCAAATATTTTAATAACTGTGGTATCGCCAGATTTTTTTTATCATGTTGCATCTTCTTTAACTCATATTCTTTTGCCTATACAGCTAGGCAAATTAAGAACGTGCTAGCTAGTAAGAATTCTCAGCAGTTCTAAATACCACTAGAACACAAAGGATGGAAAAATTTTTACCTCACATCTCTTCTTAGGATGAATGAGATATCATTTCATGTATTACTACAAATATCTTTGTGAAGACTTACTTTCACACATTTATTGACATTGTCCCTTAAGGAATTCCCCATGATACTGTTATTGATGGGTGACTATTATCTAATGAATTATAGTAGTTAATATCATGCTTACATCTTGAACCTATAGATCATATTTTGAGATCAAGACCTTTATAGTCTTAAATGGTTTATCTTTTATAAATAAAGATTATGGTAATAATAAAAATAATTTAAAAATAAGTTAAAAAATAATTAAAAAGCTATAAGCATGGCCTTAATAATATACCAACTATGGGAGATGCAAGAATGTTACTTCTATATTTATAGGACTCGCTCCAGACCTGTTCAGGAGCTTTCTAGAATACTTGTACAGCCTATAAACAAGTTATTGAGCAATTATTTTACTGTTGCAGGTTTATATTTGAGGTGATATGAAGGTCAATTCCTCATTTTGATCAACTTAAAAAAGAGAGAACAAGCTAGTCTGAGAGAGCACTCAGAAACTGCCTTGTCTAATTAGTTCTTCATCCCATACTCCGACAAACTTTCCTGTAAGTATAAATACGGTGATCATATTCAAGAAGAATTTCAGAAAGGTGAGCTGATAATCTAACTTTAGGCAGATTCCAAACAGAATACAGTACTGAATGGAAGAACGTATAGACCAGTAAGAAGTTTGGTTTATTTCATTAACCTTCCTACAAATCTAGCTTATGTTCGGTCACCTTCATCACAATGGGATACTAATCCTTTAGCTAATAAAACATCAACTATTTACAAGATAATCTGTTCCACAAATACTGGACCAAATATTCATAGGCATTTCTTTTCACACAAGCTATTAAAAAAAAAAAAAATTCCTAATTGCGCTTCTGTCATCTAAAAGAAGTCTCAAAACCAGTAAAAGTGATTTCATGAAATGCTGTGGCACTTCCAGGCTACAATCCAGTCTCCTGCCAGATGAGAATGATTTCTGAGCAGAATAGAAGAAAATTATTTACCTAGTTTCAACAGAACTCTGGTATTACTTTTCATAGAAATTTGACCCATGCTGTGCCAGCCATTAGGGTTTGTGTTGCATCTTTTCATTCATTAGTACAACTATCCAAGAAATGGCTCTTTCATCTAACAGGACAAAGCCATGGTACAAATCTCTTCCTCATTACTCTGCAAAAAATTAGACCCTCCTCTGCCACAGGCCTGATCACCTGGATAACTATCAATATTATCAGTTCTTAAATTCAGGTTAAAGGATAGATTCACCTCGCTAATATGAAGATTTGGATAAAAATCCACAGGAACAGATGTCTTTCTGACAGTATAAATCTTCCTATATGTTGAGAAAGCATATAATATGTCCATATGTTGTTTAATTGACTATGACATTTTAAATCGTGATATGTGTTTAAAGACTTCTTCACTATGAGGGTGGTGAGGCACTGGAACAGGTTGCCCAGAGAGGCTGTGGATGCCCCATCCCTGGAAGTGTTCAAGGCCAGGTTGGATGGGGCTTTGAGCAACCTGGTCTAGTGGAAGGTGTCCCTGCCCGTGGCAGGGGCGTTGGAACTAGATGATCTTTAAGGTCCCTTCCAACCCAAACCATTCTATGATTCTATGACTATGTTCCTGCATTTCTGTGTTTTGTACTTTGCATTCAGCTAACCTTGGACAGCAAGTCTTCTGAACTTGCTGTGCTTGAATACCCTCATGCTAGATGAAATTCAGTTACCTTCTTCTGGCTTGGTAAACTACCTTGTGATTTTGTACAAGACTGGCAATATAGTCTTGGTGCATATATATTTCAGGTACTTCATAGCACCTGTTAAAAATGTAGCTTCTGTTACAAATTTCTGGGTATTTTTTCTTCATTCAAAAGCTGCTAACAACCATTTATAATGTAGTATCCCAAACAAAAGAACGCTGTAGGTCTCGGTATTTCACATTTTGACTTTAGCTTCCTTGAAACTCTTGACAACCAGGGTTTGTTTGGCTTTTAATAATAGAAAAGAAAAAAATAAGAAGTCTCTGTGTCACCTGTTTGTCAGTTCTGACACACTTATATGTTATTTTCACTATCATAATATCATTATTTCCTTAAAAAAAAAAGACTTCCAAGGCTTCTATCAGCCAGAAAGTGCACTGAACCACTGGTAAACTACATGGATAACAATTTAGGAAAAAAATTCTACGTTTTACTTCTTGTAGTCACCAGGATACAGGATATTGACAAGAAGGATAAAACATCCTTCTGTCATTAAAACCAGGAAGAAGAAATACGATGTGTCTTCTAACTGCAGTTATTTAGAACATAATAGTTTTCATGAAGGTTAAAAAACACTTCAACCCCCTCACCCTCATGTTTTTCAGAGTTGAGAAACTGGGTCTACGTGAGTGTCTACTTAGGATTTACCCAGGTATCACACTGAGTAGAACTGCATTCTTATTTAAGTCATAAAGAATTTACCTTGCCTGAGGTCAACAGTACTAAATAGTATTAGTACTAACAGGAGAAAGAAATGAACACTTAAAGACTAATATTATATCACTATTCTATAACTGTTATAAAGGTGTATGGGATGTGAAGCTATTTAGTTTAGGCTGCAGTATTCCTAAATGCCTTGTGTCACTTCCATTTTAAATTATTTCCCTATTATAATTAAATCTATTAGGTTAAGAGATGCACCTATGGGAGTTTGCACATTATAACAAATATGTAATTTCTAAGTTTTGCATATCCTAATATTTGTTTTGTAGAAAGTCTTCATTTAAAAATAATTTGATTATGCAAATTACAATATACCGATATTCAGTAGTAATACATTTTCATAGATTACGCTGAATAGTTCAATATGACTTCCTTCTCAGATATGAATATGATGCTTTAACAGTACAGAAAAGTGTATGCATACATAGAAAAGTTAGGCATAACTGTGCAGCACTAAATTAACACTTTGTTGAGATCTTTGCATTCTATATTTTTGTTAAGTTTTATAGCTATAGATTATATTTACATGATTAAAAGCTGCTAATGGCAAAAATGTTATATGAAAGGTGCTTTTCTGAACAATAGAATGAGGGCTAAAGCGAAGACTACTTCCTAAATACAGGCTTGCAGGCAATTATTCTTCAATAAAAGCTAAAAAAATAATTTCACTTAAATATTCAGATGGAATCTGGTCACAATACTTGCAGAGGATATCTATGCATCATTAGAAAGTGAATGGGGTGTATTTACTGTAGAACATTTTTAGTCAGGCAGTTCATCTTCAAGAACTCGTTTCCTTTCATATTTTAAAGTTAAAAGCATGAGATAGATTGCACACTTACTGATATCCAGTCAATCTTGGTGAGTCAAATGAGTTTGAAAACTTACATTGCTAGGAGCTTTGCAGTTGAATATACCCTATGGTTCAAACATTTTAATGAGAGTTCAGTGTAGTCTGCACTCTGAGGGATCTGGTCTTGCCAGATCAGTGACTGAGACAGAACAAGTTTTTAAGCTTGGGTCCAATTACCTCTCTTCTATATCGAGTTTTACTTAAGTCAAAGCCAACAGGAGTAGGAGTAGTAGTGCACTGAGGAAACTGGGCAAATTGATCCCATGTCAGCATTTTTTTAGAGGCAAAGATTATTAGGGAGAAGGCTAACAATAATCTCTAAGTAATAGAGTGATAAATCCCTTTAAATAATAGAAAGTGATGACTATATGAATAAACTAGCCCTCATGTTGTGAAAACAAAAAAATCTAAAACCTTATAAAGTACTATTTTTACAGAATACATCTGTATTGCCAGTAAATAGATTCGTCCAACTGGATTTAATGATTACCCAACATGCTGCAATAATTTCTTGATTTTATGTATTTTCATGTTGGTGCCAAGTTTTTTATAGTTTAGAAGACAGTTCAGTAATGAAAGACAAAAAATACTACAGGCTGCTTTTTTTTTTTTGCATATAGAATGTTTGTGCACACTTCATATATTATGAAACTTCAAAAAACAAAACACAGGAAATACACTTTTAAAAATATCAGTTCTGATTTATTCCTAAACTTCATATACTCTAGCCATGACTGTACTAGTTTATCATTTGGAAACTGCCCTTCTTGTTTATTTAATAGCAAACCAAGATGCAAGATACATTAACTGAATAGGCATTAAAATAAAGCCTGTACACGATATACAAAGCTTACAGGATAAGATAGTCATTGGAAGCTTAAAACAAATAGGGGAAAGGAGAAATAATTTAGAACAGGAAATTCTTGAAACAACTTCATCCCTTCAGTTTTGATTCTCCTCCAGTTCTGTACGTACTTATTTTCAAGCCAAGTTGGTAGAATTCTTACAAAAACAATCCAGAATTTTCCAGTAGTAACTGGTCTGAATACAAATTTTAGACATGATTCAGCATTGATCTCTCATCTAATCTCAAAGTGAATATCCTAATCTAATTTTTATGCAAGAGTTAATTGTACAAGAATATTATGAAAGCCCATTTTGCCATTGTAGTTTAAATGAAAATTTTATTTTCATTAGTGGCATTGTAGTTATGTTTGTTATTTTTTAAATTATAAAGAGTAGGACAGGTAAAAATACTAAGGTCTTCTTTAAAGGAACAGAACGCCAAAAATACTCAAAATACCATTTTTAGAAGGTTGTTCCAAAAGCAGAAAGGAAAACTGTCTGTAGCAGTAAAAAAAGAATATTACTGCAACCCATGGCTATAAACCCCAATATATCTCATGACATGTCTTTCTACAGAAGGATAGAAAGGAATTAACGTGGTGTTAAATATAATTAACAATGGTTTCTCTTTCTTGCTTTAGTGTTCATTGTAATTAAACTGGAATCTTTCTTTGCAGCAGTTTGTGTACTGAAACCAAGCATGCTTCTTTGTGGGATATTAATGACCGCATAATTAACTACCATAATTTTATGTAGGTTATTAATTAGCTACAAAGTACACTAGTAAGTGAACCACTGCTTTCTGCAGAAAAGGATCCTAACTGTTCAAATCTTGTAACTTCTCCCTATTTTTTTTAATTTTTGCAAAAACTACCATCTAATAGTTATCAGTTTCTTACTGACCTTGATGCCTCAAGTCCTCAACATACTCACTGATCACTCCTCTTTTAATCACGTTAAAATGCTGGTAAGTAAAATAATTTTCTAGGTTATCACTTACTACGATATAATTTTTTTTATTTTATTTACCTTCGCTGGATCTCACTTTTACCTTTTGAACCCAGAACTTCTTGCCCGAAATTGCAAAGCTCTCACAAAATTAATTATACCTTCCCTATCATATTATCTTCCTGCAAGGCCAGCCTCTATGTTTCGGCTGCCAGTCACACTAAAGTGAAAAATCAGATTGTTCCACGTGTAAAGAATTCCCAGTCAGAATCTATGAAGCCAGCATCTCCTCCACTCTTAAGTTTCTCCCACTGTCATACACACTGGCAGCAAACAAGTAATAAAAGGCTTAACAACCAAGTATTTCACACTACTTGTTGGTGCTAAAACCTCTAATTATCTTTGTTATCCACTCTCCTTTCTTTTAGCTTATCTGTTATTTGTCACCTTCTAATCTTTGAAGTTATTAGCTGTTTGAATAGTGTCCTAACAAAGAGAGTCTGAAATAATTGAGTTATCCATTACCAGCCATTAATGCAGTAAATACTGAATATATTATTACCACAACTGCAAAAAGTTATGTGCATTCCTTTACTGCCATGCCTCTATTTTAGAACCCTCCAGCAGCAATTAGGGGATATTTGAGGTAAATGAGGCACAAAATAACTATTGTGCCTTTCTGGCCTTAGCATAGAAATGTTGCAAAGCTGCTTAAAATGAGCTCACTCAGAGAGGACAAATTCCTGACAGCAACGTCATTTCCCCATCCCACCTCAGAAAATGGCCCCTCTTTGTTGGTCCAAGCAGCAGTGACTCACCATTTCTAAAACCTGAGGAAGGATGCTTTCTGGAAGCAGTACGAGCAGAAAGGCAACCACTACCTTCCTACTTAACATAGGGAGAGAGCAGCTTCAGACGAGGCAAGCCATTCCCTTTAAAGAGCTCCCTGCTGCGTTGACTCAGTTCTAAAAACCACAAACATGAATCAAAACATTAATATCTTGCTGAGAAATTAAGATAACGAAGAAGGTTGGTAAACTGTTTAGCATTAAACTCAGTATTTAATAAATATTGTATCTCGTAAATGTAAACACACACAAACCCTTGTCTCCTTCTGATCTTAATGAAAATATTTCCCCTCCCAGTTTCTTGTCTTTTCATCATTAGTTTAGAAACATCTGTAAGGGGCTTCTCAACTCAACACATTATTATATTATTGTTGAATTTTGCTTTTTGCATTTTGTTTTCTATGATTAATATTTTTGCTGTTTATGGACATTAATAAAGGAAATTAGCACTTGTAAGCATAATTCCTATTGATGAACTTTTTCATCTTATAGATAAAGCAGCATTATAAAATGAAATGTCACCAGCTATTTAAGAATTGCCATACAAGATACAGTACAACTATGGCTAATTTAACTCAAAGCTAAATGTGTATTAACTCGGGATCAGTCCAAAGTTTAAGAAGAAAAGCTGAGTGTTAAGTTAACTGGATATAGGAAGATATTTGATGAATAACTTGAGAGAAACTCTATTTGGAAGTACCAAAGTGACACAGGATAAATCTCATTTTCAGAATTGATGTAGGATACTTCCTGCATTTTAATTACTGAACTCACACAGCTCACGAAGACATAACCTAGGTAACTTCAAACATGGTACAATTAACACAGCCTCAGAAGCCTCAGCATAGACTACATAGCAGGTAAGTATTTATCCACCTTTTCAGACTCCCTAGTCTGCTCCAAGCCACGTAACGGCCATAGCAAAAACAGTAAAAACTCTTCTCCTAGCCAGGTTAGAACTAGTTTATACCTAGATGTAACCACAGGAAAATATGCAGGACCTCATCTGTTAGGAGATTCAGTGATATGGTTATAATTCCTACATGACGCAGTCCCTTGACAGACACTACTTGGGGCAAGGATGGAACCTGGCTTTCACCTGCTTCTCTGCCCCAAAGACTGCAACTCTGCTTTGCACAGGGACACCGTTAGCCCAGAAGAGATGGAACAGTTCATCCTTCTTCTCTTCCATGAAGCGTACTTTACAGGGCCACTGTTTGGAGTGGGTTTAGGTGGGCTTAAAAGCTCTCTTCAAGGCAGAGGAAAATGAATGCAACTGGCGGTCATGTATTTCACATGAAATATTTAAGAAATAAAGTATATGTTATTTGGATCAAGGACAGTCATGCAAGTATACAAATTCCTATGCTAACTCCCAAATTTACATTTAAAGGAATTATTACCATCCATACAACTGTGAGCCCCGCGTAGCTGAAAAAACAGGACACAGGCTGGGGTGAAGGTTTAGAGCGGGGCATACGAGCGCGGAGTGGCACCACTGTGCAACGCTCACCTCTTCCCCAGCATTTTTCATCTCTGTCCACTGCCTGTTGGCCGTTAAAAACCTCATTCTCACCCATTTACCAGGAGCATTTGTAGTCCTGATACTAGTAGATGTGTGAGTATAGTTACACCATAGGACATAAGAACTTTTCCTCCACCTCCTTATGGAGTAACCTGATATTCAAACTGTAGCATTTCTTACCATGAGACACTACATTTTGAAGTGTAAAGATCTAGCAATCTAACAAAGGTTTTCTCCCAGATTAATAGCCTTTCTTCATGACAGATAGATACATTCTTTTGTTTACCTGACTAGCCCGAGTAGCCTGCCGGCCCAATGCCAACTGCCCCAAGGAATCTAGCTATTTCTGTTTTAAAGAGTTGACTGACTTTTGTGCAAAAGTGTATCAGCAGGCCAGAAAGAGCACTTCACATGACTGATTTTTTAAATTTCTAGGTGAGATAGTGCTATGGATTTCATGTAAAGGAAGCTGAGATGGGAATTACTGGAATAGGAAGAGAAATAGCAACTCCATTTAAATAAATCAGTTCTTTACAATAATGGAACCAGAAGGATCCTTTTCATTTTAAATGAACATCTTAATCATTGGGAAATTTTGCTGCTAGGGCAATGGGCAGGGAGAGCAGTTTATGTTTTTCAGATCTGTCACTAAGTTATACCCATACACTCTTGAAGGCTACTTTCACTCAGCCTCTAAGCAAAAATCATTGTGAACAGCATTACCACAGTCACTACTGCGACTTACACACTTAGAACTCCTCCGTTTCCGTTAGTGAAAGAGGAAATGCCATGCACTCACAATTCAAAATATTGTAGTTCAGATATCAACTGTTCAAAGAAATATTTACACATCAAGTACTCCTGTATTTTCACCTAGTAAAAACCTTTTTAATATAATAGTTAATAGCTGGAGAGATTTAAGAAAGAAGTAGAAAACCAAGACCTGAGAAATTTAACATACAGAAAAGGATGAAAAATCACATCCTAGTAAAGTCCTAATCCAATAGTTCAAATTAAAAATCTAGTCCTAATCCAGTACTGCAAACATATTAATTTTGTTGCAAATTGCAAGCATATAAATAAAAATCAACTCAACAGATTCATATTTTTTCAAATTGTTTTATGCAGACACATACATCTGTGCTGTTTACCATGCTTTCACAAGTAAAACATACACAGCATAAAGAAGGATCAGATAGGACATCATGTAAATATACTTCAGAAATAAGCATAACCCTGAAGTTTGAGGGTTCTCAACTGGCAGGTGGTTTAGACTTCTCTGATTTTCAGGAGAACATGTGCTACCATTTGCAAATTTGATGCTTTTCTTAGTCCACAAGTAAATATTTTATACACCATCAATTCATGCCTTATTTCTATTGTGGTTTTATTTCATCTTTTCATATCATCACACTAATAAAATACACTCTGTGTTCCCCAGTGATCAAGTAAGTACAGCAAACGGGTCCAGACTGCATCCTGCTGGCTATGAACCCTTGTCAGGCCTTCCATCCTGCCCATGGCTCCGGTATGAAATTACCAGTTACGGACACAGGATTTATTTAGTGCATTCTTAGCATTCCCTATCATTATATACAGCTGAATCACTGGTATCCTGAGGCAGTGAAAAACCTCAGTCACCAACTCTTCATACTGTTGTTGCACCATGTTCTGAAATACACAATGAACTTCTGATTCTCCTTAGCCCCAGGCTAGGCTCGTTACAAAGGTTGCTCTTTCTCTGCCCTACTTTCAGTTCATTTTATCATGCAGAGCTTAAAGCCCTTCTTCTAATTTATTTATTGTTCTGAACACCAAAGAGGCTTTCTATTATGATCTGCAACCATAGCTGCTTTTGAAACAGATTTTAAACTTAATATCCTGCTGAAACGAGTAGGCACAATACTTGAGAGTGTGTGAAAAATACTGACCGAGCCAAGGAATGATTTAAAAATATGTATACTCAACAACAGAAGGTAAAATTAATAGAAAAGATAGCGGCATAGTTGACTTATCTATTGAATTCAGAATTCCATTTGCTTACTAGCACAGCTAGTAAGTAAACTAATGCAGATGTTAATTATATATTTTCTCACACCACTGGCCCTGCAAGGTAGTTGGAGATTGCAATTAGCAGACTTTCTCCCTGTAATCCTGTTGATTGTTCCCAACAAAACGAAAAATGGAGAGCATTAGTTTGAATGCATCACTGAATCCACACAAGAATCTGAAAATAATCATTCTCCAACAGGGACAGTGAAAAGTTTGGCAGTTTTGTGAATGCGAGTAAATGCCTACAACCACCCAAGTACAAGAAAAGGCGCCTTCTTTGCCTCTTAGGAAACAGATTTACCTATATGCAGTACTTAGTGCTGTCCAATAGAATGGTTAAACAAAACAAGTCACTTCAGGGGAATTAAAAAGGACAAATTTTCAACAAAATTACAGAGAACATTTGTTTGGGGATGAAAGTGTATTAAACCTTGCAACTTTAAAAGCCCAACCTGCAGCACTATGCCACTGATACTGGAAACATGAAATGTGAGACTTAAAACCTGTTCCAATTTTAAATAACTCAGCAAAATCACTAGAAGTTATTAAAAAAACTCATGTGTACTATGTTAAGAGAACACATGTATGCATAGATATATATACCTAAAAAGCTATAAAAGCTCAACGCTAATTCCAGTCTTTATGACAGATATTTAAAAATGGCAAAAAGCCCCTCCAAATGGTAAGTGTCTTAATAACAATTTCAGATTAAAACCAGTATGAATATTCTCTTTGCCAAATACTATCCTACCCTCACTCTTAGAGGCATTACTTGATGGTCTATGTGTTGAAATTTATGAATAGTATATTCTAAACATACAGAATGTTTTGGTACAGAAAAAAACAAGTCTTCTAAGAACTGTGTACTGCATTTGGCTGTTTTTCCTATTTCTTAAGTGACAACAAATATACAGTAATTCTACTTTTTTTAAAGATAATCAAAATGAAAGTCTTTCACATTCCAATCTCCTAGTTCTTGCTAAAAATGCATATTTAATTTTAAGTTATTCCAGCACCACAGCACTTTGCTAAAACATTAATGAAAAATTGAGGTCAAATTTGCAAAACCCACTGGTGAAAAAATTCCAACTCAAAACATTTAAAAAATAACCAATTAGCAAATTTTCAGGCTTCTAGAAGTATCATATTAGGGAAGATATGAAAAAAAGAAAATATTCAGGAATCTGAATTAAGTCACCATTATGAATTTCATATCCTAGTAAGATAACTTTTGTCCTTACTAAGTGATCTTAGGCAGAAAACTGACCTCTTTTAGGCATGTGCTCCCTCTGTCTGAAGTCTAACACAACTGATTTTTGATTGCACACCAACTGGAGGATCAGATTTCACTTTCAGTTGCAATGGCACAAAAGCAGTCATGACTGCGAGTTTTTCACAGTGGTTTGTGGAATGATGCTGATAGATACTAAGATTGTTTACAATTCACATATTAAATATACATTTTAGCCTGTGTTCTTCATATCCTTCCTTAAGCAACTGAAGACACCTGCCACAAACTCGACTCAAAATGTTGAGGCCTACTGGAGATGGGTGCTAGAAGAGTTGGAAATTTCTAGGTAGTGTTTACAGCATGACTGGGGAATAAAGACGGGATAGGTGTAACCATGTGCACAGCTGAAACTGTTCCCTTTGAGAAGCAGGATCTGGGGGTGGGTGGGATGGGATAATTTTGTCTGGGATAATCTCAGAGACTGTGTTTTTAGCAGAAGCATGACCTAAGTGTTTGATACTAAACCAACAGCGAGATCAACTGAGCTGTTGCTACTCTACTCTTCTCATCCAGGAATAGAGGCAAAATGAAGAGCATGACCATAATGTCTAAAGTCAGATCCCAAATGACCACCACTTTTTAATTTTTTACCCCTGAAAAATGGTACTGTCCCAATCATCACAATTAGGTAACAGTTTTTCCATTTGCATAGTACATAGAAAATAATGACCTAAAGTATAAAGCAACAGAGGATCACTGCCAAGAAATAAATGAATTATGTGGCAAGGTAGGTAGATAGATACTCCACAGTACTGCTGGATGCTGATAAGTGAAAAGAGGATTGGGTTATTCAGGCAGCAAAACAGAACAGAACCTGACCCCTTTTGCTGTTCACGAAAATTAGTGACATTTGCTTTTTCTGTATTCCAGGGTAAGTTGAACTTTAAAGGAAAGTAACTCCATCTCTTTACCTCACACTCAAACACGAGCTCAGGTTCAAATAGTTTCTCTGTGAGTAATAAAACATTTATACTCAGAGAAGTACACATCAAAGAAATTAAGAACTGAAGTCTTCTAAAGGAGCACATCAGTGCAAGTCTTTGTTAAAAAGCAATTAAAAAATAGAAACAGGACACATTTTATATACTGCTTGTCATTAACAAAAATGTGGGTTTAATTTGATTCATCTATTCAGGGTGGTGTAGCCCATAAAAAAGGGTAATAGCAGTTACACAGCAAATCTGGGACATTATTTTCAACAGCACTTAATACTGGTAGAATTCTGCTGCCATTAATATTTACTGGGACAAAATCGTAGGTGCTTTTGAAACCACAGTTTTATCTCTGGTCCTTTCTGCTTTGGACTTCGTATCACTTCATAACAGGTAACATGCATGTGGTATACCTTAATATAACATTTTCTGCTCCTAGATGCATCAGTCTTTTCACCTTTGAGATCTCACTTACCGCTTAAGATACCTGAACAACACAGTAAAAACTGAACTTTCTCATGTTAGATTCTGTGGTAGAAACAACAAAAAAAAAAATCAGGCATATGAAAGAAGTAATACTGATCGCTATTTTCTTGTGCTTGTTTACTTTGTTTATATTGTATGAACCACGTTTCAGTGTTTCTGCTACTTGCAAGGGTTGAAAATGGTGATTTTTCTTGGTACATTATAAGGCTGCTAGAGACGGCTTTCCGTTGAACCAGTGGGTGCAGATTACCATGAAAGAGAAGTCAAGGTAGGTTATGCTGGTACTTTTGCAGGTATCATATTCTCTGAAGTAACTGGGGTTTGTGTCTTACATGTTCAGGGCTTAATCAGACACAAGATTCTCAATGAGGAAAAGGTTTTCCTCTTGTCAGATGGGCAGAAAACACTGGCTCTTCTGTTTTCCAGGACACAGTCCACTTTGGCTTCTTATTTGGGCAGTTCACCTAGTAAAGCTCTGTTTTACATGCCAGGATAAAACTTCACTTTTTCAGACTGACAGCCTTTGCAGTACTCAAATTCCTCTTGCTGTATTCTTAAATTACATTGTTGTTGTCCTGCTTGATCATTTACCAGGTCTAAATTTCATTACAAGGAGTTGAGAAATGTTCTAAACTCTGCATGTGGTTTCACTGACCCTCCTGAGCTAAATTTTTATGGCATTACTGGCTAAAATTACAGGGGAGTGAACCTGCAAACTGGGGTGGTTCTGTTCCTTTAATTTCTGTATTCTTACAACAACACAATCTAAATTATTACAGTAAATTCAATGTTTAATTTCATTCTTGTTTCCAAAATATAACATTCCCTTGTCTCAACATCAGTTTGTACTGAAATAGATGTGAATGAACCTACATGCACTGAAGATCGGAAGAAAAGCTGTCAAGCCCACAGAAGACTTACGAAGAGACTGAAAAAGAATCTTTAATGTTGGCCACTTAGAACAAACTGCATTGCTATTATTGATCAGGAGCGAAACTAAAAATACTACAATTTAATACTAG
Organism: Harpia harpyja; assembly: GCF_026419915.1. Taxonomy (NCBI): domain Eukaryota; kingdom Metazoa; phylum Chordata; class Aves; order Accipitriformes; family Accipitridae; genus Harpia; species Harpia harpyja. Next base: position 52,039,372 of record NC_068945.1, read on the forward strand.
CCAAAGAGGAGCAAAAAAAAGGGGGGGGGGGGGAAGCTAAAAGTAAAAAATAAAGCCATGCCAAGAAACTGAATTATTTTCCTGGAAACAATTTAAAACTAAAGACTGAAATGAATACGGCATGGTCCATGACAGGATTTTATTATTTTAATAATATCCTTTTAAAATGCAGTTTCACGATAATGTTAAAGGATCTTTTCAAGGCCATATAATTTATGACCCAATGAGACAACATGATCCTAGAGTGGCTCCAGATATTTTGTTTTTGAAAAATATGAATTGTAGATTGCCATACAAATTTGCATAGCAGAAATTGAAATTGAATTGTGGAAATCCTAAAAGAAAAAAAGATAGATAAAAGGAATAGTGATAGCATATACTCAGCTTTTTCCCAATACTTTTTCCCAAAATGGAGAATTAGGCTACATTTTGGTAATGATAATCCATTGAGAGGTTAGTAAAACAAAAATCCAAACAGCTTGTCGAAACTAATGTTACATTTATGTGTTATGTATGCCACAGCTATATTCTCTCTCCACCATTCAGATCCACCAGTAATGAAACTGTAAAATATAAGAAGCCAGGCTCAAAAATTATTCAATATTCCATCAAATTTTTGTTATATCTTTATAGCAAGTACTTCAATAACTTGGAGATGGTGGAATTTTACTTTTCTGGAATTTGAAAGATTAGTCACATTTCCATTTGATCTATTTTGGTTAAGGCACCCTTGTCAGCAAGCTTTCTCTACATTAGATAATTCACAATACAGTGAATTTGCAAAACTAGTGAATTATTAACAATTACAGTGACTCTACAGTCACAATTTCTATTCATTTGTCTTGCTTTCTCTGTTTACTGTGAATGAAAAAATCTTGAATCAAGCACTAAAATCAACAATCAAATACACTTAGGGCTATATCTCCAGGCTATCAAGATAATTGGGGGTTTCGGTTCAGGAAGAGTAACCACAAACACCAAAATCAAGACGATGTTACAAAAATAAAGGGCAAACTTTATTTAGTGTAAACTTTATTTCTTTTGGCAGAACATACATATATAATAAAATGGTAATATCACACTCTAGCCCTTACATCACTTATCTTTTTAGTATATCTCATTTATATATCAGTAATGGAATGAGTTCCCTTAGAAACTATCACAAACCAAATGAAGCAGATGATTGGGAAAAGCCAGCATGGATTTACCAAGGCAAATCATGCCATTCTAACCTGATCACCTGTCCTGGTTTCGGCTGGGATGGAGTTAATTTTCTTTCTAATAGCTGGTACAGTGTTATGTCTTGGATTCAGTATGAGAAGAATGTTGATAACACACTGATGTTTTCAGTTGTTGCTAAGTAATGTTTAGTCTAAAGTCAAGGATTTTTCAGCTTCTCATGCCCAGCCAGCAAGAAGGCTGGAGGGGCACAAGGAGTTGGGAGGGGACACAGCCAGGGCAGCTGACCCAAAGTGGCCAAAGGGGTATTCCATACCGTGTGATGTCATGCCCAGTATATAAACTGGGGGGAGTTGGCCAGGGGAAGGATCACTGCTCAGGAACTAACTGGGCATTGGTCAGCAGGTGGTGAGCAACTGCATTGTGCATAACTTGTTTTGTATATTCCAATTCTTTGATTATTATTATTGCCATTTTATTATTGTTATTATTATCTTTATTATTTTCTTCCTTTCTGTCCTATTAAACTGTCTTTATCTCAACCCATGAGTTTTACTTTTTCCCAATTCTCTCCCCCATCCCACTGGGTGGGGGGGAAGTGAGTGAGCGGCTGCGTGGTGCTTAGTTGCTGGCTGAGGTTAAACCACGACATCACCTTCTACAACAAAGTCACATCTTCTGTCAACACGGAGAGAGCAGTGGATGTTGTTTACCTAGACTTCAGCAGTGTTTGACAATGCTTCCCACAGCCTCCTCCCAGAAAACTGGCATGATACAGACTGGATGGGTGGCCTGCGAGATGGCTAGGAAACTAGCTAGCAGATCAATGGTTTTTACTCAGGCTGGCAGCCTGTCACAAGTAGGGTCCCCCAGGGATTGACACTGGGCCCCACACTGTTAAACATCTTCATAAATGGTCTGGATGATGGGATTGGAAGCACCTTCACCAAGTTCACTGATGACAGCAAACTGTGAGGAGGTGGACGTGTCAGAAGGGAGCAGCCTCCTACCGAGAGACTTGGACAGGGCCAGCAAGAACAGTATGAAGTTTAACACAGACAAGTGCAAGCTCCTGCACCTGGGACAGAATAACCGAAGAGCCCAGAACAGGCTAGGATCTGTGTGGCTGGGGAGCAGCCTTGCTGAAAGGGACCTGGGGGTCAGGTGGACAAGCAGCTCAACATGAGTCAGCAGTGTGCCACTACAGCAACAAAGGCAAATTAGTCCTGAGCTGCATCCGCAGGGTCGTTACTGGCAGAGATAGAGACGTGATCATCCCACTCTACTCAGCGCGTGTCAGGCCTCACCTGGAGTACAGTTCTGGTCCCCAGTTCATCAGTTCAAGAAAGATGCAGACAGACTGGAGAGGGTTCAAAGGTGGGACATGAAGATCATCAAAGGGCTGGAGAACCTGTCCTGCGAGGAGAGACTGAAGGAGTCGGGTCTTTTCTCCCTGGAGAAGAGAAGGCTCAGAGGGGGACGTCATCACAGTAAAGGGTGGCTACAAAGAGGACAGAGGATCTCCTCTCTCTTCACAAGGAGCCACATGGAGAGGACAAGGGGCAACAGGTACAAGTTGCACCAGGATAGGTTTCATCTCAATATAAGAAATAAATTTTTTACAGTGAGAACAATCATTCAATGGAACAACTTCCCCAGGGACGTGGTAGAATCCCCATTCCTGGAGGTTTTCAAGGTGTGATTGGACTGAGTGCTAGGTAATCTCATCTAGACTCCCTTTTCCTTGAAAGGCTGGACCAGAGGACCTTTTGAGGTCCCTTCCAACCTGGGTTGTTATATGACTCTATGATTCTGTATCTCTAGATCTCACCCTCTAATATGGAAGGCAATATCAATACCTCCATTTTCAGATGGAAAACCTGAGGAAGAGAAGTGACTTGACTATCTTGCAGTAGGTCACCAGCAGAGCTGGGACTAGAATTTCCCAACTAAAGAGTGTTCAGTAATATTCTTTTCAGGTAAATTTTGAAATGAAAGGGATGATTTCCACTGATCTATTTTCACTTCTTTCCAAATTCACTGATTTGGCCAGACCAATGCAGAAAGTCTGAAAAAAATCTTTTAGGTTTCCAGTTCCCTGGGGAATCTGTTTACTAAATAATGTTCTCTGTAGAGGATTCAGCTAAATAAGATCTAAATTAGTCCAGAGCCAATATTTACATGAACAAGTGACAGACTTAAAAATATTTAAAATGGGAAGAGGAAACAATTTGATGGGGGTAGCAAGGTTTTCAAAATGAGGCAAATAATTAATCCAATACCCCTACATGGGTAAGATGCTGTTTCAAACAGATGTGGAGAAGAACTTGATATCAAACACAATAAATGCAAGACATAAACATGTCTGCAAGTAAAAGATAAATTTAAGACTACTGGGGATGATTTTTTTTAATACATTTAACCTCAAAAAATGATAGGAAAATGAATTTAGAAAAAAAATGGCCTTGATGCCTCCCCATTTAATTAGAGGTTACTGTACAGGTGACCATCATTTATGATAAATATTTTTTATGAATTTGTCTATATACAAAAGTACCACACACAACTATTCCCAGTACAGCAAAGTCATCTAAACTCTCTGGAATCTTCAAAGTTTGATTGGAATGATAAGGATGTTTACACAAGGCTGGGGGAACAGCCAAGCTGATGTCAGCAAAAAAGTATCCCCACTAAGGGTCTGTAGCCATTTAACTATTTTGAAAGAAAAATAGTAAATGAAAAGTTAATAACAAATGTTTATAATGGATCCTATAAATTATTCAATATAAAACATAAGGCAATCTCATCTTTTAAAATAATTGATATGAACTGTACAATTTATGAATAGTATACTTACGGTTCTACTGAAAGCTATTTTTATTGGAAAACGATTTACAATTTTATTCACTTAACAAACCTTACTCACTCATCATTCAAAATTCCCCAAAACAGATGCTTTCCATTATGTCCAGAAGAACTGAGAATTATTTTACTATATTATTTCAATTATTGTTTGCGATGCCACGTGTCCCATCTTCTTAGCATCTTTCTTTTAAGGAGTAATTCCACAAATATCTATTACTGAATGTATTATTTCTTCTATTACTGCTACCATTTAAGCCAATAAAATAATTATTAAGCACTAGGTCAAGTAGAAAGTGTTTGCAAAAGCAAGAATTCCCTAGTATGAAGAAGGCCAGGGATTTACTGTTTTGGATATGTTGCAGGGCTAAAGAATAGTGACAGCACATGAAATATTTAAAGAGTAAATATATTACCTCTCATGTCAACTAACTGTATGAATTCACAGACTATTTAGACTTTGTAGCTACATATAGGTCACTTAACTGAAAGAAGAGTTTGAAATTAATTCATAAATATTTTAACACTTATGAAAACTTTCATGTCCCTGATTTTTTTTTACTTTTTCAGTCAGTTTTTAATAATAATGAATCAGTACAGTCTATATGATGATCTATGGGATAAACAAACACTTTAGTTTCATCTGTTATTCTGAAAGATACAGGGAATGGATGTTACAGAAGTGGACAAAGCCTAAATGAGAGAATGTCTTTTCTGCTGGCCCAGAGCCCTGTTAGTGCCAGACGGGAGTTTTGCTACTCCTGTCACCAATGGCATTAAAGACTAGAAGACTATCTCAACTTATGCACAGCCCAGCACGGGGAAGCCAAAGGGGTAGCTACGTTAGCTTGGCCCACGGAGGAATCTCCTCTCTCCAGGGCTGGTGTTAGATGAACATTGTGCTCAAGCAGTGCTTAGCAGAGCAACAGCACTAAAGAACAGCAATAACTATATTAACAAAGATTCACAATCTTCCTTGCAATGTATAGGCTTCACTCACTGCAAGGATAATGGACTATAATTCAAACACATTGGAACTTTAAACCTGTATTTAAATAGTAATTATACTGATTAAACTATTGCACATTGTTTTTAACATCTGCCTTTTTTTTCTTCAGAGCAGCTGAGTATCTTGCGTGCTTAAATACTAAACTCTGCGAAGAAGTCCATTGTCTCTAACCACAAATGATATTTTATAATTGCGGTTATTTTAATTTTGAGACATCATGTAATCTATTAAACACAAAAGTTGAATAAGCCCTTTTGACTTTCAATATGCTGTAGCAAGTCATCTGCACATTAAATTTTGTGAAAACTCTGTAAAGCCACCATAAAAAATGAAAATTGCCTTTTTAAAATCACATTTCTATGGAGATGTGTTCCTGTGGCTTCCTCACAGCGGCTGCCAATGACAGAATGCACACCAGAGGTAAAGGGAACTGAACTGCCCATCTGCGTGCTTTAAACACAATTGTGTGCCAACAGCTAAGAAGTATACATACAGAGATACACATATAGATGTACATAACATCAAGCTTCTTCATCCTGGAAAATACAGTTTGAAAAGTAAAGCCATGGTAGTAGTCCATGACTGTCATTTAAGTTAAAAATGCATCAATTGCAGCCTCATTTGCAACTTTGGGACAGAAAGCATTACTATCACATTGCCTTCGAAGCGCTGCCAAGATGAACATGTGTTGTCAGGGCAGAGACATCAGTGGAGAACAGAGCTTGACAAGCAAGCACTGATTCCACCCTCTTGGTGAGACTCACTTGCCAATTATGTGGTATCAAAGGAATTTCTGAATTACATAAATTAATTGCTAAATGTTAAAAAAAAAATTAAATTTCACGCTTTTACCTTCTATTGCTTCATTCTAGCCTCAAGAGGAAGTCCTTTTCCACAAATCACATTCATACCCAAGGAAGTATGGCCCAGATTAACACAGATTTGGACCGAGTTTAGATAGATAATGAAAGCAGTTTTTGATTGTATTCTTCTACAGTAGTGTTCTAATTATATCTGTAACATGAATAGGTCTGAAATATTTGCAATTAAAACGTTGAAAATACCGAAAAACCCAACTAAGATTTAATCTGATTATTTTCAGTACTTAATCTATACTTGATATATTTATTTTTCTTCCACGCCAAGTCTAGTTGACATGTATCTATAAAAGTACATTTCCTAAATATCAGTATAGTCAAGCTCTAAATGAGTTCATTACCCATTGGCCTACTTCCACAGTTTTTCATGAGATCTTTCATTGTGTATTGGTTAGAGCAAAGGTTTTAAAGTGAAATACACTTCCATTTTACATACGTACAATTACCTTTACCACTAAATTTAAAGCTATCTTTTGCAAGGCATAAAACATTCTTAGCAAGTCACACTGACTTCCTAAATTGAACAGATCAATACTGCCAAATCTCAGCACCCCAGCAAGAGAGGGTCTGATGTCTAAACTTCCCCCCTTCACAGCTTTAGATTTGCTAGTTTCTCCTAGAAGCTGTTTCACTCTATTTCAAGCTAATTTGCTGATGTCCAAAGAAATCTTAAAACCCATCAAACAAATGACTTCGCAGTAACTGTAGCACTGTTTTTTACAGTCTATGTATCATCCCGTTGGCCTGCTCAGTATCAGTTCCCCCCAGAAAAGTTGTTTGGCTGTCTTCATGAAAGGCGGTGTTTCAACTCAACTCAGATTGATCCTTCTTCTGTGAATTACAAAATACATTTTAAGATCAGGGTACTAGACAGAATATAGTGTACAAGATTTGTGTGAAAGGAAGTATCCTCGTCCCGTCAGACATCTAAAATGCAGTAGATAACATGATCAAATACTGAAATACTCTTGCATGCAGGTTGTAGGGCTAATTTTGCAAGTATCATTTACTTTAATGATACTAAGTCAGTAGCAAACTGACCAGGTGTAAAGTCCAGAGAGGTCCGGGTATTAAATTATGTAGATAAAGGAAGGCAGAAGACAAACACTGGCAGTTAGCTGATAATGAGGAGCAATTTCATTCTGTGTAGCCAGGTCTATGCAAAACACACTAACAACTGTAGAGTTACTAAATAAATTGATGCATGCCCACGAGCAGGCTAATCAATGGAAACAGCAGCAGAATTTGGTACTGAATGCACAAGGACAGTACCTGACAGGATAGAGGCATCCTTCCTGTCTACACACGACCTGCTGGTTTCACCAGTGCTGCTGTGCATGAACAGCCTTCAGCTTGGCTGCAAGCACATCACACGTGCCTGACTTCTCTTCTGCCTGTTCTGTCTTACACCTTCGCTTCTGGCTGTCTCTTAAGTCATTAGCCCACCTACCAGGCAAGTGAGGGTGATCTTAAGGGTGAAATTGTGACACGCAAATTAAGTTTTCTCACTGAAATTGAGACTTTCACAACATAGATATTAAAATATCTTTACCTGTCTAGATTCAACTGAATGCCAATGGAGAGAAATGGATCCTTCTGGAAACGCCACTTACCGCTTCTCACAAGGGGTGTCTGGGAAAGGCTATGTGAATTGCCCTCAGAACTGCCTGTTTCCTTTCATTAATTAGAGAGGAAACCTAGAGAATCAGCTCGGAGGTAAACATCTGCACTGTGATTGATATGTGAGGTGAGATGAAGCTCATCTGTCCCTACATTTTGTCATTACAGTATAGATCATGTGTCTAGCTAGAATTGTCTTAAGAGGCCAAAGAGCCTCACCACCATACTGAGGATTGTTTTGCCAGTGCAAGTACTACAAACAAGAGTCTTAATAATGCCTGCTAAGGAGTCAAATTAAGGCTTGGCATATAGAGAGAGTGCCATATACAGACAAGCTGACAAGATTCTCGAAACCTGCCAGTCCCTAAAGCAGTGTGAGAGACTCCCATAATTTGACAAACGATACTGACAGCCCAAAGTTTTAACAGTTCATAAGAAGAAAGGGATGAAAACAGCTTTCTTACAGCTTTTTTTCTCTCTGGGCAGTAAATTTTGTCTCTCACAGGATATGTCTCTATTAAAAATTTTTTTTTTAACTATGTGTTTGACCCCGTGTTCATAAAATAGCAAAAAAAAAAATGACATGGCTTTGCTTCTATCAAGATTTTACATATATAATATCTGTGATTAATTATACTCCAGCAAATATCTATCTTTTTTCATTGATGAAGAACAAGCCCCGTTTTTATTATTCTACCACAACAGCCAAGCAGCACACTAAATATGAAGAGTATCTGAGATAAAGGATACTGTGCTGGATTGAGACTACCAATTGAGTCAACATTAAGCTCCTAATTACCGGAATATAATTTTAGACTTAAATCAGTAACTTGATATCCAAACCTCTGTGTCATACTGCTAACATTTAAACCACTTAATCTCCTCAGATTAAAAAAATTCTGATGTTAGGGCATTAGGCCTGGTTTACCTGAAAAAAATTACTAGAATTATTCTTAATACAGTAACATTTTTTCCAGAACAGAAGGTCCATATGGGAATTATTTGGAAATAACTACAGTAGAATAACTTATTCTGGTCCATTTCTTTTCTATAGACAAAACTTTGCTCTAATGTAATTCTACTGATTTCAGATGAATTACTCTCATTTTTCCCCAAGTGAAAGATGAGACTCAAGCTCATTGTGTTCTGATCACCTTCATATGTTACACCTACAAAATGGTCTTCAGTTACTAATCTTTGTTGTCTCTAGACTTAGAGGTTCCATTCATCAAACTATAATCATCCAGTAGACAAATTTTCAAAACATCTCTGGGTCTAAGGACAAGACATGACTTTATCCTTTATACCTTTCATTTTTTTCCTAAATATGAAATCATCTCTGCACAGAATATATATGCACTACATTCTTCAGTGTCAATTTGGAACATAAATGTGATCATCCCTCTTATCTAAAGGAAAAATAGGACAAGGAATGGATGAATGTCATTTCAGAAAGATGCACATTTTTAAGGAAGCAAAAGAAACCGTATTTGCTTCAAGGAGCTATTTTTTTTTACATACATTAGTAGGACACAGATTGTCAATCATTGTCTGCATCCATCTTGAAGACCTCCTTGATATGCCTAACATTACACCTATCAGGTGCCAAAATCAACCAGATTACATGATGGAGGGCTCAGAAGGTGAGGCATGTAAGAAATGTATTTCCCTCTCAGGCAAGTAGATCAGCTAAATTAGAAGCAATGGCTTAGATGTCATGGTACAAATCTGAAATGCTATAGTTGATTTAAACAGTCTAATATGTGTGAAAATCTTTACTCCAAAACTCCATTTAATATAGAGAAGGCATCTGAAACATTTACAATTAATAGTTATTTACTTAAAATTGAACAATGGCAAATGATAAATTTTACCCCCAAGAAAGGGGGGGCAGGGGGGAATAGCTGAAGTGGCATGTAAAAATGGCCTATACGCAAAGACAGTTAGCTGCCACTAACACCATTTTTGTCTCACAACCACCTTAGCCACATCAGAACTAATCTTCAGATTTGCAAACCTTTTATTCCAACTGCCTATATCTACTTACTACTGTGAAACAATATTGCCATTCACATGAAAATTATGAAAAAAATCAGCATTCTGTGTTTAATTTCTATGTAAATCAAACCTAACGTAGGTCAGCGCTCCCTATTGATTTCAGTTAGAGTAACCCCTGTTTATGTCAATTAAATGAGAGCAGAAACAAGCCCAATCAATAGCTACTAATCTTAAATATCTCTGCAAGAAGTACTGGTACTTTAAAACAAAACACTGCCAAGAATTTGTTTGTGCATATGTGTGTGTGTGCGCACATATAACAGCAAGAACCTGAATTTGGGACTTTGTGTGTGAAATCTCAGAGAAATATGTAAAATATTTCAGCAAGTTGCAGTCCTCATAATTACATAAATTCCAGATGATGATGGAGAAAATACAGTATGTTATCAAATGTTTAGTGCTTTAAAAAATACAGCATATTCACAAAGTCATTAAAATCACATTCCCGAGAAAATCTTAATTCTTACATCTTCTAATTTCTGAGTACTTGACATTGAGACATGAGTAACATTGATGTAGTATAATTTTAGCTTATTTCTTACAGGAACAAAACGTAGATCATTGTTCTGAATGTCTGTTTTTCCATCTGGCACTCCTTAACTTTTTAATCCTTTGGACAATTTCTGTCTATCTGAAAAACATAGTCCATTGCTTTTTTAGAAGTTTCATAAAAATGGGTCGTTAGGTAGAGAGTCTTACTAAAAGTGAGATCCAGGGAGAACAGAGCTCATAACACACTGACAGCAACCAGCTGGCTAGTCAGATATGCGTATTGGCCAGCTGATCAATATATGAACAGCTCTCAATGAGCCACAGTATGTGTTGTCTCTTGCCTAGAGGTTTTCCCATAAGGAGAGAGCTATGCTTATTGCAGCAGGAGGGAAGGAAAGATTAGGGATAAAGAATACAAATCCCTAAGAAACCAAGTGTCGTTAGTTCTGCTTCTCATGGAATGAACCATTTTCTATGTACTTTTTAGTAACCTTCATCAGAGAAACCAAATACTAAAGCACTGGTGAAAGAGTAAACAGGTATTTTCAATCTTTTATATTTACATACAAAGCGTACACAATGCACAAAGGAAAAATATTTCTTACTCTAATACCATCAAAGTAGGTTCTGAACACATGGGAAATGGTGCTTTGTCTTCATGCAGGGGCAATACGGAGTGCCTGCGCATGTGTTTGTATCACCTGCTCAAGCCATTCAGAGCCTGGTGGTAATGTATTCAGTTCTACAGACACATCTGATTTCTTCTCTCGTCTTGCAGGGGGGAGAGCATAGCAAGCTTGGTGCAGCCCTAAGGCAACAACAGTGACTATGGAGTGAGAACAAATGACACTTTCTCGCTCCCGATTTTCTTTTTTTTTGTGAGTTGGAAGGAGATTGATTACTTCACTGTGATTTTCTCTGGTTATGATAGTGGTAAGAAGCTGATTTATTTATTTATTAGGAAAGATAGATAGTGTGTGTTTGTACTTTCAGGTTCTTTTAAATGAGACCTGAAGCTACTGAGCACCACGAAAATTATTCAGTACCTGAAACTAAACATCCAAAATCAGAGGCACTCAAAAGAACGCAACACTTTTGCTTACAGTTACTCACATCTGCACAGTGAAGAACAGAAAATTGACATCTGTGCTCCTAATCTTGTTCTTATATCACCTACTTTAAAACTTTACTTATCTGACTGTTGACATAAAGTATCACTGAAGCCTGATCATCACTTAATCAGGCTGATTACATAAAAAATAAGCTGCCCCTAGCAATATAAGATAGTTTATGTACTATACAATTTACACAGAGCAGTAATTGCAGGTGTGTGAATTTTCTGCAGTGAAGAAGAGGCAACTAAGTCTCGCAATGGTTAAACATAAAATAGCCAGCTTCTTAGTTTCATGAATGGCAAAGATAAATCATGAAGACAACAAGAAATAAGAAAAGCTGTTGGCATGGAAACATAACAGTTAAAAATTTCTCATGCTCTCTCAAAACATCAAATTTTGATAACCAGGTTGGATTCCCTGCTCCTCATAGTAAACTATTCAGTGAAACAAGTGCTGGCAAGAATCTTTGACAACACATCACCTTCAGTGGCTGAGCAAAGCCATATGTCTACACTGCACTGTAGTACAAAAGCAGAAGTTTCTCAAATTCCTTGGACAGCATAGTGCGGGAAAAACATCAACATTATCATATAGAACTCAGATTTTGGACATCCTGTCATTTTTGACAAAGGTATCACTTGGGTTTTACAGAAGCTTATCTAGCCTTTCAGTGCTCAAATGTAAGTTAAATTCAGGACCTTGTTTGCATATGGAATAATGACCATTTCAAATACTTTTCACTCTGAAGTTCCCAGCAGTGCAAATTTTTGCTAGTCACACTTTTTCCTAAAAGGCTGTTATTGTATGAATTGTGGCCCTGACTATGTGGGAAGGAACAAAGTATTCCAACACCTGCACATCTGAATGTACCAGACTTAGTTGTTTCAAGAGGAAAAAGGATCATAGAATCATAGAATGGTTTGGGTTGGAAGGGACCTTAAAGATCATCTAGTTCCAACGCCCCTGCCACAGGCAGGGACACCTTCCACTAGACCAGGTTGCTCAAAGCCCCATCCAACCTGGCCTTGAACACTTCCAGGGATGGGGCATCCACAGCCTCCCTGGGCAACCTGTTCCAGTGCCTCACCACCCACGCAGTGAAAAACTTCTCCCTTATATCTGATCTAAATCTACCCTCTTTCAGTTTAAAACCGTTACCCCTCATCCTATCACTACACTCCCTGTTCAAGAGTCCCTCCCCATCTTTCCTGTAGGCCCCCTTTAAGTACTGTAAGGCCCCTATAAGGAAATGGGAAGACATTCCAAATAGCCTGCCAGCACTGTTACAAATTGACTTCTGCTTAGCTCAGCTATTTCATCTGCTCTCAGTGCTCTCTAGGATTGACTCAAATGAATGGAGAGTTCTCTGTGAAATCGGCCAGAGAAGCGTGCTTGCAAGAAGCACAATATTCTCCCATAAAATCTTTTATGAATGGCTGCTGTAGCAAAATGGAGAATAGTACAATACTTCAGATGAGGTCTGGTAATGAACGTATCTATAACATACATGCACATTTTCTCCAGCATAATTCTAATCATCTCCAGAATCATCTGTAGGATGAAGCAGCTTGAACTGGAGATCAGTTAACTTTAAAATACGAGATAACCATTTTATTGTCTCCTCTCCCTCTCACAAGAAATCAGATGGAGGAGAGGGTTCTGCCACTATACATTTGGCAGAACTACTAAGGAATTACACATTATTTTAATTCTTAGAGATAGGAAGAAAGAATCAGAATTTTCACTAGTAGATAGTTTCTGTTTGGGTACCGCTGGGTTTGAAGAGGTCGAAATATCTCCAGGACCTCAACATTTTATGGTAATTCACAACAAGGAAAAAACAGTCTACTAAAGTACAAATATACTAAAAACCCTCCAAGTCTATTGCTTAATAGTGATTCTTAAAATCCCTTGCGCCTTCAGAGTCAAGGACATCTCTTTTTTTTCCTTCTTTTTTCTTTTGCCAAGCCAAACGTATGCCACGCAGGAGTATTTTATTTTACGACAGCTGATTTTCATATGAGGGAAAGATTGTGTCTAGCCCCGAGCCTGTCTGCTATATTTAAAATTGGGGAAACAGATTTCAAGTATACTCCAAAACCAGGGGGTCCTTTTGCTATGCAGTAGATCTCTATGAGAAGGGCCTACATGTAGAAGGCGACATTTCTCATCGCTATCTTTCCCCAAGGCTAGTGTCATGAACAGTACCATGATACTGTAATTGAACAGTAGAAATTATACTATCCGAATCCCTGAGAGAGGAGCTGCAACCAATCATTGTCTTTGGAGGAGACGGAAAAACTACTACTGCACTTAAACATGAATGACACTAGAACAATACTTTTCTTTCCAACCCAAGGTCCATATATTGTCACATTTACAAGTAATGATAATAGAAATCTATGGACAAACTGCTTAGTAGTTACAAATCTGTAATCACATCAGAAAGCTAGCTCAGAAAAAATATCTTCAGGCTTCCTTAGAATTTTATTCTCTTCCTCAAATGAACATGTAACTCAATCAACAGAAGTAATATATGCATCATATTATTAAGAGAAAATAGACTCTTCAGTAGTTTCAGCAGATGTTTTACTCCAGGAAGGAAGGATCATTTTTGCTAGCTTGGCTGCTTAACATTTAAATGTAATGTTCCTGAAATGTATCTTGTCTTTATGAAGAAATAAAATACCAGTAGAGCAACATAAAATTGTCCTAAACAACATGAGAATAAGATTAAAATGACTGTCAAAATATCTTTTTTTAAAAGTTTATTCTACATAGCCATCTAGATTAACTCTTTAGAAACTGAAAAATAAGAATCTAGTATGTTGGAATTTATCATCCGTATTTGGAAAGATTGACAGATTGGAGCATTTTTCTTTCTCTCAGAAGAAAGCTGATTTGATTAGATGCGTAGTTGGGTGAACCATCAGCTGAAGTTTTGACCTGTAATATAATTAAAGAACACTGCAAAAGATGGGTATTACCTAATCCTGCTGCATGAATAAAATGTAAGTTGACATACAGGACATTCAGCTGGTACTTGCATTAGCCTCCACTTCACAGTTTTCTAGGTATAAATGGTTAAGCCATAGCAATCACTGGACTAAACATGTGCATGCCTAGGAAAAAAAAATCAAAATAGATAAAACTTAGGAAAAACTGAATACAACTATGTCCTTTAAAAATTTTTATGCTAAAAGACTGTCTTGGTACATAATAGAAGACAACTCACCAAAAACGTGTCTGTTATCAAAGCTTAAAAGTAAGTAAGTAACCAGAGAGAGGTCCAGGTTTACTATTGGCAGAAGAATGCAGAACCTTACTGCAATATGTGATGTTGCATCCATTTTTCCGTAGCAGTAATGAATTTGGCTCACCCAGTTAGTACTGCTGAGTACTGAGTATCAGTATGAAAACTAATACGAAAAAAATGTTTTGGGAAGGGAAAGCATCAAGAAGCTCAATTCATGTTCCAACAGAAAAATTAGGGAAACAGCCAGATTGGGGCAAGTTGTATAGAACGTACACCTTGTAGCTGAAGAGTATCCCGTTATTACAAAGCTTTTCAAAAGGAATACCATTCTAACATGGCTTTATTGAAAACTTCACTATTACTATGCTTTCTTCTTGCCATGATGATAAAATTTAGTGCCTGTTTAAATTGTACTTTACCAGGCTAATACAGCAACAATGATAACTGCTTAGAAGTTGGATTGCATGCGACTCTGAAAGTGGGACATATGAGTGAAAGCTTCTGCTTCTCATATGTTTGCAAAACAAGCTTTAGGGCCTAAATATAGAAAAGTAAGGTAGGAAGGTCTGAAAATATGTGCTCTGGGAATGTTTAGAAAAAGGATATGCCACATTAATGAACTGCAAGGTGGTTTATCCCAAGAGAAAGTAGGCAAGCTCACACAACTCTCTCCGTCATTTAATTCTCTTGGTTGCCAGCTATCACATTCCTTTAACTTCATTTTCACCAAAACTCTTTATTCACTTCTTTCTTCAAAATAAGAGTTTCAAAAAAAGCAAAAAAATATGAATAGATGTCTGAAAGGAAACAACTAGGTTTTTTCAGAACTAGGGGAAGACTTTCCAGTAACAACAATAACAAAAAAAAAAAGGGGGGGGGATTGTTCTTTTAAATGGCATTTCAAGATCTAGCCTAATCCAAAAGAGACCACAAGCAATCTGTTTCCAGAATCTTTATTGTGTTCTGTGAAAATCTTTCTGTAAATAAACCTGCCTGCCTAAATTATTTAGATTAGCCTGACAGATTAAAATTCTATTTTCATGGGATCTCATATAAATCTTTTACCAGCAAGTGATCACTTCTGGGAAAACATTTCAGAAAATCTCCACATAAAAACCTTTAGTACTAAATACATAATCTTCCTGACAAAAATATCCTCTATCCGCCTTCGGCCTCCATCCTTCTTAGAAAAAAATGTTTAATGAAGCTCTTCTTATATGGTAAGATTATAGTTACTATTACTAATCTTTCCTTAAGATTTTTATTTTTAACAATAATTAATTTACTAGCAAAAGATGAAAGACATGAAAATTTGCACATGGTTGCATTGAAGTGTTTAGAAGGTATAACAAAATCCATAAGAAATCTATATAAAGTACATATCTTAAAATAGAAGAAAAACTGGATAAGTCCTGAATTACTGACTCTATTTTTCCCCCAAGTCTTTTTGAGGCAGAGTTCTCACTGGGGTATGTTGAGACGTGCACCAGAATCAGAACAAGATGACCTAATTTTATGTTACACTGATAATGTGTGATTTCAGAAAAAGTAACTTAATTTCTTACAACTTCAGTTTTCACCTTTGAATAATAGGGGCTATGTCTTTTACATTATCAAAAGATGCTTCAGAGAAGTGAAGTATATATTATTTCTCTTCTCAGTTTTATGTTTTATACTTCAACTACCTCATCATGGAAAAGGAAAGCCACAATGAATTCCTCGATGAAATATGTGCTGTATTTTGCTACACATTGGCAACTGAATAGAACACTTCTATTGCACTCCCCTGCTTCTTCTACTCTCCCTTTCCCCGAAGGATCAGTTGGATGTCAGGGAAAATCACATTTATCTGACATCTTTGAAGTTAGGAGCATGGTGAGAAAATGGGAAATAGCTTATCCCAAAGGGAAGGAAAAAGTCGTTAGGATATGTCTAATAGTGAAGCATGAGGACAGAGGGTTGTTAAAGCTACATCGGTAGCAGTAGAAACAGAGGTATCATAAAGAAGATGAGTTATTGAATAATTTTATCTACACTATTTACATCTTCTATATCTTTGTGTCTTCATAGTAGTGATGGTGGTTTAGGGATCCCTTCTTTCCCAAGCCTCTTCAAAGACAAGTAGTGTTCCATCTTTAAGTACTCACATTGGAGGTGGAAGTAAGTCAATTACTTGTGAGGAACCACCTAGAAAATTAAGACAGGAAACAAAGAAACTCCTTGTTCTAGTTTCCATGAAAGCAGCATGGAAGCATCACTTATATAAACTGCAGTTTAGGAAAGCCCTATTAGAGATGTGTAGTGATTAATTCAGTCCCACCTGGACTAAACCACAATTTTTAAAATTTTCTTCTGAACCGGACCAGTACATCCGATAAGGATGGTAGAGAGTAGTCATTATTATGTACTGAGATGGATAGTCAGAGTGGAGAAAATATATGACATGCCAAAGTATTTTTCCATATGATTCATACACATTTGTGCATCAAACATTTATCATGGAAAATCCTGTTAAGGGCTCAAGAAGTAGCCACGTAGCTACTGCTTTTCTGTGACTTAGAAGCTGAAATATATGATGACGAATACAATAATAAGAAATATTCTGGACTATCTAAATATTTTCCTAAAGTTTTAAAATCATATCTGTGGGGAAAAAAAAATTCTCACACATACCTGTGTGTCTTGCACACATGCATACACAATAAAAACAAAGTTTAAGGATCGTGCTACTCTAAAGATATGTTTGATTCTGCCAACTGATTAGAAAAGGTCCTTAAGATCAGTGCTCCCTTAAGGAGTCTCCCGTTACTACATCTCGGAAATATTTATATATGCTTAATTTAGTTCTTTTGTGTTTTGTTTCGGGTTTTTTTATAGAAATATCTTTTCAATCAAAAGGCTTTGATATTAGTTATTTTTTAAATACCTTCTATGCAAAGTTTGTCAAACTTGATTTAAAAAAACTTCTTGACTAATGTGTCCTCCTTTTTCTTTCAATAAGAAAACCATTTCATTAAAAAACAGTATTTAAATTCATCTTTTCCACTTACATAAAAATACCCTATTTTTACAAGTATTAGTCTGATGCTTCAATTTCATAAAGATATTGTATATATTACACATAAGATAGATTGTTTTGTCCTATAAAAATTAAACCGTAGCCATTTTATTGTTTCACATGACAGCATGGTCAGATAGCTGTTGAACAGATGCTTACTCATAGAATTACACAGGAGTGTTGGAGGAAGAAAAGAGCTTTTTGGTGATGCTACTCTGTAAGTAGCTAATTGCAATTGGAAACCTGCATTCTGGACGTACAGAAAAGTGTTTGCTATACCAAAACATTGAACAACAATATGTTGTCCTAGCAGGGCCCTGGAGCCATTCAAAATCGGCCAGCAGAACATTTGAAGTCAACCAGAATAGGAAATAAAAATTCTAAATAAAAGAAAAAATCATTTTTGACAAAGGTCTGAATGTTTTGTCTTCCTAATTTCTATCTATGGCTTGTCCAGTGTTGCCTGCCAATTGAACCTAAAGGAGCACTAGATTTTCTGTGTAGCCAAACTAACACATTTCCCCTCTGAACAGATGATAAAACTACTGAGCTTCAAGAAGACATCAAAACATAAACGGAGCACTTCGGTCTGATTGCTCATTGCTTTCAGTCTCATTTCTGCTTGCCCAAGACGGCTGCAAACTGCTAGCAAAATTGAATTGTGGTTTTCTTATCACCTCTCTGCATGTTGCAAACGATATGTTCAAATGTGGGTATTCAAAAAGCTTTCATATTAAAAAGTTCTGATTGTGTTGGAAAGCTTTTAAGTTTTTTCTAACCTACGTATTTCATACTACACCAATAGCACCTTGAAATACTGTCCAGAAAGGGTGATTCAATGTTCTTCTTTGCTTTTCCCAGCTGCCAAGGCTTCAGCAAGGCAGAAGGCTACAAATTAGTTAGGAGAAACAGGCTCCATTATAGTCAGAGGCAGATGGCAGGTAGTTTTTAAACATCTCCATTACTTTATTCTCCACCCTGTTCCCCCCCGAAGTCATCCTAAGTGGAGAAGTACTTCTCTTTAGCTTTTGTATCTGAATATGGGGTTAGTGGATTTACTGTACCTCAGCACCTTCTCCTCCTGCTTGCCTACTAGTATTGTCTGCATCAAAAAGGTAGTATTAGTAAAACTCCCACAAAAACCAACTTCATCAAAAGACTGATCAAATTTGCTGCAACATTGCAGGAAACTATGAATCTGATTGATTAATTTATTTCATAACATTCATTGTATTGTAACATTCAGAGGTAGTTTTTAAAGAACTTATTCTGTGCTGATTACTTGCTTTCTGTCCATCCTCCCCACTAATCCTTCAGTCCAGTTTTGTTTTCGTTTTTTTTATCATATCATCATAAATTCTTGACGTCATGATCAGAATTCAAGAGCTTATTACAGAAAGCTTGTTATATATAAAGTGTTCTTATTTTTGTTTAAGGAAAAAGAGATCTTTTAAAAACTACAATCACATTCAAATAGAACTTCATATGAGGAAGTTTAAAAATTTTGGATCATTTAGAGTACATCGCTAGGGTAATATATATTAATGTAATATTTAAAATAATTTCTCTTTTAAACCAAATCAGAAATATTTTCCCAAATTTTTGACCAGAAGGCCATGCATCCTCAACTGCTGATGTATTTGTATTATTGCCCAATAACTGATAGAAACTAAGATAACGTGCTTTAAAAAGCATCTGCTGTTACGCTTGCTTATCTTATTTCTTTAAACAAGCAAATAAGTTAGCCATCAAGGTTAATAAAATTTCTCACTTAGAGATGTGCTAGACAGATTACTGATATCAGATTTCAGCAAAATGCTTTTAGGGAAAACCCAGCAAACAAGCACTATGTTCAGTACACAAACAAATTAGTGTCATTCTGTGGCCTGCTTAACATGGGAAGTGATTCGATACTGTAATAATCCCTTCTGGTCTTCCCTCTATGGATGAGGAGTGTGTTTTCTAAAGAAAAAAAAAGGAAAAATACAAAATTTCACACTTGATAAATGTTCTCTACAGACTACATTTGGGTCAACTTTTTCCTCTTCTGCTTCTCTTGGCACTTCTGCAGTTCCAGCAGTACTAGTCTGAAATGATTAAGCCAGACTGCCAGTCTCTGATTTACTCGCTATGCCAAATATACCACCTAGTCCTAAGTATTCAAGATGAGAAGCACTGCATTAGTAGTAATGCACTCCTAGCCATGTATGTAGAAGGCCTGAAAGAGCCTCTGCTATCATGAAGTACTGATTACAGCAGAAAATAGTGACTACTAAGACCCACTGCAGCTAACTTTATGGCTCAAACTAGCGTACGGGTTCTGATCAGCAACAGAATATGGATATGGTGGGAGGAACATGTAACTGTTTAATGACAGATAATCCTGTGTGCGATGGAAAAGATACCAAAAAGTTAGTCCAAACTTTCATTCAGGAGAAAAAAATGTTATTTAGAAAAGTATGACTGAGTACAACTCCCCTAATTTTGGACATTTAATTGGAATTTAAATTAGGTCCACTGATTTTTCCAAAAATCAGTGGAGATAGGTTCTTTTTGGTGGAGTTTTGCATGACTGCACTTCTACCTCATGTAACTGAGTTAGGAGTCTATTGGATGAACCTCGACTTTCCAGATCTTTAGAGCAGATAATGAAGATTAATGGAGAGCTTCATGTTTTATCCTGGAGAACATTTCAGTTCTTAGGAAGTTTCCAATAACATAAATTTATTTGGCCTTCTAATTGCATGTCAAACAAACCACACTATATGCCAATGAAAGGAGATGCATTCTAAAAAAAATATTTTAAATCAGGATATTTTTGAATTATTAGTGCTATTATATACATCAATGAGAAAAGAACAAACTAAAATTTGTTAGCCTTACCATTGCGTTAGGTTTTTGTTAAGTTTGCTTCTAATATGAATGTTTTCCCTTCCAAGCTTTAGAACCTGGGCCTGTAGAGAAAGACCTGTGGAAGCCGCACAGTGCAGAGCAGAAAACTAATAATCTTAACTGAAAAGAGCAGTCTAAACAAAAAATATCAGGACAATTATATGCAAATTAAATTGGACATTCTGGGGATCACCAGAGGACTGACCAAATTAAAGTACTAAAGTGAATCCTCTGCAAACAAAGGTGAGACAATACTAACATCAATAGTTACTTATTTTTTCCTCTTTTTTAAGGAATGATTCAACTGTTTCGTTTAGACACAAAGATGATTTTGCTGTCTCCCTGAAAGATCTATTGGTCAGATTAATATTCTAGTGCTTGAGTACTTCTGCACAGTACAAGCATGTTCTTTTCTATACATTTACAGAATACATCCAACAATTAGTCACAAATTCCTTGCACATGTCCTGCTCTCTGCTTCCTTTTGCAAAAAGTATTTAATTATTCTTTGGCATGCACATTCATGGTAGGGTTTTTCCAGCATTCAAACAATATTCTTTAAGTGATTAGTCTTCTTCTGATGAAAGGTCATGGCTGAGAAGTTCTCATTATATAAAAGAAACTAACAGAATGTGAAATGAACATACAGATAACATAATCCATATCAGATACTGAAATCCAATTATATGAAAAGGAGTAAGATGGTTGGGTAAACACCCAATTAAAAAATTGTTTTCCAAACTAGCAGTAAAATGGTTAAGAGTGCAGACTGTCAATCCCTTCTTTGCCACAGGGTTTTTTAATTTCCTCCAGCAAAACATTTAGCTGAGACTTAACTCCAGCTACTTTAGCAGTCTAAGAGACATTTAGCTGGCATTAGTCTTCTTGGTTCCATCAGGGGCCACCACAGAGACATCTCCAAAAAACTATTCATCCTGTCATAAGATATATGCCCAAAATAACAGGATGAATCATAGCTGGTTGTGCCTCTTCTTTTCCATTAACTTTGGAGAAAGTCTAGGGAAATGGCTTAAATTGGACACTTACATTTTTAGATGACTACGAATTGCCCAAATCCAATAAAATTAGTGACAGTTTAATATTTTGGTTGTTTTCAGAATCAAAAACTGTGAGGCCTTCCAGCACAGAAACCAAAAGAGCAAATAAAGCAAAGCCACCTGAGGTACCTACATAAAGGTAAACACTAGGACAGTGGTGAAAATGATGAAAAAAAGATGTCTTGTTCACAGGTGGAATCTCCTGAGGTCATGATCTTTCTCTCAAAGAACAAAGGATGTGGTAATTTTTCAAGAAAAGCCTAAGGGGATATCCATAGCAGTGATCATTGTTCATGCCATGGTTTAGCGCCTGGCAGCAGGAAACAATCCAATTTCTAGTAGGTGAACACTCTAACAGGAAGGCTGCATTGGCTAGGGGTACTCCCTGTCTCCGACCTAAGGCAGGTAGGAATTCATCTGGTAAGATTCTGGAAACACAGACAGTGTACATGGCTGCATAAATAATGAGGTAAGGCACTTAAAAGGGAGGAACTTCAGGTCCAGTTCCTGCTTCAAGGCCTAGGAAGGAACTGAATGCTTGTGCCTCCAAGTGCCCAGGACAGGTGTGAGACACCACTCCAGCTTCCCCCTAACAGCCTGTAGGTTTAGGAACTGCATAATGCTATGGCTCACTGACCTAAGCAAGTTCTGACCTTTTCAAAAGAGAAACAAGAGCAAACACAACTACTGTGTTTAAATTACACTTAGTTTGAGATGTGCAAGGCCACTGCTCTCAAATTAGAAGTAACCAGCTTATAAGACAGCAAGTGTGAGCCCCGATCTTTTGAAAACCATCAGATGAATTCCAAGGTACAGGTTTTGGTCCTCAAGTCACCGAAGAAACAGTAAAAAGAAATCAAATAAACTAAAAGAAGAGTATCAGAGATTGTTGTATGTCATGCTGACATTTATTTCCATCACTAAGAATGAACAGATCAAAAAGCCTCTAACAGAACAGGAGTTAAGCAGGTATCAGAGTCCAGACCTTAACAGAAACATTGAAACTGAACCTCAAACTAAGCATAAAAAATAGTATTAACTACTTCTACAACATAACGTAATATTTCTTTATGTTATGACCACACCAAGTGAGCCTTCTAAAATTCCAGAACCGCAACTGTAGTGACCATAACCAGAAGACCCCTGTACATTGAGGAGTGAGCAATCCACACAACAGTTAAGCGGAGCAGGCGCCTGCCCGTGCTGCTCCGTGCTACGCGTAGAGCTGTGCCATTAGGCCTGCACTGTGTTGTGCGTGTCCCTCCGCTGCAGGGTAAGCTTCGCCCACCCACAGTTACAGAGGAGCCTGCCGGCAGCTCCTGCTCCGTGCTGGTGATTACACCACCTGTGTGTCCTTGCCTTTGTCTAAAAATGCAGCAAGTTCTCATGGGAACATCTCTTTTTTTTTTTTTGACAGTAGAAATTATTAATAGAACTGTTTTCTTTTAAGAAAGTCCTGTAAGAGCTCAAAAGACCTTCTTCTTTACGGTGTTAGCTCTAATAAATGGCATTTTAAGTGGTGTTTTTCAGAGTGTGAGTGCCCTTATTACGATCATTACGAACCAACACTTCCAGATGCAACACATTAACCGGGATACCTTAAGCTCCAGTTGAAATACCGGTCTTTAGACCTTGAAATAACAAACTTATTTCTACTCACATCTTTGGTGTTAATAATACTTTATCCAGAACACACCATTGTAAAGCCATCATTTTGTTTTTTGAAAAACACTTAAGATATGTCCTAAAATGAAATGGTGAAAGTAGAAATTTTTTAATAAGCTTCAGGTGAAGTCCACACTTCTAACATTCAAGCAGCTTAAAAATCTGCTTAAAAGGGAACTACCTGCCTGGCTTTTTAAAAGTACACAAACCCTAATATTTCCTTATTTATAGAATCATAGAATCATAGAATCATTTCGGTTGGAAAAGACCTTCAAGATCATCAAGTCCAACCATTAACCATGCCCCCTAAACCATGCCCTGGAGTACCCTGTCCACTCACTTTTTGAATACCTCCAGGGATGGTGACTCAACCACTTCCCTGGACAGCCTGTTCCAATGCCTGACAACCCTCTCAGTAAAAAAATTTTCCTAATATCTAACCTAAATCTCCCTTGCCTCAACTTGAGGCCATTTCCTCTTGTCCTAGGCCATTTCCTCTTGTCCTATAAGAAGGACAAGTGCCTATATTTCTGGCACTATTTTTAAGATCTTCATACCTAACATACCAAACACTTTAACAATGTCAACATTTCTTACTCACATGACCAGAAATTACAATCTTCCCCTGCTTTTTACATATAGTTATCAGAAGCATCTGCCTACGAGGACTACAGACCCTCATCTAAATCATTCCAAGTTTATTCGAGAGCTCATTTAAAGTGAGGTCCAGGTCAGGGTGAAAATCCCAGAGACCACAGGGCAACCTACTCTCCTTTCAGCCATTCCAAACATAGCTACTTAATTGGATAATAAAAAATATATATGTATTACATTCTTACACACTAACCTCCTTTACTCAAGGAGTTCACAAGTCCTGGCAGCTGAAAATACATGCATATTTGGGAGGACCAGCAAAGTTAAGAAGGTTTGAACATAAAAATTCTGAAGTCAAATTCGGTTCTTACATCTCTGTAAATTCTGACTAAGCCACAGACTCCAGGGAAATACTCCAGATGTCTAGTAAACACAGATCAGGCACTAACACATAAAACTCTCTCCTAGTAATTCCAGCAACTTCTATCCTCTCTAAAATATGCAATGACTTAGGGGTTGCGAGAAGACTCAGGCACGTGGGTTTTTTTCCTGGAGCTGTGACTCCCACTGATTTTTTTTTTTTTTTTTTTTTACTTTGCTCTATAAACAGGTAGAACAAATAATTAGTATTCTTTACCTTAGCTTCTTAAAGATATATGTCCCTATCTTAAGGGAAACATATGGTCTATGAAAAGGCTCTTCCTTCATCTGCATGGTAATTAAGCACTACTGGAAGGTGCTTCAGAGAGCTTTCCTTGCCCTACAACAACATGGCTAAAAGGCAACATGTTGCAATTGCGACTAGGGAACAACTGCAAGAGAAAAGACCATTATTTAGCTATCCGTGCTGGACTAGAAATTTAATGCTAAGTTTTTTTCATGAGTACTTTTCCATCCAGTTCAAATTGCTTTTACAGATTGTGATACTGAATTCCTAGTTTGTTTTCATAAAAATGATGTTTTTTAAAAGTTGGACAGTCAAAATACAGAAGTATTAAATAAAGATGGAAGAAAAACTCACAGAATATAAAAATCATTACGCCTTGCGTGCTCACTGTCAAACCACTGTTCCAGCGAACAGTAGATCTCTGTTAATTTTCCTAAATGACACATTCAAGAAACAAAAGCAAAATAAAAGGAATCATCAGTTCAGCATTTAAGAAAAACACATTTGATAGTATATTTTTAAATGAAATCTCCTCCTCCAATAAGAGTGCCATGTTGCAATCTTGTTAAGTCTATTCAGAGTATACCAACTTGATCATCTCATTCTTCTCCTGCAAAAAACCCAGAGCACACATAATGACAGTGTAATCAACATTTAAACGAATTCACAAGACACTGTCTAATCTTCTAAAGACCAGGAAAGATGTAACAATAAGCAGCATAGAAACCCTCTTCACTATCCTGTATGGATGAGCTTCCTAAAAGTGACGATCTCAAAGTTTGAAATGAAATTAATGAATAGAGAGATAATGGAAATAAACAGCACTGACAATCTCACCCAGACTGAGGCTGAGTCTCCTCATCTTCCATATCATTCATTATAAGGTGAAGGCACTTAGCAGGATTGCTATGCAAGATGAATATTCACTTTAATGTTTCAACCAAATCCTGCTATGTTTATTCTATCTCATCACATAAGAGAACCTAGAATACACCTGATTTTAATTTTGAATATGAACTGCATTTATTTTTTAAATGCATTCATTCAAAACAATGAAATTACAGATTTTGTAGTCTCATATTTTTCTATGAAAAATGGATTTTTCAAAACTACTGATATAATTCATCCATCAAGATCCATGTAACTAAACTATCCTCTAAGCACACGAATAAAAATCCTTTAAGAACAGGATTACATTTTGCATCAAAGCCCTGAAAACCCAGAGAGTCTAGCTGGTTGCACCAGAGAAAAGGATGCTAATCTAGCATTCAGGCTCTTTAGTCTATATCATCCCTCAATAAAATACACAAAGCTACTAGTTCCATTTAGAGAGCTGCTAACTGCATTGCCTTGGAGGAGCAGTTTCTAGGAAGCCAAGTTTCAAGCTCTGTAGGACTCATAAATCAGTATCAACTCCTTGTATTATAGCCTGACATAAATGGGAAAAGCCCCTACACTGTCATTCCCCCTCCCTACATTAAAAGTCTATATAAAGATAATATTCCACTTTAGCAATGTGCATAGTATGCTGTGACTGTCATTCTTCATGCTAACTAACATCATTTACCTCTAGTCCTCTCAGAATTTATTTTCTTATCTGTAGTCTTACAGCTGAATTATAAATCCTCCAGAAGGAAATGTCTTTACTAACAACTTGTTCAGTAGCTAAAATGAAATCAAGTTCCTATCCCATGACTGTCCCCAGCCCACAACAGATCTGGACAAGGCACACTTTTAAATCTTTACCTTCAAGTGATGTATTTGTCACTTTAGCAACACAAAATAGACAAACATTATTTTTCTTTCATTATGAAGAGAACTACAGCTTAGGCTGTATGTGGTGGCATAACACAAAGGCAATGGACTAGCTTCTTCTAGAGTGTTTAGAATGTAAAGTGTTTCTCTCATTTTGCCTGTTGAAAACACATGGTGGTTACGGATCCAAGTGAGATGGTTACCACATCACATACAGAATATTTGTAGACTATCCGGAGTGAAGTCTTGACCTAGGCAACAGCAATTCCCTGTTAAACTTTGGAAGTCTAATCTTTTTGAGCCTTCATCAGTTTTACATAACTGTATGAAATTTAACAAGGGCAAGTGCAGGATTCTCCACCTGGGACGGGGTAATCCTGATTATACATACACACTGGGGGACTAGAGGCTGGTGAGCAGCCCTGCAGAAAGAGATCTGGGGGTTTGGGTTGATGACAAGTTGAGTATGAGTCAAGAGTGTGCCTGGCAGCAAAAAGGGCCAACCAGGTCCTGGGGTACATCAAGCACAGCATAGCTAGCCAGTCGAGGGAGGTGACTGTCCCGCTCTGCCCTGCACTGGTGCGGCCCCACCTCGAGAACTGAGTGCAGTTGTGGGCACCTCAATATAAGAAGGACATCAAACTATCAGAGTGTGTCCAGAGGAGGGCGACCAAGATGGTGAAAGATCTTGAGGGCAAGACTTGCTCGGAGCAGCTGAGGTCACTTGGCTTGTTCAGCTTGGAGAAGGCTGAGGGGTGACCTCATGGCAGTCTACAACCTCCTCACGGGGGGCAGCGGAGGGGGAGGTGCTGATCTCCTCTCTGGTGACCAGTGATAGGACACGAGGAAATGGAATGAAGCTGCATCAGGGAAGTTCAGGTTGGACATTAGGAAGAGGTTCTTCACTGAGAGAGTGGATGGTCACCGCAACAGGCTCCCCTGAGAAGCAGTCATGGCACCAAGCCTGTCAGAGTTTAAGGAGTGTCTGGACAACACTCTTAGTCATATGGTTTACTTTTAGGTAGTGCTGCGAGGAGCAAGGAGTTGGACTTGATGATTCTTATGGGTCCCCTCCAACTTGACATATTCTATGACTCAATTTCTACAGCTTTTTTTTTTTCTTTACACTGCTATTACCAACTTCATGCTTTTTCTCCACAAAATGAAAAGCCAATATCTGTAACAAATTCTATTATTAAACCAGGAGAGCTATTTGGAGAATATATGTAGTATATGCTTAAGAACCATACTGAAAACATCATAAATAACAAGCTGTATATTATCATTGTCTAATCTATTGGGTTTATTAAATTCTGCACAGACATTGAGAAAGAAGAGACTAAACTAGCCAAAGAGGATTAACACAATAAGAAGGAAGAAAAAGGAATAATTTAAAAATTCTGGGAAAAAAAATGAAATTGTTTAAGAAAAGGATACGACTCCATAGTTTGGTGAGCTGATAGCCTGAATCACTGAAAAAGGAGAAGTAATGGGCTCCTTGGCTTGGAGTGCTACATCTGGTTTAACTGACTATCCTCTGTCCTTTGTCCTTGTAAAAATTCTAAACACAGAATTAAATAGTTTCTAGCAGACAGCCAAGCTTATATATTCCTCAGAAGATCTCAGGTAGCTTCATGTGTTTTTACAGCTTGTGCAGACAAAAATTGGCTATGTAAAGCCACTGGTGGCTTGGTAAAAGATAACTGCACCAAATAATAGGTGCTCTCCATCAGTGAATAGACAGGCTCATGGTTAAGGAGAATTCTGCTGTGCATCAGTCATTTCTGGTGGGATCGGGTTCCCCATTTCTTTGCCTGATTACTGTCTCCCATGAGCTGAGGTACTCCTACCTAAAATGTTCTTAGAAAGAATCACTGAACCACGTAGCTTCTTCCATGAAGTCCACGCACTACAGCAGTCAGCTGACAGCTTGGTGAAGTTATAAATATATGCTATGCAAGAGCATCAGTGCTGGCTTATACAGGCTGGGTTCTTATAACATTTGTGCCTAATACTGATTTAATACACAATATTTGCGATTCTCATATAGTACAGTGATGGCTGCATAAAAAATCTGAGATCAGCAGCTACAAAGATTTTTGACACTAACTCTCCACTTAGTTGAGATTGGCCTCATTAACATCTCTATGACTTTCTTATCAAATCATATTGCAAGAGTAATTTATAGTAACAAGTTTATCATGGTATTTATTTTCTCTATTTCACTGTTTCTCCCACTTGATCTGTTTCTGCTAACTGGATATGATAAGAAAAGTACTTAGTCCTATGCAGGGCTTTTATCAATACTCACAAAATGGTTTACAAAGAAGGTTTAATATTGTGATCTCCATCAACGGAGAAACTTAGGCACAGAAAGGTCAAGAGCCTTTTAAAGTATACTCGGCACAGAAATCACAGAGCTAAGCTAACAGGACTCTTGGGTCTCAGTCCGGTACTATATTAATACAGCTACATTCTCTCCCCTAGAGACAAAAAAAGCCAAAATCAGGTGGCTAATTACAAGTAACCACAGACAACCAATAATCCTTGAATAATCCAGTTTCAAAAACCCTGAATTATTAGATTCATAGATCCCTTGTAAGCCTCTGAAGTAATTAAAGCCTGACTGAGGAGCTAAGAGATCTTTAGCTCAAATCCTTTGAATAGATTAGCTTGTGAACATAATGTATGCTGACTATTAATGTGCTATTTTGCTGTATAAGCAGCAAGTGTAATTCAGCAAAATCCAATCCAAATTGTACATGTAATAGACTCACATCATCTTTACAAAGCTAAAGCTAATGTGAGGAGAAAGCATCAAGAAATGTGATTTTATCTCTTATTATACCAATGACAACATGAGACACAGTAATTGACAGAACACAGCCAGATACTTCAAGGCTCCAAGGGATGCAGATCTGTGAATCTTTCCATAAATGAAGAAATGAAGCACTGTCTGATAAGGGCAGTCTGGTAACAGGAGTATGAACAGTAACTCTTCCACCATTTTTAAACAGAGATCCTCCATCATTTGGAAAGAAATCTTACAATTTAAGGTTTTCTAGAATTCTTAAACTACTGTTAATTTTGTACGTTTTCAATGTTTTAACACAAAATAGCCTGAATTCTCCTCTTGAAAATGTACTATAGTGTCTAGAGTAAGTTAAATGACCTTGAAGTTACCTGGAATCTCTCCATTGACCATGCAGGGAGCAGAGACCATTCATTAAATAGACTTGTATTTAAACTGCATGCATTAAGCAACAAAATATTTATATCACAACTACTGGACACTATTTGAAAGGAATGTTCATTAACTCATCCGTATGTCTGAGCTCATTAAAACCCTCAGCACTTCATCAGAGAATAAGAGATTGTTTGTCTTCAGTGAAATTGGACTGAACCTAAGAACTCATTTTTAATAGTCACAGTCACTGGATTTCTGTCAGTCACCAAGACTAGAGCCTCCCTTTGAGCCATTAAGTACAACCCTGCTTAAGCGTGAATTTGATGTAATGCAAAAAGAACAACACCCATCTCTGCACAAATTCTTGGTCTTTTTTCTGTTTTCTGCATCCCTTTTCTGTAGGTTTTTAGTGCACATTTGGAAAGAAATTACAACTATCAGCATGTCTGTCCATTTTTAACAAGACTATGAGGCTAGAGCCAATTTGGACCACAGCATAAACAGATCAGTGTTTGGGTTTGCCACATTGCTTCCTCATGAGGAATCCTCTTTGCTGCGGATCTGTTACAGAGCTGTCACAGTACAGAACCCAGGATCTGAGACATGAATGAGCAGCAGCAGCAGCTTACATTACCAACTGCAGTATACACAGTGAGTGCCTTAGGAAAGGTGGGAATATGTACTGCTCTCTTAAGCTTATCTTCCCACCTGCCCAGATCTGCAACTTCGTACTCCATGCAGCCACATCTTCCATATTCCTTCCTCCCCTCCCAAGAGAATTTGATGCCAAACAGGAACAACAGGGTCCATCTGTCCAAGAAGGGGGGAAGAAAAATAAAAAAGCTAAGCCTCACAAAAGTGCAGCAGAAGGCCATCATGGCTACAGATTCTGTTATGAGCACTTTTTCCACATCTGTGTTATGATGCCTCTTCAGTGAAATAAACCAGTTACAAAAGAAGTTCACTTTACATACTGGCCTCGATAACCGACTCCAAATGGCATCCTCGCTTTTCTGTTCAGCCACAAATGCTATATCCTCTCATGCCTTCTCTTTGCTATTCTAAATACCTCCAAACTTTTGGTTCCATCTCCATTTGGAGGTCCTGAGGGTATTTCCTAACTCTTGGTAGCATTAAGACTAGTCAGGCTTACTTTCGTATTAAGAAAGTTTCTTCAAGCAACCTGTCTCCTTTTCTAGAGAGCACAAGGTGGGGGAAATCTCATTTCCAAACATATAATGCAAACATTATGTAGTTCAAATTTAAAAATTCAAAACCCTATTTCAATTATCATAATTGTCAAAGAGTTCTTCATGCCTATGTAAGAAACTAACACTTGTGAACTAATAGGTATGGCCCTGAAAATATGCAGGTGATGAAATATTTCTAAATCTCCATTAGAAACTTAGATTACAATGGCAGTTTAATGAAAGACTAGAATTAACCTCAGTGAAATGCAAAATTATACTAGAAGACTCTTTATATTACACTAACAATGAGGTGAGATTATATAAGCTTTTGAGACGGCATACTGTTGGGTCCAATTTTTCAGCTGTGCCTTGCAAAGATGAGAAGAAAAACGTAACTATTATATCTCTGGTGCACTGCTAAGAAGCGCAGCATACATATAGTTAAAGTGAATAGGAACAATAGGTCAGCATGATGGAACTTGTGGGGAAAAAAACAGTAAAATATATATATATCATCCCTGAAACGATCTTTGGACTCATGCCTTATATTTAAAAAAAAAAATTTAAAAAAATTAAAAAGAGAGAAAGAAAAAAAAAAGGAAACCAGTTCTTTGGCAAAATAACAGAGAGCAACATGAAAGTGCAGATAGAATTTGCAACTGGGCTAATTTGAATCAAACCCCAGAAAGCTTCAAAAGGTTCCAAGAACTAAACTTTATAGAACTTTAGTGTAGAAATTCAACAATAATCTGACATCTGCTTCTTTCTTCTGACACTTACTGTTACACTTTCAGATGTACATCCCATATATTCAGTTAACACCAAGAGATGAGAGAAAATTTAAGCCAACTGACCTCTATCACCTCTAAAGATTTCTCACTAAGTCATCCTATTATCTCCCAATAATCCTATAAAGCATCTCATGAAAATTGGAAACATCACTCACTTATCTGCAATACAAGAAGCAAGTTACTACACAAGGTAAGGCTGGTGATTCATCTAGTGTAGCACCATGCTGCTGACAATGGTCAGGTTCACCTTCCTCTGAGAGGAAATTCTGCTTCTAACACGTACAGAATATAACGTCTATGTGGAGGCCTCTCCATAGCCATTATAAGCTATGGATAGGCTTATCTTGAAAATCGTAAGGTTTTATAAGTGTAATTTTATTTTTATTTTGCCTAGAATTAACTATGTTTACATTTTCCATATAAAGAAATAATCATACTTTCAATTTCATCCAGCTTTCAACCTCCTTGATTCCTTGTTGCACTAAGTTGAATGGATTCATCACGTGCTATCTAAGAAAAGGATCATTTTATAAATTTTGAGTTTGTTTTTTTCATTGTTGCTAAACATTCATTCACTTTTCAATTATTAGCATGGAAAGTGGAAGCTACAATACATCTTCTCTACAAAAATTGTTATCTTTATACCACTGTTGTGCTTTCCACCATCTAAACTCTCCACAGTGTAAGTCTGTCCATCTTTGGTCAATATGCTGCCCACATTTTCTATTTATCTGTACTACATGATGAGCCCAGATCCACAAAAACATACATGCAACTATTGTCCTATTTGGATGCTAGATTCTCATTTATCTAATAGGAAATAGGAATCAAAACATTTAAAGATTTGATTCTTTGTATTTTACAAGCTCAAGAAAAAAAAAATAATAATTACATTTGTAATTCATTCAATTGAATGCAATTTGAAACAGATATCTGAGTTACAAACTGCAAATT
The DNA here is from genome assembly GCF_026419915.1 of Harpia harpyja. NCBI lineage: Eukaryota > Metazoa > Chordata > Aves > Accipitriformes > Accipitridae > Harpia > Harpia harpyja. The sequence goes on from NC_068945.1 coordinate 52,071,652, forward strand.
CAAAGAAATAAAAAGAAAGCAACTGCTAATAACAATGAACAGCCTGGAGCAATTAATGATTTTTTTAATGACAAATAGAGTGAGTCTGACTATAATTTTAATCCCTCTGTCATATTTTTCTTTCGTATTTAATAGATTAGAGCCATTTGCTGCTGGTTTTTAGTTACAGCTCTAAAGATGTATTAGGATATGACAGATCCAAGAAGCCATACTTTTAAATAAAACTTCTTCATCTTGTAAATAGTCCTTTAGAATTTCTGGCTTTAATCATCAGTTTAATGACGTCTAATGTATCTGTTATTATCCTTTCCCTTCAATGTGGTGATAAGAATAAAATATAATTAAGGGTGTTTGAAATAAAGGAACAAAAGCTGAAGACAAGAGAGAAAAAGAGACAGCAATACTACATCAATGAGAGGTCAAAAAAGCTGCAAATAGCTTTTCTATAGGCAACCACTCTAAAACATACTCATTCTATGATTCCAAAGCTTATTCATAAACCTGCAGCCTTCTAAACTTGTTACAGAAACACCTTATGCCCCACTGTGTTACGAACAAAACAAAGCAAGTGTGAGTGAACTTGGTGCATCAAAATTCATTTAAAAAAAAAAATCAAGCCATATTTTACTAAAAGCAAGTTGTCTGTATAAAGCAATAATTGTGAAGGAGATGATGTGCACTTTTGCATTTTGTGATTGTGTTTTATCCAAATTAAGGTGATTCTACAGGAAAAATAAAGTCTGATTAGTTTCCAGTAAGATGAAGAGAACACTAAATTTATATTAAATATCTACTTTCAAGAAGCTTCTTGTCTGAATTTTGTTACTTTTTTATAGTTTTGCTATGTTAAAGATCTATTGGGTAGAGGACAAAATCTTAATTTGAAGAAAAATGATTAACAGGATGAGGACACATATGCAACACATGCTTTTTAAGCAACAAAAATTATTTGTAGTGTCAGTATTTTCCTTAGAAGTTATCCTAAACTCAGAAGTTTCCACATTGTACATTTCAAGGCATTATATCAAAATACTTTTCCTCTTCTCCTAAAAAAAGCATTTAGTTTTAAATTCAGTTTGGATTTTTATGGCAAATGGAAAATCAAATTTCTTGGATCTCTAGCACAAATAGATAAACAAAATCTTCCATTTTATTTTTCACGTTCTTGGATAAGGAAAAAGCATATCAGCTATTTAATAAATAGCATGACCTTTCTTTCCCTTTCTTATCTACCACTAGAAAACACATATCTGGTATTATACATTTCTCATTAATAAAAGAAATAATCAGTTTTATCACAAGCCTATGACTTCCCATCATAGTAGTATAGCTTAAAAAAAAACCTGAAAATTTGCACTATGCCCTCTTTGTTTCTCGATTTAAATATGATAATCAATGGTTTTACAACTTAACATCCTACAGTAAAGTTACTTGGTATTCTTCCAGCACACTCGGAAATGAGCATGGGTTTAGAAAATAGTGACAGGAAAAAAACATGGGTTTTGTATATGAAGCAACAAGGGGGACAAGATTAAGTCATTTCCCTTTGATAGATGATATGAACCTGTTCAGGAGCTGCGTAGGAAAGCTTATCTTACTGGTTTTCTCATTGGACACTTTTAGCTGCACTGCTTGTTAAAGAGAAGACAATATCTGGAGGTAGATCAGGAGGTAGATTCATCTTGGCTATTGTGTTATTTCAGCTCATCGATGAGATCAATGAAATGCACAGAAGAGAGATTTATTTAGTCTTTTTATACTACAAAAAAGGAAAAGCTACCCAACTCCCCACACTATTTCCTCCCTACATCACCCCTTGAATGTCCTCCTAGATTTTTGCAATGCATGCTACTCCTTTAGTTATTAATTCCTTTGGCTTATCATTTCCACTACAGAGGATCTACACTCTTCCTTGAAGCCTAAGGGAATTTTCCCAATGGAGTATAACTTAAAGCGCTGAGCAAAATAAGCAATGAACCTAGAGTAATCTTTGCATACAACTAAGTCACCTCATTTTTTTCTAAAATGTGTGAGTTTGAAATAAGATAATGCCATTTAGATTTCTACTCCATGCTTTATAAGCAGTTGAAAATAGCGTATTTTTTGTCAGAAACAGAAAATGAGTCTGTAATGAATGCTATTTTTCAGGAAAACATTGCTAAAAATTTCCAACTTGTTTTCCCTTCTAATACACAGAGAACTGACTTTCATCCAATTTTTTTCCATTGTTATATATACCTAAGCTCAATACAGTAGCAAAATAATTTTTTCTATGCCTTTTGCCTGTTTCTCCTTTGGATGGAATAGTGGCATAAAGGCGAGCATCCGGGTGGACAATTTTGAATAATTTATTCGTGACTTCTTGGCTCCTATGAGTTGACTACATGGCATCACAGCATGACTTTTGGGTTGTCCTATATACGCAAGATTAATGGGAATTAGACATTTTGTAAAGAATAAAAAGTCAAGCAACTTCTCCTTCCCTCCCTTTCACACAACAGTTGGAGCCAAACGGTTGTTCAAGCTTGTTACGCACAATCCTGTTGTTATAGGGAGAACTATTCCATAAGAAGATTAGATATTAGCTTAAGCTGCCTTGGTACAACTGAATAAGCATGAGCCTGCAGATATACAAATGCTAAATCCACTGGCATTATAATTTCTTAAGCATTCAGAAACCTCCGAGCTTTTCTAGATGGTAAAGCATCCTACTACACAGAAGTCTATTTCACAGACATATTAAATCTGTTTATTTTGAATAGAAGCAGCATTGTTCAAGTTAAGTTATAGTGTAATAAACAGATTAGGGCATTAGGCAACACAATTATTAAAAGTGAAAGATCCTCAAAGTGAAGGGAAAGAAATGAATGCCAAATCCTCTATTTCAAACAAAAATGCAATGAAATTTATATTAAATCTAGCTCAAAATAATTTACCTTTTGGCATCATACATCAGTATTTTAAGTACCAGTTCAGAAAGTAAATAATACTCAAGGTTGAATGAAAAATTACTCTGCCTCTTTTGATTCAGTGTGAGTTTTCAAATTTAAAGTAACCTGTAGTCATTTATTTAGGTTACCTTGTTAATGTACTGTTTGTTACACCAAGGTAGAGACAGGAACTTCCAAGATTTTAACTTGCTCCTGGAAATCTGACTGCATATCATCTTTTTTCTATTGTTCTCAATGGCTTATGGCAATTTGACAATAATGCAAATGGACTGTATGTAACATTTTCTTTCACCTGCAAAGGTACAATTCACACAGAAAAGGTTCATCCACTACCTCTCTCTATCAGAGTTTAACTAATAGGAGGATAGGTCCAATGCTGGATCTTGACACAGAACTCTCTTACTGTTAGTACACCAATTGCTATTATAAAGCAAAACCTTGCACCAAAAGTAAAAAAAAGACAGTGACCCTTCCTGAGTAGAAGGCTTCTTTATTATAATGTAAAGCTGAGTATAGCTGTGTTTCTGGCCGTACATAATCAGTATTTCCATACCGAAGTACAAAGCCTGAAGACTAAGCACTTCTAAACTGTCTTTGAAGTGGTTCAATTTTTCATAGGAACAGATTTTTCAGATACTACCAGAAACTGCAGAAACAAGGTTGGGGGTGGGAATGTGGGCTGCTTTCAAAAAGTTATTAAAATGTAGTTATTTATAGTCTCTTTAAATCAAAGGGACTTTATAGCTGCCCTGCTTAGCTTCAGAATATTGTGCCAAATAAAAAATAAACAGTAAATTTTCTTACATTTAAACACCCTTGACCTAAGTTTCTATCATTTTCTAAACTTGACCAATATTAAAAATTGAGTTAAATGTTGAGAAACCATAAAATATTCAGCTTACAATAAAAGACCTAAACACAAGAAGCTCAGGCATCCTGTTCAAGCTCTTTTAAGAGAATACCATTTGCTGGTAGGTGTATGTCTCAAGAATACATATATCCCCATCTCTGGTCAAGAAAGAGCTGAAGAAAAAGCTACCTTTGTGTCAATGGTAGAAGTATCAGACCTTAAGATATTGAACAAAACAAACTGGTGAATATTCATGGGAAATAAGAACAGGTCATCTTCTCCTAGTTGCACTATTATGCAAATGTCTTAGATATGTGTTCAAACAGTTTTACTCAAAATAACTCTTTGTTATATTTAGGCTGTGTGCTTGTCCTAACACAAATGGGGGAATATCACAATGTGCTCTTCAGATAGCATGCAAGTCAGAAAACCCAAATACACATGAAAAGTTATTGCTTTGCGTTATCTACTGTGGACACAGATGCTCGGGGTAAATAAACCATGCTAACAGACTCCAGACTGTAGAAAATGGCCAGGCTTGCATGTTCTCCTGCCACTATCAGAGACAGAATACTAGACTAGTTGGACCCTTGGTCTCCATCAGGGGCTTTTCTTATATTGTTACCTCTGAGTTCAATTTTCAAGTGTTAGATCAAATGGAACATGATCTTCTAGGTTTGAATACTCTATGGCATTCTATACCACTCAAGTATTTCCAGCACCTTTGAAGGAATACAATGAATCGATGGTGTTTCAGACATTTCAGACAAATCTGGGGTATTTGGAGATAACTATAGCAGGATTTTCATTTCTTTTCTTTTTGGTTCTTTCATTTTTAAAAATTTTTATTTTTAGTGAGTTCTTTTCTGGAAGACTTCTATGTGGAGTTTTCATTGAACTACTTCTATGACAGGAAGTCGGGGAGCATGCTTGTCATTCAAGGATTTGCTGTCCCCAACCTTTCTAATCCAGAGCACTAACACACACATTTAGTATTCAATTTGCCACCTCTACCTTATCTTGTACATAAGACAGAATACCTGGAACTAAAGAATGAAATATCTCTCTAGTAAGTTGTACTAATTCCTCCTCTTCTTCTGATGGTAGCCCTGTGGTTTCACTGCATTTATTCTTCTCTCTACCTCATTGTTCTGCGAGGTGGGAAACTTCTGTCTACTGTCAACAGTACTAGTTGCTCAGAAACACACTGCAGCAAACAATTATCCACTCCCTACTTCAGTTTTCAAAAATGGAGTTTGAGAAGAAAATTAGACATCCAAACACAATAATATTACTTTAGTCTAGACCCAAATTCCAAAGAGAAGACATTTTTATACTAACAGGTGCAGTTGTTCTCTTAAGATTTGAGGATTTGCTTATTTGTTTTTTGTAACATCAGCAGTGTTTTACCATGCTGTTTAATGAAACACAACTAGCAATGTAAAGACCCCTTCAGTGAGAAAGCAGGCTTGCCATAGATATAACTTCTTAATTTAGCTGTCTATGCAATTTGCTGATATGCTATGAGATTCAGTCTGCTACTGTGCACTACTCTTTTCCCCCTTGCTTACGTGTCTGTCATATCATCTTTCAAAAACAACCTCGTTTTTCGTAAATCAGGCTGGGTCTACTTGAAATCAGCATTGACTTGTTTGTAAAGAACTAGCTTGCACTGACTTTATTGGTTCACATTTGAATTACCTTGAGACAGTATAAAGGGCAGAATTATGCAGTGTTTAATGCTATCCAAAATGTTGTGTTGTATCTTTCATGTGAGTGTTTTATCCCAAATCCTTTACAGGGAAAATCAAGTAGAAAGACTAACATGAGTGAACAGAACTGATAAAAGAAGCTAAAAGGTTAAGGCAAGGGAGAAAAACTAGCTTGAAAAAAAGGTATCTATTTCAGTGTGCAAGTGTGAAAAAATTTCGGAATATACCCTCTTCCTTTCAGACTGCTGAGTGCTTTCCTTATTCACGGCAGCAACACGTTTTAGCAATAGGACCCACTGGTTTTTGCTAATAACTAAAGATAGAAAGGGGCACCATTTCTTGCCAACCAGTACAACAAGGTCAAGCTTTTCTGAGAAGGTCTTGCTGAATTTAATATACAATCATATTCATGTAGAATTCCAGGAGGCTTACATGGAATTATGAAAGAATTTGAATACTGGTTTAGCATAATTTCTGAAGGCTTTAATTAGTTTTATCTCTATTAACATTTATAGGGCACCTCAACAAAACGTGGTGATGGATTTCAAGCACATAGTTAGAAATGCAAACTTTGTACTTTGGTGTAATCTTATTTTTTGTGCAATAATTTTTTATACTGCGTAGCTCTTTTACAAGTTTTGCATTTCTTTACCACACTGGCTTGAAAACTCACTAAAGGTAAATGATTCTGTGACATGGCTAGAGATATCTGTAGTGGAAAAAGAAAAGACTTGTGCTTTAGGACACCAGCTGAAAGGGAAAGCATTTGAGTAGAACACTCCCTAAGAACTGCTTCATTTCATAGGTCTCTATAACAAATGTTATCTTCAGCTTTTTCAAAGCAGTCATCATTGCCAATTTTAATGGGGACTTGGGCAAAGATTTTCCATATAGTCCTTTACAAGTCCTATGAATCTCTGTGTAGGCTAAACCCATAAATTTCTTCAAATTCCATTAACAGAACATTTCTTCTTGATGTTATTTTGTAGTGATTTCTAGGCAAGCAGAATTTGGCATTGTCTACTTTTATAGCTTACTCTGCATCCCTCTCTACTAAGGTTTCACCTCCAAGTCTTACTCATCACATTAAGCCATGCTCGAGGAAAAAAAAAAACAGATCTCTTTTCTAACCAAAAATGACTGGCTTGGTAGACAAGGGGAGAACAATGGATATTGTCTACTTTAATTTCAATAAGGCTTTTAACACTGTCTCCCTTAAGATTGTCACGTTGACGTATGGGCCGGATGAGCAGACAGTGAGGTGCACTGAAAAACAGCTGAACGGCCAGGCCCAGAGTCACGATCAGTGGTGCAAAGCCTAGCTGGATGCCAGTAACTAGCAGTGTACCTCAGGAGTCAATAGTGGGTCCAGTCCTATTTACCATCTTCACTAATGATCTGGATGATGGGGCAGAGTGTTCCCTCAGCAAGTTTGCAGATGACACAAAACTGGGAGGAGCAGTTGATATGCCAGAGGGTCCTGCTGCCATCCAGAGGGACCTCACCAGCCTGCCGGACATGCTGCACACCAATCAGCTGGAAAGCAGTTTGGCAGAGAAGGACCCAGGAGTCCTGGTAGGCAACAACCTGCCCATAAGCCAGCAATGCACCCTTGCAGCAGAAGGCTAATGGCATCCTGGGCTGCATTAGGAGGAGTGTTGCCAGCAGGTTGAGGGAGGTGATCCTCCCCCTCTACCCAGCACTGATGAGGCCACACCTGCAGTACTGTGTCCAGTTCTGGGCTCCTCAGTATAAGGCATGGACATACTGGAGAGAGTCCAACAAAGGGACACAAAGATGATGGACTGAAGCATCTCTCCTATGAGGAAAGGCTTAGAGAGCTGGGACCGTTCAGCCTAGGGAAGAGAAGGCTCAGGGGGATCTGATCAATGTGTATTAATACCTGAAGGGAGGCTGTAAAGAAGACAGGGTCAGGCTCCTTTCAGTGGTGCCCAGTGACAGACCCAGAGGCAATGGGCACAAACAAACACAGGAGGTTCCCTCTGAACATCAGGAAACACTTTTTTACTGTGAGGGTGACTGAGCAACCAGAGAGGTTGCGGAGTCTCCATCAGATACTAAAAAAAAATCTAGACATCATCATGGGCAACCAGCACTGGGTGACCCTGCTTGAGCAGGGGTGTTGGACCAGATGAGCCCAGAGGTCCCTTCCAACATCAACCATTCTGTGATTCTATGAGTCTGTAACAGAGACTTGTGTCATATATGACTGAAGCCCAGTGGAGGTACAGAATGCAACAATAGTGTTCAAAGCAGAATAAAAAGTAAGGCGGCAGCATTCTATACAGAATCAAATTGAAATGTTAATTGCATCAGGCTTAACTTTAGCTGATACTATTAATCCTCCACTTAAATGAACATTAAATCCAATAAAATAAAGTTCTTTGCCATGTACCAATACCAACACACTTACTTGTTGGGTAATACATTATTTATGTGCAAGCTTCGCTGATAGAAATGCCTTGATACAAACACTAATATAAACGTCCTGCTTGGCATATTCATAGGAAATTGCTAAACCCGTGAATTATATTGATTTATCTCTTATCACATTGTTTCTCCATTTAGACACAAACAAGGGATCAAGGGTCTTTTCTGTTTAAATTAGTCTCTCTACTTTATAACATTAACATTATTAGATTGGTTGACAACTCATACTACTTCTATGGACTTCATTATAACTAGAAGAAATTTAGGGCTGAGGAAAATAATAGACAATTATAGAAAATAGGTAAAGATAATTTTTCTTTCCCACTTCAACCATCTGAAGCTCTCCCAGCAAAAAATCCTAAGCAAGGCTCATGCAGTCACAAGAGATACTCACTATTAACTCTACGTTCTGCTAGTCGATTGAACAAGTAGTTGTGACTAAGGAGTAATTTACACTAGGAAGACAGAAGCATATAAAATGATCTAGCTAATGATAGCCCATTATTCAGAATCCTCCACAAAATCAAGATACAGTTAGCTTCATTTTATGAATCTTTTGCAGTGCTTTTAACAGCACCTGGATAAGGAGCAGATGTGAAGATAAAACATTATTCCATAATGCTTTATGATCATAAATCTCATTTGGGTGTTTCCACTCTCATTTAATTTTATACCAGTTCAGGCAACAGGACTACATATTTCCATGAGCTGCATTCCATTCACCAGACAATCTTCATGATGAAAATACTGTCCATGTTTGAAAAGAGTTATTGGTATGACAAGGGTAATTATAATAGTGTTTTATGCTTTGGGGAATAATGTAACATAGCTCTGGTTCATGGGCAGCAGAGAGACTTTTGTTATAATGTATGTGGTGGGGTGTGTTATTCTGTATTATTAGCCCTGCGTGGCATTGCTAAACAGAAATGGTGGCAACTCAGAACTAATATAACAGGAACTAGAGTATTTGTAATTCCCTCCTCAACATCTGTTGCATAAAATGTAATTTGCTCATTTGTGCAAGCTGTGCTTCTTTAGAGGCAATCTCCAAATCCTTTTTTGGATGTACCTGCCCCAATTTGTACAACCTGAATGTGGCTCAAAATAGCCTGCATTTCAATTTCACATAATTTGAGAATGCTGCAGTGAGCAACCTGTTTATTTAAAATACATAAAAGCCAAAGCAACACAGGGGTATGAGTGACCGGAAAGTCAGAAAGGAAGAATTCAAAGAGGGATTGTTTTTTCCTTTTTTCAAGAGGCAGAGCTCTCAGATCACCGGGAAGAATATTAAGGAAAGCAGTTAATATGTAGTTAAAGGAATCGTAATGCACATGAACATATGTTGTTTTACCTAATTTTGATCAACTTAAAAGTAAAAATGTCTTTATTCTTTCAGTTGGGTTTAACGCACCATCTGGTTTAATTATTCCTTAGGTAGCACACTATAAAGTTAATAGTAACAGTATTGTTAAGCCAATCAGAAAGAACGCTTCTGATGTGATTTTTCAGCAAGGATGTTTCTCTTAAACCCATTGACTATGAGGTCAATGTAATAAGCTTTTGCATAAGTATTACGTTACTGGCAGTGCTTGACAGATGTTAGCTCAGAATTGTCACCTCTACATTGACTCAAATCTGCTTACTCAGTGAAACAATTTAGTCATAATCTAAAGAGCTCCTTTAATTTAGACTTCCAGGCAAATTTTTAATTTTAAAATTATTTAAATAGTTCTAAAACTTTTTAGAAGATATGATGACATTAAAAATGCAAGATCTTACAGGATTGTCTGTTTAAAGAAAATAAACTGCAGTTTATAAAAGTCATGTTGATTAAAGAGTCAAAATACTAAAGTAAATCTCTGCCCTCATTTCAGCAAGGAAAGATATGCCCAGTGAGACTTCTGAAATCCACTGCTCTGATCAACTAGGCAGGTGAAATATGGCGTGTTCATTATTCATTGTAATACCAGAAGGAAGGCAGGGATTTAGGGATTCACTTAAACATCTTTGAGTTGAAAAGTGATTTCAAGCAGTTTTGCATAATCCCAATTTTAGAGAGTCCTAGTGAAGTTCACCATTCCACTCCTGCTGACTTTAAACAGGTCCTACTTATTGTTTAAAATTCTAGCCAAAAAATACTTTGTTTATCTTCAAAACTATCATTCAAAAAAATTGAGTGGTGTAACAAATTTTTACAGAACTGAACATTTTACTATGACCCTAAAAAATTCTCTTTCCCCTGAAGGTGTTTCTGTTCTGAGGGGGGAAAGAAAAGAAAAGAAAAAAAAGAAAAAAAAAAAAAAAAAGGACCCTAGAACAGAGTTTCATCTCACCAGATGCATAAGAAATACTTTATGAAACACACAAACACACAACATACTATTCTGAATTTAGCAAAAGAAAGGGAGATTTAGAATACATTATTGGTAGGGGAACATACATACTTCCATTCTCAAATGTAGTATTACGTGTTCTTATTCCCTATTCCAGATTTCAGCTACGTATGTGATAAAGAATATTACATGATGATCACGAATTAACAGAACAGATATCAGTCATACTGAAAAAAAAATAATACTAAATCACTTGAAGCAAACAGGTGTTTTCCCAATTCTGAGGCTTTGCTGCCCATTGCAGCTGGATACAATTTATGGCATAATACTGCTATTCTAAATTACACCAGTAACAGTGGTATCTCGTGTCCTCATGAAATACAAGAGGCAAACATTAACTTCATTTCTCAACACCCATACTAAATGGAGTTAATGGAAATCATTTGTTGTTTACTAACTGCCTCCAAATCTCATCCAACCCAGGACCCCCTAAGCAGAAAACAGCTGGGGGACAGGAGGGCTTTAGGGACAAGTATTATATAACCTTGTGCTGTCCTTAGATTTCCCTAGGTATCCACTTACAGCTACTGCTGTGATTATTAGGCTAAATGGTTTGTTGATATAACCAAGTAAATTTGTTCCTATGTTTCAGTATAAATAAAGAACCAAACTACATAGACCTCTGTCGTGGTTTAACCCCAGCCAGCAACTAAGCACCACGCAGCTGCTCACTCACTGCTCCCCCACCCAGTGGGATGAGGGAGAAAGTCGGGAAAAGAAGCAAAACCCGTGGGTTGAGATAAGAACAGTTTAACAGAACAGAAAAGAAGAAACTAATAATGATAACACTAATAAAATGACAACAGTAATAATGAAAGGATTGGAATGTACAAATGATGCGCAGTGCAATTGCTCACCACCCGCCAACCGACACCCAGCTAGTCCCCGAGCGGCGATCCCCCGCCCCCACTCCCCCCAGTTTGTACACTAGATGTGGTGTCCCATGGTATGGAATACCCTGTTGGCCACTTTGGGTCAGCTGCCCTGGCTCTGTCCCCTCCCAACTTCTTGTGCCCCTCCAGCTTTCTCGCTGGCTGGGGATGAGAAGCTGAAAAATCCTTGACTTTAGACTAAACGCTACTTGGGAACAACTGAAAACATCAGTGTTATCAACATTCTTCACATACTGAACTCAAAACATAGCACCATACCAGCTACTAGGAAGACAATTAACTCTATCCCAGCTGAAACCAGGACAACCTGTAACCCATAAAATGATAAATAAACGATATCAGACAACTTTGGGTACTTGAATGTGTTTTATCAACACAACAAATGTTACCCAAAAGATGGGGACCCCTCCCAGGACTCATCTGGGGAAGTCCTAAGGACAAGGACATAAAAGATTCAAGAATAGAAGAGATTCCGGCTGTAACTCTAAACTTGAACTTAAAAAGCCTTATCAACCAGTCCAAAGGAGCTAATCAACACGTAAGAGATATCAGGAGACAAAGACAGTAATCCATAGGCAATGCCATGATTTTAGTGCAGGCTGTTATCAGAAGGGGTAACCTCTCCCTTATCCCAGCCACATGTTCCTACACACCCTTCTACCAGCCATAGCACTCAAGGAAGCTATCTGTCTGAAAACCAATTTGACCAAAAGAGGAAGACAGAGGAAAAAAAGAAAAAAAATGAAAAGAAAAATGTGTTGGATGGCGATCATTTCCATGCTCTGACTTTCAGTGTGGTAGGAGCTCAAAGTCACAGTGACTTGAAGTGATTGAGAACCACAAGCTCAAGGGCTGTAAAATATTCTTATTTGGATACTGCAGATTGTTCTAATTTGTACCAAGTAAACAAAAGTACCCAGGTATAAGAACATTTAATAAATGTTGCTGGCTGGCTATTCTACTGTATACGATCACTTACACCATGAATCACTGGCAATCAGCACTGGCAGTGGTTTAGAAGCTATTACAGCGTCTGTCTTCTGCTTCAAGGGAATGGCAGCTTGTTCACATTCCACCCTTCTCAAATACAAATAATATGTGCCCTAAAAGTAACTTATTCATAATCCTTCTCCCTCACTGGCTTGTCCGCAAGGGGCATAACCCACAGTCTGGGAAACACAGTGTTAGGGGAATCTTCAAGGCCATAGTTCTGATGAGATACTGCCCAGCTTTGGCACATAAGAGCTTAAATTAAAAGTAAGCAGTTGAGTGATAAAATGGACTAATTACTGGAAAGGAAAAAATAAAAGGCAACGCAGAAATAAGTTAACAGCTACATACTACCATCAAACAAAAGTCTGGAAGAGGTCTCTTCAAGTCTTCAAATCCAGCACCTTGCTATCAGACCCCTATGTATTAAAATCCTTTTTCTAAATCAATTAAATCCCACTTCCACTTAATCCTGAGCTAAGAATGTCCTTGTTTTTTTCTTTTCTGTTGTTTATTCTCCTGATATACCTTATTATATCTCTCAGTTGTTGTTTGACTAAACAAGTCAAGCAAGTTTAAATTTCATATCTGGAGTGGATACTGCATTCTTCTGAACATCCAACCACTTTTCCAGCTAGTTCAGTATGGGTTTCTGAATAGAGGGAATTATACATAGCTTTGCTGATGAAGTCTCAACAATGCTGTCTATGGTGACATTAATACTTCTCTATTTTCTAATTCACCTTGGGGTCACACATCTTTTTCACAATGCCAGTAATGATTCATAGCTATCCTGCAACTAACCAACATGCCAAGGATCTCTATTCCTGGTCAATGATAGATGAGCTCTCATTTTACTGCAGAGATTCATGCTGATAATTAATAAACACATGATGTACTTCATCTAACTGTAGTTCGCCCCTTTTCTATTACTTAAGTCTTCAGTATCATCCACTGGTGTTACACTTTTTCTTATACTTCGACATATCAGTAGGATTTTAAAATGCAAGCTAAATGAGATACGTACACCCTAAATATATTTGCTTCTTGAAGCATTAGATACAAGGCGTTCTTTGATATTATTTAGACCCTTGACTGCAATACAAAATATCCCAGACTCATAAAGTATCGAAATGATGCCATGGTCGAATCATTTCTTCTGAAACAGCGAAACCAGCCAAACAGCAAATTCTACATACAGAGACTACTGCAACAGCTATTTGATTTTATATATAAAAGAAAATGATTAATGCTTTTCATTTAGTAGGAAACAGCTGCACTCCTAACTTTACTATCTGGAAAGCAGGAGGAGAATTAGCTGTTTAAAAAATCATATCATTTTTAGTGAAAAATGGCTTCAACTTTGGGAATAATTGCTGTTGCCAGCAGGTTGTTAGAAAATTACCAGCAAAGCATTGAAATAAAATGTATTAAGATTCAGAAGATTTCTAAATAATTATCAATGTGAAAATTAATTACAAATATCAACTGTTGGCCTGTTCACATGTATCAGCAGTCAAGAATACACAACTCCAGCTTAAAATAAATTCTCCAGTCACTCACACACTACAGTAGCTACCTGAATGTATCAGGAAGCTGTTGCAAAGGGAAGCCTTGTAGTATAAATGGGAAGTAACCACTTAGTCCCTTTCTGTCATTCTCCCTCTTTTATTGCAAGTTCCAAGAACTCAATCAATGAAACAAGAGATCCCAAAATATTATGCTTTTTGCCATAATTTTTCTAAGTGAAGAATTACATACTTGAGGAACAGAAGATGCACGGGGTTTCAGTGAAGATTAAGCCCTACCTTATTCTTTCTGCTCCCATGTCGATCAAGTGCAAGAAAATATTGATAGCTTTTCTACCATTTTAATAAGTGTACTGTTGTTTCGAAAAGGGGTCAAAATCAATGATTTTCCGGTAGGGAATCTGAAACAATATTTTCTAACTAGTGAAGTAATTGTTTTTCTGTAAATGCAGTTACAAGACCTTGATCTTGAGTTTTAATGTTAATGTACAGAAATGTACATCACATTTATTTAGCTCAGAAAGACTGTTTGTTTGATTATGACTGCTGACCAGGTGTTAAAAGTACTAAACCATCCAACAGTCTGACACACCAGTGCTGGACATGTTCCCAGCTGCTGGCCAGAATCTGATCACCTTTTTCTAAGCAAGATGTTCAATAAAGTAGCAAAAACCCCTCCTGTCTAACACCACCTGTCAGCTGGGCTTCAGACCAGGCCACCAGTCTGAGACAGCACCTGTGGCTCTGCTGGATGACCTCCGCATTATAGGGAAAAGGAAGACAGTTACATCAATTCTAACAGACTTGGCAGCTTTCGTATAGCTGAGCTCCAAATACTCCTACTTTCATCCCAAAGACAGCTGCACAGGGCAAACAGTAATAGCCTGAAATGACTTGGGTCATTTTTCTCAGACCGCAAACACAGGATAGTACAGGCATTTCTTTTCTCTCCCATCTTCAGACTCTCACAATGATCGCATTCCTCCTGTTTACTCCTCATCGGGATCTAGATGTAGAGCACAAGCTGCAGAAGGCACACACAGCATTCAACTCAACCCCGTGCCAAGTGTGAACATAACAAACTCTGCAAAAAGCTCCTGTTTAAAGAGGAGGCGGTTAAGAACTGAATCCAGGAAGGCCAAAATAATGCTGGAAGCTTCCTCCAAAAAACAAACTTTCTCTAGAATTGCTCCCATTTACAAAAACGTTTGTCTTCGTGCTACTAAATCAGGTCACAGCTTCAAAGACATCTTTTCTTCCTCATCTTTGGCTCAGACAGCCATGGCAGCAAAAATATCCCCCTGGCTTTCATCTAAGACTTACTGGAACTTACCTGCTCTTCAGGCATGGGTTGGTCCTGGGGAAGCAGTCACTCATATCTCCAGATTTGCACTGCATGTATGGAAGGAAGAGGAAACTGTGATTTTATGTGGAAATGAAGCTCCAAATGAGGCAAAATTCAAAAGTCCACGCTCAACAACAGAAAACACCCCCTAAGCAATAAAAATGCGTACGAAGTCCAGTTCAAACTTTCAAAGGTCTACACTGGTCCATGAAAGTAACTTCTAATGGCATCACCATTCCAAGAAAACAATTATGTTTGTCATTCTTGATACTGAAGTGTAAGAAACAAAAATTTTATGACAGTATTAGCATCACTGTTATACTAATTCCCACAAGATTAACAGAATAAAATACAAACCCAATTTATTCAGATTAATTTACCCTCGTTTTCTTCTTATACACACAAAATGGAAAGACTTCTATAAATTAATTGAGCTATTTATTCTACAAAAGAGAGAGACATATGCTTGTTGGCAGTGTTTTATGAACCTGAAAGGTAATAGGGCCCATAAAACTCCTTGACACTTGTTTTTGAGCGTCACAAAATTAGAGTCTGTACCTCATAGCTGAAGTGTCAAATAGACTAGTTTCTTTTGCCTGATTCATCTACCAGCCAAATTTACCACTCACGAGAATTTGTTTCATAGATTTGTACTCCCTTCTCTTAAAAAATAATATTTAAGTTCCTTGAGGTAATAAGTCTTTTATCAAAGGCAAAAATAACAGATGCATTATGCCTATCCTGCAAAAAACCATGCCACAATGACTCTTTTTTCAATGTTATTGAAAACATACAAAGAAAATGCATTTATGTTTAGAAACATGTTGTTAGTGTAAGCTCAATATTCTTCACGAAAAAATGAGATTCGTCTTACATAAATCTGCTTTTTCATATGTACAGAAACTAGTCAGGCAATGGACAGAAAAAATCTACTATAAAATGAGGCTTATGTTGCATATACATGTACTCTAATCAGTACAGACAGAATCACTGTCTGAAAAAGACACTGTAGGAACAAAAGGTACTAATTTCCTTTGTAGAAGTTCCACATATAGATGAAAAAGTTTTCAAATGTTATAGCACACTGAATTGAACAGGAAACTGAAGGACATTTTAAGTGATACCTCAAAACTACCTTTAGGATCCAGCTGGTTTCAAAAAACCTGTACACTTAATTTCAACAGAAGTAAGAAATATAAAGAGTTTGGTAGACATTTTGATAGCATTTGCATGAATTTCACATGTGGAAGCTCTTCTTCCTTTATTAGCTTCACTGGCTCAGATAGTCATGCAAATTTCCAATGTGTTGTTTCAACATTAGTCATCTTAAATCCAAGCTCAGGGGAAAAAAAGAAAGAATGTCCTCTCTTTTCACCACTAATTCTCCTTCATTATCTGCAATTGATTTAAAAGGAGTCTTTTCAACTGTTTACAGGCAATAAATCATTCTTCATCTTGTGTGTTTAAACCTGCTCAAACTCCTTGTTCTCAGGAAATAAACATGGTCATTTTCCTGGAATAATATCAACTGTTAATATATGTAGGTTTTAAATGTACGAAGCAACATTCTTTCTGCCTGAATATAGTCCCAATAACAGCTATTTTCAATGTGAAAGAAAATACAGTTTCATGGTTATCACTACTGTATTTTATAGAGCTAAGCACTGAAACAGTGGATGAGTCTCCAGGCCAACAGTCATGTTAGTATGCACAGCAGCTGAATGAGTTAGCCAATACATACTCTATAAGATCTTGATTTTCTTGCATCTCAACTAAAATATTACCAATGTTGGGAACTAACATTTTGACAGATTGTAACAGCTTTAATTCCTCTACTATGGCAATTCTTGCATTAAGCAGAGACAGAAGTGGACACTCTCACTTTCAGCAGGTACAGCTTCCTGACTAGCAGTAATGTTTCAGACTCAGGTGCCTGTGGAAAAGACAGAGAGGCAAGGCTGGACACAATCCACTACCTGAAAGCAAGCACTCAACCCAACTCAGCTTTCTTTAAATGATTTGCAGCTGTAGACATATCTCATACCCTATAAACCAAAAAAGGTATCTTAGAGTCCTCGAAAGAACTGCTGTTATCAATATTTAAATATTTAAGTGCTTTTTATATAATTTTGGAAGAAAGACCCAAAGAAGAAAAAAATATTACGTTTATTTACTGATCAAATTACTCCTATATAAACAAAATTACTCCTCTCAAAAAATCCAGACAAGATATAAATTAACCAATATGATACATTTGTTTCCAATGAAGCAAAACTCAAATGGATGATCCAGAGTACCATATGGTCTTCTCATACGTGTATCCCCATGTTTATACATCAATCAACCCTGGGATGTAGGTAAGCGGAAAAGCAGCCAACACACAAACAAGCCTCAGTGTGAATTCACAAGCTTTCATTTTTTAAAGACAGAATTTTCTCCAACAGTTGTCTGTCATATTGTTTTAACTGATTGAAAGGTTCTCTGTTGACTTTTAAAGAAATGCTGTCAAAGTCTGCAAATCAAAGTTAAAATCCAACTTCCAATTCTTTTCAACATGTCAGCAAGCAAAATTCAAAATTTTACTTCCTCTATTATTTCTTTAAATGTATACTTTTTTTCTTCTGAGGTTGCTATATTACCTTCCAATTTAACACAAAACAAAACCAAAAAGAAAAACAAAAACAAAGTCATGGCACTATCTCTGCTCTTCAGGGGAAAAAAAAAATCAGCAAATTTAGAGATGTGGGAAAAAAAATGTTACATTTTGATCAGTTAAGTTCAGCTACAGTGCTACATCCTGAGAATAAATTTATAGAAATACACACTGAGAAGAGTAAACCAGAAAGCAAAATAAGAACATGAAATTAGTTGAAAAGGTACTTTAGAAACGCTGCTCTCTGACTTTACATAAGAGCTCTGAAATTTTCATTCCATATGCTTTACATGACCATCCCTTTCAAAGACCAAAACCAGCTAGCTCCGGTTTAAGTTCTAGCTTCCTGCCACCCACTTTTAAGAGAGCTGTTCCTGTTCCACAACTGGAAAAATATATCTTATCTAGCCAAACATAAGTGTCCTTTGTCACACAAAACATACATGACCTGAGTAATAGTAACATGCACCTGAAATTTGGACACCCTTGTCATGACAAATGATGTATACCCATCATATCTACCAGGGCTCTCCCACATTTTGGTAACTTAAAATCTTTGTTCAAATCACATGCGCTGAAACTGAAAGCATATTTTTTCTCAACAGTTCAGTTCTAACCCTTTGTGCATAGTCATGTCTGTTGCTTTAATATACTTTTAAAATAATTTAGAATGACAGAAGAAAAATTAAACTCTAATTTTAGATGTATTATATTCTCTGTGCACTGCCAGTTTACTAAGTTCTAATAAGGTACACACATGCAAGCCTACAGTATGCCATATCACGGAGTTTATAATTGGGCTCAGAGAACCTGATGCATGTGGAAGAAAAACATCCAAGCCCAATTCTCAAATCTCTGCAGATCTAGGAGTTGGGAGAAAAAGTCTCTACACATACATCAAGTTAATTTGTCTGAGAAGTCACTGGCAAACCGTGATTCACATAGCTGTACTTGTCAGACCTAGTAACAGAAAAGCACTTCAGAAAGTGGCAAGACAAACAGTAGGGCCAATTTGCCTGACCTTGGATAAGAAAAATAAGAAAGAAAAACTGAGAAAGAATAGAAAACTAATATTGGGACTCTATGCCAACACAGAGCACTAAATTCTAAAAGAAGCTCTTAGGAAGGAAATGGACATCCGTTATTACAAGCAGTGAAAGGAAAGGCAGTGAAATATATTGGGAATGTGCTCTAATAAGGTAATGTAGGAAATGTTTTCTTGAGTTCTACAAATTTGGTCTTTGATGGAGGGAAAAAAAAACCACTATAAATTTCAGGGAATTAACTAAAAAAAATGAGATAGGTAGGTGCTTCACTTTATTTTGCATCTGTGCTTATATTAAAATATCAAGAGGAAAAGATTACTTTCACCCTGTGAAATTGAAGATTCTAAAGGACATCCCTTTCCTCTATATAGAGATGAATTATCTGAGAAAACATTAGGCAACGGTTCTTAGTATTACATATGCTCAATACAATGTCAGTCTTCTGAAGTCAATGTAACATTTGTACCAAAGAATATACTGGTTTACCTATATTGCCATCAAATGTCAAAACAGAAAAACATAAATGTTAAGCTGTTTCATAGGAAATGCTTTTGAAATGCCACCAACTCAAGTATTATAAATTGTTTTTAAACCAATTTCTTGGAATTGTATCTGAAATACCTCATATCCATTTATCGTAATTAAAAGTCGCAGTTCATGCAACTAATCATCCTAAGAGTTCACAGCAGCACTTTACAGAACTCTGCAAAAGCATGGAAAAGGGAGGCCATATAGCACCATAAACTGTTCAAGAGTCTCTTCAGTAAGGCATTCTAAAGACGATTCTATTAGAAAATAATTACATTTATAGACAGGATTAAGGTAGAGTTCTCTAGTTATACAGGCAGCACAACCAGATTTGGCCAGCTGTTACACAAAGAATGTCCATGAAGATATATACCATGGAAAAGGTGAAAAGCAGCAATATATTCCTTGAACAAAAACATATTGATAAAAGAATGAGGTATAGAAGGCAACAAATCTCTCCAGATGAAAAGGACTATAAAAATAGCACTTACACTGAAGCACGTAGAATTGGAGGAACGTCTCACATCATAAAGCCCAATATCCTACCAAAAATAGCCGCATAACAAACTTTTTTTCATACATAGCTTTTATCTTCTAGTTGAGGGAGAAGAAAGGGCAGGAGGAGTTGAGGGGATGGCACTTTAATGCTCAGCGCAATTCATATCTGCTCTTATATTCAAAGCAAGCATTTCTAGTCATCTTTGCCCCTGCAGCTTCATATATATGTACACACTGTTTACCTTTAAACCTTTTCTTACCTAAATCAGTAGTAGATGAAGGCAATTCAAATGTTTTAATCACACTATAAAAGCTTGCACAGTGCAAATGTGTTTAATATTGTTTTGTATGGAAGAAGCTTAAAAAATGAGAAAAAGAATGGTAAAGCTGATAACCTTTGGTACACTCAGCTAAAATTCACCTAGTTTCCAACTTTTTGGGGAAAGACAGTATTTTTAGAGTGCCCAGAGTGTGAAAATACTGGCAATGAAACTGGAGAATTTACAGTAAGACAAAACACATTGCAAAAAATGTTCAGGATACAAGCTATTTGCAAAGATGTCTTCAGAAGATCCCAGTAATTTATGCCAAGTACATCCCTCAATTTGTACAAATCTTTTGCTGCATAGTTCAATACCTTGACCTACAGCCTTAATGAATCTGTATCACAAGACTATTTTTCTGCAGTTTTTCTTCCCTACAAAAATACTGAACCAGTGACTTGGCATTAAACATTTAAATATTAAGCGTGGGCCCTGAAAATAAAATAAGCAACATTCTACAGATGCTGTAATGAAGGACTGGATTAATGTGATAACATCTATGTTAAAAATCTTAGCAAGTTGTCTAATCTGCTTTATAGTCAAAAAAGACAAGCACTTCTGCAGCACAATTTACCTCAAACTTCATCATGTATCTAAAACACGTTACATGAACTGCACTGTAAAAATGTCTACATTTCCATTGACTTTAAAAGGAGGTTATGGTAAATATAAATGACTATACTGCAGAAATCTAAAGTAAGGAAAGACCAGTCCTGTTCAGATGGAATTGAAACTATTTGTCATCCATTTCTTTTAACCCATCAGGATCTGAGTTCCAGAACATGTATGTTTGGCTTTTTTCTAGCTGGAGCTGATAACTTAAAAGGAAAACATCTGTGAAAATTCTTTAAAACAATATCTTAAAAGAATCATTATTCCAGGTATTAGGATATACAAAGATATGTTAGGTCAAATGCCTTATAGAAGGTAATTTCAGGGACAGTACTACCTTTAAGTAACATTCAGTGAGAACAACTTTTGAAGCCTCTCAGTTTTATTTTAAATATTGATGTGGTTTTTACTGAGCACATATATACACAAACACATATATACTCTCATCTTAAAATGAATGTTCAATAAAGCACTACTGACAGTATATACTGAAAAAGCTCTGGAATGCATTTCTGATATTTTTCAATAAAATGTTCTTGAAGATTAACTCAGATTATTATATTAGTTCAATTCAGAAAAGAATTTTATATTTTTATGATTCAAGGCTAAATACAGAACTACTTTGGAATTCATTCACTATACAAAAAATAGAAAAAACTCACATTTCTTTTAGGTTGCACAGAAGAAAAGTGTCTATCCAAGGTATAACTAAAAATAAAGTCCACTTTGGTTCATAAAAATGAGAAACTGGTGAACCCTTTCAGTAATACCAGAGAATGCTATCAGTAACAGGTAACGTCTCACAATATCTGTTACACTCACATTTAGTTTAATTTAAAGCAAGAGAACAAAAGTCATAGAATGGTTTGGGTTGGAAGGGACCTTAAAGATCATTTGGTTCCAACCCCCCTGCCATGGGCAGGGACACCTTCCACTAGACCAAGTTGCTCAAAGCCCCATCCAACCTGGCCTTGAACACTTCCAGGGATGGGGCATCCACAACCTCTCTGGGCAACCTGTTCCAGTGCCTCACCACCCTCATAGTAAAGAATTTCTTCCTTTTGTCCAATCTGAATCTACCCTCTTTCAGTTTAAAACCATTGCCCCTTGTCCTGTCACTGCAGGCCCTGGTAAAACGCCTCTCTCCATCTTTCTTATAAGCCCCCTTTAGCATTGAAAGGCCGCAATAAGGTCTCCCCAGAGCCTTCTCTTCTCGAGGTTGAACAACCCCAACTCTCTCAGCCTGTCTTCATAGGAGAGGCGTTCCAGCCCCCTGATCAATTTTGTGGGCCTCCTCCGGATCTGCCAGAAGAAGTGCCAGAAGTCACTTTTCCCACAGCATTTCAACATTTCTGCTTGCAATTGAACCATTTAACGAAATGTGCAAGAGCTTAGCTTAAATCCACTTTTATCTATCATCTGGCTAAGCTGTTCTGCCAAACTTTGCACTGGTGTAGTTCAATGGAAAAATTAAATATTCTGCTAAAAGGGATACTGACATCTGAGAGTATCAAAAGTGATATAGGCATTTGGGGTTAACAGTATCTCATATTGTCAGTGTATCATCTCTCAGAACACATTTGTCAACATCAGAGTTCTAAGATCATCGGAAAAAAAAAAAAAAGAGTTCTAAGAGCAAAGGTAAAAGCCATCATAAATTAAACTATAACTAACAAGAACACAATAATACTTTTTGATAGACTTCAGAAAGCAAAATTTCTTTTTCATATGTAGCAATTTCTCATTTCTGTAAGAATTAAGGACCCTTCCCTCAGATTATGCAGCTTTGTCAGCTAACGGAACCAGCAGGTTCTACCGCTGTGCTTGAGTACAGTCAGTCACTACAATCCTTCTGTACAACGGATGAAAAATCAGGAATCAGTCCAACCAACATAACTTGCAATTTGAAATGTTACCAATCTCCTAGGCATTGTGCTCTGGGTTTTTATTCTTTTTTTTGTACAGAAAATAAAAACAGAGCACATCTGTTAACAATGCTCTAGAATTAACTTCCACAGAAAACAAGACCAGAGACAGTCCCAGTTCTGAACCTTTAAAACACCAAACCGAACAATGGGGTCATAGCTCAAATTGCTACTTTCAGTCACAGGCAAAGACAGAAGGAAGCTTTATTTTGCCAGGTATGTGATCCTAAAAACATCATAAGATCCTGCCCTGTTAAAACACTCTCCTGTTGGAAGAGCAGGAGATGCCAGTGGTGGAGGCCTCTTAAAGCCAAGGGTCAGCTGAAAGCATGTGTTAACTCAGGCTGCAAGAGAATAAGGCAGAGAACATGAAAACTAAAAATAAGTCATACCAACCTACAGCCTTGAATGGAATTGCAACCACAGGAAATGTAGTAGCTAGAGGTCTCGCTAGATATGGTTCATTTTTTCTCCCACAGCAGCATATTGTTTGGCAAAATAAATAACAATTTGTTCTAGAGAAGCAACTTTCTTATTGCTGTACTGGGCCACAGGCACTTAAAAGAAGTGCTAGGAGATGCAAAAGCGGGGATGATATTGAGTAACTAGCTGTTACTCAGGAAAGAACCAGAGGGGCTGTTGCACAGAGACTCCTTTGAAAAACAGTCAGTTATACTCCTCACTCCAGAGTTAGACGAGATACTTTCCTGTTATCCAAGAGCAATCAAGTGTTTGAAGAAAGGTGTCCAAAGAAGCAGTCCATCCAGAGATCGAAATGACACAGGCCACAAAGTCTTTTGGAGATCAATAGATCATCACATGAATGCAAACCCCTCTACCATTATACTTGTGATTCCTGTACTGTAGCCAAAGTCCATTTATTGAAAAACATGCACAAAATCTTTGAAATAAACCTCTACACCAAAAATATTGGAAAACATAGTCTAAATACGGTTCATATATTTTCAAATAGTCACCGCATAACATTTTCCTATTTGCAGGGCTGACATAAAAGCATATCCATGAAGAGATGACATCCAAAAACATCTACAATAAGCAATTTTGCCAGCCATCTGTGCAAAAAGCAGTGTAACTTCCCTTTAAACAGAGAAAAAAAACCCTAAACAAATCCCCAGCCCAACAGCGGAGCAACACACCTGGTCAAATATGAGCCTAAGCATGAAAACATCCTGGTTTGAATTTAGCAACAAAGAATATACAGAGAAGGAAGACTGTGGTTAATCAATGCTATCTAGATTTGCCTATGTCTTTGACACTTCTGTACATAGTTCAGTGTCCAAGTGCATTTTTGAGTTACTGATAACATTCAAGGCATACCTCTAATAAACATTATTTGGCATGCCAGATGCTGGACTAGCTGTCGATGGCGGGGGGGGGGGGGGGGGGAGGTTCACATAATAGCCTTACGGTTAGAGCACTCACTAAGAAAGCACTAAATTACATCTAAAACCAGAGATTTCATACCCCCAGTTTCTAGCAGAGAAAAATGAGTGGGAAAATACCCACTCATAAAGCTAATCTCAGTGAAGGATTTACTACTACTTCTTCAATGGAGTCACTAAGCAGAGTGAGAGATTAATGAGACCCCAGTAAAAGAAGATACAATCTAGCCCATATTTACACACTGAGCCAGAGCAGTGGGGCTCTACGCCATGCTCCCAATACTGTTTTCATAGTAAATAGTAAGAACAATACAATACACTGCATAAACAGAGCGGGGGGGGGGGGGGAAGTCAAAAAGGTCTCAATCTCTCTCCTATCGGTCCTGCTGAAAGACATGGAATACTCCTCTGCCATGTATTTAATTGAAAATATCCATTTCTTTCTAGTTCCCCCTCCCTACCCAGTTCCCATTATATCCATCTATATCAGTGTTTGCACTTGCAATGGAAGTAAGAGTTACCAGACTTCAAATACATTTGAGAAATTGTAAATGATGCTCACTTAGCCTTAAAGGGTTGAATTCAACATTAAAAGCAGTAAGACGACATTTCTTATGTTGATGCCAACAACTTCTATGTAACACATCATCTGAACAGACTACAACACAACTGGTGAGACAATATCAATGTCAGTTTGGTACTCATATTGACAGGTAGTATGTTGTAGAGGCCATTAAGTTCAAATCACTGGTTTCAATTAAAGAATGGACCTTCTTAAAAAGGAGCAGCTGGGATGTTATATAAAGAAACAAAATTTTAATACCTTGCTTTTCTTATTTAATGTCATAAAAGCATTATTTTTCATTTCTATACACAAACTAGGCTGAAAAAAAGTATGAATAATGACAGTTGCGCTGTATGTCACATTTATTCTGTGTGCAGAGTTTGGGGAAAAAAAAAACCAAACACAATAATTCTTGCAGAAAAGATAATAAAATTACAGATCAGTTGGACAGATGAAAAAAAATCTGTCTTCTTCATTTTTAGAAAACAGAGAAAGTGATCTGAATTATACAGGATCATTAACAGAAGCTGTAGGCCTTCATTCAGAGGCGACTTGTTTGCATCCAACATAAATCAGCAGTGACCATTTATCATCTAACATCCATGCTGATATGGTAGCTCCTGTTGGAGAGGTGTCCAGGTGACAGTCACAGCTAATTACCATCCCTGCTGGCAGTCTCAAACAGTGTAAGGGAACAATAATACCTAGAGACCATAGTAGCCTGTGTCTTCTAGAAAAAAAGCAATTCCAGAACAGGACAATGAACAGGTATTTCTCAAATGAGCAGTGTCCACTCAAGGTATAAAAACAGGATCTCAACTTAAGGTCAGGTAAATATATTTTTCATGGGAATTATCTGCATTTTGCATGGTACCATGCAAAATCTTTTAAGATAGCATAAATAAAAAAGTAAGGGCTTGATTTTTCTTCTCAACAAGTTCCACAGATTTAAATGGTATACTGCAGAATCAGTCATTTAATATAACCTACCAGTATTTCATCATTACAGCTCTCTTATTTTGTATTCTGCAAACAAAAAATATAATGAATTAGGAGAATATTTCCTCTTTCCAATTCTTATTACTGTGAAAGAACTTGCACTTACAATGCAGAACTGTAGAGTTATAGGAAATATTTTGCATTTTGGAGCTTTGGATTCCTTTTTCCTAGAACTATCACCATTTAGTCAGCATAAATACTGGCCTTCATATTGCTCTTCCATACACAATATTTAAAACAAGAAGGTGAACTCTGCAGGTACCATTCAGTTTTGGTGGTTCCTTTCAAAAAACCCATTTGCTTGCCCTTAGAAGTATTACCTTAACAGAACAGCAAAACCTATAACACCATGGGGGTCTAATGTTCTATTCCATATGCTTACAAAACAGTATAAAATAAGGAAAGTCAAAAGCTCATAACATCCACAACTTTGCTAAAGCTGAATCATATCTTGTTTAAAACGTCACCATTTACATCTAAAAAGCACCTCAGTATTTACAGGAAGGCCAACAGTATAAATGCACGAAAAAGTAATTCTGAATCAAAACCATGTAATTTAGATTCCTGATGTAGCATGCAGCTGGATACCACAGAAAATTTCCTTAATTTGAACAAACTTTCTAGCATGGAAAAACGCAAATCCCAGTTACGAAGGAGAAAAAGACAATTCAATGTACCTTTACAACATAAAAACAGTAATATGAAGAATTCACTGTAGGTACTTCTTGCTGGTCTACTACTGTTCATTAAACAAGTATGCAGAAAGCATGTCTGGGATCCAAAAATGTCACAACTCCTCTAATTCTGAATTGCCATTCAAGGTGGTCACCCTCTACCAGGATAGCCTTCTGAGACTGTTCTTACATTTACTGATGCTTCTGTTAAATAAACTAACTCCTTGGTGGTCACACCAAGGACCATAAACAGCCTATTTCTACTACTTCATTTTTGCCTTCTCCTGTTGAGAACCTACCAAATCAGATGATCTTTCTTCAGTTGGAGAATATTACGTGATATTTATCACTATAGCAACTAACCTAATTGATTTGATGCAGGTTTCTCTTCCACCATAGGATGGAGCCACTATCCCTAAGTATAATCTAAACATTTATGAAAGAAAAAATGATCAGTTTATCATTTTACCACATCAAAGAAAACGTAATGGGCTTCAGAAATTAAAGTATAAATGAAAGTCTAATGGTCTGTACATATACATCCAGAACACGCTTTACAAATATGCTTATCTGTCAAGTGGAACTTGGAGTATGGTGTTTAGTGGTTGCTCCCAGTAATAGGGCTGATTATTGTACAACAAATACATTCCCAGAAACAAAGATTCACAAAGTAATTAGGGGAAGAGCAAGCAACATTCATATAACTGGTTCAGGAATATGCTTTGTCAGACTAACAGATTAAAAATGAATATAAGCAAGGTAGATCAAAAGTTTTATTTATAGTGCTATAAAAAAACGGAAAAATAGATAAATTTCTCATTGGTTTTTTTTTTGGAGCTGCAGAGTTTGATGTAAACGTAGTAAAATGATACACTGAGAGATAACCACATACGAGGTTCCTGTAATTAGTTTAATAATACTGTCACCTTTGTTGTTTTTTTACAGAAGTCTGCTTGATATCAGAGATTTAAGTTGTTATACTTCCATATACCTTAATATAAGGTATCTGGAAAAATACAGAACAAATTGCATTGTCAAGTTCTTTTACTTCCTAAGAAATATGGCAAGGCTGTTATTCTTAAAACATAACTAAGTTGTATGTCCCCCCTACCCCCAGTTATGCTTTTCTTCAAAAAATAAGGAATCAGATGAAAAAAAGACTGAATAAATCCTAGATGATTTTTAAAAGAATTCATAAAATTTGCAGTAGTACTACTTTACCTAGAAATAGCTTCACATTTTTTTTCCCTCGATTTTTAAACATCTTCACCCTTTCCACAGAGCAAAAACATTTTTTGCAATTTTTCAAATACTACCGCTAGAGAAAATGTTCATGGTGCTTCATTAACATTTGGAATTGCAGTTGTCAAATCAGTGAAACATTACATAAATGGTGGAGTGTTTTGACACTGCATATTTTAAGCTGCATGGTGCTTTTCAGTGCTATATAGAATGAAGAGCGTACTACATGTTTGAGGAACACCATCTACACTGGCTGACAGAACTAATTAGAAACTGGTAATTTAAGCACACCAGAAATTGCCTTCATATTATCAGCTAACATTCACATTGTTCAGCATCATTAAACAATGCAAAAAATAAATAACGAACAATATATAACAATTAAAATGGACAACTTCATTCCTTAGAACAGAACATTGTCAAACCTCCCACTGTTGAATATAAATAATTTTTAAGGTGTCAGAGTTTACAGTTAACTCTTTCTGATGCTATGCTGATAGAAGATACCTGCACAGAAGAACTCATATCTTCTCATAAAAAGCCTGGGACCCTCCAGACATTTCTAGCACAAACTTAACAAAATATTTCCTATTACAAATATCTAGCTGAATTCCCTTTACACTTGAACTATTCATCCTGTAATATGCATTTACCGAGTCACTTGTCTCCCAGTATGCACACAAATTCTTTTAAATCTCAGTATGTTGTTTAGTATGCCCTCTATATTAGCACACTGAATATGGCATTATGTACAAACTGAAATTATTTGTGTGGCCTGTTTGATATCAGAATTTTTATGAGATGTGTAATGCAAAATGTGCTTAATTAGAAAAAATAATTATAAAATATGTTATTCTTTTTGGAATAAACCTCTTTTAGTGTTGTCAGTACAAAGAGCCCCTGTAACATGCAAAAAAAAGTGATTTAAAGGTTCTCTTAGCCAATTACAATCCTGTTTCAGAAAAAAACCCTCACAGAAAAATGGAGACTATAATACAGTTGGAGGGAATGGAATAGAGGGTTAAGAAATGCAGCAGGCATGCTCCTGAAAACCAGAATCTATTTCCTATTCATCATAACCTACACCTATTACAGCTCAACTAGACAAGCCCAGTGTAAAGTCTTTCACGCTACAGCTAATGAAAGGAATACGCACTATGGGTAAATTACAGACCACATTCAGCTCAGGTTGGGAAAATACAGTGTAGATTCATTCTGGCAAAGTTGTGCAGGTCCCTCCTGATAAATTACATAATTTTTTTTATTATTATTGCATAGAAACTGCTTTTTCTGTTCTCTTTGAAAGAGTCCCACTCTGGTACTATGGACTAACTTGCATTCCCCACAAGTATGGGCATTAACTGTATTTGTATTACATAACTGCTTGAAAATTGCTCTTGCCGAGAGCAAAAAAACTAACAAGAAAAAATAAAGACCTTTAAAAGTATTAATAGTCCAGGCACTTGATTCTTACAGATACCTTATCTGCAGCTCAGTGTGATTAATGGACAATCTATCAAGCCTGAAAAAGAATGTTCAAAACTCTACTGATAACCTGTGATGCAGCTCTAAAAGTGATAGCATGGGCTCACTAAATTCCTGAGGATATGCTAAGGAAGTGCCAGGGTTTGTTCCAATGCAATTTCACAGTCAGAGAACCCCATATGATCCCAGTGATGTTAAGACATCTGTCATTTGACTAAGTATGTGCTTCCTAAAGGAATGAACATAAGCAAAACAGCTCCTGTTCATGGAAGGGGGACAGGGGTGGAAGACTGTGTACGTGGAGAGAACAGCCTGGGAGAAAGCTGGTAACATCCGATAATAAACAGTGAGCAGTGGATCATGGTTACTACCACTAAAAAGTTTGTTCCTAAATCCAAGAGATGTTTCTGTTTGGACTGGAAATGCCACATCTCCAACCTACAGACCTCTCATGCTCCCGAGAAGCAGCAGTATTAAAGTGTTGGTCTACCTGCTTTACCATAGGGGAGTGGAGGGAGATGCGTCGAGGTGGCAATTCTGAGGCACAGTACCTATGCCTGACAGCTTCAGAGCTTAGCCTTTGCCAGAAGCGTTACCTCAGATGGGAAGGGCGTGGATTTACGCCCAGCAAAAGCACCAGGACAAACATGTACTTACTGCAGTAAGCGATTAGGAGACTAGCCAGGATCATGATAGCCCAGAAAGTTGAGGACATGCTTGGCAAGGCGTTGGCATCTTTCCTACTGCTTCTCCTGGGAGATGGAGCCATTGAAGCCACTTCCCCGGTGGGGGGGGAAAGTCAGACAGTTTCACCAGTCAGCTCTCCCCTTGACTGATGGCCTTTCTCCACGTGTAATCCTCAAGGAAGGCATCTTCTAACGCGGTTTGTCAGCAGCAACATGGTCCTGTTGCAGGAATCATCTTCCAGCCAGAAAGCCAAGGCGACTCTAAAACACGCAGGACTTCGGCGCACTGGCCGCAGCCAGCTTTCCTCCCGTTACTGTGGTGAGACTCGCTAGCGTGGTGGGGTTTACTGGGACTCGGATGCCCGGCGTGGTGCCGAGCTTTGAAGACGTCCCACGAACGAGCCTCTCCTCACGGTTTTGCTTTTTTTTTTTTTCTTTCCTTTTTTAATTTGCAGAAGTTGTTTCGCTTGTTGTCCTTTCCCCCGCCTCCTCCCCCTCCCCGGGAGGCAGACCTCCGCAGGCTGGGGCCCGGGCCCGGGCCCGGGCTGAGGCGGTGCTAGCGCGGGGAGGCCTCCCCCGCCCGCCCGCCGCTCTAGGGCGACCCCCGCTCAGGCCGCCGCCGCCCGCCAGCCCAGGGCAGCATGGCCGCGGGGGCAGCGGGCACGGAGGGGCGAGGGCACCCCGGCGGCCACCGCCGCCCGCCAGCGGGGGAGGGCTCCGCCAGGCGGGAGGGAGGGCTCCGCGCCCGAGGCCAGCACCCGCCGAGGAGCGGGGGGCGGCGGTGCCCGCCAAGGGCCGAGGACGGCGGCGGAGACGGGCAGCCCGGCTCCGCCGGGCGAAGAGGCGCCCCGGCCCCCGCGGCGAGTCCAGCCCGATCTTCCCTGCCGGCCGGTCCGGGGGGCTCGACGGGGCGGAGGCGTGACGGGCGGCAGGATCCGCGGCGGGCGGGACACTTTACGAGGAGGGTCGGCGGCGGCAGCGGGTCTCCTCCTCTCCGTGCGCCGCCAGCTCCGCTCTTAGGCTCTGCAGCTAGAGCAGCGCCGGCCCTTCAAGTAAAAAGAGAAGGAGGAGGAGGAGGGGGACGGCGGTCACGCCCACAGGTGAAGAGCGCACGGAGCGGTCCTTCCCCCGGCGCCGCGCCACCTGCGCGTCCCCGCCGGAGGAGCGCTCCCGCCCCCCGGGCGAACATCGGCCCCGCACCTGCCCGGCGCCGGCGGCGCCTCCCCCGGTCCGACACTGCGACCGGCGGGTCTAGCCCTTGGCGGTGGGGAGGGAGGGAGGACTCCCCCCGCAGCGGCCGCCCCCTGCCTTGCCGGCGGTGGGGGCCGGAGCGGGCCGTGCGGCGGGCCGGGGCCGGGGCCGGGGCCGAGGGGCGCGGGGCGGGGCGGGACGAGCCGTGTAGCGCTGCGGGGGTAGAGCCAGCTCCGGCCCGCTGCGTCTCCCCGCGGCCTTCAGCGGAGAGGCGGCGCGGCGGAGCCGCCGGGCGGGGAGGGGAAGGTGGGGAAGGGGAAGGAGGCGGTGGCCGCCCGGAGCCCCCTCGGGCGGGCTTCGGTCTCGGCTGAGACGGAGCGTGGCGGAAGGAGAGGAGGCCCAGGGACCTCTGCCCGTCCCCTCACCTGCACGGCGCGGCTGGAAGTCTCCGCGGTGTATTCTGCCTAGACACGGCCATAGGTGTTAATGGCAACATTCCTCCTCCGGTATTTATTCATCTGCCGTCCTGACAGGGACTGTTGGCGCGCGGTTTCTGTCGCTGTTGTGGCAGGGACACATCGATGTGAAACCCGATTCAGAGCGCTCCAGTTCACGTGTGTGCCAGTAGCCTTTATGGTCATAATAAAAACCAAGTGGTTTAAGAGGGACCGGGTAGTTGAGCTTTTCCACTCAGAGTCTCCATAGCAATGTCCTCAAATTAATATTTTAAGTTCTGCAGAAGGTAGTCACGTTCCGAGTACAGGTGGGATTGGCAGACCAGAAGAGGAGCTTGGTCACAAAATGTCCCAGTCATCTCCTCCCGTGTTTTGCTTGCGTAGTGAAAATACCATGAAAAAGTAGATGCGTATTCCTTCAGTAGCCCCGGGTTTGTCTGATTGTTTGCCGCTTAAACATTTGGACTTAAAATTTTATATGAATGATCCATTATTTACAAGACAGGACTATAGGGCCTTTTTTAGTACAGCTGCACTTAACTAGATACTTGGAACTAAGTTCAGTTTTGCACCGTGAGGGCATCATCAGTGTAATCTCTTTGATTTCAGATCTGATTTTCTACCCGAGTAGTTTGCATCCTGAACTGGTAGGGCAGTAGGCTGATGTGCTCCAGTATGCTTCACAGAGGTGAAGCTTTAGCTATCGTTTGGGTACATGCACAACATCCCCTTCCAAGATGTGACTTTCCTTTCCCTTATTTTCAGTGGGAATTTCTTTCTATTATGTTTAAAAACTGGAATAGAGCACAACTCAAGCATTAAGGCAACAGGCCAAGTTTTATTCTTTTCCCCCACATCATTTGAAAGAGCATTTTATTATTATTTTGTATTTAGAGACTAAATCTTTGTAACACCTTCTATCCCTGACTTAGACACTAGATTTTCTTTGTAAGTCAATATAAATTCCATAGCTCCTTTTGTATCCTGAAGTATTAGTTCAGTTTGATGTTGTAAAGTACTACTGCATAATGAGGTTTTTTTAAACAATAGGACTTTCAAATTTCCTATTCTCAGAACAAATGTAAATAAGTATTAAGCAACAAAAATGCCTCAGCATGATGTGCTGCTGTTCATTGCAATTCCAGGACTAACATGTAAATTAAGCAGTTTTCTGTATCTATGAAAAGAAATTTGATTTCCATTACAGCTGCAAGTATTGAATGTGCAGTTGAATAACATATTTTAACTATTACTAAAAAGAAAAAGCACAAGTATGTTGACAAGAGATATATAGTATGATGTATAGATTAGGAGACTTTAAAGCCACAAGGGATAGCTGCAACAGTATATAGGCTACTGTACCTTTCAGTATAGTCCATAGTAAATCTTATAGTTTACCCATTAAGTTGTGGTTATACCAGAGAATTTCCCTTGGAAATGCATCCAGCTTTCAGTCTGAGGAGTGGGAGTCATGATTACTGTTCACCTAAATAAAGCCCGAAGCTTGATGCAGAAACTAAAGCATTGCTTTGCTAGTTCTGAAAACTCACATTGTTCACTTGAGACCAGGCTAATTCTTGTGTCGGAGAACCGCTCAGTTACTCAGAAAGTAACCTACCACTCACTGAGAACAAGAACCACCGAGCTGGGGCCTTTGTGTTTCTATCTACATCTACCTGTAATAGTTTTACATAAGGCTTTTTATGTGAAGAAAGATTTTCAAACATTACATTCTGATTTGATTGTCAAAGACAAGATAAGACTTAAAATCGCTCTTTAAAAATGTAATTTTAGATCACTGCTGATTTATTCTGTAGGTGTATGTTGATCCCCAGTCATGGTCTGGCTGTTCTGCACTGTCTTGTATTGAAAAGTACCTCACCCTAGAGTGACACTACTCACAGAGTAAAACCCTACTCAGTGAAAAGGTGGCAGAATGTGATCTTAAATTAATTTGCTTGCCTCTTTCTTGACATGTCCCCTTTACATTGATTTTCAAGGAAAATGTCTGAAGACTCTGTCTTTAATGTCTCCGTCATCTCCCAAGAAATTCCCAGTATTCTGACCTTTGTGAGTGCAGAGATGTAGAAACAATGATTAAACTCATGGACAGATGTCTGAAAGCAGACAAGAAAATAGAAACCCAAGTTAAAGGCTGTATATCAAAGTGAAATAAGCTTGTCAGAAATCAGATTTATTCCCATACAATCAAAGACGCAGATCTCTTGTTCTGCCATTGCTGTTGGAAGAGTCAATATCTACAAGGAAATTAAAACAATATTTAAGCTATTTATTAAGATAGGTTGTGCCATTGCTCCAGCTGAAATTGCAAGCAAAATGTTTCTGTTGACTAGAAACAGGCATAGTTTGAAGCCTGTTGTATGCTGTATCTATGTGTCAGACAGTTTGTCCATGATGTTTATACGCACTGCTGCTTTCTGCTAGGATGTCAGATCTGTAAAGCCTGTGCAGTGATGTTGACCTCTGTTACAGGTGCAGCTTACAGAGGATAAATCCTAATGTTTATTTAGCATCAAGCATATACATGGTAGAAGGGAGGTAACATTCTTTAGATTTTTACAGAGACCTTCCGTTCCTTTTGAGTTTGCTTATTTACTTTGAAAAGAGAACGTTTAAGTAAGAAGTGGGTAAATTCTGTGGCAGTACACTGATTCAGTGTACTTCATAAAGAATTATAAACCAATAATATTCAAGCCAGCAATTGAGTTTTGGCTTTAGATAAAGTAAAATGCTTCAGTTGATTCTAAATGTTGATTTTAAAGAAAGAATGATTTCTGAATGGACATTGTTGTTTAGATCTCTTAATTTTGAGATAAATAGGAGTAAAATAGATGTAAAAGAATAGCATCATTAAAAACTTTTTTGTTACAATGTTAAAAGCATGAATTACATACAAAAGCTATGTAACATCTGCTTGTTGTTTAATCTCAGCAGAATTTTCAGAGGAAGAGCAGTGGAGATTAATACTAAGAAAGTAAGCTCTTCAACTTTATTTAATCATTTACATTTTTAACAAAGTAGTTAAAAGACTGTATGTCTTTTTATAACAATCCATAGCACCTCTTTAACAACCACAGCAAGTATCAGAAAAAATGCAAGGGAATTGCAATTTTCTTCCATCTTCCTTGAGAAGAAGGGATCAGTGGAGACCAGTCAGGTGATACAGATTCATGGTTAAAGAAAAACAACATTTTTAGTTAGATTTTGTGAGAAGATTTGCTATCTTTGCATTTGCTAATCTTAGGCGGTGTTTGACAAAAAAGGTTTAAACTAGACACATAGCTCAGTGATTTTTTTAATACCTTCTTTAGCGCCCATAATACTGACCATCTATTTAATAGGGAAGGTTTTGCCATTGGTTTGCATTAAGCAGAAAATTATTGTATTTGTGACAAAGAAAGAGGAAGGAAGAAAGAGAGACAGAGTGTGTAGATGCATGCTGATTTCAGTGTCAAATTACAATTTAGAGAGTGAGTTCAGTCCTTCAATAACAGAAATCATATTTGAGTCTAAATGGCAGAGAACTGCATATATCTGAAACTATGGGATCAGGAACTTAGTTCTCACCCAGTATTTCAGTAAAAGTGTTTATTTACAGAGTACTTAAAAAAATCATAGAGATAGATTTTGATACATGTTCATGCAACAGGCTTTTTTCAAGGTCAGTAACAATAAGGTCCTTAAGGAACTGTCCACAGTTCTCTTAATGCATGGTCAAAATGGATTTAGAGGGAAGGTGTTGATCATTCAGTGACCAAAGCTAAGCCATGTTGCTTTATTGCATTGTATTGTCTATGTGCCAGGTGCTCTCACCAATGACTGCTTTTGTTGGTTATTACAAACCCATAGCTATGATGTGTTACTCATAGACTGTGCCTTTTCACTGATCTTCTTTCTGTAACAGATTCAAGCTACCAGTTAGTGGTTTCTTTCTAGGCATTATTAATTTAGATGGGATTTTTTTCTAACTTTAATTGCCTGCTAATGACATTACAAATATAGTTTGATATAGGTATAGTTTGAAAAGCTGTATGTGCTTTCGATTTAACATGAAAGCTTTCATAAGTTATGGGAAATCCTCACCCCATAAAACAAAATGCGTAAAGTTGTTCACTGACAACTACGTTAACCTATCCAATTATTTGCAAAGCCAAACATAAAAAAGCAAGTGAGTGACAGTGGAAATGCACTGCCAATACAAAACATTTTTATACCTGTCTGTAAAACTGATGTGTTGTCACAACATCCACATTATCATTCTGACCAAATATTATTTATAGACTTTACACTAAAATGCAGAAAAAGCACGAAGGAGAAACACTTAAAGGTGCATTTTAATTCCACTCTGTGTCAAAGGCAAGTCTGCAGTTTTTCTCAAAAACTGGCACCAATATAATATTCTATCAAAATGTTTCTGCCTTCTTTTTCAAGAAATCCTAGCTATAGATGACCAAGAGATTAAACGAACTTTTATAAAATTACTGCATTCTCACTTAGATCCTTAAAATATTGAGAATAAAAAAACCCACTTTACTGTTGATATACAAGAAGCCCAAATATCAAAACTAAGGTTGGGTTATAATAAACTACAGCTCTTTATAGCATGTACTAATAAAATGTTTATTTTTATGATGTGGGTGTATAAGATTGTTTCTTTGCACTGAAATGCCTACAACTGATGTGGTAGATAAGTATGTTTCTGTCACTTAGCAACCTTCACTGGTTTGGAAAAAAAAAGTTTGGGGTATCTGAAATCCTATTATTGAAAGTGTCTGGAGTTTAGCAAATTACCAAATCATTCAGAAGTGAGTCATTACCTGAGCTACAGTGATGCAATAAACCGGATTTGACAGCAAGAACAGAAATAACTAACTTGCATACATGGATAATTTAGGAAGGTGACTTATTTTAAAAAATTAGGAGAGAAATCAGAACATGAAACAGAAAACAAACCTGAAATAAATCCAAATATGGCACATTACTTTCATTACAGTAACCAGATAAAGAATAAGAGGGATATGAAATCATAACTATGAGAAAATTTCTGTCTTGGAGATTACACAAATTATTAATTAGATCTGTTGTGGGTTACGTCTAGTTTCATTTTGTGTATTTAAGTGAAAGGGATGCTGAACTCAGTACCTGTTCCAAAGTGGCCAGAAAAAAACTGCTTTTGATACATAACCAATAACATATGCAATTCTTTTACAATAGATTTAAAGCAAAGAAAGAATAAACAACTTGTTTGGGAATTTATTCCATTTTGTCTTTTTTTTCTCTGATTTTCTTTTATTAGTTTTCTTTCAATGACATATCACAACTTGATAACTTACACATCATACAGGTGTTAAGAAGAGAAGCGTACAGACACAAAGACCTCATTTCTTTGTCACTCCTGGTCTTTTTCAGTCCTGTATAGTTAGTTTCCCTGCACTGAGTGCTCTAGGAGAGAGAAATCAAGGTATCCTATACATTTCTGTATATATGCTCAGCAACTACCCATTTGAGAGAAAAAGCACCACTGCAGGTCTGACAACTGTATGATCCTGTCTTTCAGGGAGTGTGCTCCAAAGCCACCTATGGATTTACTGTGTAAATCATTATTTCCTTTGATGTTTTAACACACACCAGAGAGGTAAGGGCATATGTGGCTAACTGTCTTGGTGTTTTCCGGAAATCTCACCACTTCTTCACAAACCTTGCTGTAGGAGAAGAAAGAGGTGGTATGGTCTGGAGGTCGAGCACAGGGTTACGTTCTGAGAGCTGACTTCTGTTGCTAACAAGGCAATACATTTTCTGAGCAGCTCTTTGACAATTGTTTCAATGTCTTTTGTTGCCTTAGTTTCTGCTGGAACCATGAATGGTAAATGGTTTTTCTGTAAATATCTAGAGCTTTTTGATGAAACATTCTGTTTGAAGGTGAGGCAAGGCACAAACATTTTACAAATGTATTGTTAAGAACTTACCCCAGTGATAGGGCACTGAGTGCAGTTATGCTCTGCCTTGAGCTCTGGTACTTGAGTTGTTAAATTCACCATTCAGCAATATGGTTGATCAGTGAATAGTAGGGAATTTCCCCAGGGGAAAAAAAAACAAAAAACAAAAAACAAACCACCTTGACAAATTAAGCAAAGCTGCAGATTTAAAAGCTAAAATTTTCATCTAGAGCTGATAAGACTTACAGATATTGTGGTCTGTTTGCATTCTCCCATTTGCCAGTTCAGCTATTGGCTCTTTAGAGTAGAAGGAAATGCTAATTCTGGTACCATTATGCTGTCTTTCAGAAAGCAGCTAACTTTCTGTAACCAGGAAATCCCTCAAACAAATCATCACCTTCCTGAGTGGAAAGTAGAAACTATTGGTTTACTGTAAATCATAGTGTACAAACTGCAGCCTATGAACCTGGTGGACTTTTTTTTGAGAAGCAGACAAGCTGTCTCTTGAATGATACGCTGAGGAGCAGACAAGGGTTGAAATTTCCGGTGGCTTTTCTGGTCAGCAGAAATGCATGGTTCATCATCAAACACACTCTGTTTCCATCTTCTAAAACAGGATTTTAGATGTAGGGTAGGAGAAGAAAGGGTACTAGAAGATAGAATGGGCAACAGGAAATTACAAAAAGGACCAATTACATTTTCTTTGGAAGGCTCCTAAGGTGGGTGAGTGATTTACTAGAGTTCTTCCTGGTAAAATCACTTTTACTTTGGGATTTTTGGCTTTGGGTGGCTTTTTGGGGAGGCAGTGGGAGGGAGTGCAAGAGGTCGTGGGGTGGCTGGAAATTCTGAATTAGGGAAAGGCTATTTTTTCATAAGGCAGTGGACCTCTTTGATTCTGAAGGTGTCACCTCCATGTGCATGCTGCAAAATTACGTCCATGCTGAAGGAGGGCTTTGGATAAAATGTTTGTCTCTCATAGAACATTAAGCTCATGAAGTACAAAAATGGGAAGTGCGAAGTCCTGCACCTGCAGAGGAACAACCCCATGCATCAGTATGGACTGGGGGCCAACTGTCTGGAAAGCAGCTTTGCGGGAAAGGACCTGGGAGTCCTGGCAGACATCAAGGTGACCAAGAGCCAGCAATGTGCTCTTGCAGCAAAGCAGGCCAGCAGCCTCCTGGGCTGCATTAGGCAGAGTGCTGCCAGCAGGTTGAGGGAGGTGATCCTTCCCCTCTGCTCAGCACTGGTGAGACACATCTGGAGTGCTGTGTCCCATGCTGGACTGCCACAAGAGGTAGTACAAAGAGTACAAGAGAGACATGTCCATCTCTCTCTCCAGTACAAGAGAGAGAGAGAGACATGCTGGACACAGTGCAGCAAAGGGCCAAGAGGGTGATTAAGGAATTAGAGCATCTGTTGTACAAGGGCAGGCTGAGAGAGCTGGGGCTGTTTATCTTCAAAAAGAGAAAGGGGAGGGGGGGATGTCTTATCAATGGGTCCTGATGGGGGGAGACAGACTCTTCGCAGTAATATACAGTGAAAGGAAAAGGTGGACAATTTGAAATACAGGAAATTCCACTTACACATAAGAAAAAATATTCTGCTGTGAGGGTGATCATACACTGGAACAGGTTGTGCAGTGACATTGTGCAGTCTCCATCCTTGGGGATACTCAAAACCTGTCTGGACAAGGTCCTGAGCAGCCTGGTGTAATTGAGCCTGCTTTGAGCAGGGAGGTTGGACTAGACAATTTCCAGAGGTCTTTACCAACTTCAACTATTCTTTACAAAGTAATTGAATAATGCCAAATAAAAAAAAAATATTAAAAAAAATTGAGCAATAAGAGTTAGATGCCATCTTGCCTCTTTTTAAGGTAATTGACTATTATCTGAGACTTTGAGTAACATTTGTGCCTTCAGACAGCATGATGAGGGCTAGGTACCTCAGCACGGGATCTGACCATAAAGTCAGCAAATGGGTGCAGCTTAAGAAATAACTAGTAGATAGCCAGTTGAAAAAGCTGAGGACAAGAGTAACTCCTGTCCTCTCGTTAGGACTCTAAGTGGTTTTCTATCCACCCAGGTCTTTATCCCAGATACTACTCCTGAAAGTTGTAACCTATAATCCTTTCTTCTAACCAAGTATTGTGTTTACAGGAGAATGAAGTGGTGGCGATAGGACAGATGCCACACCATGTCCTCGAGGCATCCTAGTCATTACAACATTTGTTCAGGAGGTATGGGAGCTCAGTTCAGTTCTCTTCTCTGCCATGGGCAAATCTGCATCAATCAGTCATTCTATAATGGGGCACTTTTTCAATCCCCTTGTTGAAACAGTGTCACTGTACATATAATAAATCAAGACTTACAGGGCAGAATAAGAAAGTATAAAAGCGAAACTGACCTGTAGATAACTATTTATGTGGGTACTCACCTTGAGAGGAGACCAATCTTTTCTTGCCTGATCCCAGGACGGTTTCTTCAATTTTAACAATGACTGTATAATGTGCTTAATTATGAAAAAGACAGGCCATTGAAGAAGATTGATATCAGAAAACTTTGATTTACTTGGCCTTAGCTTCCACGCTTTGTCTGAGGATTGGATAATACCTACTGTAAGTATGGAACTTTCATGGCAAATTTGGTATCACATTGCGTATAATGAGATAACCCATGGCATTGACTTTCTGATATTGAATCAGTTTCCAGCCAATGCAGAGCTATTTTTTTTTTCTGAATAGTTACTTCTAGGACAGGTTTCATTAAATGAACCAAAAATAACATTGTTACATTAGTATTCACAACAATGTTTTCTGACAAGATCAAAGAAATGTTACAATTAATAGGCTGTTATTCACTCCTCTGAACTCTCTCTTTCTTTACACTCATATTCTTCTTCATCCTACCCAGACCAAATTTGTTTCTCTTTTATTAATACAGACACTTAATGAGGCAAGTGAGGTTACTGGAAAGAATAATTTTCTTACAAAAAATAATTTTCAGCTGTCCAAAATTTGTTTGTCTTCCCCCCTACACCTTCACTTTTTACCCGTAAAAATCTGCAAGTTTCGGAATGAGAAGTCAGATGCTTCTTCACTGCATTTGGAACTACTGCAATCCAAATTAAGTGGTATTGTGTAGTGTTCATGCCTAGTACTTCTGCATATAAACTGTACTTGCATATAAACTATGCTTGCTCTTTACACAGCACCCATACCTAGTGTTGGAGCCTCCATGCGGAGAGGGACATGGACATGCTGTGCTCTGCCACACCTGTGGCCCTGCACCACTGGTGCCAGCCCTAATGGGGACCCTCCTACCTCTGTCTCACCTTGGTGGGGTCCTGGGTTTTCAGAGCAGGACTTGGTGGGGATGAGGAGTGGGAACCTGGCATGGTGGCAGAAAGGGATCGCAGAGTCAACGGCCTGTGGAACTTGTGGGTGTTGTGGTGGCAGCTGGCTGGCTGGATGTAGGAAGCTGCGGAAGACTATGCTTTGTGAATCTTGCCAGAGGGGTTGTGGAGTTCTCCGTCTGTGGAGATGATACCCAAACCTCAATTGGACATGGCCCTGGGCAACCTGCTATAGCTTACCCTGCTTGAGCAGAGGGGTTGGACTAGATGCTCCGGAGAGGTCCCTTCCAGCCTAAACCTGTGATTCTGTGATTCCATAAATAAACAGTGTTACCTTTCTTCATTACAGAAATGTATGTTGTATCATATTGAAACCTGTTGAATATACAGCAGTATAAGTAGGAAGACAGAATGGCTCAGCTGTACATGTTAACATTTGATTCACAAGGCTTTAATAAGTGATAATTCCCCAAGTGTACAGCTCATTAGAACTGGTTCATTGGTACCCTAGAAAGGCCTCTATGCCTAGGGCAACTTGGTTCTGTCTCCTGTTGGGCACACTAATAAAAGGCTGGGAATATTGATTTTGCGGGTCTCTGAGACATTGCTTTGTTGCTCCCCTATGGAGCTTCATTGCCTCCATCATGCCAATATCCTGCAATATTATCTCCAGTTGAATAGAACTGCTTTGTGTTTGGAATAGGGTGAGCCACACAGTCTGTTAATCCAATTTTAGGTACTGGACTAAAAAAAATGGTCTGCAAAATTTTAAAAATAATTGAGCTTAAAATGAGGAAACAATATACTTGTTTACAAGACCACTAATGAATATTTTAATTCATTTTTATTGTTGGGCTGAGGTTAGCAGGACAATAAAAATGGAAGCCAAACACATTTCCATGTCATCATGAATTAAGGCAATCAGCAGAATTCCTTGATAAGTTGCCAGCCCTCATCATTAGGGGCTTCTCTGATGCTCATTCCACAATAGATTTTTAAGTCTCATCAGCTGTGTGAGCCATCTTTGTCAGGCAGGATGGACCTTAACAATGTCTTTATTTATTATCTGGATGTAGCATGAAACTAACATGACACTTCAAGTCTGCTGTGAATGTCTGTATGTCCATAGACTCTTTTCCAAACATGCTAAGTATTGGCGTCTGGTATGACACAAACTTTCAGTTATCTGTTGCTTAAAATTGTGCAGAATGGTTCCCCCATCCACCCCAAAAATCACCTGCTATAACCATAATGCCATCTCACACACAAAAATCTCTGTGCTTTATGTCTGATCTACACAATATTTTAAGCAAGTCATAAGAAGCATTGGCTTTGAGAACAGACTGAGTAAAAATCTTACATATTTTAAAATGCTGTTCTGAGAAGTTTTGAGGTATGAGAACTGTAGAGGTTTTGACTGATCTGGATGTTCTTCAAACTTCAGAAGTTATACAAATTGGAGGAAAGGGAATTTTTTTGGACAGGACATTTCAATGATGTCTTCATAGGTGATTTCTCCTGCCTTATGATTAACTGTGGTGCTGGATGAAGCCTTTCCACACAGTATTCTTTCCTTTCTGTCTTGTCAGTTTTAGTTCCAATTTAATTTTAAGAGATAGCTTTTGAATCATTAGACTTTCCACCTAATTGCAAAGCCATTACAGGCTTAATATGGCAAGAGCTGAGCCTGTCAATGCATACATTTCTTTTAGTTTAATTGCAGTCCATCCACCTTAGCTTCTTTCTAAGCTACTTTTAAACTTAGATAACATTCTTTATGAGATTTCCCATAAACTAAAATGTCATTCTCGGAAACTGTGATACTTTCCAAATGCTGTAGAATCATACACATTTTTCTAAGGTGGTTCTGATGACAAATGGGAAGCAAAAGAGTAGGTATCTTTTAAATAATGTCATAATAAGTTGTCGTCTTGTCTCTTTCGGGAAGATCTGGTGAGAATAATTTTGACATAACATTTTTCATCAGAAAATGTTGAATTGTTGAAACCAAAGATTTTCACAGAAATTTATATCTTTTCAATAAAAGTTTCATAACTGAGATATTTTTCAGGTCCAGAATAGAATTTCTAATCAAATCCTGACAAATCGAGATACACCTGCCTCTGTGGTCAGTGCAAGTTTTAAGACCTAGGTTTAAATCTCTTTCTCTGAGCTGCAGCAGGTAGCTGAGCCTAGGCATAGCACTTTAAAAGTGACTATCTTCAGTGCTTGAATGCTGGGTTTGGGGGTAAATCTCTCTCAGTCTGCCTTAATATCTCTTGAGACCTTTCTAAATATCTTAGTTTTTCCCCTACATGGAGGTAAAACAAATTAAAAATTGACAACTATGTTTACTAAAATAAAATTATATTGTTTTCAGGTCAGTCTACTTGTCAGAGTGCAGAAGAAGGTGCTGTTTGGATGTATTTAGATAGGAAGAATCATAACGTATCTTTGAAGCTCTACTTAGAGCTTCAGGTCACAGCTCTGTGTTGAATCGTAACACATAATTCTCCTTGATTTAAGTGGAATTATCTCTGTGGGTACAGGTAGAAAGCTTGAGCATTTCTGTTCATAAGCATTCACAAAGAAAAAGACCTTTAGTCTTAATACTAAAAAATTATTTGTGTGTGTCATTTAAGTAGACAATTTCATGCACATTTTATATAGCAATACAAATTGCCTTACTTTGGACAAGCACCTGTCTTCTGCCTGTACCCTTCTGGAATCCATGATCTGACAGAGTAACATCAGGGTTCAGATCTGCTAAGTACTCTCACAGCATATCAAATACACATTATCAGAAGAACTATTACAAAGTGTAATTATGTCCACATTCTTTCTAAAACCCATTATCATGATGTAGAAGGGTAAGGTGTTAGTTCTCACCTTTGGATAATAAACAAAGGATCATGGCCATTCATTCATGAAGCCTGAGGTAACTTATTTATACTCTAAACCTTTCTCCAGAAGAGCATCTTCAAATTCACC
The DNA here is from genome assembly GCF_026419915.1 of Harpia harpyja. NCBI lineage: Eukaryota > Metazoa > Chordata > Aves > Accipitriformes > Accipitridae > Harpia > Harpia harpyja. The sequence continues at coordinate 52,115,353 of NC_068945.1, forward strand.
TTTCTTGCTTCCCTAGAAAATGCATGAGTTTTACTGCCCAGAAAACATTTTAAACTGAAGAGTAAAGCTGTGACCAAACAAGGTATTCTGCAACAAAGAGTAGGTTTAGGTCACTTCCCTTCACCGTCAGAGTTTTTGTTTGTTTGTTTCTTTCTTTCTTTCTTTCTTCCTTCTTTTTTTTTCTTTTTTCCTTTCTTTTTTTTTCAGTAATGGTTGTTTAAGAGAAATTTTATATGCAGCCTGAGATGCAAGTAGTGACACTTAATTCCGTTAGTGACTCCATCTATTAGTTTCTCATCAAATGGCTAAAATAATTACACCCCTACCCAAACACTTTGATAATTGTTGATGAAAGACACAATTTAAAAGTGCATACATCAAAAGTGCAAGCATCACAGTACTTGATGGCATCTCATTCCAAAATATATTGATTATGAACATTTTTTGTAACAGTGTTGACCATATTGCCTTATAAAGAATTAATTTTTTCACTTTTCTCCAATAAGCAAGCAAAAGGTGACACGCTGATTGTTGGATTCTTGCTAGATATACTGGTTTTGGCTGGGGTAGAGTTAAATTTCTTCGTAGTAGCTGGTATGGGGCTATGTTTTGGATTCGTGCTGAAAACAGAGGGATGTTTTGGTTTTTGCTGAGCAGTGCTTGCACAGAGTCAAGGTCTTTTCTGCTTCTCACCCTACCCCACTAGTGAGTAGGCTGGGGGGGCACAAGGAGTTGAGAGGGGACACAGCTGGGACAGCTGACCCCAGCTCACCAAAGGGATATTCCAGACCATATGACATCATGCTCAGCAATAAAACTGGGGGGGAAGGTGGGCAGGGACTGCTGTTTTTCTGGGACTGGCTGAGCATTGGTCGGTTGGTGGTGAATTATTGTTTTATTTTGCATCATTTGTTCTTCTTATGTTTTATTTTCCTCCCTCTGTTGTTTTTTTTTTTTTCCCCTTAACATTATTAAACTGTCTTTACCTCAACCCATGAATTTTCTCACTTTTACCCTTCCAATTCTCCCCCATCCCACTGTGGGGGAGTGAGCGAGTGGCTGTGTGGTGCTTAGGTGCCAGCCGGAGTTAAACCATGATACTGGACTAGACACTGCCTGTCAGTCCACTCACTACATTCATGACTGCATGGGAAGGAGGGAGGCAAGAAGGAAGGTGAAAAAGAGGAAAGAAGAATGAACCAAGTGAAAAACATTTTCTTCTAAGACACTGGCATCTGTGTGTTAGGTTCTGCTGAGACTCTAAGGTGAATTTACATGAAGTCATGAATTCAGCTTTATTTTTTTGAACACTTAGTAAGATTACAACTTTCACTACAGATTGCAGCATCCATTTGAATGTCAGTGTTCAATGGCCCTTGATTATGTTGGTTGTGCCTGTGCTTCTGTGAAAGAACACAATGCCATAGTGGCTGTACTGTATTTCTTTCTTGCTTTCCACCTGTATAAATGGCAGCAGGTGAGTTTGCTCATAAAATTGACTAGTCAGTGACTGAACAATTGACTTATTTCAGCTTGGTGCTAACTAGTTTTGTGCATGCTTGGCACAGGAAAATCTGCATGTTCTAGAGAGAGTATTTTTTGCACTTGTGACTCTACTTTTAGGTTCATAATTCACATTGTAGGTAGGCCAGGTAATGAAGATGGCCTTTGGATATCCATACCTACTCTGCTTAAGAAACTACGACAGTTGTCAGTACTGAACAAATCTTCAGTGTGTTTTCTAGTCAACCATTTCTTGACTTTGAATGTTTCCATGTAGAAGCTGTCAGATCCTCTCCAGTTCTTGTAGTATGTGATAAAAAAAATTTGGAAGGGATGTTTCCCTAAGGAGAAGAGAACGTTCTTCTACAAACATGTCAGTCAAGACAAATTTAGAGGGGGTTGCCTGGCCCGTTCAAGACTCACATGGTAGAGAGCAGATTTTTGCATTTAGGATTCCTTTAGTTTATTTTGTGACTAACTTGCTTGTAATGCGTAACTGTAAAGAGTTCATTGATAAGAAAAATTATTGGTAAACGTGTACTTGTAACCAAGGAGCTGGAGCTGCCTATAGCCCAGTGTCGTATGGTGGATAGAAACTAGGAATATGTCTAAGGAACTGGAAAGGACTGGTATGAGTGGGCAGCATATGGGCTGTACTGTGCTATTAGGTCAGAAACAAGGTCCACACAACTGTGGCTGTTTAATAGACTCAGAACATTGGGTGGTTATTATTCAGATCAAGAGGGTATTAAAACAAGTGGAAATATATGGTTGGCTTCAGCCAAAACAGGTGTTTATTCAGTAAGTGGAACTGGAACACCTTCTGAAAGAAAGTGATGTTTGCTTTTAAAAAGTTTGCTTTGATTTTCTGTAGAGTCACATAAATCCATCTCTGCGGGGATTTCACTTTTCAGTAGTTTTTGCTGTTCTAATATGATGCTTACTTCACGCTTCCAACTCAAATGTTAGAAAGAGAGTGTTTGACTTCTTTGACTTTTTCTATGATACCAAGGGTGGCAGGAAATGGCCCACTGCTATTATACAATCAATTGAATGGGTAGCTGCAGGGTGTTGGCATACCACAGCTTGTGGCAATGCTGACAAAGGAACAACACACACAGTGGCTGTCTTGGAAAATGTACAAATGAGAGAGAAAGAAATGACCCAGAAGGGCATATAACATTTAATTTGTAAATAGGATCTTACAGCACAGGCTGTATTGTAAGACACTTGTTTTCTTGTACAACATAATCTGAAGCACCGTGAAAACCTGCCCTGATATTCTTGTTCTGAACTGTTCCCTTCTAGATGCTAACTCTTTTTAGGCCAAAGGTCCAAAAAGTATGTTCTACATGTTATTCACACGAGTCTGCACTTGCTAGTAAACACACAGGCATAACAACTGGCTGGCTTTCTGCCAGAGCCCAAGCAAAGAATATCTAATGCACTAGCTGTCAAACAGCACACCATGGGGGATATGCAAAGTGATGATCTGCTGCTGGCTTCTGGCTCCTCCCTTGTCATGCCAAACACCTTTTACAGGTGTCCAGACTCTTCCTTGTAGAAAGGGAGCCTGGGTGACTATAAATGCAGGCACATATGAGAAATGAGACATGAAACAGCAACCATCTGTGGCACAGTTGTACATACAACTTTTTTGATTGTATTTTGTTTGCTTAAACCCCGTACTGAAGTTGCTATGAAAAGGCTCAAGAACCTTCATCTTCTGGTTAATAGTCATATTACAAGGTAATAGGCAAGAAAGAAGGAAAAAGGAAAGAAAAATATCATGTAATTGAATAGACTGGGTTAACCTGGGAAGGTTGAAAGATATGATAAAAAGAAGGAAGAAATGGAATGCAAGAATATAGCTCTTAGGATAATGAGTATAATTTGTTCAAACTCCATTACGTTTTGTTTCCCCTCGAAAGGGGAACTCTGGGTGAAATGTTGCTCCCATCAACAGCAATAACTCTTTGAGAAAAAAGATCAGATTACAATTTAAATCCTATTAATATAACATTTCTATATTATCACTTACAATAGTTGAGTAGTTGTAGCTCAATAGCAAAGAAAATCACCAGGATGCATATATACTCTCAGAGCATGTAGACTGAACAGTTCAGTGGAAGGCAGTATTTTTTCTTTGTTGTTATTTACTGAATACTGGTTTATATTCTCAGACCTAAGTACAGGTAACTTCTTGAGAATGAAACTAACCCATCAAGAGAGGTGACTGAGAACATATTTCTTTGCCTCCTTCTCCCAAATGTTCTTCAGAAGAACGTAATGCACTCTATTGATTCTGAAGACTAGCAAAGGTAAAGTTAGTTTTGTAAGAACCCCTCTAACAGAAGGCAATTTCCTTTCTTGACACTCTGAAGTCTGCTATTCCATTGACATTCATGCCCAGGAAACTATCATATTGTTACTCATTTTTCTGGTCGCTGTGTGGCTACTTCAGCTACTTTGGCACAAATCAGAGCAGCTACATTATGAGCAGAATTTCGTTATATAGTCAACAGAGAGCACTAGACACTGCTTGGGGCCAGTTCAGAATGCTTAAAATTAATTAAATTGGTATTCAACTAGTCACTATAATCAATGGAGACTAGGGCACAGGTTTTATCATGCCTCCTTTAACACTGGTAAGTTCAATAGGGAACTAAATATTCTTTCTATTGATTGCAAAGGTAGCCCACCTGTGACTAGATCAGACATTATAGACATTTAAACTTAGATGAGGTGGACTTCTAAACCTACGTCTTTCCTCAGCTCAGACGAGCCATAGTCAATACATTAGCTCCTGAATTTGCAGCCAGGGGAGCCCACATTAATATACCCAGGCCTGACTACATGGATCAGTGTAGGCGACAGCTTTGATCTGTCTGCAGCTGTTCCCCTGCTAAGGAGTTTTAATTTCTCCTTTAGCAAAGGCTTTGATTTCTATCACGTCCCACAACACCCATCCATTCTGGTAGTCATTTAGCATAGAAGCACAGTGAGAGTTACAAAATCCAGGTCCATGAAGAGCAGAACAATAATTGCACTGGGGAAGTGGTATTTGTGGGGACATGATAACCCTGTTCTGCAGATCTGTTTGAGAATTTCAGTCTGTTTCATCTCTAAATTCTCAGAGACTTACTCTTTTTCTTGTGCAGTTTGCAGAATTCAGGTTTGGTCCATACCAATAGTTGAACAACCACATGGACTTTGGACGTAATTCAAACTTTTTAATGAATTTAAGTGCTTTATTGGAAGTGAAAATTGGAGTTAATATTCACATATCAGTAGAATTGACAAGAAATGATTGTCCTTAAAACCTTAGTTCATCTGTTGTCTCTTCTGGGGGGCTGTGAGAGACTGAAAGAGTTCATATCCCAAACATTGTGGTGGGGCAAGTTCTGCATAACGACGAACCCTGCCTAGCAAGGAACCCCAGGTGAAAAGCAGCTGATCAGCACCCATCAGCAACAGGAGGGGGAGGTGGGGCCGGAGCGTACGCAGCTCCCAGTTCTGATAATGCTGTTCTGATGTGCTGAGCAGGGCAGCTCACCATGCATGGCCAAAGATCAAGTCTGCAGGGAAGGAGAAGTTACTCCCCAAACGACCCCCAAGCCCATGGATCTATTTCCCAAAGGCTCACAAACTGCTCATGACACCTAATTAGCCGAATGTGTTCAAGTGCCCGCCTGAAGGAGGGGCAAGGATGATAAAAGGACACAAACTGAAGCCCCACGTGTGCAAGCCCACCAGAAATGGACTCCTCGGCTGACTGGACCAACGCTGGACCCAGGAGCGGTGAAATCTTTCTCTTCTCTCTCTCTCTTTTTTTTTTTTTTCCCTGTAATCCCTACACCTCATCCCTTATCCCTTTAGACATAAACTGTTGACAAAGTCTGGGACGAGGAGCGGATCCAGCCACCCCCAGGCTCCTCTCTGAGGAGGAGTCTAGAAAGGGGGTCTGTTCTGAACCTCCTGACCCAACGGGAGGGATCTCCTTATTGTCTTCCCTGAACTGATCCACAAATAAGCAAGGCCTGTAGTATGTTTGGTGATGTATGGTTAGCACATGTTACACAGTTTACTGACATAGTTTCATGTCAGTTTTTGTTGTGAGCATACCAATTTTTGTGGTGAGCATGCCAATCCTTGTTGTGAGCAAATAAAAGTTGAGTTTTGTGAGTTAAAGGATCCCTGGTGTTGTTTCACCTTAATCCTGGCCTGGGAATCAGCGAACCTGAGTCGTTGTCCAGAGAAATTGGGACGTGACAGGGGCATATAAAGTCCAAAACCCATATGTAGTTCCTAGTGAAGTACCACCAGTAGCTGCTGGTCCTACTTGGAACTACTAACCATGGAAAGAAAATTAAAAAGCTTCTATCCTGTTCTGTTTTCCTGAGGAGATTTAAAAAATAGTTCCATGAACATTTTGACCACATTGTTCTCATTGGAAAACTGTTCCAGAATCTTATCTGAATTGAATTTGCAATCTCAATATATTAATGGCAAGTCTATATTTAATGAGTTATACCTAAGCAGTTTAAAAGAAGTTGGTTTTCCTCATTGTTTACCTCTACCTCACGTTTACAAAGGGTAAGACTATCTCATCTCAGCCTTAAATGAGCCACGTTTATATATAATGCTATTTTAAGTGTCTCTCCAATTAGGAGTCTTTGCCAGTTGAGAACACAGTGGTGTGAAATATTGCAAAAGTTTTTACTTCCATTAACACTGATCCTATTTATAGGCCTGCGGTATGTTTAGAGCATGATGATAGGGTATGTGAATCATTTGCCAATGAAAAGCCACTGTTGACTGTAGTGTACTTTAGATCCTGAACTTCATTATTAGCAGGAAGTAAAAATGTTGGAAGTGATGTTCAGAACTGAGGTACCCCAGAAGTTATCTAATGGCGAAAGGCACATATGAACTAGAATAAATCTGAAAAAGGAATAACTCTGACTTCCTGGAAGTCCAGTCAAGTCATTACAGACATCTTCCTGTTCTAGCACGAGTTTCACAAGGCTGTTATCCAGTTTCCCTACAAAGTCAATGTTGATTTAATTGCCACTTAAGAAGGTTTACCTTTCTACACACACACTTATCATGCTTCTGCCTACTCTGCTGATACATGCAAGAATCTGTGTTGAAAATACTGATACGAAAATCAGTATTTTTCATTTACTTACCTACAGGGCTTTTTCATTTATGATTTCATTTCACAGCTGCATAAACATAACATGACATGCAGGTGTCATGACCCAGACTGGACAGACCAGGGAGTTGTGCTTAATTCGAAATTCCCTCGGGCTAAATTAAGGGGAAATGATACCAAACGATCAGTTATTTATCAGATCTTATTTATGACAGAAGCAAACGGAACTGGGGAGGCATGGTAGTAGGTGGCAGGGTTTCTCACAACAGGAATTGGCATAGGACTACTTCTGTAAACTGTGTAACCATATACATCAATTCAGGGAATAAGGAGATCCCTCCCGTCGAGTCACGAGGTTCGGAGCAGACCCCCTTGCTTTCCAGACTCCTCCTCAGACAAGGGCCCAGGGGCGGCTGGATCCACTCTTAGTCTCAGACTTGGTCAAGGGTTTATGTCTTGAAACGGATGAGGTGTAGGGATTGTGGAAAAGGAAAGAGAGAAGAAGACAGACAGAGAGAGAAAGGAAGAGAGAAAGATTTCACCGGTGCTGGGTCCAGCATTGATTTAGTCAGCCGAGGTGTCCAGTCAGCCGACAGGTCCGGTTCCGGTGGGCTTGCGCACCCGGGGCTTCAGTTGGTGTCCTTTTATCATCCTTGCCCCTCCTTTGGGCTGGCACCCAAACTTGTCAGGTTAATGAGCAGTTTGTGAGCCTTCGGGCTTGGGGGTCGTTTGTGGAGTAACTTCTCCTTCCCTGCAGACACGGCCATTGTTTGATCTTTGTATCAGAACAGCTTATCAGAACAGGGAGCTTGGCACCCTCCAGCACACCCTCCCCCTCCTGTTGCTGATGTGTGAGCTGATGGGCTTTTCACCTTGGTTCCTTGCTGTGCAGGGTTTGTCTTTAAGCAGAACTTGCCACACCACAATGTTTGAGACATTAACTCTTTCAGTCTCTCACAGCAGGCCAACGAGACATGAGGTTTGAGTTAAGTACAGTAGAACCTAGATAGCACACTCACACTCCAATTTCTAAAAAAAATGCATTGTTGGATCTGACCTGCCTTTTAAAGCACCTTGAAACGTAAGTGATGTTAGCTCTTGTGTGGTACTCATATCTCCTGAAGATTAGACAACCACATAGCTTTATTGGGGTCTGTTTTAAGATGGCAAACTAATATGCACATTTCCTCCTCATTCACTGATTTTGTTCTGTTATTGCACGAAATGAAAATAATTGGGGTTGAGAATGCCATTATAGATGAGTTGTTTGAAATCTTTGCTTTGAGAACTTTGCCTCTGTGGAGAAAGAAGGCACACGAACCCTCATGAGATTTGAGATTGCACGCGTGCGTTACGTTAGAGTGCTGCGAGGAGTGGCAGCTGCCTGGAGCCAGGTACCAGGAGATACAGAGGACCCCCGTGGACCTCACCAGCCAGGGCCTGTTCCACGGCCCCCAGCCAGGGAGCAGGGCAGGCCAGGAGGGCAGCTGGGGGCAGCCCCAGACACCATCAGGCACGGCTGTGGGAATGGGGGCATCAGCCTGCGGGGTGGGCCTGGCTCAGCAGGACCAGGGCCAGGGCCAGGGCCCTGCTGCGGTGGAGCTGGAGAGCCGAACTCCTACTGCGTCACTGGGACAGACCGGCAGCTCCGGGCCGAGCTGAAATGGGGCCCTGGGCTGTGGGGCAGGGGTGCGGGAGGCCCCAGGGGAGGCTGGATTGGGCCACTGAGGGCCGTCATTGCCCTCAGTGCCCTGACATTTAATGACCCATATGTAAAACGTAAAAGGTCAGTTTGTCTTTATCAGAAAGAATGGTTACATGCTTCTTGATCTTCTAGGCTGATGACCTTTCTTTTCACATCGTTTCCACAAAGATAAAAGAAACTGGCAAGGAAAAATAAAGGAACGTTAATCTGAGGAGCCATTTTTTGATGTTTCCTACCTACGCTAGGGGAAAAAAAAAGGATGAAAATACACTCTGTCATCAATTTTTAAAAATAAACAAGTTAATTTCAGAATAAAGCACTATAGATTCTGGTAACTTTAAAAGTCAGAATATTGCACTTCTTACTTATGTCTTGGCATTCAGAAATCAAATACCCCCCCCCCGTTTTATTTAACATGGAGATCTGTTGCTCACTGATTGTATTGCAGATTGCTTAAAACAATGAGGAATCATCTGTTTCTTACCACTGCATTATCTGTTTCTTACCTTTTCTTTCAGAAGTTCCCTGCTACACAAAAACACCTTTCTCTTATCAGCAATAGCATATCAGAGTGTCAAGGGTGATCTATATATACTTGACATGACTATTATTAGAACATATCTTTAAAATCTCAGTAATAAAAACCATCTCTTAAGTTACTCCTGGTATTAGTTCACAAATAAAATAAATCAGTATTTTTCGTTTACTTACCTACAGGGCTTTTTCATTTATGATTTAATTTCACAGCTGTATAAACATAACATCAAAAATCAACACATTTAAAACACTCAGGTAAAATAAGGGACAACTTATTGCCATGAAAAGGCAAAGTGTATAAGAACAGATAAATTTGAATTGTGAGCTGAGCAGTAAAAGAATCTGTCTTAATAAGGAATTACATATCTTTGGAGTTTAATTACAATAAGGCCTGTCACTATAAGATTAATGATGTGCAGTTTTTCACTTCAAACAATTGCAATCGAGTTAAGATAGTACCATTATTCTTAGAGAGATAAGGTCAAGCAAATGAAGCAAAAGTGGGGAAAAAAATGGAAAACCAAACTGTACTGAAATGAGAGAACATTCTATAATAAGTTAGGACCTTAAAATGCATTACAAGGCTTACATTTACAAATTTTATAAAATACTGTGTAAAATATTGAAGTAAGATTATAAAATACTAAGAATGTTTATATGCTTTTTTGTTAACCATGCAACACCGTGGGATCTAGTACAATTTTCAGAACTGTGAATCAGAAATAATTTGTACATTTGCATCTCTCCCTCTCTTCTGGAAATGGGAAGTACTTTTCTAGAACACATTTTACTTTCTCGGTTAGATATCATATAATAGCACTCATGTGCAGGGAGGACATTTGACTGTACGGTAGTGATAAACTCTGAATTGTTGATTGTGAGGTTATTTTTTGATGCACAGGGTAATGTGGCCTGGGGAGTCACTGTAGTTTGTCCTTATTCCTTGCTATACAAAGGCAGGAGCCCTTTCCCTTAGGGAAGAGATATTTAAAGAAAGAAAAGATCAAAGGATTGTTGTTACCTCTCATCTCAGAATCTGAGAAGAGGAAGTAGGTCCTTTAGTCTTCATTTGCAATCTCTTTTCTGGAGTCTTCGCATTTGAGTGAGCAGATTCTCAAAATTATCGTAACCTTTATTTAAATCAGGAACATAGTTTTCACATGCAAAAACTCTTGGCCATAAAAGTAAACCACCTGAGGACACATATAGAGGAAGTGGAAATGAAATGCTCTATCCACTAACCCCACTAGTGGAAAACCTTCCATTAGGCATAGAGTGGTTTACTTTAGATATGTTTCCAAATTCTTTATTAAGTGTTAAAATACAGTTTAACAAGGCCATAATAAAAGTGTTTAAGGGACCCTGATTTTCAATCACATTTCTTTTTAATATAACATATGTTTCAGTTTTCTGTGCTTGATATCATCAGAGTTCATCCTTTTCTACTCTTATTTTCCTTTCTTTTTTTTTTATTTCTTGGTATTACCATATCTAAAAATTGCATATTTCTATTTGCTTTGTGTGGGCTTTATGTCAACTTTTGGACATTATTGCCCTGACCTCTTTTGATACCTTTGAAGGTCTCTGTTCTGTTTATTAATGTAAATATACATTCAAAACTTTGTAAAATATGTGGCAAAATATGCCACGATTCTTCTTTTAGAAATCACATCAAAGGTTAGATACTTTGAGAAGGAATCAGGTTCTTCAGCTCATGAGGATAACTCGAAGAATAATAGTGTAAAGACTGTGATAAATATGTAGAAATATGTTTTCTGTCTTTATTCATATCTCTGTCTAAGAAGAAATCTCTAGGGAGAGAGCAGAATCTGGCTTATACTTAGCTCTAGCTGTATCCAGAAGCAAGCACAGGTAATGTATTAGCAATTTACCTTGTTACCTCTCTTAATTCACCACATAATCTCATATTGCTTTCAGCCTATGAACTAAAGAAGCTACTCAATCTTCCTGATTGCTGACAGAATTAATTAATTAATAAACATGATTTTAGCTTTTAATTAAATTAATGTAATTTGGTGTAATCTGCAAGAGAACAATAGGGCTAGTTTTTCAGCCCACTTTGTTAATAAATTAGTTTGTCTAAGAGCTGGTGCTTATTCTGAGCTCTTCTGAATGTGTATCACTTATATAGACATTTAAAACAGAATCATCTTTCAAATTCTCATTACTTGCAAATATTTGTTTCACACTCTTGTTGAAAATAATGCATACCCCTTTTTACGTGCTACTGCATATCAGGAAAACACAAACAAACCCTTGTTTGTTAATGCAATCTCCAAGAATAAACTGTATCTCTCAACAGGCACTATGTAAAATATAATATGTTTCCTTTTACATAAGAAAAGGAAAGAACACCTAAACCTTGCCTGATGGAGCCGAACACTGAATCCCAGAGGATACTTAGATCTGAAGACGTTATAGACTCAATGAACAGTGCCAGGATAGCACAGAGAACATAGCTCAAAGATCCAGCTAATGGGCTAATGATTATGTAAAAGATCAATGCTTATTTATATATCCATAAGCATTTCCACCAGGATCCAGCAATGTAAGAATCCGGATATAAATTTTGTAATATAAATCCCTGCAGAGTTAAATTTGGGATTGTTGCTTTTGAAACTAATCCATTATGTGGTAACATAAATGGGATTCCTCTATAAATTGCTGTAGTTTGGGGTTGCTGAAAATATTTCCAATTTATATCCTTTCTTGTGATTGTGGTGGGGTACAACAGGTTCTGAAAGGCAATTTCAGAAAGTCTTCTTCTAATTAACGATTATAATAAGTAGTAAATAATAATTACTATTACTAGCAAAAATATCAGTAATAATAATCTGTTTGACAGTGTCAAATGTAATGTCAAATACGTCAAAGATAGCTTCTGTGGAAAGCCGATAATGTGAGAAGAACTGTAATGTTCTCAGCATGCACATGCAATTGCTATATTGTATGCTGTATGACGCGACATGTTGCAAATCCCTGTAGAGTCTTAAGAGTTTAAATTAAACTAAGAAAATGAACTTGGAAGAGATGTCCAGGAAGATTTGTTAGTCTTTGGTTAGTTCAGAATATATTAAATAAGGAAAATACCTTCCACAGGAGCCTGTCCAGAATGCTGTGGTCCCATCGTGGGGAAAGAGAAAGGGAGAACTGGGGTTGCCAGGTCTAAAGCAGTTTTGAACGTAGACATAACAGAAACTTAGGAAAGAGTTTCAACATTAAAATCTTTCAAATCAAATATACTACTTCACAGAAAGAATGCATGTAGGACCTAAGGAACCCTGGGGGCAAAACCAGAAAGCCAAAGATATGGCAGCAGTTTCTGTGTTCCTTGTTTATAAGGACATGCATACTTTGCTGCTTCTGTTTATTGATACCTTTTCTTATCAGCACTCCAGGCAATTGTTTAGGGGTTTTTTAATCAATTGGCCAGCTTTTCCTGTCTCCTCTGACTGTTTGCTTTAGACATTAATCTGTGATGTGGAATGTTGTCAGGTGCTTCCAAAAATCTAACTTGTACCCACTGCTCTTCAGAGGGCTGATCTCCTCCCTTACCATTTGCTACCTGCATAGAATTGCTGTCGGTAATAGTATGATGTCCTATCTTTTTATCTTTTTTTTTTTTTGACTCATATAGGCGTATTTGTTACTTTTTTTCCTTATTTTCCCCAAATACACATGAAAAATCTTTCATTAACATTTAGATATTTTTACACTTAAGTTATTTGGTGTCTGGGTTGGATTTGGTTTTGGCCATATAAAGTTTACCTGAATTATTATACTGTAGAATCCCTCATATTTCTTAAGTTTCTTTCATATGTGCTGAATCTCCACACACACAGTTTTCAAACTTTATTAGAATTGTCGTATAACATCAGTTTGAGCATTTTTCTGGGGAACAGTTAAGATTTACATTGCTGATAACTACAGTTTTTACTAGCAACCTCATAATATGGCATATTTATTTTCTGGGGTAAGATAGGTCATAATTTTTACTTAATAAACTATGTAAGAATATGTGTACATTTTAATTTTAGTGATGCCACATCCCTTTGTTTTTGTAGTATGCTGATCTGAATTGCTCATTCAGGGCCTCCTTCTCTGTTGGGTAAGGAATCTTCAGTGGCTAAAGACAGCAATTATTTCAGGATCAGATTCCCAGCTTTTTATTTGCTTTAGGGTTTCGGTAGCATTAGATCACAAATAGCAAAGAACTGAATCAGAGGGGTGATAAATAAAAACTAAGAGTGACCCTACTATGGCCCTGTATGTTCTTGGAGATCATAAGGTGTACATGGGTTATTCCCATCATGCCTAGGGAATGAAGAGACCAGCATCACCATGGGGCTGGCATACTTTCTCCCACACTAGTACGTGGAGGGTAGATAAACAGCATGAGTAGCAAAGAGACTAGTGAAACCACCTATTTCCAGTGCATAAAAGCAGCTAAGGCAATGCAAAGAGCCACAAGATACTCTTGGTACAGAGCTAACACAAATTAAATCCACTCAAGAAAAATGTGAAACAATGACTCTGTTTTTCTCTCCTACACCATAGCTTCTAGTCAACTCTCGTAGTATACCTAGTTTAGTGCAAATGTATTATTTTAGTTTTATATTTAGAAATATGCACACTTCGCCTCTTGAACATTATCTTGAATCCAAATCTTTTCTATTGTAAAATGAACAGTAAATAATAAACTAATTAAAGGCCATGAGAATAGCTTATGTTCTCATGGAGATCGCTTGAAACACATAAACCCCACAATTCTCTGCAGGAACAGTGTTTGAAGAGAGAATTGGCCTGTAAGTAAATGGGTAAATTATAATGTTCATAATTAAATAGAATGCTGTATATAAATTTTCTTTAAAAATATATAATGCTATTTTGTGAGTAATATTCAATTCAAACTGTTATTTACCATGAAATGACAAAATAAATGACAAAATTATTCTACCCTGTATGTAGGGTAGAATAAAGAAACTTGGATTCTCATCTCAGTATCTCATTTGTACCCTGCAAGAAAAATATTTTGTCAGTTCAAAAGCCTAGCAGAGATCCTTGGCACAAGACACCCTCCAACTCTTTTGGCTGATGAAGTTACATTATATGTTTCTGTGGAGGTAGTAAAGGAGAATAGCTTGTAAGGCAGCTAGCATGGCCAAGCATGCACATACCCATGCACAGTGTAGAGGCAACTGGCGTGCATCAGAGAAGCTCTGAGGCCTACGGAGGGGAATCAGCTCGTCTGTGAACTCAGACTGCAAAGTCTAGGCAGCACCTAGACACTACTTCCGAGGACACCACAGTTGTAACCTGCGTGGTCACAGATCATCTGGGTAAAACAGGTGGTATTCTTGTCTTCCTCAATAAGGCTGAGGTATGTTTATGTTTAGATGATATTTGAACCAGATATTTTTTGTGCATATTGCTGCCTTTCTAAAAATGGCCTTACACCCTCATTTTACTTGTATTATTTTGAGGGTGAAAAAACCCAACAACAAAACCCCAGTACCCCTATCCTTTCTATACAATCAACAATAACAAGTAATACTAGTGCCTGATAGGTGACCAATACCTGTTGTGAAGATAGCGTTAATCACCGTGTCTTGAAAGGAAATGGAAAAAATAGTGCAGCAGCATATTGTCTATAAATCAGCAAGCTCATTTACTAATTTATATTGAAATATTTTTACTACATACATTGCATTGCTAATGCATAGAAACCATATATTTTCTTTGCCTGGGGTGGTCTAAAGCTCTGATGAAAATAAATCTGGATATACAGGTAGTACTACTCTCTTTAGCCCATAAATTTAGTAAAAAGCAGAGTTTCTGAAAATATGTATCGCACATATAGAATTCCCTCCGGACAGAAAAGCAATATAGTAAAAATGAAGTTCTCCTTTTGCACAGTCCTTTTATGAGAAGGTAGATAGCTCCTCTCATTCAATATATTCAAAACTGTGCCTTTCACTCTAAATCATCTGACAAGGTATGACCAATATGAATTATATTATTTTTAGTTTATATTAAATGAAATACAAACCATAAGATTATCATTACTTTAATATCACTTAGTTTTTGAGTGTCAAATAAAAGTAATTCAGAAATTGAATCCCCAGTTTGAGCATCTATATTGTGTAAACTGTAATTTGTAAGTTTATAAAAAATGAAGTAAAAAGTTTGGATTTAAACAAGGTTGTTTTAAAACACCCTGAAAGAAGAATACCCACATACATAGCAAATTTTCAGTATTTTTTTTACTTTACATATGATATAAATGATGCAAAATATCCTTTGAATTCAAGCTTCCCAAATATCACACTTATCCCCATCTTGTCCCAAGTCAAAACCATTAAACAATCCAAACACAAAATACAGAGAATTTTGATGAATTATGCTTTTTTGCTCTATAAAATAAGATCTGTGTTAGGCTGTGTTAGATAGCCTTTTTTTCTCCACTCAGCTCCTCCTTTTTCCTTTTTCTTTTATGGAAATACACTGAGAAGTAGGCTAATAACATACCAAACAGTCTTTCACAGTTGTGTACATGTAGTGGTTCATTACAGCTCATACTGGAGATCAGCATATGGTTTGGCTTTCACATCTGTCGTGCTTTTGTAGCTCCAAGCAATGGAACAGGTTGCCCAGAGAGATCATGCAGTCTATCTCCATAGTTGGAGGTTTTCAAGACCTAACTGGATAAAGCCCTGAGCAACCTGGTCTGTTCTCACAGCTGACCCTGCTTTGAGCAGGAGGTTGAACTACAGACCCCCTGAAGTCCCTTCTAGACTGAATTATCCCATGCTACTGTGATTCTGAGTGAAGTTTAGAAGTTCTTCTGGGGCAAATTCACAGGTGCACATAGTGTACCGCAGTGTCATGCAGAGACGCTAGAGAGGCATATCTTTGGAACACTGTATTGTGCCAAGTACGTATGCCTTACTGTGCCACTTCTGAGGATATTTGAGCTGCTATTTTTTTAAGCCATAATTTCTGAATGAAGCCTATGATTTTAGCTACCTTCCTCAAAGAGACTTGGGACACTCAAAACTTGACACTGCTCATGAAAAATTGCTTTTATTTCTTATGTAAGTAACACAGTAACAGTAGCCACTGCTATGGCTGAAGGAGCTGCTCTAAACTCCTGAGGTGAAAACTGGGTGGGTGGGTGAAATCAAATTTCATTTAAAGATTCCAGTGTTTCATTTTTTACTTATAGCCTTGGTTTAGATTACTTTAGTACTGTATTACTTAAGTTGCAATGCAAGTAATTTTGCATTTCACAGAAGTCTTCATTAAATAAATAACAATTTACTTTTACTCATGCTTTGACATCTATGGATCACAAGCTACTGTATCTGTTAATGGCATTTGCCCATTCCACCATTTTCCAGCTTCTCATCCTTCTCCCTTTCATGTCCACTGAAGCAGTGCCTTTGGCCATATGCCATCTCCATTCTTCATGCATAACTAAACAAGCTTTCTTCTTATTATTACTGTTATGAACCATTTCTTTTGTTCCATTGTTTTCATTTAGCTTCTGACCACATTGGTAAAAGAATTGCAATGAATTCCTCTGCTTTCTAATTCAAAATATGATCTGTACTTATTTTGGTTTATAGATGCAATTCAACAGTGCTGAAAAGACCTTGAGTAACCTCCTTTTGTTGCCATTACTGTTGTTGCCAAAATAATCTTCAGAACTACCAAACAGTATTCACGGAAGGTTTCAGTGACCAAAGCAAGGTGAAGAATCTTCTATCACATTATAATGATAGAGAAACATCTGTTTCAAGAGTTTTGCCTCTAAATGCTGACTAATTTTTTACTGAAAGCTGTGCCAGGTTAGAGTAGTGATAGTTATATGACCTATCTTATGTTGTTTATAGAGATTGCTCATGCTAAAAGGAAAATCTCTTTTTGCTAGCTTCTTTTGTCTCATCTTGATCTTTAATGTTGTCAGAATTTGCAAGTAAAACAGGTTTACAGTAGTCTTCCCATGAAAGCCTGGGCTGCTATACTGTATGGCATTGGGATTTCCAGGAACACCACTTCTGTTTTTAACTCATTACTGAAGCAGTGCAGCAACATGGTGATAAACCACTTTTTGTAGTAGAGTTCTTTTCTTACAGAAAAAGGATAAAGCCAGGCTCCTGATTACCCAAGAGCACTGAGAGGTACTTCAGAAAATATAGCCTCCATGAACCAAATGTTTCATCTGAAAGGAATTTTTAAAAGTTTAGTGTAAGCAATTATACACAATGCTAAAATTTACACTGACAACATTCATTTGAATATGTAAATTTAGAGTTGATATAAGCTATATTTCAGATGTAGTGTGTCAGAAAAAAAAAAATTCTGTAGAAACCAGACCGTGGATATAGAAAATCACCAAAGCCTTCAAAGAGCTGCGTATTTCCAGGGCAAGCTTCTCAAGTTAGTGGAAATAACTGCCACTGTGGAGCTCTTGTTGACTTTATTGCTTGTATGTCTCAGTAAAGAGCTGATTGCCTTAATATAATTCAAATTAGCTAAAGGCAGTGTGTAATCTGTTAAAAAGACACACTGCATTTAACCAACTGGCACTAGTCTAAATAAACACAGGCCTTAGCTTTCATTACATGACCCTATCCATTTTATTTCTAATCAAAAAGTATTGGCTTTCCTACTTTACTTTCCCTATAGCACTGTGATTTCTAAATGGAAACTAACCATAGTACTTCAGGGGGTTTTTTGCCTATAGCTTTTCCTTCAAATGCATGTTATGGGTCTAATTTCAGCTGAATATTTGACACTGCTTGCAAAAATGAGCTTACATGTAGCATTATCAACATGGGTGTCTTGCCATTGCATTTGTAGATATACTTTTTCTTTGTTATAGGTTTACCTGTTCTTAACTGCATTGTTAACTCCAGATTTCAAGGAAAACACTCCCTGAAACCTTACACACACAGATGGATGAGGTGTAGGGTTTTTTTCCATCTCAGTGAGCACTATCGTACTATACTGACAATTCAATAAGAATCCACTGTTCTCCTAGCAAGAGTTGTCCAGTGCTAATTTGTAACCACAAATTCTGCTGTGATTATGTGTAAACATCAGGCTTCAAGCCCACCCCAAAATCTTTGCAAAGCTTGATTGATTATATTTCTTTTGTGTTTTTTTTTTCTCTTTTGGCTTTTTATTATTTGTATTATTTACTTTTTATTAGTGAAAGATTTTTGTCCTTGTCAGAGCTTCTTTGAAAACGGTTATTCTTATAAAATTTTTCCTGACAAACAATTTCTGACTCATAATTCTAGGGAGGCCTAAGAA
This sequence comes from Harpia harpyja, assembly GCF_026419915.1. NCBI lineage: Eukaryota > Metazoa > Chordata > Aves > Accipitriformes > Accipitridae > Harpia > Harpia harpyja. Next base: position 52,133,598 of record NC_068945.1, read on the forward strand.
TAAGATCTTGAAGTCTCTAGAAGAACCAAATGAACAGGAAACATGTGTTAACTCCTTCAGAAGTCTAAAACTGAAAGGTGAATATTCAGTTATTGCACCTGGCCCTATGAGCACAGAAGCCCTCCTCTTATTGGGTATTTAACTATTAACTAAGAACTGGAAAAGCCACAGATGCTAAGGGCAGTTTCACGCATTATCAATTCCCACTTTGAAACCAGACATATTTTCCAAATGATAAACACACAGATCATAGAGTATAGTTCAATACTAATTCTTAAGTAATCATGAGCTTAAACTCTTGAAGGAAGGGTCAGACAGATTGAAGGCTAGACTAGGTAAAAAAAAAATCCTTTTCATTCAATTTCCAAAACTGATTTGGGAAGAATAAACCAGAATACAGTGAAAAGGAAAAAGGTTTTTTTCACCACTGATGGAGAATATAGGTAATAGAATTGCCTGTATGTTGGTTTTAAATTACTTAATATCCTGACAATATAACCTAATAGCAGGAGGACTGTAAAGGAAACAGATCTCTAAAACAGCATGAAGCCCATTCTCACAGAATTTCAAGAGCTAGAGTTCACACTGCAACCACAGATGCTACATAAATTCCTTGGGGACATTGGTAGAGGACATTTAATCTTCTGGCTTCCAATCAGTCTTACATTCAAGCTCTGCTATACTGTCAAGACATTGACAGTTATATTTTTATTGATTTTTGAGTGACTGGTTTTTGGGTTCTTTTTCTACCAAGGTCTACCCCTCCCATCAATATAAATCCTGCATTTCTTCAGCCACAACCAGATATTCTGTAAGAATTGTCACTCACGTTTCCTGACTTCAGACAGTATGGCAATTAGCAAAATGGAGTAAAATTACATATTACCAATCAAACTTCAGCCAAGAGCTGTAATAACTGTCCAGGTTCTAAAATCTGAATTTGACTAACTTCCTTCTTATATAATTGCATTGTTACACATTGCTCAATTTGCTAATTGACTACATAATTTGTCTGACATACATATACATATTAATCAGTAGTCTTGCTATGCTTTTGTCATGGACATACCTGCAACGTCTGGTAACATCCTGACTTGAAAGGATACTTTGAACTGCAATTGTGTGCATGTATTTGTGTATGTATGTATATATGGTTTTCATCAAGTACAGAAAATTCCTTTAAAATGCTGGCCTTTTGTTTTCACTAACCTGTTAGGGTCAGCATGACCCAACATTACTCAGCACTCCTCAACACAGAAAAAGTCCGAGCAACTTCCCTGCATGTTGCTATATATCACTTTTATGATCAGCGGGGCCCACATCAACAGCACAAGATATGGCCCAGAAAAACAGGACACTAAAACGGTAAAGGCCCTTTGCATTTTAACTTTCTCCAGCTGCAGACTGCAGCTTTCAGAATTTTAATCAGGCACCTAAATGCCACCTAAATCCCACTTTTTGCACATACTTCCTTTACTGGCTCAAGCCCATAGTAAGTTTGGCCTGAGATTTGGTCAGCAAATTTGAATATTAATAAATATTTCTAAAGGATTGTTGAGGGCAAGAAAGGAAACGGAGAAGAAAAAAGCAGAAGACAACAGGAGATATAGTTAAAAGCAAGGAATTTTGGGAGGCTGAGATTACATGATAAACAGTCCACAGGGAATGGGTGAGCATAGAAACAAAGGGTGAAGGGAGGCAAGACCAGAAAGGAGACACACAACAGAAGAGGGTGGCAACAGGAGAAGGGAGACTGTTGTCTATACAGAGTCATGCTTCACTTACTGCAAAAGCTGAAATACATAAAGGCTGATGTTACATTTACAGGAGCTTAATGTTTGTTTGGAAACTAGATTCTGTCTATGCCTCTGCCACTGAGTTTCACTGAATTTGATAAATTGCTTCAACGATACTTTCTAAGGGTGCATGTTCATAACAGTCTGAATATGTTGTACCTCAGTTACAGCAATATTGACTATTCACAGATGTAATTAAAGTTGATTTACTGTGCTGTGAATATATGAAGATTCATTAATGCTACTACTATGAAAAATGAGGTCATAGGTATTCCAACCAGAGATTTTTTAATCTCAGTCCCCCTGAGTCTCAGTTCTCTCTCTAAAATGGAGACAGTACCTATGTGTGAAATTGAATTTATTAATGTTTATGAAGCAGTAACACACTCTAGCGATAAGTGTGGTAGAAACACTTATGGGGAAATTAAGAATTCCTTCGCCAGACTAGGCTTTCAATCTTATGGAGAAAGTAAGGGAGAGGGCCAGGGGTAGGAGGCCAGGCAGTGGACAATGAGGAGAATGCAAAATATTGAACAGATGTATGAAATACACAGTGATCTTGTGGAGACAGGGATCCTAAGTAGAGTAGAAGTATTTAGATAATAAATCACAAGGCATACATACAACAGGACTGAATTAAGGTTACAGTGGGTACCTTTATTCTACTAAAAATTTTTCTGCGGCTTGATTTTTCAATTTGGAATGGAATGAAATGGTTCCGGTTGGAAGGTACCTACAATGATCATCCAGTCCAACTGCCTGACCTATTCAGGCTTGACCAAAAGTTAAAGCATGTTGTTAAGGGCATTGTCCAAATGCCCAAACACTGACAGGCATGGGCTATCAATCAACCATCTCTCCAGGAAGCCTGTTCCAGTGTTTGACCACCCTCTTGGTAAAGAAATGCTTCCTAATGTCCAGCCTGAACCTCCCCTGTCACAGCTTTGAACCATTCCCATGTGTCCTATCACTGGATCCCAGGGAGAAGAGCTCAGCATCTCCCTTTCCACTTCCCCTCCTCAGGGAGCTGTAGAGAGCAATGAGGTCAACCCTCAGCCTCCTTTTCTCCAAACTAGACAAACCCAGAGTCATCAGCCATTCCTCACAGGACATTCCTTCCAGCCCTTTCACCAGCTTTGTTGCCCTCTTCTGGACGCATTCAAGGACCTTCACATCCTTCTTAAATTGTGGGCCCAGAACTGCACACAGTACTCAAGGTGAGGCCACACCAACATTGAATACAGCGGGATAGTCACCTCTTTTTGACTGGCTGGTTATTGTGGCAGTACATCCCGCCCCCCGCATCCTGCCAGCAGGAAACAAAACTTCTCCAGGCAGGGAGAAGGGGAAGGAAACCCTGGAGGCTGCAGGGTTGAAATTTGAACTGGCCAATCGAGATGCGCCAGGTACACCAAGGTGACCCTCCTAGCCAATAGAATTAAATGACCACAGGTCAGATTCGACAGGGGTATAAACGGGGTCCCGCCGGAGGACACGTTGGCAGTCCTCCTGGGGGCAGCGGGTCTGCAGTCGGGGACTCCCCCTCGGGCCGGGGCACCGCCCGAGGTAACTCCTCGAGGGAGAGAGCCCTCAGCTTTTAGGTGAGTGATACGCGCGTTTTGAGCCATCACTTTAAATCTTGGGAATTCTTAAGTCAGCCGTGTAGTATTAATTCTCTTTACATCATTGAGCCTGTGATTTTATAGAATGTTATCGGACTTCTAACTAACTTTTGCTGAAGAATAAATCTGAGTTTTAACACCTGTTGGATTTGGTTAGTCGTGCATCCGTAACATTTTGGCGTAGTCGGCAGGATGGTGTTAATAGAGGAATTATTACGGAGGCACGGCTGCAGCCCTTCTCCCCCAGGTCTGGACTGGGCGAAGGAGAAGTGGTCCGACCCGGCAGCGGTCGTGGAGAGAGTAGAACTATGCCGCGGAACTTGTCGAGACGGCAAAGGCAGTGTGTGTGCCCTCCTGGGCGCCTGCTTGATTCAAGCACAGAACCGAAAGAGTGATTCTGCTAAAAGGCAAGGGGAAATAGATTGTCTGAAAGTGGACTTGGAGGAAAGGGACGTGCGGCCCCTTATTGAAACAAAAGGGCACGCGGGTCCGCACGGTGGGAGCCCCCGGAGCGCTGTTTGTACGGCCCCTTGGTTGGGACCCGAACTCGGCGAGTTGCAAGCTAAGTTTTCGCGCAAGCCGGGCGAAACCGATCCTGAGTATTTGTGGAGAGTTTCTCTAACGGGGGAGGATTGGATACTGTTGAGTGATGATGAAGCGAGAGGTTACTGGTGACCGGGAGTGTTTCTGAGGGCTGGACCGGCAAGTGATCAGTCGGTAACGTCCCGAGTAGCTTACTGGGCTGGGGGTGTGGACCCCAAGGAGAGAGGAGAATCTGTTACTATCCGGGAAAAGGGACTGTCGGAGTTAACGGAGGGCAGCAGGAAGGTCCGCCCAGCCGGTTGTAAACCCCGCCCCGAGCGGTCTCGAACTCGGGGGCCGTCGGGCCGGAACTACGATCCCGGAAGGGACGATCTCTGGCGGAAGGCACCGGCACTGGGGGCAGCCCGAGCCGTGCTGCACGGGCAGTCCGCCGGCGGCATCCGGGGGTGGGATTGCTGGAGGGGAAAGCTAGAGACCAAAGGGAAGCGCCAGCAACCCCGCCCCCTCGGGAAGAGAAACGGGACCCTTTCACGGCACTGCGAGAGGAACTGGAAGGGCTAAAAACTAGGAGCTGCGGTTTGGGGTTCAGGCCGCCCAGTCCGCATGGTGAATACCTGCCAATGGTCTGCTGATAAGGAGCCTTATATACACATTCCTGTAGGCCCCAAACGGATAAGTTTAGAATTCTTAATTGATACAGGAGCCCAAATTAGTGTTTTAAATGAGCAACAAGCTAGTGAGCTGGGAATTAGGCCATCAAGAAAGGCTATAAACATTAGAGGAGTAACAGGGGCGACAGAAAAATGCCCCATAGCTCGAAACCAACTTTGGCTACCGGGGAAAAAAAAGAATGACAGCTGTGGAGGTGGCTTTAAGCCCCTATGAGGGAAATATACTGGGATTTGATGTGCTGGCAGGCAGACAATGGTATCTACCCAATGGTAGGGTGTGGAGCTTTGGGGGCAGGGAGGCAGAGGCTGTTCATGTGAGAACATTGCAGGTTGCTCCTGCACTACCACAATCTAAGGTAACCTGTGTCCCTCAATACCCACTTCCAGCCGTGGCCAAACGGGGCATTTCGGAAGTAATTAATGATCTGGAGAAAAGAGAGATCATCAGTTGCACACATTCTCCTTATAATTCTCCTGTTTGGCCAGTCCGTAAATCAGATGGAAGGTGGCGACTAACGATTATAGAAGATTGAATAGTAATACCCCACCATTAATTTCTGCCGTCCCAAGTATCACCTCAGTGATAACAGCAATACAGGCTGCAGCCCACCCATGGATGGCTGCTTTAGGTGTCAAAGATATGGGGTTTTTTTATGGTTCCCTTAAAGGAAGAGGACAAGCCCCAGTTTACCTTCACTTGGGAAGGGACCCAATATGCCTTTAATCGACTTCCCCAGGGGTACAAGCACTCCCCCACTATCGCTCACAATGCTTTAGCCAAGCTCCTTGATGCTGTGGAGGTACCACCAGGTGTCCACATATACCAATATATAGATGATATCCTAGTCGGTGGGAACAACAAGGAACAGGTAGGACAAGTGGCTGAGGACATCTGGAATCTGTTAGTCAAAAATGGGCTATTGGAGAAAACATATACCAGGGTTTTCGGTGATTGGCCGCCCTCTTTATGACTTACTCCGAAAAAACAGAAAATGGGATTGGACTTTGCAACATACAGAAGCCCTCACCACTCTGAAAGATGAGCTTAAGGCTTATCAGAGACTAGGTCCATTGCACCCACGAGATCCTTTAAGGGTGGAATGGGGATTTGCTGAACATGCCTCATACTGTGGTGTGTTTGAAAAGGGGCCACAGGGACCAGCTAGACCATTATTATTCTCCTCCACTGCATTCAAAGAAATGGAGCGACGATATTCAGATTGGGAAAAGGGGGTCCTCTCCCTCACTAGAGCAGTTAAAGAGGCTGAAAAGCTGCGTACCTCACAGGATGTTATAGTACAGGGTCCTTTCCCTCTCTTAAATTCAATCCTCAATGGGTCACCTCCTCTGGAGGGAGTAGCCCAAAAGGCCACAGTTAGGAAATGGTATGTATACCTAGAAGGGATAAGCCAATTGCTCCCACTAAAGGAGGGTCTGACTAAAGCTTTCAAACTACAGCAGCCTGTAGACCCTGACCCAGCCTTGCTGGGTCAACCATATAAACCTTCTCCGATTGAGGAGGCACCCGAATTCATGGCAGGCTCAGATGTGCAGGGAGTGTGGTTCACAGATGCATCTGCCTGTCGAGTGGGATCAGAATGGCAATATAAAGCAGTGGCGTTAGAGATTGGTACTGGGAAGACAGTCGAAGAAGAGGGTGAAGGTAGTGCACAAATAGGAGAACTACGGGCTTTATTACTGGCTGTAGAGAATGGTGCTACCATCGTCTATACTGACTCTTATGCAACCTTTAAGGGTGCTACAGAGTGGATATGTCAGTGGGAATCTAGTAACTGGGAAGTAGGTCATGCGAAAGTGCGGAGGACAGAGGACTGGCAAGGTCTCCTGGCAATAGGGAGATCCTGACATTTAAAGGTGGGATGGGTGAAGGGACATGCTTGGGATGGAACCCCCAGCTGTGAAATGGAATCAGCAGGTGGACCACCTGGCCCAAATCAGGATGGTCACCAGTGAGAAGGAAGATTGGGATAGACTAGCAAAATGGTTGCATATCAAACGCAGCCACTCAGGGAAAGCAGATCTCTATTATGAATGCCAGTCTCGGGGTTGGCCAGTGTCTATGAAAACCTGTGAAGCAATTCTTACAGCTTGCCCACAATGCCGAATAAGGCTTAAAGCTAATCACCCAAACCAAGCTCCAGCCCAGCATATCAGACAAGGCAAGGCTCTTTGGAGCACGTGGCAGGTTGATTACATTGGTCTGAGACCATCTCATGGGAGTGGAAAGACTCACCACATCAGTGCCCGGTGGATAATCCCGGACTTCTAACCCTGTGACCCGGTTTTAAGACCGAGGCCTAGTTTGTGCTTTTTTACAGGACCATGAAGGAACGAGTCATTCCAGTCCTTTTGCTGACAGTGATGATGGTGACGGGCATGGATGGTGAAGATCTGGATGATAATGTCGTGGCAAAATGATGGACATTAATATATCACGAGTCCTTGACCTCGCATGAGAGCAATGTAACAATTATAATTGGTCACCAAGTGCAGTAAATACTAGTTCAGTATGAAACACCAGATGTGACTATATCTTCCAACTAACCCATGGGATCACGGGGTGGAGTTGAAGTGGTACTCGAGGAACATCAATAGGGCACCCTAGAACTGAGTTTACAGCTATCAACCTTAGCCAACGCTACATCTAACAATTCGGGGACTCTCAAACAATCGGTTATAATATATTGGTAAAATGACTATCAAAAATTGGGCTGTATTGGATTAGATGCCAAAGAAAGAGAAGGGTATATGTAAAGTTTTGAACATGTCAATGGACAACTGCTGTGTTCACTCCAAATGTGTCAATGTGGCTTCAAGACTAAATCAACGAGAGAATACGGCAAGAGACTCGGAGGCAATTGCTTCTGCACCAGGGACCAACTGGTTGGGAAAAGTTTTGATATGTTCAGATTTTCTTTCACAGGGTGGGAGACCAGCCTTCTCTAATCTTTAATAATGCTTGTAGTTATGATTACTGTAATCTATATTGCAATAAGTTCTATCAAATGCTTAGTAGTGAAGCCTGTACTAACAGTTAAGTATACTCCTTTAAACTGTCCAGACACTGGATATTCCTGTGTTCGATATTCCACTTTAGTTCTAGACCAGAAGGGAACGATGACCCACAATGAGCATCAAACTCGCCAAACTGCACCCCCTTTTAACTTTGGAGGCAAGAGGTGACTGTACCACCACTCCAAAGAAACCAGTCGAATCATGACTGTGGTCACGGGGTGGATTGTGGCAGTACATCCCGCCCCCCCCATCCTGCCAGCAGGAAACAAAACTTCTCCAGGCAGGGAGAAGGGGAAGGAAACCCTGGAGGCTGCAGGGTTGAAATTTGAACTGGCCAATCGAGATGCGCCAGGTACACCAAGGTGACCCTCCTAGCCAATAGAATTAAATGACCACAGGTCAGATTCGACAGGGGTATAAACGGGGTCCCGCCGGAGGACACGTTGGCAGTCCTCCTCGGAGCAGCAGGTCTGCAGTCGGGGACTCCCCTTCGGGTCGGGGCACCGCCCGAGGTAACTCCTCGAGGGAGAGAGCCCTCAGCTTTTAGGTGAGTGATACGCGCGTTTTGAGCCATCACTTTAAATCTTGGGAATTCTTAAGTCAGCTGTGTAGTATTAATTCTCTTTACATCATTGAGCCTGTGATTTTATAGAATGTTATCGGACTTCTAACTAACTTTTGCTGAAGAATAAATCTGAGTTTTAACACCTGTTGGATTTGGTTAGTCGTGCATCCGTAACAGTTATACTGTGTTTAATGCACCCGAGGATGGGGTTTACCCTCTTGGCTCCCCAGGGCACACCCCTGACTCCTATTGAGCCTGCTGTCGACCAGCACCCCCAGATCCCTTTCTGCAGGGCTGCTCTCCAGCCACTCCTCTCCCAATCTATACCTTTGTCCGACTTTACTCCATCCCAGATGCAGAATCTGGCATTTGTTTTTGTTAAATTTCATGCCATTGACATTTGCCCAATGCTCCAGTCTGTCTTAAATATGTTTGAGCAGCAGTGCTAGGTTCTCCTTGGGCTGGTGGCAGACTTTGGAGATGATGGGTTGTATAGGTCCATTTCAGGTCCTGCTCCTGGTTCCTTCCACTCAGGTCACCCTCCAGCACCTTGCCACCAAGACCCTGCCAGGTATGACCACAAGACGGACACTCACATAAGTGTGTTATTTTTGAACAATACATCTACAGAACTTAAAGCCAAAGGAGATTATGAGAATAGTTTTCCTCACCTCACTGGCCCACTTTGTGATGCCTTCTCTGAGGAACTGGAGTATTTCTATTTATTTGACCACAGACTGACAGGTTGGACAGCTTGTCCACACCTTCATAAAGTATGATTATTAAATGTCTGAATGAATTGTCTCCTTCTGCCAGGTTTCATCTCACTTCTTGTTAACATTGCTGTGATTTTCTCACTTATGATTATTGGAAATGAAATTGAAAATATAAGGTTAAAAAGGGAAATAGTAAATTGCATGTACAATAAACATCAGGGAGGTGAGCAGAAGCAGTAAATTAAATATAGACAGAAGATACAAGTAATCTGATGGATTAATATGTACGACTGTGCTTCTTTAAAGATGTCCAATATATTCTGGAATGGAAAACCAATCATCTACAAAAATAATACAGTATAAAATTCCTACAATCATGATAAAGGTACTAGACCATTTTTTTCCTGAAAATTGGTGCACAATTAAAAAAAATCCTTTGTAAAAATTCCAGATGGATATGTATTATTGGCCAGGAAATGAAAACCAATTCATTAGGGAATAAGAAGGACCTGGTGTATTCACAATCAAGAAGAAATTCCTCATTCCCACAAATGGACCCACTTTGCTCATGGTAGGGAAACACTTTGATTGATTTCACAAGAGAGAACCATGAAGCACTTAACCGATGTGCCACAATAACTACCTTGTTAGGACTCTGTACCAATATTTTGGTCTTCTGTTATCAAATGTGTACTCTACAGAAATCTTTCCAAAGCTTCAGCCTCTAGTGAACTGGAGTTTTCAGATGGCCTTGCAGTGCCCTGCTAGATTCAGGGCTCAAATCTGACTACTTCTATCATAAAGGCTGGTCTCTCTGCCTCACTTACATCGATCTCATCTGACTAAGTTCTATGATGACCAAACCACTTTCTGAAGTTGCTATTCAAATGCTAATGAAGAGCAATTATGAGCCTAATGTTGGAACCCAAGTTAGGTACCTAAAATTTACACAGAATTAATCCAGGCCTTTCCTTCCTTTGTAGTAGTGTGAAATCCTGCCAACCAAACTTGTTGATGACATATTGGCATAGCAGGCTGCAACCATGCTCACTGAGTTTTTTCAGCTCTGAATAAATTCCTGAATATTTCTTTTTAAGGAAAATCTTACTTGTGCTATCATTTTCTAGTTAGTGGAACAGAATTTCAAGCTGATATATACAGGCTATTGTCTGATAATATGAATTCATAGGTTAATAATTTGATATTAAGATCCATAATCCGTTGATTTTATCACATTAACAAATTTTTAAAAAAATATCAGTTCTCCAAAAGATGATGTGAAATTAATATGTATATGAGATCATCAGTGGAAGAATCAGTTTGAGTGGTGAATTGTTGATTTGGACATGTAATTAAAAAATAAATGAAGTTCTTTATTGTAATTTTTTTTAAGGTTTCTATATTCAAAAGGAAAATACATAATATAATTTACCAGATTTTTATACCTGAAATATCCTTACATGCATGGTTTGCCTGTATGTTAGTATTCTGTATTTCCTGAAATATCTGGGTAACTTGGCTATTCTTCAGATAACTAAGACTTTGTACAAGCCAAATAAAAATCTATAAAAATATTTGTAAGAAGACATAAGTGATAAAAATGTGTCATTTTTTTCTGTGCTATTATGCTTTAGAATGGACAAAACTAGATACAGGTGCAAAAACAAGATGAAGAAAATGTGTATTAAAACATAAATTTAAAAAATTATATAGTAGTATAAGTAATATTCACGGGGAACACAAAACAAAATTGTTAGCCAGGTTCTGCAATTTCTCTTATATTGAGCATTCAAACATTGTCACAGTCATTCTGTCTACTTTCAGTGTACAAAATTAATTTTTCATAAATTTTGTAGCTGGTGATTAATCCTGATATTTTTACTACATCTTGAATAATTCATAAATAATTAGTAGATTAGATCAAGCTCTCCCTCATACAGTTACTTAATTCCCTCATTTTACTGCCATTTCAATCTCCTTACAACCAAGTGTCTAGGGGAATTTCAAGTTATGATTGTCTGTGTTTCTGCAAAGACGAATGGTGTCAGTCATGTCTGTGTTATGTGCCATGACATCAGAAGGTGCAAATTAAAGTAGGGTAAATTTAACCATCTTGATTTTCTGTTTCAATGTTTTAAGTCATCAAATTGACCATCATGTTGAGAATGAGATGAAAAACACTTCTTCTGCCGAGACAGTTCGAGTAACAGTTGTGTTCAGAGAAACTGACACTACATGAAGGAAAGAGCAATAACAAGAAGAAACTAAAAGCACATGTCACAACAGTACTTAAACATTATTGGATTTTTTTTTTTTTTTTTTAAGAACAAGAAGCACCGGGAGCAGAGATCAGAGCCCATGTCTCTTCTTTCCACAGCAAGGGCTATAACTAGTGGGCTATAGAATAAAACTCTCTTTTTCAAGTCCAATAAATCCTAAATTGTTTTCTGCAAAGAAACTGCCTTCAGCGGACTAGCTTGATAATGCCACAATAACAGAGCAACTCAAGATAACATTTTTAGGAGTTGGGAGATATGAGTGTTGATCCTTAAAAAGACGACGACAGTACTTTGGAATCTGTAGTACTAGACTGGTATGTTATCAGGGAATGATTCTGCTTCTCCAGTATACTTTCTTCTTTTGTTTTGAATATTTATGCTGTTGTTACTGCTCCTAAGGGTCAAAGTGGCTCTTTCAAGGAAAACTGTGATTTCCTGGCAACTCTGTCTCATAGCTACAGTCATGTCAATTCATGGATTCAGGTCAGTTTCTGTGGAGGCATATGATGCACTAACTGAAGTATATCATGTTATGGAATGCAAATATATAGAATCCATAGATTTGATAATTCCTTGTGTAGGGTATTTGGGTAACTTCATATAGAGTAAAAATTAAAATGTCTTGCCTAAAATATTTACAAATCGATGCAGCATGAGGTTTTAAAAATACTACATATCAATATCCTGCCCTTTAAAACAGAACTCTAAGGTATTGGGTTGAACTGAGTATCTGCATTTTTTTCCACTGCAATCACTAGAATGAAGATGTGAATGCAACTGGGCAAGTACTGTGAAAGTGGCAAGCAATTAACAAATTGACAAATGAACAAATTAAGAAACAAAACCTGACAAATAAACCAATTGGTAAACTGGAAAACTGACAAACTGGCAAATAGCTTGGTAAGAAGGGAGACAAGCTTGAAGTTTATTAGAAAGGGCAGCTTAGGTACTGTAGGCTGGGAAAATTGATTCAAGAACCTTTCAGGCACTGGGTAGTAGTCCTTCACTGAGATGTTGTGAATGAGAAAAGGAGTAAAGTGTAAGACTAGGAACAGGGGCTTGGATATTCTATAATCAAGTCATGTGAGAATTAAATATTAACCAAGAACTTGGTAATCTTTGGACAAAAAGCTACTTCTTTATCTTTACTGCACATAGCATTTTGATAAAAATAAATAACTATCCCACACATCAGTATGTGATAGCTAAATGGTAGACTGGATGTCATGAGTAGCTCTTATGTGAAGTATGCAATGGCGTTTAGTAAAAGACTGCTTTACAGGAAAAGCTTGCCCTCAGCCAGCAATCCTTGGGCACCATCCTAAGCCCACATGGTAGAGTTTGGAGATAATGTGATTCACATCATCTTTTATTTTAGGTTGCAAGTTTTAAGTTTTTTTATTATTTGCCCATGTGGTGGGTTGACCTTGGCTGACTGCCAGACACCACACAGCTGCTCTCTCACTCCCCCTCCTCAACAGGACAGGGAGAGAAAATAAGATGGACAAGCTCATGGATTGAGATAAGGACAGGCAGATCACTTACCAGTTACAGTCACTGGCAAAACAGACTCGACTTGGGGAAAAATAATGTAATTTGTTAAAAAAAAAAAAAAAAAGTAAGATGGTGAGAAATAAAGACAAAACTAAAAAAACCTTCCCCCCACCCACCTCTTTTCCCAAGCTCAACTTCACTCCTTAATTTGACTCCTCTACTCCTCCTCCCCCTGCTCCAAGGAGTGCAGGGGAAATGGGGAATGGAAGTTGCAATCAGGCGACAGCAGTTCCTCTCTGGTGCTCCTTCCTCCTTACACTTTTCCTCTGCTCCAGCATGGGGTCCTTCCCATGGGATACAATTCTTCTCAAACTTCTCCAAAATGGTCCCTTCCTATGGGCCAAGGACTGCTCCAGTGTGGGTCCTTTCCCTATAGTACAGTCCTTCAGGACCAGACTGCTCCAGTGTCCCCTACAAACAACAGTTCCTGCCAGAAAATCTGCTCCTGCATGGGCTCCTCTTCATGGACCATAGCTCCTGCTAGGAGTCTGCTCCTGTGTGGGCTCTCCATGGGCTGCAGCTTCCTTCAGGGCACCTCCACCTGCTGTGGCATGGGGTCTTCCACAGACTGCAGTGTGAATTAATCTGCTCCAGTGTAGTCCTCCATGGGCTGCAAGAGGCCAACCTGTGCCACCGTGGTCTTTTCCAAAGGCTGCAGGGGAATCTCTGCTCCAGTGCATCTCTGCTCCGCCCCTCTCCTTCTTCACTGACCTTGGTGTCTGCAGGGTTGTTTCTCATATTATGCTTGCTCCCCTCTCTCATAGCTGCTGCGTATTGTTTTTTACCCTTTCTTAAATATGCTGTCACAGACACCATCAGCATTGCTGATGGGCTCAGCTTTGGTCAGTGGCAGATCCGTTTTGGAGCTGGCTGGAACTGGCACTGTCTGGCATAGGGGCAACCCCTAGCCTCTTCTCACAGAAGCCACCTTCACAGCTCCCCCACTACCAAAATCTTGCCATGTAAACCCGATAGAGCCTAAAGTCACCCAGCAATCCCACCATAGCTGGGAAAATACTGCATCACTCTCCAGGCAAGTGTTTGCTCCAGGTACTATATCACACCATGGGCTCTGGGCTTTAATGGCGTTAATTATCCTGGCTCTACTGACTTCAAAAACTGCATATCACCATAAACAAACTGAGAAATGTGTCTTGAAAAAAGATATAGTCCCTAAGGAAAAGATACAATCTGCAGTTAATGCAGATGACCAGTTCAGTAAGAAAAAGAGATTGTTTAAATATTGGAATGAACATTATCTAAAAAAGGCCAAAATTACCCACCATCTTCACTCCCTATACTATTTTTTCTTAAAAAAAAAAAAAAAGTAATAATAAAGTTTAAAAAAGAAAATTAAAATATAAAATGTGTAGAGAAAAAAAGTCATAAGAAAGTATGTCATAAAAAAGGATAGATATTCAGTGGAAGAAACTACATCAAAAACTTATCCTTTCTCTGCCACAACCTTCGTAGAACAGTAAACTAGAAAAAAAAGAAACACATCAGAAAGATATATGTCTTATTTCTTTGGAAAGAAAAATTTTCATTTGTTCATGAAATAAGGTAAGAGACTCCTGTTATCACCTCCTGCTAGTGTCACAGTGGCACAAAAGCAAGCAAAAGTAAGAACGGTGTAATCCAACATGTTAGCTGACCTCCAGGGCAATACTGGGAGATATAGCAAATCTGGCCTCACACTTACTAATGTCTGATCTATGTTTGGGTGATTGCAGCAGCTTCTGAGAAGAACACAAATATTCAGTAAAAAAAGCATGTGGCAAAACTCAGGTTTATTATAAAATAGTAAGTGCACTGCAAAAAATTTTGACATCGATATAAAAAAAAAAAAGTCTGAAAACACTACTTTCAGTTTCATGTTTTTTTCATGCCTTGATGATAATTATCTGAAGTAGATGGAAATAGAGATACCTACAGTCCTACACAGTGATACAATACCTTACTTCCAGGGGCCAGTCTCCTGCTCTTAAGCCCTTCTGTTGAAAGCATTGGGAGAGTAAGACACTTCCAAACGCAGAAGTAAAAATGCTGAATGGGGAGCTGGTTTCACTTGCCAGTAAGAAAAGCTGAACAGGAAGGATAAATCCAGTTGACACAGCAAGGCAGGCTCTATGAATGCACATCCTTGGTTGTTTCTGCAAGAGAACTTGTATCAAGGTCCTGAGAGCACTAATGGGCTTTAATGGTCCTAAGCAGCCTCACCTGGGGCCCCCCGCACCCATGGGCCCAGGAGCTCTGTTTCAGCTCAGCCTGGGTCCACCAGTCCCTGTTGGAGATAGGCTGTAGGTTTACCAGCCTTCAGCTCCGGCTGCACTGCAGCCATGCCTGGGCCTGGCCGTATGCACTGCTGATTCCGATCCTGACCCTGACCCTGACTCCGGAGCAGATGTCTGAGCCTGGCCATCCCGGGGCTACGTCTGGCACTGGGTGCTCTCGCCGGGTCTGATCCTGCCTCCCACCACGCTGGCCTCCGCCTATCCCCGTCCCCTGGGAGGTGTCTGATGCCGGGGGCTGGGGCTGCCCCCCGCCTGCCCTGCTCCTGGCTGGGGGCTGGGACAGGCCCTGGCTGCCAGGCCCTGCCCGGCCGGTTGCCTCGTCGTCCCCCTGGGCTGCTGCCTCCCCGGCCTGAGGGAGCAGCCGGCCTGTGCTACGCCCTGACAGTTGGACATCCTCACTTTCTAAATCCTGACTAAGCTGAGGTGTTCCCTAAGCTGTTCAGTCAGCACAGAGCTGGGCATGCACAGAGGTAGGATTTTAGTAAACTGGACAATGTTCATTTTTTTAAAGGGTGTTTGTGGAATCCACTTACCATGTGGGTTGGCAGCAAGTCACCCAAAGATAACTAGAAAATAATTTTAGGTTAGGTCCCTGTGTTTCCCTTGAGCCTTACTTTAGGTGGTTAAGTCCTTGAATGGGTCTGAATACTAGCATGTTGCTATTTTTCAATTTTACTTTTTATGAAACATAAACCCCTTGTTGGGGTTAAAGAAAAAAGTCTGCTAAATGAAAAGAATCCAAGAATCAGGTGCGACAACTGGTTTATTTTTTATCAGATATGACGCAAGTATCAGGATCTGTATGATGACATTTGAGAATTAAATCACTTGATTTTCAAGCTTTATGGTTTTGGCTTTACTATTGCTTAGAACTAGGTGTTTAGAAGTGGGAGTTTGAACCGTTCTCTGCTGGGCCATGCTGCCATATAGATCATATGCTCTGAGGCTACCACACTGTGTCTAAACTGTGAGAAACCTTTAAGTGCTTCACCGCTTTTAGGACTACGTGCATGACATGCCTGTGACAAGTATGTATTGTGTCATGACCTATGCATGCATCATCCTTCTTGCACCATAGTAGTTTACATGGGAAAAAAGTGAGTGCAGAAATCAAAAGGACATATGAATTTCAACTATTTTCCATTTTGGAACTTGTCTTTCAATAAAAGCATAGTAACACAGAGTCAGATTCCTGGCTTATCTGGGTCAACAAAATCATATCAGATATTAAATGATCAGGAAGTTCTATGCAGTGAAAAGATAGGGATTGACTCTAATAGTATATAGTCATCTTCAACACTTATTTAAGATTCAGCAGTGTTGCTATAACATATAAAACTGGTGTGAGTTAAAAAAGAAATGCACCTATAAAACAGTCTGGGATAAGACTGTTTCAGGTTTGCTTTAATGAGTTCCTTCTGTATCAATTATGAGCTCTGATTTGGCATTGCTATCCAATATCTCTCCTCAAAAGCATACATATTTGAAATATATTTAGACTAGAGTAGAATACACTGTGTTCCTGTCAAGCACGTTATCTCCCAATAAGAAAATAACCTAATCATGAAGTATAAATGTTCAGCTACTCAAAAAGTATAGCAGTTTAGACAGGGAGGGAAACAATATGATTATTGTTTCATTAGTGCACAATAGAGTACTGAAAACTGGGATTTGGTCTCTGAATAAGTGCCTCACTGTAATAATTGAATATTTTAGAATCATGTTTTTTGGCAACCTAACATCCTAAATAAATGGCTGTCCTGAGAGTCAGAACCTTATTTCAGTTGCTCCAGCAGGTATTTGGATTAATTATATTGAAGTAAATGAAAGTATTTTAGTTATTCCTTGTCTAATTGAGGTAACAATCTTCCCTAAGAAACAAGCCATAAACATAAAGAAAATCTGTTATATGAAAAAGACCAAAAAAGAATCTAAGTTCCCCAAGGGTTTCAGCCTACAGTTGCCCCTCTATGATACTTTCTACTCTCACATGAGCCTCAAAAAAAAAAAAAAAAGTGTGCTATTATTAAATACATCTAGAGAAAAAACTTGTAGTTTATGTGTATAAATGCTTATCATAGCATCATCATAGCATTAACTGCAGGTATGAACTCTTCCCAGCTCAAGAAGGAGAAAAACTGCAACCATCTTGAAAAATTAACCACCAGCTTATACACTTATCTGAATAGAGATATCCTCCTTTCCGTTTTTTCAAAATTGTATCACTCAGTGGGGAAAAAGCCATCGAATTTAGTGAGCTAGCAAAAGTGCAAACAAGAGCACGTTGACAGAATAGTAACCTGCATTTTGTCTTGGTACAGAGTCTTCATACTTCTTCTCTAGCAAATCTTTAATGCGAATTCTAGAAAAACTATTACAGTAAAAATTCTGGAATCTAACATTGTTTTCAGCTGTATACTAACCATTCTGAACTGTGACAGAGCTTCAACAAAGCTATTCTTCCTGCATATTTTGGGAGAAGAGTGAGTACTGTTGACCTCTGAAACAACAGATTCCTTGCACTTATACAGAAAAAAGTATCAGAGGGACAGAGAGGCATGGTTCTACAGACTTGTAAGATAATAAGCAGGCCTAAGAAGAGGATGGCACTTCAGAAACACTCTGACCTTCCTGTTTTCTACTGGTGAGTGGTTAACAATACATTGGCATTAACTGCATTAGTTGTTGATGCTATGTGTTTCAGACACCATTCCACATTGGTTCTCAAGTGTAGCACGGGGCACAGGTGCGTAACACAGCATTCTGGATTCTCTTCCAGGGTCCTGTTTTCCAAAAGTTTCAGCATCTAACTGTTAGGTGAACAAGTTCCTTTTTGGGTCTGACTCTTTAGTACAGAAAGAATCTTTCTGTCTTTAAAACAAAAAGACATACCCTATTCTTCACACTTACTTCACTCTTCATCAACTTTATCAACATATCTGCAATAACTGAAATAATTGGAATTTTTGTCTTCAACTTCAGTGGGGGAAAAAGGATGGTTTTGGTTGCAGTGATATCCAGGATTAAGTAGAACACTTTGCCTTTCAGCCGAATTGTTTCTCTGGGAGATGTCCCAGTTAAGCAAATACTTCAATTAAGTGTGTCCCATTTAAATGAAGATGGCAGTATTTCATCCTTCATACAGGGTAAGAGTAACAAATGCAATACAGAAATAATGCCAAAGAAACTGTTTAGTCTTCTAGATGAATACAATAGTTTTATTCTCTTATTCAATTATCTTTTATTAGGTTAATTTGTTTAGAACTGAATAGAAGAATATTTCCTGATAGAAACTTGCATATTTTCCAGTGTTTCCTTGACTGTAAGACCATGTTATTTGCCCTCTCTGCTAACTCCTTTGTGTTAACTGCCAAGCAGTTATTGATGACTTTTTTGAAGCTGCCATTGCAAGAACTGTAATGAATTGCTCTTTTGCAAGGTTGTATATCAACTCAAAGATCTCTGGTTATAAAGACTGTTTAAATCTGTCATTAACATACTAGGTTGCCTAAGAATCATGCCCTCTGTGCATTCTTACCCTCTGTCCTTTAACTTATGGGCTTTCATTATTGTCAAAAAACATAGGGAAACGCATTTTGAAAAATCAGCCTTGATAACTCCTGGTGATAAAAAAAGATGAACAGGTCACAGAAGAAAAGTATGTGGAAACCTCAATTTGCATTATTGACTGCCATTAGCTCAGAAGACTCACTTTAAAGCGACCGACAGCTTTTTTCCTGGTAGCAGTATGCAAATGAGGAGAGTATTGAGGTTATGCACTAGTTTCACCTCACACAAAGTCAAATGTCATTGTACTGGATGTCAGGAAAAGCAGGCAGGTACAAGTTGTCTTTTTCACCTATATACAGTCCTTGAAGATTTATAATTAAAGAGACTTTAGAGCTTGCCAATGGCTACTAGTGTATCTACAAGATTTTCCTTGTGATAGCCTTCATCAACAGGAAAAGTTAGATTTGATTATTACTTTCTTCTAGGGCTTCTCTGATTTACTAAATAAACAAAACCAAACAAAAAAGACCTCCCCAAACTTTATCTATCAGAAAAGGCAAATGAAAGCACTTTGAGAAATTGCCATTATTCTTGCTTCAGCAGTGACTGAAGGAACAAACTATAGAATAATTGTGGTAGTATAAAGCCTTTCTGTTTTCCCACATTACTGTTGACTACTCTGGAAGAAAAAAGGGATGTCAAGATGAAAGAAGCTGTGGTAGGGAAGAAAACAGAATAAGCAGAATCTTTTTAAGGATGAAGGGAAGGAAGACTGGACTGTTAGATTTCTGTTTTGAAAGAGTAGTAAACTGACATTCGTATTGGCAGAAGCTGGTTATTATAATGTTGATTCCAGCCCTGATGGCCTATGTACAGTAGCCTCTCCTTTGTTACTGAAAAATTTTGCTCTCTTTTTGCTCTTATAAGAGAATATGATTTACATGTCTATGAATCATGGATGAAAGAAGAGGGAAGAATGGTAGGAGTATAACAGGAGAAAAGGTGTTTTGGATTGCTGCAAATATCCTGGCTCTTGAGACACTGTAGGAGCAGATAGTCTAACTGGACACACTGTCTAGCCACAGGCACACCATTAGATAACACCATTTCTATACATTAGGAGTCAAAACTATGCATGTTTCTGGCCCTTATAATTCATCCTGTCCATTCAGACCTGACATACCTCCATCCCAAATTGCCAGAACCTATTCTAGAAGCCAAGCTCTTCATGCCAGCCCTGTATCCACAAAGAACACTTCTCTTCAAAGACTTAGCAGATTAAGAACATTCAGCCACTAATTTACACTATGACTATATTATGTTAAGCTGAGTAGCTCTTGAGGTCTACTTTTTCCCTACCACTACACTTTGGCTAACAACAAGTATATGTTCAATTGATGCACAATAACAGCAGTTGACTTTTTGTTTCGTTTCTGATCACAGTACACACACATTCGTAGGCTAGCTTGTGGACTAATTTCTTTTATTCCTGTACACAAAGTGACTGTATTTGCAGATGACCAATCTGATAAAGGTGGGCATTCTTGGCCAACATAATTGCTTAGACTGGAGTGGAAATACCTGCCCAGAAGGAGAGCAACAGGATGATCTAATAGCAGCCTGCAACTACTTGAAGGGCAGTTACATGGATGGTTCATCCAAGCCCTTTCCAACAGAAGCAGGCTATATAATACGGAGCAATGGCCAGAAGTTGCAGCTTGGGAGGCTCATCTTTGTCACTGGGGAAAGCAGTTTTCACTAGGAGAGAAGTGTAATGTAATAACAGGTTGCCCAGAAGGTTGTCCAGAGAGGTTTTGTAATCTCTACTCTTAAAGATTTCAAGCACACAGGCAAATCTGTGGCTGTCCTGATACAGTGTTGGTGACAGTCCTGCTTCTAGTAGGGGGCTGGTCTAGATGTCTTCCAGAGGTCATTCCCAATGAATACTTACATGATTTTGCAGGTGTTGAGGCACAGTTTGGAAGAGAACTCACATCAGAGAATATTCTTAATTGACAGTTTAGATGCAGCCACTCTAGGCTTGGTGGCCTATTTTGTTTGTATTTTCTTTTCATTTATGAGTTGGGGTTTTCGAGACAAAGAGATGGTTTGTCTGTATGCACATGAGCTGGGTCATGCCTTTAGAAACAGAGGACACTTCCTGTCATATTTAATTTATTTGCTAATGAAGATGTAACCTGTTGCAGTCTTCATATTTCCCCTACCTTAAAAGAAGCTCTCTGATGAAGATAGATCACTATAGTTGTTAGGAAAGGACAAAGTCCTTTATAAAATGGTTCAAGCAAAAAGTGTTTTGAGGGAGGTACAACAAATGTTATGATAAATGTTTTAATGAATATGCACTACGTGGATCTGTGATGCTCTAGAGATGTCCTAGAACCTGCAATGTAGAGGCAAATGAACATTCCAGCCAAAGGCAGGTGCCCTACAGTAAAGCATGTTCAGTGTAAATTATAAGATCAAAATTTCTTTTCTTCCGCTGCAGTATCTTAACAGTGAATATATATATATATATAATTCCATGTCCAATGAATGTCAAGAACAGATATGAATTTTAGGGTTTTAAGTAGCCAAAATAAAATAGCAGGGTTCTCTTTATGAAAATAAAAATTTCTTGATTGCGATTTATTCTACATACTTTCTATAAATAGAAAGTAAATAGTAAGTTGACATGTAATTGTAAATGTAGTCTCCTGAAATCTCATAAAGAGCCAAACAAGTATGGGTTAATTTTAGCGCTTTGGTAGGAAAGCCTCAGAAAATTTATAGGTGTCACAGGAAATGAAGTTGGCCATTTAGTGTCATTTCTCTTCAGTGCAGTCTCTCCAGTGAGCTGGATGGCACTAAGAAAGATAACATTTTTTCTGATATAAAAAACCATTGTCTAAAACCTTTCAAATTACTAAAGCTCCCAAGACTCATTTCATAAAACTATGAACTTGCATCCATTGGCTAAAATCCAGTATAAGTAATTATAGCTTTCTTATATACATTCTTCCCATAATTTTACTGCACGAGGTATACCTCATTGCCTGAATGCTGGACAATGCTGACATGCCTTGTTTTAGAAGTCTTATAAGAATAAGAAAACACTGATTTCCTGAAGCAGAATTAAACTTTATGGTAGTTCAGCCTAAGGGCATTTTCTTGGATTTTAGAATTATGCCAGAGACTGACATGCTAGTCAATTTTGGTCCTATTTTCAGAAAGTATACATCAAAGAAAAAAACTATAGGAATGTCAAAGAATATTAAAAAAACACATACGAGCAGCAAATGCTTCTGAACTTTTTTATTTGGAGTGCTGAAGAAGTTCTAGAACTAAGGTTTTTTTCCAATTATTTTTTTTTTAAAGTAAGTTAACTATCCTGACAACAATTTTGTGAAAAACAATGGATTAGCTGTCATGGGATTATTTTCATTAAGAACTAAGGAAGTGTATACATAGTTTGTCAACAACGTTTTCTGAAAAACAGATTTTGTCATATTAAGCTGAAGACATCACAAAATTGGTTAAAATATTACAATGGTCATGGGTTAATCGTTAGTTACTAGCTAACACATCTTTGGTGAAGATGGGTACAGTAAAAAGTTTTAATACTTAAATTGTAGCATTACTTTAATTCATTCTAAGTGTTAACTTCTAGGGTGGAGTCCTGATCTAGTTGAAGATGTCTCTGCTCATTGCAGGAGGGTTGGACTAGATGACCTTTAAAGTCCCTTCCAACCTAAACAATTCTATGATTCTAAGTAAACCACTGGGACCCTTATGAAGATCATGAAGGAACTGGACACCTCCAAATGAGATGCCTGCCATGCAGAGCAGAGGGCCAATACACATTTAGCAAATATGAAGTACAGAGTGTTGGGCTATACATATGATATCTGGCTGTCCTAGAGGCAGAATTGTTTAACAATGCAGATGTTAAACAATAGATGTTTCTATTCATGGGGGATCAACAACATATATTGTTTCTTCCTGGTAGGTCAGAGATAACTACACAGTCAAATAAAAATATCCACTTTTTTGAGATGTGGATAATGGCAAAGATGACACCCATATGTGGTCGGTTGACCCTGGCTGGACGCCAGGTGCCCACCAAAGCTGTTCTATCACTCCCCCCTCCTCAGCTGGACAGGGGAGAGAAAATATAACAAAGGGCTTGTGGGTCAAGATAAGGACAGGAGAGATCACTCACCAATTACCGTCACGGGCAAAACAGACTCAGCTTGGGGAAAAATTAACTCAATTTATTACAAATCAACCAGAGTAGGGTAATGAGAAATAAAACCAAATCTCAGAACACCTTCCCTCCACCCCTCCCTTCTTCCCGGGCACAACTTCACTCCCGGATTCTCTACCAACCCCCCAGTGGCACAGGGGGACGGGGATGGGGTTTACGGTCAGTTCATCACACGTTATTTTCTGCCGCTTCATCCTCCTCAGAGGGAGGACTCATCACACTCTTCCCCTGCTCCACCGTGGGGTCCCTCCCACGGGAGACAGTCCTCCACGAACTTCTCCAACGTGGGTCCTTCCCACGGGCTGCAGTTCTTCACGAACTGCTCCAGCATGGGTCCTTTCCATGGTGTGCAGTCCTTCAGGAGCACACTGCTCCAGTGTGGGTCCCCCACAGGGTCACAAGTCCTGCCAGAAAACCTGCTCCGTGGGCTCCTCTCTCCACAGATCCGCAGGTCCTGCCAGGAGCCTGCTCCAGTGCAGGGTTCCCATGGGGTCACAACCTCCTTCGGGAACCCACCTGCTCCGGCGTGGGGTCCTCCACGGGCTGCAGGTGGATATCTGCTCCGGCGCCTGGAGCACCTCCTCCCCCTCCTTCTTCACTGACCTTGGTGTCCGCAGGGTTGTTTCTCTTACATGTTCTCACTCCTCTCTCCGGCTGCCGATTACTCCCTGTCCCAACTTTTTTCCTTCTTAAAAATGTTATCACAGAGGCGTTACCACTATCGTGGATTGGCTCAGCCTTGGCCAGCGGCGGGTCCGTCTTAAAGCCGGGTGGTATTGGCTCTCTCGAATACAGGGGAAGCTTCCAGCAGCTTCTTACAGAAGCCACCCTTGTAACCCCCCCCGCTACCAAAATCTTGCCACACAAAGCCAATACACCATATAATGTGAGCAGGATTTTATTCTATTTCACAACTTCATGTCATAACCACTAGGCTATGGAACCAGGGTTACTACTGTTTGCTTTTCTCCTGAACTTATGAACCTGAACACTTACTTAGCAACATGGATTTGATTCACACATGTCTAATTTCGAGGTGTAAAGATGCTGAGCATCTATAACACTTTCCTTTTTTAGAAGTCCATGAAGAATTCAAAGTTTAAAGATTATGAGCTCATTTGAGTGTAATACATATGTGGAAAATAGATGTTTGGTAACAGAGTACTCTTCAAGGTACTAGACTAAAAGTAAACCAAAGTTTAGTAATAGGAATTGTATTTAGATGGAAATTAAAATACTATTTTGAATAGTGACAGCAATTACTGGTGGAATAACTTATGAAGAGTTGTCTCTCTTCATGGCAAATTTTAAATAAAAAATGGATGTTTCTCAGTCATGATAACATTTCAGTGTATTTTATTCAAACAAGGAATAACTGATAAAGCCTGTTATACATGGGAGAAGACTGGATGTCTGTTAGGGTTACCTAAGGATTTATAGCCTGTGACATCCTCAGAACATTTAACTCAGCACTATTAGATTGTCTGTCTAGTGATGGAAAAAAGAGATGCCCTTTTATATTGTTTGGAGATCTGAAACAATGTAACACTGAAAGTAATTTGAAATTTTGTAATATAGATAATTAAATGAATTATGGTATTTTTTCTATTATTATAGAAGGACAAATAACTTTTGCCTGAAATTTGTCATACAAGACTTAAGATAAGGAAAGATAATAACAAGAATAAAGGTTGATTTCAAAAGTATTTGAGTGAGAAAAAGTAGTGATAATGGAAATGAATACTTTTCTGTAACAATTTAAAATTCAAAGTGAATTAATGATATCAATACTACTAAGATCTCCATCACTACAGGACTTGCATTTTCCTGTTCCTTACTGTTCAGGAAATCTTGAATGTATTAGATATTGCAAAGCTTATGTTTACAAAGGGGCAGAGAATCACAGTCAGGGTTTCACCTGTCCTGTAAGCCTGTGGAACATGAACCATCTCCAGCTCTGAATCTTTATGGCCATATTAATATACCACTTATCTCACTTGAGGGACAGGACTACCTGTTGCAAATAGTAAGTCCTGTAAGGTTATATTTACATTAAAAAGTAGTACAGAACTGTAGGAGCATTTTTGTGGAGTAAAACAGTACTATGGATCTGATGTCCATTCTAGCTGCGTTTTGGTGAGTTTTACTTCAGCTCTAGTCTTGTCCTATGGATTTAGCATCCATAGTAGTTGGAGTGCACTAGTTGCACTCCGGTAGTCCATCTTCTAGTTCTGTTTGCTCTAAAAGGAGTCCTGCTTATATCCTTCAAAGTTTTTTCTTGTTTTGAACCTGGTAAATGAGGTTAATCAGGAAATTCACTTCAAAAATGCATCTAAACCAGTAAAAACTTACAAATTAAACACTAGTGAATGGAAAGAGAGGTTGTAGTTAATATTCTAAGTTATACAGCTTTAAGAAAAGTACTTGTCAGCCTGGAAAATTGAACAGCTGCAGAACTGTCTGCATCTCATCATGTAGGTCTGCAGTGAGTAGGGGTAGGATTCTAGCTGAGCTACCTATACTAAAAATGCATTCTCTGTTTGGACATTGGAATCCTGCTTGAACTGCCTTCCTCTCCTCCACTGGATAATGTTTATCAAGAGAGCTGTCTTAATGCCTAGTAGTTGATACAGACAGATGCCCAATTGCAAAATGGTATTAAACAAATACTGCTTCCTGAGACACCCAAATAAGTGCCTGATTGCAAACATCTCGGGTTAATCTGCAACGACCTTTGATTTAAATTCATGTTATTTCTGAACAGATTCTGTGTCTTATTCTCCCCAAAGTAATCTGTGTTATCATACACAGCACCAGCTAAAGAAGAAAAGAAGTCTATTCCAGTACAGGATTAAGTTTTTATTACAAAATCAGAAATACTCTTACCACAAGGAATAATAAAGCCCTACAGTTCCTCTTCACTTTGTCCAGTGACTTAACTAGCTTTGAGGGGAATTGCTCCTTTCTGTCCCAGTAAGTCTAGCTCCCCAATGGGGGCTTGGCTTTCCAAGGACAAATCTTCTCTTCCTCTGTGTTTAAGATAGCTTCACAGCATCTCTTACTTACTTGCTTTTATTTTTAACCCAATTAATTCAGTTAAAATGTAAGAGATAGGGCATTTTGTCTCCCAGAAAGCTTCTTTGACACATGATCCTACTATTTATGCATTTAGCTTAGTGCATTCTTCAGAGCCTAAATGGCCTTCTTGCCATTCACATTTTCAAGAGTGTCACAGCATTTTATATATTATATGTCATAGAGAAAGTATTTATTGTGTATGCATCTGATAAAGCTAACAGGCTGTGGTGTGACATGACACTTCTGGCAGCAGGACAGTCTTTCCATTCACCCCTTCCCTCACTACCACCCTTATCAGTTCATTACTTTTTCTATTGTGTTTGCTTTAGAGTAAAAAAAAAAAAAAAACAACCCAAAGGCGCACACCCCCCACATCAAACCATAACAAACTGATTTTTCTATTCATTGAAGTCTCCCACAGACTGCTATGTCTACCCCTTCTCTGAATAACAATTTTAAAAAGATTTTTGTGCATTTTTTCCTACCCCCTCTCCAAATCAAGAGAGTTGGCAGCTCTGCTGTGATTTGTGCACTGTGACTCAGCTCTGAAAAAAACCAAACTCTGTAATGAAAACAAAATTTAAAACATTATCAATATAAAGTATATGAAGTAAAAATATGATTTTTAATTAATCAATAAAAAAGAAAAAAAGAAGATAAATTATATAGAAACTAGGTGTTGAAATAGAGGGGTCAAGTCCCATGTATAGAGTCTATAAAGTCTCATTAGTTTAAAAATAATATGTAAGTGATAACTGCTGTATTCTACCACTTCATTAAAATCTGGTGATGTACTTAAATGAAAACACTTTCTATAGTTATGAATGTATGAATAAATATATACTTAATTTTCTTCTCTTTCCAAAACACTCCTATTTCTATTAAGCAGAGTAGAAATAACTGCTGAATCTACTACATGTAGCAAGTTCTCCAATTGTTAAACTTTTAATGAAACCAAACCATGATCAGTCCTTAAGATCTCCTGTAGTCACTTATCTTTTGAGTGAATAAAGTGCTATTAATTGCATTTATATCCTTTAAATGAAGTACATCTGATGCTTTTTACTGATGGTTTGCCAGCCAATTTGCATTATAATGCATAAAATCCCAAGGATCTTACATATGGTGGAGAATTAATGTGGTCAATATGCAAACACACATATGAAGTTCTTGCATCTGAGACATTGCATAATTACACTTTAAAAGACACAAAATGAAGAAAACTGTAAAAATTAATTAGAATTAGCATTTTATTAACCTGAATTCTAGTAAATCCAATGTCAATTAATGTATTCCATACAACAGTAGGTTTACTTTTATTTGGCTTTATTTGACCATTTAAATTGGGGGGTCACCACATGACCAAATTGAAATAACTTTGAAAAATGGGCACACATTTTCAGACAGTTGCGTTCTGTCATAGCATAACTTGTTCTTTGTTATATAATTGTGTTACATAACTTGTAACACAGGTTTTGTGATAAACTTAACATCTAAGTCAAAGATTCAAATGCATACTTATAGTACCCAAAATGGTGCATCTTCCAGGCTGTTATATAAGTGCTGCTACATTCAAAATGGATGGTATACTAAGCTGTTCAATGTCTTAGATAATTTTTGCTCTGTAAAGGAAAACACTGTTTAAACACCACTTTCCTGTGAAGAAAAGCAACGCTGTGTTACAAAATGTCTGAATTCCATATTTGCTACGAACAGATGTTAACAGGAACAGTCATTATATTAAGCTGCATTAATTAAATATTGACAGAACAACCTTAGTAGATGAATTTATTAAAACAGCCTGGGGCCTGATTAGCAATTAGTAGATTGATGTATTCATGATTATTTGCATGTGGCAGCAAACAATCAGACTGTAGAGAGAAGATTTCCCACATTATAATTCATGTTATCCTTTCCTACCATTTGAACCAGGAAATTTCCCACTGGATTAGCAAACTGAGTTAATGACTCCCTTAAATTGTTCAAAAGCTTGTGTTAATTCTTACGACATTCTGCTCCCACTGATTCTGTTAACAACTTTCCTGACAGGCAAAAAACCCCAACTTGTAATGCAGTTAGAGGTAACAGCCCCAAAATGATATGTTGGGAAGAACTGAAACCAACATTTTGGAGAGTTCTTTTCCCTCTACAAAGCACGTAGGTGAGTTAGTCAAAGCAAAATAAGATTCCTTTATTACAGGAAGACGTTGTTCTCTTAGTTTAAGAAAATTAACACATCCATGCAGTTCTCTTTCTTTTAATAACTTTAACCTTTCAGAAGAAGGTTGAGAGGTTTCTCAATGGTGCTAGCTGTGATTCTAATAAAAATAATTGGATACTAGCTGTTTCATTGATTTAAAGAAGGTAGGTAGTCTTAACATATTGTTTCTTTGAAATAAACTGTTTCTTTCATTTAAAATGTCTTTGGAAGGTGAATAATTACTGTTAGTTTAAATTTATTTTCACAACTTCTAAATGTAATACATTGAATTATTACAATTAGGTCATAGAAAAGTACAGTATAAGCCTGTGATTATATTGTTAAACAAAACTTTTAAATACCCTTCTTTATTGCTGTATTCATGCATATGCACAGTTATGTTCACGTCTTTGTTATCTTCCACAAGTGCCTGTTCGATGGCAAGTAAAGCAGTCAATGCCTACTGGCAATGTGCACCCAAAGTGCCAATCCACAATCTAGTGCTGTCTACTACAGACCTTCCTATGGTGGCTGATAAAGTTGAAAGAAAGGTTGATGTGATACAGAGTCCTAATCTACGGCTGGTTGCATCTGAAGAGCAAAGTGTGAAGAGTAGAACATCCCTCTTCACAATACACTGTTCCCAGTTTCCAAAAGCAGCATTTATTTAACTGAAGACCTTGGTCTATGACGATACTTCTGTAGAGCTTCAGATCCAAGAATCTAAATGGTTGTAAGTTTGTTTCTAGGACAAGGCACAGGATCAGTAGTTTGAAGTAGTTGGTGCTGAAGCCCCTATAGCTACACTGTATGAAGTTGAAGAGTTTACTTCACATCAGTCTGGATTTATTCTGGGCCCCTATACTGAATGCCCCCATAATGGACATGGCTCAAACGTAACCAAAGGACCAAGGAATGCTTGACCCCTATGTTCCCTTTAGGTGCCAAAGAGCATTTGGTGTCTACCCAAAGAATAACTTCTCTTTTAGTTTCTATTTAGAGAAATTTAGCTAGAGCATGCTAAAACTTCTACTGAACTGAAATGCTATGTCATAAGTGGGGACAGCCAGGGGACTTGCTAAAAACTTGTGCTATTGCTCCAAACTGAATTGTTAATGTAGTTGCAGTGTTACTAGCGCAAACAAGGCACTCTGGAGAAGCTCTTTTTGCATACTCTATTAATCATTATTCAAAACAGCTACTTCAGGAGGATTTATGAGAGTCAGGAATAACCAAATGTTTCCCTGTACACTATGCAGTAGTGCAGTGGGATAACAGTGGAGCTGGGAGACAATCATTCTGTCAAGGCCTTGGACAGACCCTTCTTATTTTGTATAGATTTTCAGATTTTTTAGTTTTCCTACTGTTTAAATGTGATGAGAATAATTGTCAGTTTGTGGCTTTGATTCTTTTTTTGTTGAGGTTCCCTTTGGAGAAAACTTTCTGAAACTTGTTCTATGAAAACAAACAAGTGAAAAGGTTAGCCATGAAGAGGCCTTTAACCATCATCTTTAAAGCATGTGTGTCTTCATCTGGAAGTGATGACTTCGTAAAGGTCAATAAATGTCATGGTTTAAGCCCAGCTGGCAACAAAGCACCATGAAGCTGCTCACTCACTCCTCCCCCCACAGTGGGATGGGGAAGAGAAAATATAAAAAGCTCGTGGGTCGACACAAGGACAGGTAGGGATCACTCACCTGTTATGGTCATGGCTAAAAGACAGACTCAACTTGGGGAAAAAATCAAATTAATTTACTACCAATCAAATCAGAGCAGGATAATGGAAAGTAAAACCAAATCTTAACAGAATTCTTCAACATGAGTCCTTCCCACATGCTGTAGTTCTTCACGAACTGCTCCAGCGTGGGTCCTTTCCGCAGGCTGCAGTCCTTCAGGCACAGACTGCTCCAGTGCGGGCTTTCCCATGGAGTCGCGTCCATCTTGGGGCCATCCACCTGCTCCGGTGTGGGCTCCTCTCTCCCCGGGCTGCAGGTGGGCATCTGCTCCCCCACTCCCCTCCATGGGCTGGGGGGGCACAGCCTGCCACCTCACCACGGGCTGTGGGGGCATCAACCTCTTCCCCGCTCCTCCTCCCCTCCTTCCTCACTGACCTCGGTATCTGCAGAAGGGTTCCTCTCACATCCCAATCCCCTATTCACTGCAGGTTCCCCCTCTTAAATCTGTTCTCCCAGAGGCGATATCGCCGTCGCTGACGGGCTCGGCCTGGGCCAGAGGCGGGTCCGACTCGGAGCCGCGGAATCTTCGAGCAGCTTCTCACAGGAGCTGTCCCTGCAGCCCCTCCCCCACTACCAAAAACCCCACCACACAAACCCAAAACAACAAAGTATGTGATAGTTATACTAGATGATCCTAAGATTTAGATGATGACCAGTGACTGGAGTCTAAACACCTGTCTGAAATGTCATAAGTAACAAGGACTTCCAAGTCTTGTTTGAGATACGTGAATTCTGAAGAGTCAGTACCTAAAGCTGGCACACCAGCTTTAGCCAGAATGGAAAAACTGGGGGTAAAAGCAATCTCTAATATGTCTCCAGATGTCTACTTCAGGCTACAGTACATCTCCACCTGCTTGGGACCTACAGCCTAGACAGCCTTTCAAGGACTGGAGAAGAATTCAGTGTTTTCTGATAAAGTGAAAGGAGGAGGCTTTCTGCTTGTATGATAAGATTTTTATATACACATGTTCAGACCAAAGCCATTTGATTTCAGGCTCTTCGCTGCTGAAGTAAATGCAAATCCATTTCTCAAACCCCAGCAGTACCTGCCTGCATGGGCAGTGGGATGCTCTCCACTTCTCTTATTCATGCCCTGCCCAGTTAGAAAAGAGTTCAAGGCATTGCTTTGGAAAGCAAGTTCAAGACTGAGCATGCCTCTGTCACCAGAAAGGCCATTTGCTTGCTTTGAGAAGAGAGACCTGGCTTTTGCACTCCAGTGTCTTAACATTAATCAGTTATTGGGAGGGGACTTGACTACATCTAAATTATGCTGCAATCACAAAATAGATATACTTTAGTTAAATGAACATTAGAGATACATTTTGCTTAGCTCTTTGAATGGCAGATCTATACAGAGACTTGTCTAAAATTGAACTTAATGTGGCGTATTTTTTCTGTAAGTCTTTGTGGCAGAGTCTTTGTTCTGTTACATCAGAGCCAAATAAGTTTCTGAAATAAGTTTCTGAAAGTTCTTACTTAATCTGTGAGATTATATTAGCACCTTTAACTGGTCACAAAAGAACTATGAAGGCCACAGGCATATTAATCAGTCAGCAAAATTTCAAGGGGTGGAGCTCTTGGTCTTCATAATTAAAGGCTTCCATGTCTTTATTCCTGTACAAGTTTTGAAGTCCACTAGACTAATGAGTATTATGTGAAATAAATGAATTCTGCTTCAGTCTGGTTTTGCTTTTTAACAATTGTGTGAAGGCTGGAATTCTTTGTGTCCCTGTGAGATTACCTGAAGCAGTGAGAGAAATTAAGGTAAGTTTGGAACTCAGCACCAGTAAATATAGATGTGTAATTTTAGTAGTTCTGAGCAGTAGTGCAAAGATATGTAAGTCTACACAGGATCAATCATTATACTCTAGAGGAAACATTCTCTCACAGGTGCATACCAAGAAAACAGATAAGAAGTGACATGGTTTAATTTTAAATTATAATTTCTTAAAGGGATAGAATACATAGGCTTTTTCTTAGGATAGAGTCTAGCACCAGGGACTGCTGCAGTAAGTAAATAACAAAATGTAAGTGGTCCAGTGAATATTGATGTAGTTCCCCAAAAAGAATATAATTTAATTTGGTACGTTTTCAGTGATGAGAGTTGTGGGTTTTTTAAACAAACAACTGACTTGCAAAATTCTGAATTTTAATGGAACATTAATATAGTTCCTCTCTTAGATATAGTTTAAAATAATAAATACTATAGAACAACATATGTAGTCCCTAGCTATGCATATGATCCAACTGTCAGTAAAATCCAGCTTCACTTTTGACTTTATCATCTACTCTTCACGACGTAAGTTAACTGTAATCCTACTTTTACTGGTTTACTTAAGCAAACCTCTGACTCACTTAAGTAAGATTTTTGCTGAAGTAAAGTGCAGGAGGTAGAAATACACGGACGCCTGTAAAGTTGAAAGCAAACGACAGACGACCCTTTATTGCTAAAACACACACATATTTATAATCACATATTCTGCAAAGTCATTGTACACGCGCACAAGCATAGAATATGATTGGTTATACCATCTCTGTACACGTGCATAAACATAAGGCATAATTGGTTATACCAACTAAAACATGCGAAACTTGTCTCAGTATAATTGGTCAAGATAAACTGCCGAATTGAGGTTCTTTGTGCCAAGTTCCCTCTATCGTGGATTGCGCACTTGTGTTCTTCTAATTGGCTTTATTATCATCTTTCTTCTTTTTTGTCTTCTTGTTTAATCTGTTCAAGGTCTTCTAAAGGCGTCTGGAATGCTCTTGTGACTGTTAGCTAAATACGTTCCCACAGTAAAGAGCTCAGGATTTTCTCTTAAATCTAGCAGTTGGCAGAAAGATGTAAGCAATATCTACAATTCTTTGTGGGTCTTGGAGGTGGGGTTTTTTGTTTGGGTTTTTTTTGTGTTTTTTTTTTTTTCTTTTTGCAACTCAGTAATATATTAATAGCACGTCTTTATCTCTAAGTCATCTCACCATCAAGAAAGTCAGTACATCGGCTGTACCATGGGATTCATGTTCAGAGAATTTCTTTTGACATTATAGCTTCTCATCTTGAACTGACTCTACATACCACTCATCACCATCAGTGCCAAAATCTGTACCTGTAGAAACCATACCATCATTGTTTGGAAAGGACATATTAGATTTTTACTGATAGGTTAAAGTGTCGTTAAAATGCAAAATTCTGCAGAAATTATACTAAAAATCTGTCAAAGTTTAGAAAAAAATATTTTTCCTATTAAACTATCCCTCACAACTTAACTAAGGAGTTTATGTGGAAAACAATGGAAGAAAATGACTATAAACTTCAATTACATTCTGGAAGTGACTTCTGTAGGGTAAAAATATCACCCATTCCATAAAGTCAGTTTTCAGAAGCATGCACCAAAACCCAACATGAACAATTCTTTATGAATAAGCATTGCTGGAATTGTTTAATGTTCACTTACTTGTAACAGAATAAAGGCACATTATGCCATTCCAAAATAGGAAGACAAACTAAGAATATAATAAGGTTTGGGTTTTTGAAAAACATTTTTTACCATTTCAGTAGAAAATGGCTTACACTCTAAATGTATTTTTTGAATGTTATTGGAGCAGTTATGCAGTTGGGTCTGAGATGCAACTTACAGGAGTAGTTTAGAGAAAGCATAGCTAAGAAGAGAAAGAGCTTTCTGGCAAGTTAGTTTGCTAAAGGTGAAAGTGTCAATATTACATTCTTCTATAAACTGCTTAGGAACACTGTATCAGATGTGGTCTGCTACATTACAAACTCAAGTTCTTTGTTTTAACTGGCATGCTACTTATAATTTTCACAGACTGATAAAGCTATGTCTTAAGTATAGTTAGGGGATTTTTTTGTCTCTTAATACTCCATTTGGTGAACTATTCCAGAATTCATCTTGTGTTAGAAATCTGTTTCTAGTTTCTGTCCTAGCTTAATTAACAGACAGTTTATATCTGATATGATTCTTTGGTGTGATCAGTTCTTCCTCTCTGTTTATCACCTGCTGTTTTTATAAGGTGAAATCACAGGTGAAGACAAAAGCCTTCTCTGGCTTTATGAAGCTAACCTGAGTAATCTGAGCTCTCGAATTTCTTCTGGTATTGTCATCCATGGTTTAAGTCATGCTAGTGGTTTTCCCCTGAATCTGTTCCAGTTTGAATTCATTTTTATTGAAGAACAGTGGCCAGAACTGTCCAAACACTTTCCAGACGAGGTTCCACCAGGTGACTTGTAGAATGACACTAACACCTTCACAGTTCCACTGAACTTGGCGTGGCTTAAGTTGTTTAAAACAAAGAACAACAGAAAAATCATCACGATACACTTTAACTGGACTAATAAATGGCCAAGTGACTGGAGTCTAAATATGACCCTTAATGGAATCCTTGCCAGGCAAATATATTGTCAACATTGATCCCAGGAGATCAATTACAAACTATATACTATTTAATATGTATCAATGACATGCACAATTTTTAGATAAGACAGAGTAGAAAATGCCATAATAATGAAAATAACAGGTGAAATATACAGAATGATATGATTTATTTAATGATAGAGTCCAAGCAAAACAGAATGTTTCAAAATGGCCAAGTAAAACTGGATATCCAGAACCAAGTAGGTTCAGCCATAAATACAGAATGGGAATGTTATTCTAAGAAACAATGAATCTTATATGTGTAATTGTTATATAATAGCTCAAAAGGCAATCCAGTGAGAGGCAGAGTTTCAAAAGGTTGATATAATCTGCAAATGCAGATTTACTGAACCACATACAATCATAACAGATTATTTTTCATGTAATCAAACACAGAGGTAACAAAGCCCAAGACATGAAAGTTTGACAAGCCCAGATTAGAAACAGTATTGTTTTAATTATGAAGACAGGAACTTCTGGAATAATTTCTTGACAACCATGATTAAATCAACATTAACATCAAACAGGCTTACTCCCTAAAAGATATTAATTGGTACTTTGCTATTGTCAGACGTGCTTTCCTCCATTATACACATCCTTTTTTGTACAAAACAGTCTAACTATGAACAGCCTGAGATAAATGCTTGCTGCAGGTGCATAAGCCATCTGTGATGCACTCATCTCATTCAAGAACAATAGCTATTACTAAGTTCCCCAGCCTATGAAATGTGTAATATAAAAGGGCCACTACTGCTGGGGTAGCTTCTAGGAATTTAGCAACTTAATTTAGCAATTAAATATTCTGTTAGAGTAAATTTAAAACCAGTTCAGGAAAATTGTAGAAAAAAAAGAAAGCCAAGATTTAAAAAAGTAGAAAGCTGAAGTTGATATAGTAATATCTAGCTAGAAGTGCTTTTCAGCAGGTAAAAATAGCTACTGCTGCTTACCAGGGATATCACTACGTTTGCACAGCTGTGCATTGCAGTCTGGCATTTTATGACATCAAAATTCATTATGTGAAAGAAGATTTCTATTACTGTAATAATTAATTGCAGTGATATGGTAATTCCCATGCTGTAAACCTCTTAGACGTAATGAGTACACAAAAGAATTTTGTGGTTTTTTTTTTTCTGCCAGTAAAATAGTGGCCATCTGAAATGAGAGTACAAATTAGCAGTAGGGCAGCTCAAACGTAAAAGCTGAACATCTATTTTTGTAAATAAAATGTAGCAGAGTCTTGGACATGGTAGACAATGTGTCAAAATCTGCAAAGGTCGGATGTTGCACAATGCAAAATCAGTATCTTTTAAAATGATAATTAATTTCAATGTATGCAATCAAATGGAAACTGCAAGTTACTCTCAGAGTAAATTCACCAGAAGAATGTATGTAGGTCAGGAAACACTCAAACTACCAAGAAAAACTTCCCCCCCCCGAATTAAATGGAACAGGCAAATACAGCTATTCATATTTGAAAAATACCATTATATATACATTTATACTCTGAAGTTACTGATTGCACAATATTAAACTTAATTTTGAATAGAAAGATTGCAAAGCCATTTATGCATTCTTGCATAAATATTATTGAATAATATCTTTTTAAAAATATGAAAGGATGTCTGCATTCTTGCTCATTTACCAAATTATTTTGGTGGAAATTGTTGTTTGTAATTATCTTGGTGCTCCACCTTTTCTTTAAACCATTGTTCCCAGTGCAGCAATCATGACTTAGCTAATGACTGATTTCAGGTGTATTGAAGTACAAACTGAAGGATTTAAGCAAAACTTGTGGAGATTAGTAATTGTAATTTTAATTTTTTTTTAAATATACAGATTTTTCACTTTATAAAGTGGAGATAAATGAGGTGTTTCAAACTCAGTGTTTCTTTCAGTTATTAATGAAACCTATACAACAGTATCTGAAGATGTTTATAAGTTTGAAAATTCAGCATTAATTGTCCAGACATCAACCAATGATTTTAAAACTCTTACATCAAACTTATCCAGATTTGTTGATTAAAAGATGTCCAGCTTCAATAGCTGCTGTTCAACATGCTCTTAATTACTGCCTTAATGAAAACTAAGTCAAAGTCCTTAAAATATATTCATATATATGTATAATCTGTCTTTTCCTCAGTTACAGAACAGAAATATTTATTCAATGTTGTTATTATTATAATTTGTCCTATTTCTATGTGGTAATTAGCCATTGTTAATGATTTATTAAAAATGCTAACTATTCTGTCTAGCTCTGCTGGCCATACATTTGTCTGTGTTTTTCCTTATGAGCTTTCTGCAATTTTTAGCTTATAGTTTATGCTAAGTATTATCAGTTTTCTCTTTATTGAATTTTATTGTTGCTTTCTCTTTGCCTTTTAGGCAAAGCTGTTTTTTTAACAAAGACTAAGGCTTTTGGGGAATCTAGTAAAATCTTTTTAAGCAGCTCCCAAATATTGATTGTATTGTGGTGTTTATCTTCTCTCTCAGCGCAACTGGCTTATAATTGTTTTTCACTTTGTGAAACTGGCACCCCTAGAGTATAAAACAGGCATATATTACCACTTGGGATTTCAGTTTTTTTTCAAATGTAGACCAGTTACAACCACTTGGAACTAACCAATGACTAACTTTCAGTTCTGTGATCTGCTTCCCTCTATTTCTCAGAATGAAGTTTGAGGTAAAATTCGAGTCACAGAGTATGCAGATTCTTGATTCTCCTTAGATGTAGCAATTGTTTGATGTGTTTACAAATTGCAAAAAACTGCTTTGTACCAGTAACCCCAGGCTTTTAGCACAAACTGAAGTTCTTCTGGATTTTTTTTCTCTGAGTTATTGAGACTACTTAATGAGTACATGTCTTTCCTAATGGAATGTTGTGGTCTTTAGCACACACGTTCTTTAGTACAGCTTGAGTTTTATCCATTAGGATACCAATCTGTAAGTATTCAGGAGTATTTGGCACTAAATTTTCAATGAGGTTGAGATAAGGCCTTCTGTTTCTTTTGTTTGTCATTTTGCCTATATGAGCTTTCCTAAGCAGGTTGGAATTTGTGATTTTGGCATTCCAATTACGTGATTCTACCTACTAGGTTTCAGTGATACCAACAAGATTGAATTTATGCTCATAAATGAGAAATTTATGAGCTCTAATTCTCCCAGTTTAGAAGCCAATCTCTTGGCAGACATATATAGGAAATTAAATACTGTATTCTTTTCATGTATAACAGTGATTTAGTGAATTTTCACCTTGACATCTTGATCTGGTGCTAAATGAGTGATTATTTTTTCTCTTTCTCCTTTTGTTGTTAGTTTAATGCCATGTTGACTCAATCAACCAGGTGGTCAGCTAGATTTTCGCCTTTCCACTGCGATAAAGCTTATTCAAAATTATATGCCACTCTTTTAAAATAAAACATGGCCCATTTACCAAAGCTTTCTATCTTATTCTATTCACTGATAGATGTTTGTTATCAGAATCTTCACTTCCAGGAGTGAAGATTCCAGGACACTGTGTTTCCAAGTGAAGAGGAAAACTCATTATTACATTTCAAATAAATCTTGATTTGTTGTGCTTGCATCTGTGGGGAAGATGCATCCTCACGCGTTCCTTTATGGTATTATAAAGAGATGAAGACAGGATGTAACTTGTTTACAGCAAAAGCAGAGCATTTTGAAGGCTTCCATGTTCAGCTCCAGATTTTAAATAACAGAAATGTAAGATTAATTTATCCTCTGCTCCCTTGATCACAATTTCTGTTAAAAGCAGAGTTGCCAAAAAGCAAAGATGGAGACATTTATTACCTATTCTGGGATCACTTATATTGTGCAGAAGCAATCTCAGTGATATTCATTACTTAGTCTGTAACTAACCAAACTTAGTTGTTTACATGTACAGGTTGGATGTGAATCAATATAATCACCCTAGTTATTACTGAAATCCAGGGTACATTCTTCTCAAGCCATTACTTTTTTCTTTTGGATCAATATCAAGTTCTCTAGGTCTAAGTCCAGGAAGCTGCATGACCACCCATACTAATCTGTGGGAGCATGACTGTGAGTCTGACAAGACATATCTTAATAGACCTTTCTGAGTGATATGCAACTTTGAACAATTATGATGCTTCAGTGAAATATTTCCACTTAAGAGGAAGAGATCACTTGTCATTTCCTGTTCTGTTTATGATGTATTTATTTCTAATATCTCAAAACCAAGTGAAGCAGACATTTGGTGGTGTAGCTGTATGGGGTTTTTCACACTTTTTTTCTTCTTTTTTTTCTTTTTTTTTTTTTTTCCTTTTTCCTCCCTCCCCTCTTTTTTTTTCCCTGGGCTTTACTCCCATATCTCCTGAGAAGTTAGGGAACTGAAACATCAGTTCAAGCTCTCCTTGTAGGCAAAGGTCCTTGATTAACTTTGATATCCAAGATAAAATCTTAGGTCCAACCCATAAATGAACTCAGGCACCTTATTTCAAACTGCTATCTGAAAACTCTATTCCAGTTTCTAAGGCAGAATTTGACTAAAATTTTGTAGGCGTTGCTCATTTTTTACTTTATATTTCTGCAAGCATACAAAGTCACAACTTTCTCACATCCAGTACTAACCTAATCTTGAATATCCTGAGGAGCCCTACACTCGGTTCATGCCCAATAAACATACTGAATTCTTCCTTAGTCCCCAAAAGGGCTTGTTACATATAGAATACTGCACAAACACCTCAAACAGCTGTGTAGGTTTGTAGTACACTCCAAAAGCAGTGGGACATCTTCCCTCTAAAAACATAACTATAGGAATTGTTTTTATTCTAGGTGACACCCCCTTTTATAGAAAGGTCTATTTGTTAGAGCATTCATGGCTGTAAGGCCCAGAGTCAGTTGCTTCCTTTTCCTGAAGGAGACTTGTTTCCTGCTGACCAGGAAGGAGCCCTTTCCAGAAAAAACCTACAGGTTTTTCCTGAAAAGGTGAATATTGTGCATTCTGTCAAGTCTCTACCATCAAACAGGAGGAAAAAAATGTATAGGCAGAAATACCAATTCAAGAAGTGCTTTAGGGTGCTGTGATAGTTAGGTGGCTGAAGATGTGAGTAATCCACTTCAGAGACCAAATTTAAGAATTTCCATTCCTAATTATCTCTATTTAGTTACCTTTATTTAGCAGCATCTTGAGTGTGCTGATTTCATATGTCTCTCAGCTTAGGCTGTTGATCCCTTGGGATACCATTCTAATTTAACTTTCCATGCAAACTATGGGGAATCTAAGGAAATAACATAAGGTTCTGGATCTCATTAAGGTGTTACATTGCCTACATCTTCTATTAAGGCTGACACTTAAAGACAGCAGTGCTATTAATTGTGTTTTGAAGGCCTCTCAGATTGTAATAAGACTAAATGTACGCCAAGTTGAAAGAAGGGGTCTTAGGTTTGAAGAAAACTTGAAAATAGAATTATATTGTTCTGAAAGAGCTAGGTTTGAGTCGCATTATTTTGACTACTTGATTTCCGTTGTACCATTTAAACTGTTTAAGCCAACACATTACTTTTTTTACAACACATCACTACAATATTTATCATTCTAATCAAATCTGCATCTGGTTTTCTTAACTGGAGATTCAATACTGGCTCCTTCATAAACAGCACTGAATCTTCTTAAATTTAAATATAGTGCTCAAGACAATATGCTCATCAAAAAAAAAAAGCCCATTCTGTTTCCATTTTAAGGAATGTGTTTGCTGCATGTTAATGTTGAGTTTTGTAATGTTTTCCCTTGAAATATCATATAGACTGTATTTTGCTAGAAAATATGTCATAATGTTTTCTGATATTTTTAGATGAGCTAAAGTGTGTATCTGTTCTTAATCTATTCCCTCTGCTGAGGCAACGTACATCCTCAGCAGCATATTTAACCAAATGGATTTTTTTCCTTAGCAGATCAAACTGAGTTCTGCTGCAGGCACAGAACTTCCTATTTAAATGACAAATGTCTCTGCTTGCAGATTTGAAAACTCACTTATTGACTCTTTCATCTTGTGTAAACAAATAATCAGCCCATCACTACTACGGTGGGGAAAGTGGAAGAATAAAAGGGAAAAGGAATTTTTGGGAGTACTGCCAAATATTGCATTACTTGGAATGAAAAACGACTTGTTTGCTGTTAATGTTGCCATTATACACAGATAGTAGACAGCAATGTTGAGAAAGAACAAAGAAAAAATCTACAAAGAATCTATAATATATATACCAAATAATATATAAATACCAAATATTTCTTCACACTTGGAAGGCAGTGAGATTTTCTTTTTTTTCCAAATGACAGCAGAGAAGTCCTGATTTTTAACAACATATTTTAATCTGCTTTCACAATTAAATTCTGAGAACTGTTTATTTAAGAAATTTTCAATTTGATCTTCAAGTGTCGAAAGAGTTTATATATAATATCATTTAGTTAGCCTTTGAAAAGTCTAAAGTTAACCTGTTTCTAAATGGTTTGGGGTTTTTTTTAGATAAAGCACATATATATATATATATAAAAAAATAAAGGTAATGGATGTGAGACATCCCATATGTTTTGCTGCTCCTGTTGTTGTGTTTGCTTTCATAGTGAATTATTATGAGGAAAATGAAAAATCAATGGGATCTAAAGAAAATGATGTCTGAGTGGTCTTTTTTCATATAACAGTGCTTTGAAATGTGTTATTGCTGAAAAACTTTTACAGGGTAAATAAAAGCAGTGGAATTGCTCAAGGAATAAGGTGCTAATCGGTGTATGTAAAAGTAATATTGGTGTGAGGGAGGTCCCTGAGG
Organism: Harpia harpyja; assembly: GCF_026419915.1. Lineage (NCBI taxonomy): Eukaryota > Metazoa > Chordata > Aves > Accipitriformes > Accipitridae > Harpia > Harpia harpyja. The sequence goes on from NC_068945.1 coordinate 52,174,693, forward strand.
AAGAAAGCATATACTGCAGGTTTTAGGCCTAATCTGCAGCTGCTATTGTTACAAAAATCACCTGCCTGTACTGACGAAAAAGCATTTCTATCTTAGATCCATGGAACTGCATTGGTAAATATTGGTTTGGGATCTGAACAAGTAAGATGGTCACTCTTAAAGGAGGGTTTGTTCTTTTCTTACAAATGTTTTATCGTTTCCCTATATTAAAAAAAGACACTTAATGAAAGCAGGTGGACATTACATGTTACACCAAAGTCTCTGAGATTCAGAGTCAGTGAAATTGCTGTGTTCTAAATTCAGCCGTTCCAGCTGTAAACAGAGTTGCTCAAAACAGTAGACACACACAGATATGCAGTTACAGATTAACTTTGCTCCTGTCTAAGATTAAAATCTGTATTCTTTAAAATTAAAGTTTATATTTACAAATGTAAAGTCTTACAAATATAAGTCTTCTTTTACAAGTAGACTGTATTGCAATGGAGAGATGTAGGATAATAGAATGGATATTTGCCATAAAATAACTAAATTTTACGGAATATAAGTCATTGCTATCAAGTAGTTATTTACAATGCACAGGAAAACAAACCTGAAGAAAGTAAACAAGGTATTTGCTCTAAATCCTATAGTAAATAACAATTTTGCAAGCTAGGAGGCAGCAATTTGTTAATCTTAGATACTATTGGTCTATCTGTATTGAGATTAATTTTTCATTTCTGTGTATGTATCACTTAGGCTAAGTCATGCTTAAGTTAGATCTGGAATATAGTCTGTTTTCAGTCTTCTGTAGATACTTCTTACAAGGCTAAAGAGGCTAGAAAAAAAGTTATTTTGGCATGTTTTGTAGTCTCTGCAGAAAGCCACAGTTAAACTAACCCAAAGAGTTTTACACAGAGTCATCCACAGTCATTATTACCATATCAGGGAGACACCACCTCAGTTTAAAATGTAGTCATTATTTATAAAACTGTTAGCTTGCTTTCTTGTGTTCACTGGGTGAAGAAAAAAAAAGCTAATCAAAATCTTACAGCTTTTGCTATCACTCAAGGACTCCTGGATAGAAAGTAATCTGTAGATTCGGAATGCTGGAAGCCAAAAGTTGGACAGTTTACACAATGATTGACAGCTCAGGTATCTTATTTCACTAAGGCTGGAACCTGTCTCCCTCTGCTATAGCTGAATCACATGGTAGATTATATATCATGGGCCAAATCTTCAGTTTATTCAGGCAACCAGCCCACTAATGTGGAAGTTCAAGAAAGTAAAAGCATCAGCTAACTTCAGCAAGCATTTTCCTTCAAGAAGGCCTTCAACATCATGTGCCTCTAATGACTGTGAGTACATTTTAATCAGGAAAGCTTTCCCAATAAATCTCAGTTAGATGGTTTGTATGATTGAGGACTACTCATGCAAGTACCTACAAGGCTCCAAAGCATGGGGTGGAATTTGAAGTGCAGAATAAATAAATACATCTTCTTGACTAACTGTCCAGTATTAGTATTCTAATGGTTTATGCTTGATCCTGCTTTTAAATAAATAAAATTTAAACTTGGAGAAAGAATTTTAATTTTAAATCCTGGACTAGTCAGTCCATCAGTCACTAGGTGCAATTTGCATATTATATGCCCGCTTGAATAAGGTGTGTATTAGTCATGCTAATTTTCCATGGGCATTTTGGTCATCGGAAAGAATGGCAAGCTGCAGTGAAAACAGAAAGAAAAAGATAGCTGAAAGTAAAGGTTTTTGTTTACAATTTCCTTCCCTGCATAACTGCAAGTGTTATGTATGAATAAAAAATACCAAATACATTCAGACTCTGAAAGTCTGTGGTGCTGTATAGTAATCCATGGAATAGAATGGAAATTTTGTGAGAGATTTTAAAAACAGTTAAAGTTTAAAAGCATCCCAAAAGGACTGAAATTCAGGAAGAATTATGTGCCTAACTCCCCTACACTACTTTGCAGATAATTTGTCTTAAGGTAGATAATTAGCTTGAAATCATATTCCAGATTTAAGTTACAGCTTCCTCAGCAGCAATCTGCAATGAAAAAGGTAGACTGAGAGGGCTGCAAAAGATGTATATGGATCAAAATGTTACTGATATCACTACTATGTATTTTTAACAAGAGTTCAGAGAAATTACTTCATATCATGCTGTTTAATGTTTTTCACCATTATTTATTAGTCCAACATGCTGGCGGTAGTATTAACATTACTATAATATTGGTATAACACCTCTTAATGTTATCTTCTGCCTTGATAAGCTTGATATGTCTAGGTATACAATCAAATTAAAATGTAGAAATTCGTACAGTACACAGGGATCACAGAATGTTATGGCGGGTATTGTTGCACTTCAGTGATACAAAAAAAACAATGGAAAATCTCTGAATGGTAGATCAGTAGTCATAATATATAACTGAATATTACACTGAAATACAGGCCAAAAGAGGGTGGTTGCCCTACATTAATTACCCAATCCCAAAGAGACAAGAAAAGAACAACTAGTCCATCTTTCTGAAAACACCACTAAGACAGAACCTTCAAGAAAGGTTTCCCTCTAAGAATGCCAAAGATGTGTAAGCAGAATTGCTCTTTGGTTGATACTGCTGAATATTACAAACATTAAAACTCTCTGTTGCTAACAATTCCAAAGACGAGCTTATCTATAATCAAAAACTAGATCACTGTTGCATTTTTCTCTGATGGATATTTTTGTATTATTTATTACTGTGTGTTTTAACCAAAATTACTTACTGTCCCTTTATTTTCTTATTTGTATATTTATTAAAATCCTTGAATGTTTTTTCTCTTGGAAAAAATATATTTAATGGCACACCTTCTGAATGCAGAATTGTATATGTCATGAGCATATAATTATCACCCACTGCTGTGAGCTCACCAGGTACATTTAACTTTTTTTTTTAAATACGTGGTAAGCGAGACACTGACACTTCTTTTGTTAACCGAGTATTGTTTTTCTACTGTCAGTTCTATCAATGGTCAAGTCATGTTAGTATGACTGGCAGCATTATAGTTAGAGATAGCTCTCTTGTGAGTGCTGATTGTGCTTCCTGAGTCTCAGTGTCTTCCACACAGATGTGTGTGACTTGGTATCCTATTCTTTCCTTTCTGCCTCTTTGATTGTCTGTCTTTGGAGTTTTTTGTACAACATGTGTCACTGTGATGTCCCTGACCTTTACTAACATTAATGAATTTTTGTTTACTGTAAGACTTTCCTGAGCATAGTGAGTCATGTAATACTGGTAGCCACATAAGGGAAAGAAGTAAAAGAGGTTATGTATATCCTGAAGATGCCCCACTGAAGCAGGGACAGACTGAATTTCCAGTGTGGTGAATGTTCCTTGTGTTTTGGCATGCTTGGAGTTCATGCCTATGTGTTGAATAGCTGAGGGTTTTGAAAATCCTCAGATTTTTGACAGATCCTGTTTTGGTTTTGTTTGTTTGTTTTCCAGGAGCTTATTACAGATTCCCTCTTCCTTATTTTTCACCAGAAATACCCTAACTAATCATTTTGAAACACAGACAGTTTACTGTGTTGGGTAGCAGTTCTCACAGTTCTGCATAAGACTTGTGAGATTCAGAACAGCTGTTTTCTTTACATACCTTTCCTTTTATTTCTGATTATTTTCCAACAAAAGTAGGAATTGCTTCCAAAATAAGACTCTCATATTTTATTTTCTGGTTGCACAAGAAAGCTTTAAAGACATACCCCCAAAACAAAGATGTAGAATTGCTTGAAATGTCAGACTTACAGTCTGCATATAGGAAAGTTTGTTTTGTTTTGTTTTTCTGTGCTTTTAAGTCTCAGATGGGAGTAAAGTGACCCAAATCTTCTGGAGGAGGATTGAAGGCAACACACAGAGAAAAGGTGCAGATTATATTGCAGTGTTATTGTTTACTACCCTTCCGTGATTGCTTTGAGGGAGCTAGAGGCTTTAATTTTAAAGTCTTAGGTAAACCTCATAGTATGTTCTCAGCATAGTATTAGCTCTCCTGTCAGTTAGTAACATTCACCCAGAAGGGGTTAGCAGTAAGTATAGGTTGTGAGAAGAGATTAGGAGTAATGAGGAGTTACCACTGCTCATGACCCAATGAAATGTAATGGTTCTGTACGCATTTTATGAATCTTCTTAAATTTTAGGACATTGCCACTTGTGGTAATAGACTTGAGCAAAGAAACTCAAATAACAGAGAATAACATCCTTTAGGATGCCCTGACATATTAGAAAAGTTTTCCTGCTTGTAAAACGATATGTTCTGATGTCCAGAAACCACTCTACTTTCTTGAGAGTATCACACTTTGTTGTGTAAGTTAATAATTGCCATTTGTTGACATATTAATTATATATTAATTTTAGGGACCAATTGTCGCATAACAGGAAATTGAAATAGTGCATATCTTAAAATACTAACTTTTAATTGAATAGGGGGGTTGGATAATTTTGAGAATCAATTTAAACATCTAATCTGGGTTAGTAAGAGTTGTGTTTTTAGAGAAATGGGAGATATGGTCAAGCTACCAGTAGACTTCACATCTTATTAGGAGAGATGATCGGGTACTTCTCTAATTCCTCTTTGTGTAGGCTTTTGAGTAAACATTCTTTTCTTGACCTGTCAGATGCAACTGACCCTCACTTTGACCGACATAGCCCTCTCACCTGTCTGTTTTTAACTTACATGAAAAAACTGTGCAGCAATATCCATCATAAGAGCAGAAATAGAGGTTAGTGATAGAAAAAAAGTGTTTTATTGTATCCTCTTGCCAGGATTCATAATGTTCAAAATCGTAAGCATAGGTACAATCCCTGCCCACCTGAAATGTAATGGGTGCTGGATTTGTAGGAAATTCAGGAGGAAGAAGAGGGACAATAAATAAACCTAACAAAATCCTTACTAAGGCATACTGCTTGGGAGCATTTTTATGTACTTACTGTGTGTTGTGTTGTCTAGACTGGTGCAAAATTGCCTGCATGACGATCGTCCACAGGAAATTGCTATTCCAAGGCTCACAGAAACAGGTAAACATGGGCCAGAAAGTTACAAAGTCCTTGACCAGGTGTCGTGGTTTCAGCCCAGGCAGTAACAAAGCACCAGAAAGCCACTTGCTCACTCCCCCCCATGCACAGTGGGATGAGGAGAAAATATAAAGGCAGGCTCGTGGGTGGAGACAAGGGCAGGGTGGGGTCACTCACCAGTTATGGTCATGGTCAAAACACAGGCTCAACTTGGGGAAGAAACAAAATCAATTTAATTTACTACAAATCAAAACAAAACAAGGATATTAGGAAGTAAACCCAAACCTTAGAACATCTTCCCCCCACCCCTCCCTCCTTCCCGGCTCAACTCCACTCCTGGTTCTCTCTCCCTCCTCCCCCCAGCAGCACAGGGGGACGGGGAATGGGGATTGGGGTCAGTTCTCCACACCTTGTCTCTGCCGCTCCTTCCTCCTCAGGGGGAGGACTCCTCCCTTGTCTCCTGCTCCAGTGTGGGGTCCCTCCCATGGCAGACAGTTCTTCACGAACTTCTCCAATGTGAGTCCTTCCCGCGGGCTGCAGGTGGGCATCTGCTCCCCCGCTCCCCTCCATGGGCTGGGGGGGACAGCCTGCTGCCTCACCACGGGCTGCGGGGGCATCAGCCTCCTCCCCCGCTCCTCCTCCCCTCCTTCCTCACTGACCTGGTGTCTGCAGAGGGGTTCCTCTCACATCCCAATCCCCTACTCGCTGCAGGTTCCCCCCCTTAACTCTGTTCTCCCAGAGGCGATACCGCCGTCGCTGACGGGCTCGGCCTGGGCCAGAGGCGGGTCCGACTCGGAGCCGGGGAAGCTTCGAGCAGCTTCTCACAGGAGCCGGCCCTCCCCCACTACCAAAAACCCCTGTGCCGCACAAACCCATAATACCAGGTAATGGCCATTTTTCTGTTTTCCAATAAGCAACAAGCAGATGTTCTTCTCCTGTTAATGTTATTTTGACAATAAATAACCCATGTTGTTCTTATTTTGTGTGATACCGTTCTCTTAAACATCCATGACATTATGCTGTCCCTTCATGTCACTATAAAAACAGGACAAAGATTTTAGTGAGACACATAAAGTTCAGGTGCGAGTGTTCCCCCATTCTTCCTAAGGTAAGAGCTTCTCATGGATTTGCCTTAAACACACACATCAAGATAGCTCTGTTCTTTGGGTAAGCAGAGTGAAGAACACTATTTTGGCCAGAAGTATTTGCAGTGTACCAAAAAGAGACAATGAGAAGCCAGTTTAGTTCATGCTTAGTGACTTGCTCACCTGGCAAGAATGATGCCATGGTTTGGCTTTGACACAGGACTAAGGTCAGCAGCTACTAAAGTGGAAGAGAGTGTAGAACATCTCCAGACAGCAAGAAAGCATTCAGAATTAATACTTTAAAGTTCAATGCATTATAAAATTACTAGGTGTGCGTTCCCTTGACTTTTCTTCAGTATTCTATTTCAATGATGATAAGTACATTTTTCAAAATTCATATAATAGGCTTCTTTGTTAGCTTCTAAGCTTTGAATATCCTTTCATCATTATTGGCAGTGTTATAGGAAAAGCTCTTAAATGGGCACTGTATTTATAAAAATATGCAAAGTCATGAGTTTAGGCATATTCAAATATACATTTGAAAGATTATTTCTTTCACACAACAATAACAACTTTTCTGCAATATTGATGTGCTCTGCATTTTAAATGTTGTGATCCTAGTTTCAGAAATATGCTGCACATCTTAAAAAAACAAACCCACAAATTCCTGAGATGCCTGTCAAAAATAGATTCAGTAACAGAAAAGAAGGAAACTTTCCAACTGGTTTCTCCAGATATTCCTTTTATGTTTGATATGACCTCGGAAGGAGTAAAGGGATGAGAAAGAGCCACACTAGTAGCTGGGATAACTTAGGGTTGTTGTTTGAGCGGTATCTTACTACGTTAGAATGTGATGATACAGAAAACACTCTATATCTTCTCTCTTAAACTGCTGTCATGGCATCAACAGCAAAGACTAAATTGTTATTTGGTGAAATTGAATGTCGCAGGAATTTTGTGTGCAAGAACATTGTGGATATTCTTTCTTCCAGGATGTACTGACGGAATCTGAAATCCAAGACTTTCCAAGGATATAAGTCCTTTTCCCTATCCTCTAAAAAACCCAAATGTCATAGTTTTTGAAATATGCAGCATTTTAAGTAGAACAACTTATAGACCACTGAATACAAATGTTACACTACACAGAATAGTAAACTGAATAATATTGCAATATTCAGTCATGGTAAGGAAATGGAAAAGTGTCTCATCACTTTTCACATCCATGGTAAATGATCTACTGATAAGCCATAGTTTAGCCCTGAGAGATCTATTAGTCATTAACAAAGATCCACTATTTAAACAGATTTTTTTTTTTCCCCGAGAACTAACTTGTCATTATTTTTTTTTTTTAACATAAATCTTTTGGTATTTTAATATATTCTAGTAATGAATTATGTAAGTACTCACAAGTCTAAATTATTTTCTAGAATACTGTTTTCTGAGAAATTTATGATAAATTTATCTGATAAATTACAGAATCTTTTTGAAAACTACAAGTATGTAGTTCTCTAGAACATGAAATTAAAATATGCTACTTCAAGATAGGCCTATACTAAGTTTTCCCATGGAGAAAAACATATGCACTGATGAAAGCTATTAAGCAACCAGCTCAAAGTTTTCTGTGATGAAGACTATGTTTTAAATTCATTGTCTCTGAGACAATTTGTCCATTTCCTTCTTCCTATCAGATGTACTACCATGTTTTATATTTCTGGATAAATGATACACATGAAACGCCTTGAAAGAAAAAAAAAAAATTTGAAGAGGAACTCTTGTAATATAACTAAGAAGAAAAAGGAAATCCAACAATCATGATGATATACTCTCAGCAGATCACAAGACATGTTTTGAGAAACAATGATATGGCAAAGAATAAACTATTGTAAATATTTTAGAAAGTATTTGCTTCTGTTAAACCTGGAAGTATTTAATAGCTATGCTACATCTTCCAACTAAAACAAAAAGTAGAACGCAACTGAACAGTTGCATGTGAAAATGGAAAAGAACTTTTTTTTTATTACTTTGTGAGCAGACTGTCTACTTTACTATAATTTATGAACACTGTAGTTTATAACTGCTTCTTAATCTCCCTCACTCTGATATTGAAAGGTGGGAATAAAATTCTCCTTAAAACTCTTCTTTGTTTAACTGAATCTTAGCTATGTAAATGTTAATATAAAACTTATAGCTCAATACTGAGAAAGCCCAGAAGTTATATGAATGGATAGATACACTACTTACATTCCTTTGGTATGTATAGACTTTTCTACCTACTTTTTTTTTTAAAAAAGAGCTGCAACATTATTTCATACAGAGGAAATGAGTATTTTCAGCTCAAGATGAGAGACATGCAGAACCTGGCAGTTTATGTTCACTGGTGCTTCACATGACTTTTATTACTCTTACCTGCATGGACTCCATTTGTACCCCTTTCCTCATATTTCACTTTGTATTTAGGACATAATCAAAGAAAGAAATAGTGGAACCCATAGAGGTGGGTCCTCCACCCTGATGAGTTGAAATTATGCTAGTGTAATTTTATAGACTTTGTTATGGCAGCACAGGGAGTCAGGTTCACTGAGTTCTGTTTAGTTTCCATTAGAAACCATAAATCTTTCTCCAGTGCTAGAAAATCAGCCCAGGTATCTCCACATTCAGTTCCAATTCACTATCACATTTGCAAGTCAGAAAAGCTCTCTGAAATGAATGATGAATGAATCATTTTCTGTCAATCACATGATAAGCTAGCTGTGAAAGCCCAATATGTATGTATTTATATCTCAGACCTTCACAGCTAACTTCCATAAAATGTAAGAGAAATAAAGAACCCGCAGATTGCTGATAATGTACATGACAACCAAAGAAGTGAAATTATTAAAAAATGTTTTCATTTTAAAAAATCAGGCTAGTTAGGAGGGTAATCATAGGCCTAGCTTAAATACTTCAGAAGCCTTTTGCAATAGAGCCACAGTGATTTCACAGCAGAGTGGGGACAGACGTGGGAACAGAGCACTGCTCCTGCATGTAACCTTCATCTCAGGCGTTCAGCTGTCTGTGCTCCAAACCCCATTTTGTTAAAGCATGGTCATATGTCCTTGGCTCAGTTTTATTGGGAAAATTGTTTATTGAGAAAAAAGATGTAAGAGAGTACATAAGCTAAGGCATGCAATATAAGAAAATTAAACCTACAGAAGTCCAATTGCTAAGGTGGGAATTGTTAGCAGATGAAGGATTCATAAGGAAAATACTGGCATGAGAAGATGCAAATCCCTAAGAAGAAAAGCAGTGAATCAGAAAAGAGCACATCAGCAACACGAAGAATCAACCCACTCCGAGGAGCAGTGGAAATCCACCCTTCCTATTCTGAGTGACAAACGTCTGGCCAGCTCTGCCACATCACCTATCTCACCGCGTAAGGTGAGCTTATTAATGCCTCACCTACTAGCATGCTGAAGTCCCAGCTAGCTACTGTGTTAACCAACAAATAACTGCTATGTACTCTTGAGTTGTTTAGATCCTGCTCGCAGAAAATGACCTGTGAGGGTGGGCCACAAGGGGCTAAGAATTCCCCTGAGTATGTGTTCCCTAGGGAAAAAGTGTGTAAGGGAGAAGGATGTGGGCAAATTTATTACCTGCTTCGAAGCCTGGCCTGGGAAGCTGGTATAAATAAACCTCTAGAAGCTGACTGTAAAATGTCCTGCTGCTGCATATTTTGGGTCTTCCTGCAGCTTCCCTTTCCATATCGACTAGATGATAGAAAACGAATACACTGCTTTAAATATCTCTTGCTATCTTTTGGTACCTCATCTGTTCAATTTTTTATCTAAGTCTTTTTGTTGATCTTTTCTTCCAGGCGTTTTTCATTTTTGTGCCTTTGTTCACAAATAGCCTTTTACTTTCTCTGAACATGGTAAGTATTCAAAGCTTGCTGGACCCTTTACAGCTATTCAGCAACCACATGTTTCATAGCCTTACCATGAAAGCTGGAAAAACATTATCTCCAGCTTTCTTTCTCACTCCCCTCCCTTCTGTCATGTAATCAAACATTCTTTGTATGGCTCTGTTCATGGCAGGGTTTCACAGAATGACTCAAAATGGATGATGGTTTTTAGGATGCTTGAATACACTCTACATTTAGTTTCCTTTGTCTGTGTGATGCCTTGCACAAGTATTATCACTTCCTTTTATCATTTCATCAGAAATATACTCAGTATAATATAAAAATGTCTCCATTAAGAATAATGCATGATTTTTTTCTGCTTTATTTCAGTCTTGGAGATTATAGTTTACATCATCCAGATTCTTTTTGGTTGAACATTTCAAGTATTTCCTTCTTAATTTGTCTCCATTTTTTTCAAACAAAAATATTAATTTCCTTAGATTTCTTGATTTACTGTACAGTTAAGACTAGCAGCACAATTACCTTTTTAAGTTCAGTAGCTGTCATGCAGTACTAATAAAGAATCAGAAAGCCATGCGCTTTTAAAATGTCAGTTTATAAAAAACAATAGGCATACCCAGTGAGTCACATCCAGCAGTTACTAATTTTTTTCCTTATTCCTGATCAGAAGAATCTACAATCTACCACTTGAAGAGTTTTGGGTTTTTTTCTTTCTGTAGTTGTTTGAAAACTAATGCATTATTGTGTATTTCTGTCAAATTGCTTTTATAATCTATTCCCTGAGATTTTATCACCTCAGATATCTTATACCGATTGTTTTGTTCTATATATGAGAGAGCTAACATCTATAAACATGGATTTTATGACTTATTTTAAAATTTCAACATAAAAACTTACAATCTTACCTTCAGCCATATTCAATTACCTTCTATCTATCTTAAATTTTAGATCATTCAAATAGCATAAGAAAAATTTTCCAGGAAACTTTACTTGTGATCCTGCTACCTGTCATTTGATAAAATCCAGATCTTACAAAGTAGAGCTCCAGATTAAATGTGCTTTAATAGCAAAAATCAAGGCTGTTTTAAGAGCATGCATTTCCTTTGTACATTTTATGTGTCATGCACCATTAAGAGCATGCTCAGTCCAGATAACTTGGAAGAACTTCGATATCTTCTGCTTAGCAGAAGGGGTTTTTAAAGTTTAAAAAAAATAATCTATAAAAACAAAGCCTATGATTTACCTACATCACAAATTTCTCATGTGTTTATAATCGTCCCAGGTGCAGCTGTTAGAAGAAGACCCAACACCCCATTTTTCATGGTATGCGAAAGTATCTTTTTGGGCGGCGGGGGGTGTCACAGCTTTTTGCATGGGTGTTCCATTTTTCTAGCATAGATGTGCTTGGAGAATGCAATGGGAAAGCAGCACATTGGGCACCACAGCCCAGCCAAGGTGGAGCCCAAAAACCCCTGGAGCAGGGGGCTACTTTTTAAAGAGCTATGCTTCCTCTGTATTGGGGTGTTTATGCTGCAGCTTTAGAGATTGGAAATGCTTTGGTAATTTTTTTTTTAGTATGTCAACATTAAATAGACGTTAGGATAGTTCCCCTTCAAAGCTATAACCTGTTTCCCATCCACTCCCTAAACACAAATGCTAGCATACTTCATATAACTATGCTTCTTTAAGCAAATTTTATTTTCATTGGTCATGTCTGTAGATCCATTATTAGATACAAGTTTTGTTGGGCATCCCCTCCCCACCCCCCAAAATGCTTTAATAATTAGATTGTCAAATTACAGAGAAATGCCACCGTAGCTTGAAATCTATCACCTGAAAAGTTGGAATTTGGGCACGTGAGCATTTTAAAAAATGTAACAATTTTTTTTATAGCTTAATGTTGACAGAAGTCAAACACAAAAGAGGCCCAACCATGGATGAAAGGAACTTGTTAAAAGCAAACATTATTATTATTTTCATTAGGCAACTATTATAAAAGGTCACAAGAATAAAAGGAACAATTTACCTAAATTGTTGTTATTTTAGGTGAAGAGTAGTGAATGCAGCAATACACAGGAATAACAGGATGGAAGATAGTATGTCTCCAGCCACAGTTTTTTCACATTAGAAATAACTTTACAAAGAATATATACAAACCGGAACTAGTCAAACCCACAAATTAAGTTCTCAATGACCATCATGAGGGATGACTATACTATTTTTCTAGTTTGGAGCAAGATCTTACTTTCCATATATATGTCGATACTTACATATCCACAGTTCGCTTTGCTTTGGTTTGTAGAACAAACTCAAAGGGCGCAAACTTGGTTAAGTCTGAATAGAACTAAACTGAAAGGTATGCTCCATAGTGCCCCATAAGGGAACTGATCTGAATAGCTGAAAAAACCCCAGTTATCACTAATATATTTCAGATCACAGTAATAAAGCCTATGTTTGCTTGTCTCTTTATCTTTCCCTTCTTCCCATCCCCCTGATGGGAAATACTACTAGCAGGAAAATGGAAGGTGCTTTGAAACTCGTCATCGCCACTCTTCCTTTCAGATGAATTTGTTGGGGCAAATATTATAGCCCTCCCAAATATATTTTTTTAAGCAGCTGGTAAAAGTATTTGTTTCTACTTTCCCTATGGCTGCCTATCAGTACGGTTTGTTATCTTGTCTAGGAAACAAGTAAAACTGAACTTGATAATGGCTGATTCTTTTCTACTCTTCCCTTTTTTCTTCTTTAATTTTATTTTTTCTGGTGAGAGAGAACATATGCTGAGGAGTTTAAAAATCTTGCTTTACAACTATTTAAAATAGCATCTGCTATTAAAAAAAATCCTAAACCCAAACCAACCAAACAAAAATCCCTAATGTTTTTACTGATCTTAACTTTCAGTGTCAGCTTTTTCAACACTTACAGGTAATATGGAAAATTCTTCCTGTTGGAAAATACTCATTTAATGGGTTATGCACTTAAGTAAAGATTAACATGCAAACCAATTTGGAGCCTGAAGAGTGTGCAGATGAGTAAATGATGACCTGTCAAGGTGCTTAGGAGCTAATTGTCTTTGCCCATATGATATTCCTCCAGCCAGTCTGTTTCTGCCATATGATTTAATTGATCTTGCCCACAAACCCTTTTGCAGCCCTGTAAATATTGATTTTTTAAATGTAATGAGTAATTCACAGATAAGGCTCGATAGCAACATGTCTGTTGGATGCAAATAAGAAACAAAACTTGATGATTTTGGTCTTATCTAGAATTTTAAGGAAAACTAGTGAGTGTATTGATTACAAAGAGTAAAACCTCATTGCTCAGGTAAGACAATAACCCCCTCAAAAATCCAATAAACAAACAGCATAAGAAAATAAGTAAGAAAAAAAAACAAAACAAAAAAGAGAAGGCTAATTAACCAAATTACTCTTTTTGGTAAATGATGGGGAAGTCATGAGTTATATGCTAGGCTGTAATTACTAAGTGTGTGTATTTTTTACTCATACAACCATTCTGTGACCTTCCAAAAGGCATCATTTAAGTCCTCCTCACTTAGCAAGTAGATGATTGACCCTTTTAATGCTGAAGTGTTCCATATTTTATTAAGCAGAAACAAAGAAAAGGCAGCATTATACGAAACTTCTAAAAGTTTTGCCTGCTTTCTAATATACTGCATTAGACTCAAAGCCATAATTTTATGCTTCAAAGGAGGATGCATCCAGGTTAGAAATTCATAGATTTCAAATTCATTGATTTCAGATTCATAGATTTTATTGGAGTGGCAAGCAGTACAAATGTTGCTGAAGTGTAAAAAAAGAGGCAGGTCCCTTAGGTATCTGTCAGAAATTGGTACAATCCAAGTAGGGCAGGACACAGTATTTGCATGTACTGACATTGTTTTATTTCACTGTGATAGCCAAGTAATTCATGGTCCCTTTTATGACGCATTTTGAGTGCTAGTTATAAGATAAAACACCCACAAATACAGCCACTTGCAGTATAGGAAAATATGTTCCCATCCTACGTGACTTACTAACATTTGGAAATTTTCCTATTGCACAGAGGAAAAAAGCCAAAGATTTTGAAAATTTCTTTTTTAATTCCTTTTTGTAAAAACAATAAATACAAGACAGAGAGCATGCATCACTTCCCAACTGCTAGCTGACAGATGACTCTCCTATGCAATTAAAATACAGGAGGGCAGTAGAAAAATAAGTAATATGAATGTATTGGTGCAAGCCTTGAATACCTGGCAAAATTGTGGGGAACAGATGGGGACACCAAAAGCCAAGTGAGTTTTCTTCATTATTTTTATATTTTCTGTGGTTTCTATGAAAAGACATAAATATATTTATGTGGAATTTTCATTATATAAAACTATCAAGATTTCAAATGTTTATGAAGCTATGAGAAGACTCACAGTGTGTATAATTTTATTAGAGACAGACATAATGAGAAAGAATCCAAAGAAATATACTTTCCAGAAGTTCATGTCTGATGTGAGAACTATATCAAAAGAATTCACCCAACATAGTTTGATCAACATACTTTTGGGGGTTTGTTTTTGGTTTTTTTTTTTGATTTTTTACAGAAATCCATATCTAATCCAAATTGCATTTTATTTTTTTCCTCTAAATTTCTAAGTAAGTAAAAGAAAGTGGTAGTCCTACAAACTTCAAGGATTTACTTGCACACAAGGCATCCAAGCAAAAAGGTGACAAGCCACTTCCTCACAAGGGACATTATTAACCTGGATAGGAACAGGCTTGGAACAGAGATGTCAAGCCTGGCACAGAAACAAGGAGCTGAAGAGTCTCACAGACAGGAACAGTCTTCTGTGGGGTTTTGAACACCCAGATCTTGAGCAGATTTTTTTAAGATTTCAGCTAAGACCTGTCTCATCAAAAAGCTAAATCACATTTTGGGAGATTATTTTTATATATACCTTATATGTATATTTGAAGTTCTTATAACTTTTTATATTTCCTTTTAACTATAATTTTATAAGAACCAATAATTTGTTTTGGCAGAATAATAATAAAAAATAATTTTTCTGGAGTTTCTACAAACCTGAGGTACTTTCAGCTTTTAGAGATGCAGAACACTCAGATAAGATGGAAGTTAAGAAAAGGTCATTGGGTTTCTCAAAAAGATGTTTGGAAGAAGTTAGTATGCAGACCCCACTAAATTGCAAGGGTGAGTTTAGAGGCTGGTACCATCAAATACCAGGTAAAAGGTAGAAGTCTCCCTGGGCTGGCATAATTCATTGCATGAAAAGGGATCAGCAGCAGAAAACCAGCTCTGAACGTTTGGAAAAACCCTACCGTCATAAAAAATGCTTTCTGCCACTGCCTGTTGACTTGGCTCAACCACATATTTTCTTTCACATCTCGTTGGTGGAAACTGTCCTTATTTGGATGTTATTATGGTTTGACTATGGTGTTCTTTGCATACTTGCATAGAATTGAAAATCTGTCATGACCCCAAGCAATCTGTAAGAAGCTTGGACAAGTAGGTTTAGAAGATCTCAATTTCAGTATTTACAGAGGATAACAGAAATTAGTTTCCCACCAAAGGGGAAAAATATCCCATTGAGAATCTCTGCAGTATTTGTTTGCTATGGGCAATTGTCTCATTGCAAAACTCATTTCCATGGTTTTGCAGAGAATAAGACGAGATAAAAAAAGAAATTTTGAAAAACATCATGAAAGCCCATATCTCTGAAACATAGCTGAAGAAGGTCCTAAAAGCTGAGGGAGATAAAGTAGAAGAGTATGTTTTCTCTTGCTGTGTTTCTTTTCTATTTCTTTAGGAATGTGGTTGAGAATGGATGATCTTTTGTTTTCTTTACCTCGACTATTTTCATAACCTTAAATAAAGCAGAACTTTCTGCTATTGCAGTTGAGTTACAATGACTCATTCCTCCTCTGTTTAGAATACAGGATCTGATATCAAATTGATCTTTACCGAAAACAATAACTTCAAAAAGAGAATAATTTAAAATATACATCACACTTCTGCAAGGAAGTTAATATTAAAGAACTCCAATATGTCATCACAGAGAAGCAAGTTCATTTTTTGAGACACATAAAAGTCAGTTTTAGCAATGGTTTTCTAAGGAGTTCATGACAATAGTGTTAAAGGTCCCAGGACTTTAATGGTACCACCAAGATAAGAATCACCTTTATAAAGATTATATTCTAATGGAATATAAATACTAAATGTCTTTTCTAAGAAGATTTCTTCATAGACTTTATAGATGGCTAATGTCTCAAAGTAAACAAGGAATTAATTGAAAGTTAAGAACTCAGAAAGATGCACATATATTTCTATATACAGATGTGTATAAAAATCTGTAAATATACACACTTAAATCTGAAAATTGTTGAAGAAAAATTAACAACCTTATTCTATATTTTAATATATTACCTACCATAATACTACTATATACCCAGATGCCTTAAATGCTGTTGTGGTTTAAGCCCAGCTGGCAACAAAGCACCAGGAAGCTGCTCGCTCACTCCTCCCCCCTGGTGGGATGGGGAGGAGAAAATATAAAGAAAAGTTTGTGGATTGAGACAAGGACAGGGAGGGATCACTCAACAACTATGGTCACGGTCAAAAACCAGACTCAAGTTGGGGAAGAAACAAAATCAATTTCATTTACTACAAATCAAATCAAACCGAGGATATTAAGAAGTAAAACCAAATCTTAAAACACCTTCCCCTGACTCCTCCCTCCTTTCCAGCTCAACTCCACTCCCGATTTTCTCTAATTCCTCCCCTCCAGCGGCGCAGGGGGACGGGGAATGGGGGTTGGGGTCAGTTCTCCACACCTTGTCTCTGCCGCTCCTTCCTCCTCAGGGGGAGGACTCCTCACTCCTCCCCTGCTCCACCATGGGGTCCCTCCCACGGGAGACAGTCCTTCATGAACTTCTCCAACATAAGTCCTTTCCACGGGCCGATCTTCAGTCACAGACTGCCCCAGTGCGGGCTTTCCAATGGAGTCGCGGCCATCTTGGGGGCATCCACCTGCTCTGGTGTGGGCTCTTCTCTCCCCGGACTGCAGGTGGGCATCCGCTCCCCCGCTCCCCTCCATGGGCTGGGGGGGACAGCCTGCCGCCTCACCACCGGCTGCGGGGGCATCAGCCTCCTCCCCCGCTCCTCCTCCCCTCCTTCCTCACTGACCTGGTGTCTGCAGAGGGGTTCCTCTCCCATCCCAATCCCCTACTCACTGCAGGTTCCCCTTCTTAACTCTGCTCTCCCAAAGGCGCTACCGCCGTCGCTGACGGGCTCGGCCTGGGCCAGAGGTGGGTCCGACTCGGAGCCGGGGAAGCTTCGAGCAGCTTCTCACAGGAGCCACCCTTGTAGCCCCCTCCACCGCTACAAAACCCCACCACAAAAACCCAAAACAAATCACAAACTGAATTTCTATGAATACATAATTCACATTGTATTACCACCTTAACTGGACTACTTTGAAAATCCACCTTAACATGCCCTTTATTTCAGTCTTAAAGAAATATTCCTTGTTGCCCCCTTACTATAAAAGATTGTGTGTATCTGCAGGAGAAGACATTACTATACATTACCTTTCTCTCATTTGATACAACTATGAGTAGACCTTTGAGGTTTATGATTGAATCCAGCTAATTGAAATATTTGTAAGTGCAACTTTCATGCTCTTTTCTATTCCTTTTTTTTTCATTTTAGGGAGGGAGAAGGGCCAAGAATAGCCATAAACACAGTTCAGCTGCTGGTAGAGACAAGCTCATAGCACCACCAAGACGGTAGGTAGGTGTTAACCAACGGATCACTACTTAGTGATATTTAGAATAGATTCTGTTCCAAATACTGGAAACATACATAAAAGTGTGAAAACATAGATTATGAGATCCTGAAATCTCTCTTTTTAAGCACTGGTATATAAGATCAAATGCATTCCTCTAGCTCTCCTCCATGCATTACATGGAATACCATTTAGGATAATACGGGTCTCTGTATAAATATGATAATGTTCAGTGTGATAAGCTAGTGAAACATACACTTTTCAGCAGGTGAAAAGCAGAGGAGTATCAGACTGGTTTTAATATTTAGAGAATATTATGATGATGCAGTCTTTTATCAGGACCAATCATATTTAAGAGTTAATTAGACAGAAATGGAACACACCTCTAAGTCAGGCTGTTCATTACCAATAATCCGGACACAAATGTAAAAGAAATTCAGAGATAAATAATTTTTCTCAAACAGCAAGTGTGTTGGGACCCCCATTCAGACACCACTTTAAGATGCATCTGTGTTCTCCTTTAGTAAGCTCCCTTGAGACAAGAACGTTTTCTAACACAAAACCCCCTTCAAGTTTTTTTTAGAAAATAAGTTAGAATAACTAGCCTTTTAAGAGTAGAGGCCTAGTAAAACAGAACAAAAAAGAGAAAAGGGCTTGTAAACACATTTTTATTTCCTTATCCCCAATACCAAACTTAGCTGTGGTCAGCTCATTTCTCACAAAATTTGGCACAATTTCATCCACCACCAAGAAAATGTCTCCATCTACATGTCCTGTCTGTATTTTTTTCCTGCTTTTTTCAGTAGTCCTCTGCAAATCTCATTCCTGTATTCTCTCCTCAGCTTCACCCTCCTGCCACATCATCTGGAAGTCTCTCCCCACCATACATGAAAGTTCAGCTGCTGCCCTGGGATTGCTGCTCTCCAGCTCACTGCCATGCCACTTGTAAGAAAATACAACATACGGGCTAAGAACAGCTGAATTCAGGCACATAGGGATGACTTTAGGAAAACCAAGGCTCACCTAGAGGTGACACTCACCAGGGATATCAAAGGCAAAAAGAGGAACTTCTGTCGTTACATCAGTAGTAAAAGGCTGAACAAGGAAAATGTAGGTTCTTTTCTGAATGGGGCGGGGGACTTTGTGACAACAGATACAGATAGGGCTGAGGTATACATTGCATTGTTTGCGACAGTCTTCTTCATCAACAATGTCTCCCAGGCCTCTGTCCTTAGAGAAGAGGTTAAAGGAGGACAAGAATTACTAGCAGCAAATGAAGGTCGAGTCTGGGATTACTTGAGTGAAGTCAACCTGTATGTGTCCATGAGACAGTCTGCCTCCAAGGGTGCTGAGAGAACTGGATGATGTCCTTGACAAAGAAGGAAAGTAAAGATGAATAAGCCTGTTAAAAGAGACCTTAATCTATGTAGGTGCAAAGATAGTTCTCTTTTCTTTCCACTAAGCTTTTGGCCAGAAGCATAGGGCAGATTCTGTATTGTTAGTGGATTGCAGAAGAAACCTTCATACTGAGATTCAGAACTCTGTTAAAGATGAAAGTGGTGTCAAAATATTGTCAATTTTGAACAATCCATCCTATTTGTTTCCATGGAAGATCAAAATGAGATAGAGTTATTGTTTGTTGCTGTTATCTTTCTGTTTACCTTAGGTATGTCTACTGGTAAAGGAAATTACAAAGACAGACACAGCTAGAACTGGTTTCAGAAAATGCAGCGTGGGTGCAGTGTAATACAACATGAAGTGGGCTAATTATGTATTCTGAGAAGCCTGAGAAACTGGGAATCTGGAAAAAGCAATATCCTAGCACAGATCCTCTCCCTTTATTGCTGAGGACTGCCACCAAGAACTAGCTGAGTTATCCCTTTGCAGAGCACACAGAGGTAAACACTACTCCTTCATTGCACATCATTAGCGCTTCATTCCTTGTTCACCTAGATAATATACATGTAAGGTGCCATGCATTCACACAGTAAATATAAACATAAAATAGTTTACAAACATTTTAGTAATATGTTGGCATTTACATGCCTAATTCTCTACAAACACTGATTAGTAGTAGCTAATGTTATTGATTCCATCAGTGCATGTTATGGGAAAATAGGAATCTGTTATTGATCAATGTGACAATTACTTGAAAAATGTTAAATGTGTTGTTCATTGCAGTAGGACAAACTTGTTACCAACAGAGGTCCACAAGGGAACAGATATACAGCAAAAAGTGGATAGTCTGTCAAAAAAAAATCTTAGCATGTATTTTACAGCCTGAATGGAGGAGACCATTTACTACTTACAAAATCAAATCTCTTTTTGAAGAAATCAGGATGCCATAGGAGTCTAAGTAGTTTTAGGGAAAAAAAAAGGATCTTTAATAAATGAAATTCAATTGAGCCACAGAGCAATAATGTATATTCAGTAAGCATTCCAAAATTAAACTGATAAATGTAACTTTTACTCAATCTTATATTCTCTAGATTTAATTAAAAGTTAAATGTGAACTTTAAAGTATGAGTGAGTGAAAGAACCATGAAAATTGACTTTGAGAATATGATAAATGTGTGCTGTACAGCTAGCTACCTGTTAGTCCTCTAAATCTAATTAGAGCAGAAGAGGAGATAGTCTGAATCCTTTGAGAACACATCTTCACTTGATAGAATGGCACTCTCTGCTTCCTCCATTTGCTTTCTACTCTGTCAGATAGCAGGGAAATAATTTCAAAACTGAAAAATTTACAGCACAGAACAATATTCATAGAACACAACATTGCTGCAAGAATGTGTGGTTAACCTTTGATATGCAGTCATAAACCAGAAAGCCGATATTAGAGAGGATTAAGTGTGGGGCTGATTAAACTCAATGGCAAACATTCTATTGGTCTTGAAGAATCAAGCTTTTGACTGTGCATTCTATTTGGCATTTTAAGACCAAGATACAGATTTATAACGTCAGAAACCTTGGCTCTGTCCTGGCATAAATCCAAAATGTGGGGCGTGTGAGGTATAAATGAGTCCATTTGCAAGTCCTTTGATATAAAACCATTTCAGACTCAAAAGGTCATCGCAGCTTCAAAATGATGACACTGAACCATATATACAGGATGTCTCTTCTTCAGTTAAGAAATTCACTAAAGGTAAAATTACAATCCATTCTAAACATGGTGTGGCATATGCCAACGAGCCAAGGTCAACTGTAAATTCTAGTCTCTGAAAAGCAATGCTAAGATATAATTTACTTTAGTAATCAGCCACTAGTATGGCAGAAAGACTATTTAATCTTATATTTTGAATCTTCTTGGAATAACAATGGACTATATTAAAAGCTATTCCACAATTTCATTCCAGCCAGTGCAGCCACATATGTTCTCTTAGGTCCTCAGTCTTCCACTAGCAACACCAGCACTATGTGCTAGCAGCAAATATGATATCTATTTGACATTTCAGAGGAGGAAGTTGTAAAAGAAGTTTGCTAACGGCTAATTTCTTCCCCCTCCAACTGCAACACTGTTTTGGAAGGGACATAGGGAAACAACAACTTGCCTGCTCTGACTTCTGTCCAAGAGCTGATGAGCTTTTTGATTTCAAACCTTATCTTCTCATTTGTTTGTCAGTTCTTGCAAAAGCTTCAGAATGTTGCATTTTTGGAATGCACTTGGAAAGAATAGGAGCTACAGTACATTTATAAGGAAGAGACTGGGCATCAGCAATCTCAACCTTGTTGTCACCCAAAAATGATTTATTGAGACCAGACATGACTGCACTCAAGAGCACTTACTCTGCATATGATTAACATGTTTTAGTGTTGGTGGCATGTGTGGTTTTAATGCTTGGGTGAACAAAGGGACACCCTATGGTGTCACATCAGTCAAGATGGCTTCCATCAGTCAGGAATGCAAAACAGCCATGAAAAAAAGGGAAAAGCTTAATATCTCATTGAAATAAACAGCTATTTATTAGCAACTGCAGTGCAGATGTTGACTTCTGGTAGAAAAAAATTCATCTGTGGAAAGGAAAAGCCTCAGTCTTATACAAAAGAAAACCTCCATTTGTCCAAAAAGTGGGACTTGGGTTTTTTTGGTTCAGTTAGGGTAAAACCAGACCAGATCTGAGAGCCTGAGAGAGGCAAGGCTGCCACAGTTCCATGCCCCCAGGTCCAACCGGTAGTGAGGCTGAGCACACACTCCCAGTACGCACATGCAGAGGTATACAGAGCACAGGTATATGCCACATTGTATAAGTCTGGCCACACAGATCAACAAAACAAACTCATAGAGCACTCACACTAGCACAGACAGCATGAATGGCCTCATCCTGCTCCCCTCTCTGGCTGAGCAGGATGGAGATATGCTAGCGGGAATATGAGTATGTGCATATGTATGATGTGGGTGGCCCCACAGCTGGGCTCAGACACCCAGTCTGCCCAGCTGCTGGCACCTGGACATATGAGCCTCTGAGGCCACAGCCTGCTTCACCTGGTGGCAAAAATACACCACACCACCCCCGCCCCGAGCCAGCTTGTACTCCCCTGGTCCCCAGTAGCCACTTCCCAGCCCACCCCCTGTGGTCTCACTCTAAGAGACCCACTCACCCCCTGGCTCCCAGACCACCTCACCTACTCGCTGGCTCACCCGGCTCGATCTTCACTGGCACACATACACTCCTCACTCGCACACCCACGCTTGCTCCAGTGGCTGGCACCATGGACACATAGGTCCCTGCGACCCGAGGTCCCACTCCGGTTGCTGGCTTCGACATCCACTCACTGGGGTGTCTGCAGTTGCTGGCACCACAGACACACAGACTCGATGATCCATGGTCTGGCTGCAGTCACACCCCCATACACACATACACACAAGAGTCCCTCACCCAAGAAAAGAGTAAAAATGAATTTTAAAGGAATAAAATGGATTTTCAAACCAGCACTTTTAAGTAAGCAGCTTTGGTGCTTTCAGGTTTACCAACGACTACTCACCGGTTCTCAAGTCTCAAAATGAACGCTCATATACTGGAAAATACCAAAATGTACTGGGCAGAACCATAGTAAGTCTCAGTTTAAATCTTATTTCACTTGGAACATAGAAAATGTCAGCATTTAGGATCCGGTATTTTCCCCATATGTTCAGAATTCTAAGAAAAATAAAATAAAATAAAATCTTTTCTGAGGAAGTTAATTACCATTTACAAAAAGTTTAAACAGAGTTTTGAATGAAATTTAGTCCCCAGAAGCCTGTACTTGCTTTTACTCCTATCTGTCTTCTGTACAGAAGAAATGTGTGGTATGTGCTTGTTCTTAATTGGAGCCTATTTGTGAGTTTGAGGACCAAGTTTGACAAAACAAATTCCATATTTGGTAAGTAACAAACAACAATTTAGCAAATAATTTTAAAAGTATTTTTTAGAATTATTTCATGACACAGGACTTCTGAGATGTCCATTTCCTTCTGGACCAACAACTGGAAGCCAGGTAAGATACCCCAGAGCATCTACATTTAGAATAGTGAACTGAGCCTTTAGCTTATCTGTGGAAACTTCATTTTAGGTGAACTCAATCTTCCTCTACACATATACTTTTGAAATAACTGGAGTACTAGTGTATTCAAGATTTATCCAACTTCTCAGGTGAGGTTTGAATCAGTGCTGTATTGCCCCAGCTGCTCTGTGACTGGTACTTGAGTTATTTTGAAGCTGGGTTATATATCTACAGGGACTTCTGGCAGGAAAGGACTGTAGTGCTGCCATACCCAAAACCAAATGCAAAAGAATACGGGTACTTTGAAATCACCAATTTAGAAACAGAAAAGGTACTGGGAGTGTCCGTTTCCTTTGTCCTGCTTTACGAAAATTGTAAACAGAAGGCGGGATTTACGGGAGAAGAAACTAAGTAGAGTGGGGCCTTGGTTCCAAACCCTGCCTCATCCACAAATTCCCTTGTGGGTTCTCTTCATTCACCTGTGGTCATTCAACTCTTGTCTCCCAAATTAAGATGGTATTTCCCATCCTCATAGTTTTGCTGTGAGCTTAAAATCCATGAATATTAAAGTGATAAAGGCGGTAGTGTTTACAAAGAGGAAAATGTCAGTTGAAAAGTTCAGTTAACAGTGTGATGTGTTTATGCCAATAAAATAAGGATGATTATTAATGTTGGCCATGACTAAAGCAAAATGTATTAAAATGAGTTGATTATTTATGCAAATATTTTTAGGTTTTTTATGCCCAACTCTAATATTGAGAACTTCATTAAGACAAAGATTTAAACTTGAAGGAAAATGCCAGACTGGTTGGATAAAATCCAATTTTGGTAAATCAGGAATTCTTTTAATAGCTATAGTCAAATAGGTGATTTCCTTCATGATTCCTTCTAAATTCTTGCATTTCATCAAACCTAATGTGTTTATAGTTACTTTCCTACATTTTATCCCTCTCCTAATTGCAACTACTAATTTTGCTTTTCTTCAGCCGTTAAGAGCAAAACCTGTTGATCTGTTTAGTAACAATCCATGCTCCTGAACTCAGTTTTCATCTGACAATTATTCAGTATCTGTGATAAAGATTACCCAATCTTCCTGACTCCAACACAGCCATCTGAGTTTTATTTCACCTTAGCTATTGTAATTTGCATTTCTATATAGTCATTCCCATTAGCCATCCTGCCTTTGTCCCTGTGTTACAGAGTTCTCTTTATTGAAAACTGAGATGAAGTATCCATTTAATTCTTGAGCCAGACCCATATTATCTTTTAGACAATACCCACTTTTAACACATTGCAACTCCATTTTTTTTCCTATTTTCTAGAGAACCTTTTTCACTTGTAATTTCTTTTGCAAGGTCTATCTCTGCTTGACTTTCAACAATTCTGAATTTATGAATAAGAATTAAGTGAGGTCCACCCTGTGAATAGTCCTATCCACCCACTGAGATATAGCCCTGCCATTTATTTATCAACAGTACCTTTTCTGTTACAAATCTAGTTGACAATGACTCTTTTTACTCAGTAACCTTAATCTTCCATTGCCTCTTGTTTATTATCCTCTCAATGCCACATGCTCTCCATTATATCTCAAAGAGCAGGAACTTACAAATCATATTTAGCAGAGGCCAACTGAAAATAGCATGGGAGTCACTTGTACCTGGCTGTTGTGAATTGTCAACATCTTTGGAGAATCAACACTTTTCCATGCAGACACGTTCTGCTGCAGCCTTTCTCCACTATCTGATTTTGACTACAGCTTAAATGTGCCCATTCACTACTTATTTTTCTTTACCAGAGTAAGACTTAAAAAAAAAAGTGTATAATAGACAGCACTGTCCTTGAAACAATTTATGCAGGATTTCTAAAATGGAGGTGTCAAAGAAGAAATCGGCAAGATGTACCACTTGCTGCGTGATACCAGTGGCTATAGAAAACAGTCATCACTGGAGTTATACCTAGCACAGATTTAGAAAAAGAAGGAAGGCAGGTCAAGAAGGTCCTGATTCGCTGCAGTAGCTTGGGCCTGTGAGGAACAGGGACAACCTATGATCTAAGTGCTTTCATTCCCTGGTTGTGTAAGATCAGAACAAGAGCACTGCACAGTGATTGAGGTCTAAAAAGATCTCTTATGCTGCTGTACAGCAGGAGTAGTTTCAATACAGTCAGATCAGACAGAGAAGCACAAAACTTTTGCAATGGCTCCTGGTTGGCTAAAATCAAGGATTTGATAGTAAGTGGCAGAAACATGGTGCGGCCTCCTTGGAGGGAAGCTGTAAGCTGAAAGTGGGAGCAGGGGACAGGAGATCTCTGATGTATAGTTCTTCCCTTAGACCACTTGTTTGAGTATTACGAAGCTCTGAGGTATACCCCAAGACTGGGCATACTCAATACATAAAAACTCCTTCCTAATCCTAGCCAATGGCCAGAACGTGCTCTTACACAGAGGCATGCTCTTATTTTCTTTACAAAAGCATACAAATGCACATCTCAATGCTGTTAATATTCTTTTCATCTATATAAATGGTGTGTTTTTAAAGTAAAGTTCTCTTAAGTAGATTATATGTAGTCTCTATACTCATGTCCTATACATTGAAGAAAAGGTAGAATGTCTTTGATGTTTCGCTACTAAAAGGGACAAAAGTGTCTCAATATAACTGCCATTTCCCTAGTGGAAATGTCAGACAAATCCCCCTCTGTTTCTTTTTCTCCTTCACTTCCTAATAATACACTGAGAAACTTTTAAAAAGAACTGCATATTCATCATCACAAATGAAACTTCACATTTTTCTGGCTGTGGAGACGGTAATTATAGGTTTGCACTTCTAATTGAAGCATTGATGAACATGCCCCACACTGCAGCAAATATAAAATAATTGTTAGGCAGACTATGTGGTGTTCTGGGAGAAAAAAACTAAAGAGAAATTGAAAGCAGCAGCATGAATCCTGATAATGACTACCCCAATGGCTTATTTCCTAGTATCATTTACTGCCAGGAGAAATTAAACCAGTGGGGGCAGGATATTTTTGCACAAAATGACAAGCTTCTGGTTCTTCCTTAAATAACAATGCACCTGATGCCCGAAGGCCAGTTTCAACCACCCTATTTGTAGGGCAGTACAACCACTCCTGAAGGTAAATCAGAGGGGCAGAAACAAATTTTTACTCTCTGGCCAAAGGATCACCAAAGAACCAAACCAAAAAAACCAACAGGAAACCCAAGCAGAACAGCTTAATAACTTCCTACGTCTTTTAGAAGGACAAATCCAAGTTTGCCACTTATGGCACAGAATGGAAAAAAACTTTGGCTCATGGTTGATTGCTCCCTTTCTCCCTTCCTTGTTCACTAATATCTAGCTTTGTATTTGTGCTTCAGTCTGAGGCATCTGTTAGTAGCACACTTGAAGCTGACAACAGCAGAGCAATGGCAAAACAAAGCAACTCCCCTGTGGTTTTCTCGAAAGCGGCACTAGATCCACAAGTCATCTTGACCAAACGACTGCTTTCCACAGTTTGAATAAGGGCAATAGAGTCCATCAGTCTCTGAAGTTACTAATATTGAGGGTCTGTCTACCTGTATAACTTAATGAGATCATTTATAGCTGATGCAAAACTATGGCAGTTTACATCAGTGGAAATAAAAACTCTAGGCCTGGATTTTGTTTATGAGAAAGAAAAAGCTAGAAAGTTAAGAACAGTATATAGCTTGCTAAACTTTTGTTTGCATTTCATCTGAGTAGTTTGGGTTGTGGATTTAATCTATGTTGTCACAGCAACATTTCCACTAGTTAAAAATTGATTTAATTCAGGACAGGAATAGGAAAATAAATTATCTCCATAGTTCTGTCTGTTGTTCAGTTTCACTCTTTGTTGAAAGCAAATACAAAACTGGAAGAGTAACAGCCAGAGGGAGTTTTGCTGTAAGCTAGTAAGAGCGAGATCAGACAGTTGTTATTCCAGATAGTCACCTCATGATTACTGGGGAGGGGAGAAGCCAACTCAAAACTAATGTCCTGGTTTCAGCTGGAATAGAGTTAATTTTCTTCCTAGTAGCTGGTATAGTGTTATGTTTTGGATTCAGTATAAGAAGAACGTTGATAACACACTGATGTTTTCAGTTGTTGCTAAGTAGTGTTTAGTCCAAAGCCAAGGATTTTTCAGCTTCTCATGCGCAGCCAGCGAGAAAGCTGGAGGGGCACAAGAAGTTGGGAGGGGACACAGCCAGGGCAGCTGACCCAAACTGGCCAACGGGGTATTCCATACCATGTGACATCATGCCCAGTATATAAACTGGGGGGAGTTGGCCTGGGGGGATCACTGCTCGGGAACTAACTGGGCATTGGTTAGTGAGTAATTGCATTGTGCATCACTTGTTTTGTATATTCCAATCCTTTTATTGTTATTATTGTCATTTTATTATTGTTGTTATTATCATTATTAGTTTCTTCCTGTCTGTTCTACTAAACTGTTCTTATCTCAACCCATGAGTTTTACTTTTTTTTTCCCGATTGTCTCCCCCATCCCACTGGGTGGGGGGGAGTGAGTGAGCGGCTGCGTGGTGCTTAGTTGCTGGCTGGGGTTAAACCACAACAGCTAATTACAGAGAAAAAAAATAAACTTTTTATGGTAAGAGTAACTAGAAGTATTTGGAATTATGAGGGGAAAAGGTAGGTACTGTTTTCTTAATTTCTCCTGTGTTCAAGAATAAAAGTTTATGTTTTAATACTTTTCATATAAAATTTCATTAAAAAAGAAGCCTGGTTCTTAAGTATCATGAATCTAACAACCAGTTAAATGAAAAACAAACCAACCAACCCAAAAAATCATGCAGCAAGTAAGTCTTCTCTTAGTAAAGGGACTGAGAGACATACCTAACATTAAGCATGCTTTAGAGTGTTCCCATTAAAGGCTCCTGTCTTACTGAAGGAACAACATTGTAAACCTCCAGGTAGCACTTTAAACCACTTAGATTGAACCTCCTGCACTCAGCTGCTTGGCATTTCTGAACTAGCTAATTAATGCCAATATTTAGCACAGGAACAGGTGGGAAAACTAATGACTAATTTCTTCTCTCTTCCAACTCAACAACCACCACTGTCTTTTAAAAATACCATTTTTACCACTGCCTGCTGATACCATTTCTTGTCAGCCTCGTTGCTCTGACGCAGGGCTGCAATAAATGAACAGCTGGATGCAGCATTCTACTGCAAGTGGAACAGCTTCATTTCTGCAACAAGCACCTTGTCTTAATGTGCTCACGTCGCCTCCCTCGGATGGGTCAAAAAATGTGAACTCTTCTAATAGCAGGACCAACAGCATGTGTGCTGCAAGTGGCACTAGTTCAGTTTGACTGCTAAAGTAAGCAAGCTTCATTAGAAAAGGAAGGGAAAAAGAAAGTACACATTTTCTGAAACTGTATTTTTTGAAACTGTATTTTTCAGGCATATGTGATAAAAGTGAAGGAAGACAGGACAGATTATAAAATTTAGGCTTTTTATTCAGCAACTCAGTAATAAGGGTATTCATCCAAGATCTTGGTGAGTGCCATACAAATGTCTGCTCTGAATCAGCTGGAAGAGGAGTTGCTTTAACTGTGTGTGAGTTAAAGCACAACCTTTTCAACTTTTCTCACTCCAGCTTCTTCAATCTGTCTCTATTAAATACAGTGGTAGTATTTAGCAATAGGGTAATTTGCTTTTTCTGGTTGAATGATCTTGTCAGTGACCATAGACGTTTTGATCAGGCAGATCTAGGCCTATAGCAGCTTCCTCATCTTTAGTTCTGACATGCTCCAAGGTTTATATAAACATTATCTGAGCTAAAGAAAACAATTAGCACTCCTAGAAGAAACATACAATCCTAGCCCTTTCTCCAGTGACACACATAAGAAATGTTGATAGGGTACTACCAATGCCTACTAATAGAAGAGGTAAGTGAACTTGCTTTCACCATAGTTTAAAGGAGTGTAATTCATGCTGGGTAACTGTGTAGGGGCATTATCTCTGCTTTGGCCATGGGCTGATCAAGGACTGGGAGTTTTTGCTGGGACTTTTTTGTTCTTGAGAGGAAAATGTCAAGGTACTCTTGAATTCTTTTTTTGCTAAACCTAAAGGAAGCCGTTGAAAAGTTTCAAAAATGTCTTAATTGCAGCAGAAGCTGTTTAGAAAAATTCCCATACATCTGCAAATAGTTTTAGCTGCTACAAAACAGAATTTCTGGCAGCCTAATACCCTCACAGTAAAACCCCGTGTATATTTTGAACTGCATACATGACAAAGTTTAGTAGAATATAAATGTGAATGCTAGCACTAGCTAAAGTTGCAGTGAATGGAATGCTGAAATAAGTGAACTCTAACAAAAAGAAATGGTTGATTGGTAAAGAAGAAGTTTGTTGCTTTCATACATGAGCTCAGCTGTGTGCTCTGTTCACACTGCCTTTGAAAGGAGTTAGGTCTTTCCTTACTTAGGTTGGCTTGGAATGCTGAGCTTAATAGCTTTACAACAACAAGCAGTGAGAAACTAGAGAGACTTAGTAAGTAATAATTAGAAAAAAAATTACAAGGATTTCACTTCTTCAGATACCAAGAATTTGTGTATATTCAGTTACTCTTACTTTAAACAGCACTAAACCAGACCAGTTTTAAAGTCCATCATATGTTGGGTTTAAATTAATACAGCTGGGTGGGGGAAATCAATCTTGAGGAGATGGATTTGAAATAAGCATTTTTTTAAAAGTACCAGTTTAATAAAAGGACGCACTTTAACAGAAAAAAAAAGCATGAATTTACAGGAGCTCAAATTTATGCAGAACAGACTATTTAGGCAGGAAACAGAAGGGCAAAGTAGTGAAGTTAATTCTGCAGAAGATAATTCCTCTCCCCTCATTGACCATTGTGTCTACATGCAGAGATCATTTTCAGGGGTAAAGTTTAGCAAGTGTTTTGTGTATGAATTGGTCAATTGTTCTAACATCCACTAGTGAAGCAACAGAACTCCTTGCTAAAATCTAGCATAGTTTTGGTCTTTAAAAGTTTAATACAAAGCACCATATTGCTACTGCATAGGGTTCTAGTTCTGAAAGCGTGTTATTTATTGCCACTATCTTTTATTTGTCAAACTCAAGTGAAAAATGTCAAGGCTCAGTTGATTCCTCAGCTGACATTAACCAATGGAAATGAGATGTCTCACAGAGCAGAAAGATAAGTGTTGCCTGCATACTTAGGACAGTAAAGATCATATTTTTTTTACCAATCATTTAAAACCAAGAGCGTTTGGGGGGAAAAAAACCCCAACAAATAACCCTTGCAAGATTCTATGAATATATCTATCCATAGTATGGTATATATCCATAATATGTAATACAAAAGAAAAATTTCAGCCCATTAAGGGCAAGTATGTTGGACTTTTCCATTGTCTGTCAAAATAGTATCAGTTTTCCTCTGACTGAAGCTGTCTCTTCAGAGATAGATAACTCAGTCCACTGCATTATAATTTAGTGTCTAGTCATAATAATTCAGTATTAAAATCTGAAATGTGGCACTGAAAATGGATAATTTATGACAATTTTTGAGACAAGTTTTATAGCCCAATCCTACAGTCAACATTCAAACCCACGCAGACACCATGTACTATTTTATTCTGATTGGCTTTGTCCTTGAATCAGTTTTTTCATCTTTAATTCCCAAGGCCTAGTTTCCTGAACCTTGTTCTTTATATCCTCTTATACAACAGGCAAATTAGGTACAGTCACAGTGCTATACTTCTCCTATTTATTAGTATTGATATCAATTCCTTAGCTACTGGACTTTGGAATTGCAAGTCACTCAAAAGCCTTCTACTTCATCTGTACCAGTAGGCAAATACTGAAAGATGCTGTGATATGAGGTCCTTTCCAGAATTTCTATGGTATTATTTTTCCATACTATCACTTCTATTTGTTGCTCTGTTCTGCTCCACTGCTATAATTAAAACATTTTAAAATGAATGGCAGCTTTTCAGTAGAAAAGTTTCTGACCCTTAGGAAAAAAAAAAAAAAAAAAGAAAGGATAAAAATTTAAAAATTTACAGTGATATCCAATGCTTAGGTTTTGGTAGGATTTTTAAGCCATAAATGACTGTATTCCAGAACAATCATTTTTTTCTCATTTGCAGGTAGCTCATGTTAGTCACCTAAGAGCAGTTAAAGCAATTTAATAGAAACAATGACTAACTACTTCAGAAATATAGCAGTGGTGTAAATTACGACACTTATTATATAGTGATTTTAGTAACTGTCCAATGAGTGGACATATTAAGTGATTAGATGGAAGGATAATAATGTTTTCTTCCTTCTTGTTCCTTAGCTACACAGGTAGTAATCTGCAATGAAGGACAGTCTCATCTGCAAAATGGGAAAGCTAACTATTATGAAGCTGGGCACAAGCGCATTTGGTATCTGTGTGACATACAGAAGCAAAAGACAGAAGTACATATGATGGGACAGAACTTCAGGTAGAGTCTTTAAATTAGATTTCATCAGAACATAAACTAATACAGTTAACTTTGTAAAATAACAGGAAATCCAGAGAGATCAAATAGAAACAAAACAGGTTTATAAATCAGCACATGTCTATCTCCCACATATCCTTACAGAACAACTTTCTCCACAGTTGCATTCAGGTGATGTAAAGCTCCACAGTCCCCTCTAGGACTTCCAGAAGTGTTTTTCTTTCCAACACTTTGGAAGTGTGACTCCTTGTTCCTTGCAAGGCTTCCCTCCACCCCAGGAGCTTCCTCTCCTACCTTGCCAGAAGGTGCACGCTCTGTGCAGAGGTCTGGTTACCGAGAAAATGTTCAGGGGGCATTTACCCTGAGCATTAATCCTATTTATCTTATTTATCTATGTGATGGGTTAACCCTGGCTGAACGCCAGGTGCCCACCAAAGCCGTTCTATCACTCCCCCTCCTTCTCAGCTGGACAGGGGAGAGAAAATATAACAAAGAGCTTGTGGGTCGAGATAAGGACAGGAGAGATCACTCACCATTTACCGTCACGGGCAAAACAGACTCAGTTTGGGGAAAAATTAACTCAATTTATTACAAATCAACCGGAGTAGGGTAATGAGAAATAAAACCAAATCTCAGAACACCTTCCCTCCACCCCTCCCTTCTTCCCGGGCACAACTTCACTCCTGGATTCTCTACCAACCCCCCAGCGGCACAGGGGGACGGGGATGGGGTTTACGGTCAGTTCATCACACGTTATTTTCTGCCGCTTCATCCTCCTCAGGGGGAGGACTCATCACACTCTTCCCCTGCTCCAGCGTGGGGTCCCACCCACAGGAGACAGTCCTCCACGAACTTCTCCAACGTGGGTCCTTCCCACGGGCTGCAGTTCTTCATGAACTGCTCCAGCATGGGTCCTTTCCACGGTGTGCAGTCCTTCAGGAGCACACTGCTCCAGTGTGGGTCCCCCACGGGGTCACAAGTCCTGCCAGAAAACCTGCTCCGTGGGCTCCTCTCTCCACAGATCTGCAGGTCCTGCCAGGAACCTGCTCCAGCGCAGGGTTCCCACGGGGTCACAGCCTCCTTCGGGAACCCACCTGCTCCGGCGTGGGGTCCTCCACGGGCTGCAGGTGGAAATCTGCTCCACCGTGGACCTCCATGGACTGCAGGGGGACAGCCTGCCTCACCATGGTCTTCCCCACGGGCTGCAGGGGAATCTCTGCTCCGGCGCCTGGAGCACCTCCTCCCTCTCCTTCTTCACTGACCTTGGTGTCCGCAGGGTTGTTTCTCTTACATGTTCTCACTCCTCTCTCCGGCTGCCGATTACTCCCTGTCCCAACTTTTTTCCTTCTTAAAAATGTTATCACAGAGGCGTTACCACTATCGCTGATTGGCTCAGCCTTGGCCGGCGGCGGGTCCGTCTTAGAGCCGGGTGGTATTGGCTCTCTCGAATACAGGGGAAGCTTCCAGCAGCTTCTTACAGAAGCCACCCTTGTAACCCCCCCCGCTACCAAAACCTTGCCACACAAAGCCAATACAATCTATTTATTTAATATTTTCCCTATTTATATACATATATATAAATAGGGAAAATATTAAATAAATAAATTTAATTTTAAAATTAAATAAATATTTATCCTATTTGTATATTATATCTTATTTGCCTTATTTATGAGATCCAATTATGTGATTAAAACTAACAAATTCAATACTACAGTTGAATGAATTACAACTATAACACCTTTTCAACCTGTCTAAACCTCCTCACATTCAATTGAATCCAGTTAGAAGCTGTAGCATGTTCCAACATGTCATGGTATCTATCAGTCAACAGAGTAATAAAGAATGTCGCCAAATACAAAATTAAACTGTGTTTATACTTTTATCAGTATGCTTAGTTGGAAAGGATAAAATTTATTTTTGTAGTTAAATAGCATTCTCTATAGTAGGCATATGTATAGTTTTATATTATGAATATAACCTGGTTTATAAATCCTGAACTGTCACTTCTCAAGTGACTGGTATATGGTTAAGGGTCTAAATTTATGTGGCTGTTTATCAGGAGAACCAGCTTGGAAAAGTCTGCAGATGAAGATGATGGTTCCATAGCAATTCTGTGATTATTATCTGCCAAACCATCCATCCTCTACAAATAATGTTAACAGACCATGCCAGATCAGAGCTTTGCAGAAGCTGCCAGTTCTATTTTGTAGTAACGTTTGAGACTTTGACATTTGTTTAATTACAGACTGGAATTAAAAAAAGATTTTAAAAGTATTTAAATGAAAATTCAATCTCAATTTATAGATTTCACCATGTGATTTTCCACTCAGTAAGAACATATATATATATCTATCTCTCCTTACAGTTAGAGCACAGGCTTCAGACATACTCATAGTCATGACATTTGGGTGCTGGTTCAGAGGCAATTTTCCACGTCAGTTTATGCTGACAAGAGTGGTAATGTAAGTCAGGATCTCCCATGTTGCACAGCACAACCTTTCCCATGAAGTTGCAGAGCACTTAAGCATCTTGTGTTGTTTCAGCAAAGTCAGACTTCCCAGCAAAAGTGAAAAATCACTGAAGCTATAACCCTTAGACACTGATCTCACTGCACATGTAGATGACATCTTAACCTGAAGTGCCTATCAGTTCTCTCATACTATTTCAGCTGGATGGAGATAAACTTATTATTCACTTGAAAATTAGCTCAAACC
The DNA here is from genome assembly GCF_026419915.1 of Harpia harpyja. Classification (NCBI taxonomy): domain Eukaryota; kingdom Metazoa; phylum Chordata; class Aves; order Accipitriformes; family Accipitridae; genus Harpia; species Harpia harpyja. Next base: position 52,209,186 of record NC_068945.1, read on the forward strand.
CATGCAATTTCATTAAAACTTTATAAATAATGTTAAATTTTTCAGTTCTTCCTGTACAACCATTTTTATTGCCTCTAGTACAGGAACAACAACAGCACAGCCCTTCCGCTGATGACTCCTGATATGTAGACCATTTCTTCAGAGTAACAGGCATCAATTAGAGCACCATTCCAGCTGATCCAACCAACTTGCAGTAGAAATTTGAGATGACAGCCCCACAACTCATGGAGCAACATTACTGTTAATTTCTTGCAGAGTGGGAGTAGATGAGTCAAAAGCATTGTGAGTACAGATAACTGCATATTGAGCTGTAAACATAGCTTAAATTTACCTTTATCAATCATTTTTCCCCATTTTCCTTTATTAGACTTAAAGTAGCCAAAGATTGGAGGTTAAGGAACACCACCACACACTTTCATAAAGCCTTTCTTTAAGGGACAGCTTCTTTTATATTAGTCGGATGCTTAAGATAAGACAATCCCTAGATGGAGCAGAAGGAACTGATGGTAAGATCACAGAAGAGTTTGGGTTGTGTAGGAGTCTGCCGTCAGTGGGGAAACAGGCAACTTAATTACTTGTTAGTGATACAAAGGAAAAAATTATGCTAAACAAATTACTAAATAAACAAAACAAAAGGAAAAGCCTTCACTAACTATTAATAAAAGATAAAACATTTCAGCTGAGTATTCAACCACAGAGTAGAAAGAACAGCTTTGATTATGAAAATAGTAGAAACAAATGCATGAGAAAGACCTATCAATGTAGCACTTTGCCAAATTAAAAGAAAGTACAAGATTTTTTTTGTAAATATCCTACTGCAACTAATTCTTTTTAAATTCATGAATACATTGTCTTTCATTTTGCAAACCATAAATGAATCACAGATTTATGAAGTTAGCAGGAAAGTTTTCTTTTTGTTAGGTTATTTCAGAACTGAATGTTATGGGGTTCCTTGGAATTTATTCTACTGTAATTAAAACAGCTACAGAAAGAAACAATTGACCATACAATTATACCCCATATCACAATTACCATATTACTAACTACTAATTGCTTTTTCTTGGAAGCGGAAGAATGACAAGGAAAGGTAGGGTTTGCTATCTCTGATTAGAGAGCTGAACTGTCAGAGCAGTTATTTTGCTTCTCAAGTGACATGATTTAGCAAGCTTTACAGGAAAAGCCCTCTTAACATGCACAGAGTGAGTTATGTGCTAGTATTTATGTTGATAGGTGAAGAAGTTCTGACCCATGCAATAATCAGATGGCAATTTAGAGTGGAGATAATTCTGTCATTGGAAAGTCTTGCTATTGATCAAAAGATCACCTGTTCTAAAAAGTACAAGAAAGAGACAAAAGTATTGTAAATACACATCAGTGTGAATCTTGTTTTAAGAATAGTAGGTCTTCTGGATGTCTTAAGTTTTTTATTAGTTTTCTAAGCATTCTTCATTCATCATTCACAACATGCTATTAGACTCAACGCATAGTTTACAAACTCAAAGTATCTTTAAATACAAGAATGTAATATTTCTGAGACTACCTGTGGTGCTTAAAGGTTTTGCAGTGTTGAGCCAGGCTGAAATCTGCAGGGCTGGTGTTTCTAACTACCTCACTACTAACAGGTAAGCAGAATACAGGCTGACTGTTGTCTTGGAGCATTAGATAGTGTCAACATGTGATGATATGACAGTGTGAATTATAATAAGGAAAAAGACACAAAAGGACACAAATATTTGCTTTGAATAAGATTTTTCTCTAGTCTTAGGGTCCTTCTGCTGTCATGATGACAGTCTGAAAAAAAGACAAATTCTGAGTTCTGGGAGCTTCTCACTATATATATATATATTTTGAGCTTTGTTAACATTTAGTCAGATAAGGCCTTCAGAGGTCCCTTTTGTCTTGAAGCCTCTACTTCAACAGTGCCTGGGCTGACCAGGATTTCCTTACCTGCTACACTTCCCATGAACCAAATATACAACTGAAGTGATGTTGCTGTTGCTACCAGAAAACTGGTGTGCTGTTGTGCACAGCCTGCTACACCTGAATAAGAGTTAGAGAAAAGGGAATGTGACTGGAATACAGGCAGGTGAGAACTAATAAAAATGCAGGCTTCCACCCCCATGTGCTGTAACCAAAAACTGTAAAGTAACTGTGCTGAACTTCTGCATCATGTACAGTTTTCAAAAGTATAGGAGAGACTCGCTGTACATCTCAATGACCTAGTTTTCCAGGAGGAAGGTCCTCGTATCATTATGCATAACCCAGCAGTTTTGAAAGCAGCTGTAGAAGAGAAACCTAGAGTAATGAGGGGAGGAAGGACTACAGGGATTCAAGAGTTAGCACATCGGTGAAAATGCAGCTAAATATGCCTGCAGGCAGTGGCAGCTCTAATGCTTTTGTGGGAGGGAATTAAAACTCAGAGGTAAAGGATATAAAGTTCCAGCGATGGCTAACCCCACTATTCCCAAGTAAGATCTCCCCCTGCCTGCAGTGCATGAGGAGACAGAAAGAGGTGGTCAAAGCATTGTGAAAAGTACATTTTCATCCTTTAGCTAATTTTTCATAGCAGAAGGGAGTAAGGTAACTAAACAGCAGTGTCAAAGGACACAAAGATAAGAGCCAGGCCTCAGATTCATAAATATGATTTCCCAAGTACTTTTGACTTCTGAACACTCCAGCTCCTTTTCAAATGTGTACAGTTATGTCCCTTTGAAAAAGCAAACTATAGCACTGTCCCAGCTGTTTAGAAGGAAATTCCATTTACCATCTCCTTGTAGTTAGAAGATGCAAGTCCTTTCCCTGACTTGCTCACTTTCTGCTATCTCACTTTGATCCTCACATACTGCTCCTGAGTGACAATTATGCATGCGACTGGGTAATACAAAGCAGTCTTCCTTGGTACGAATTTCTTTTGATTATTTTTCCAAAAAGAGCTGAGTCACCAAAGAAAAGACAAACACCAAACCAAGAATGTCTTTAAGCTTGAGTCAAGGTAATAACTGCTGGAAAAAGCCTTAGGCAAAGCAGAACTTCCTGTAATTTAGTAATTAATTATTATTTTGAATCAAACCCCATGTTTTGAAACAATCAGTTTTGTGCATTAAGAAAAAGGAGGGAGTGGAAGTGTAGACTCAGGGTGAATCCAGTAAGTATCCCTAATACAGTCAGGAACTGTATTGTTTGGAAGAAATTAGGTTCATATACTGTTCCATATTTCTGCTCCAGAAAAACTATTTTCATGAGTAATCTTGCCTTAGCTCTTAGTTCCAAAGAGGCACCTCACTGCAGAATTGCAGCTGATACACTCTTCCCAATGGCTGAGCCCAAATGAACTCTACTTTTGCCTGTTGGAACTATATGATCTTTAAGGTCCCTTCCAACCCCCCTGCCACGGGCAGGGACACCTTCCACTAGACCAGGTTGCTCAAAGCCCCATCCGACCTGGCCTTGAACACTTCCAGGGATGGGGCATCCACAGCCTCTCTGGGCAACCTGTTCCAGTGCCTCACCACCCTCACAGTAAAGAACTTCTTCCTTACATCTAATCTAAATGTATCTTCTTTCAGTTTAAAGCCATTACCCCTTGTCCCATTACTATATACACTTGCAAAAAGTCCCTCCCTGGCTTTCTTGTAGGCCCCCTTTAGGTAGTGGAAGGCTGCAGTAAGGTCTCCCTGGAGCCTTCTCTTCTCGAGGTTGAACAACCCCAACTCTCTCAGCCTGTCTTCATAGAAGAGGTGTTCCATCCCACTGATCATCTTCATGGCCCTCCTCTGGACCTGCTTGAGGTCTCATGAGAGCGGAGTAGAGGGGGAGAACCACCTCCCTGGACCTGCTGGTCATGCTTCTCTTGATACAGCCCAGGATATGTTGGCTTTCTGGGCTGCAAATGCACATTGGCGGGTCATGTTGAGCTTCTTGTCAACCAACACCCCCAAGTCTTTCTCCACAGGGCTGCTCTCAATTCACTCATTGCCCAGCCTGTGTTTGTGCTTGGGATGGCCCAACCCATGTGCAGGACCTTGCACTTGGCCGTGTTGAACTTCATGAGGTTCACACGAGCCCACCTCTCAAGCTTGTCAAGGTCCCTCTGGATGGCATCCTTTCCTTCCAGTGTGTCTACCTCATCACACAGCTTGGTGTCATTGGCAAACTTGCTGAAGGTGCACTTGATCCGATTTGAATAATACCTGTTCTTCTCTTAAGATCACTGTCACTGATATGACAATCAAAAAACACCAACACGTTGTCAGTGGTAGATAAGAGCTGGAAAAAACTCATACAATCTGTTGCTCATGGCACAATGTCCACTTTTCCTCCCACTTAATCTTTTCCATTATACAAGTCACCAGCAGACCCAAACTCCAGATGCAAAGGAAGAGTTTTCTGAGGCCTTGAAAGTAGGACATTGGTAGAGAATTGCAATCTTAAGGAGTTTTTTTTTCTAAAAAATAACATTTAAATTATCCATTAGAAGAGTCATAGGTTTGTTTGTTTGTTTGTTTTGGTTTGGTTTTTTTTTTTTTAATTTTTGATTTTCTGAGAAAGGTCCCTTACAGTCTGATGTGCTAAAATTCAAGAACCTCTAGAATCCATTCCAGGAGCATCTATGGTTATGGTTTTACTGCACTGAATCTTTGCTGTTCAGATGTATGGACCACGCAGCCTGGTACCAGGTCATCTTCTGTGATAAGCATCAGTTGTCTCAGTGAAAGACGTTAGAGGAGAGGTGGCAAATGAACCCTCTAATGGTGGAGGTGGGATGGAGGGAGGGATTGCCAAATATTTAGATATGGTAATATTTAGTCTAGAAGTATGGAAGCTTTGCTTATAATTCTCTCTCATTCTTTGTTTTCTCTATAATTATGGATATTCTGGCCATCTGTAGTAATACACAATTTCTGAATTATTTCAGTTTTGTCTCTGACATTCTTCTGCAACTGTGGTTTTCTGTCTAATCCTGAGCTGTATGAAGACAAATGTCATACTATCAGCGTCCGAATAGATCACTTTTGTCAGCCATTCCCTGTTTGTCATGCTATGCACACAGCTCAAAGGAAGTGCTCCGGGCCAGGTTAGCCAAATGTCCATATCGCTTGTCTGCAGGTGTATCTTCATGGCTAGTTTTGACTGCTAACAGCTCCTGTTCCCAAGAAATCTTTAATGAACCTTTGTCATCAGCCTGCTTTGTGGATGCAATAAAGCAACTTCTAATTTGCTCTTGAAGATGCCTCGATGACTTTGTGGCAATGGCTTGGATGTAGCCTGCTGCAAGGTCAGGTGGGAAGTACAGGCAGACTGAGGTGAAAGCTGAATTTACTCTGCAAAGTGCGGATATGGGTGTCACATGCTGGACTATACACTGTAGGCAGCTTGGGCTATAGAAGAGCCCCAAAGTCAGCCAAGCAAAGCAAAACCACCTGCCCTCCCTGTCTAGACCCTTCAATATATCAATGGAGGGTATATTTCTGTCATTTTTCCTTTACTTCAGATTACTCATTGCCAGTCTTAAAAAATGAATGGTAATGATAAACTCTTCCTTTTTTGTGTTCAAAGAGAAAAAAGGCCAAGTTTGAAATTTTCTGTATAGATAATATTAGTGATTTTCAGAAATTCTTTAGCTCATTGCTCCATCAATCTACATCAAAAGTTGCTGTGATTTACAGTCAGGAAGAACATTAAAGAATAGGGTTTGGCACAAGTCACTTAGACAAGCTCAGGCTTTGAAAAATGAGGTTTTGTAAATCCTAAACCTTTTGACTGTATTTTGTGTGAAACTAATAAAAATACCTCCTTTTTTGTAATAAAGAATATAAAATAGTTTTCACAATTTATGTTATGAAAACAGCCATGCTTGAAAAGTGTAGTTAGTCATGATAGAGATAAGGCTTTAAAAAGCTCTTTCAGTACACATACTATTTTTTAGCTTTCCAAACTACTTATTTATTATCAGTTTTACTGAGCCAGAAATAAAAAGAACAAAATATTATGACTGCATTTGGACAGAAAGTCTCCTTATGCTGCTTACTAAAATGTTGGACTTGGATTCTACATCCAGTTTGCTACATATGCTAAAAAATAAAATTAAATAGGGAAAAGCAGTATTTTTTCTCCTTTGCCATCTCCCCCCAAGTTTAAAGTACTTTAATTTAAAGCTGACTCAGAACTTACATGCATTACAGCAGTAACAATACAAAATAATCATTTTCATAGCTATGGAAAAAAGATCAAATGGGAAATGCTTTATGTATCTCTGTTCAAAGTGAGACTGGCAAGTGCAAATCAAATTAGGTGAATGCTTTTAAGAGCCCTAGTACAAAAATGAGCCACCACCAGAGAAAAATCCCTACAAAAGTCATAAATAGAGAGGCGGGATGGTTTAAAAATAAAGAATTAACTGAAAATCTGTTTCTTGAACAGTGGAAAGCAAAACACAAAACCAAACAAAAAAAAATCTTCAGTCACTGTTGGAACTGCAAGGAAACAAAATTTCATAAAGCTGAAGTGCTTCAATGCCATCTAAGAAGATGTGATATAATATAGCCTGAGATAAGATCCTTGAAAAGGGAATGAAACATTCTCTAAACAAAGTAGTAGATTAGTCTGAGTATATACAAATATTTCCATATGAAAAACTGATGCCTTACAAGTAATATTAATACTTTGCAAACTACAGAAGGTAGTTGGCCTGACAATCTCTCAGATTGTTTTTAAAAGATGATCTTTAAAAGATATATGCATCAGACCCCAGAAGTCTTTTTCATACCACAGACAAAATTACAAGGGTATGTGTGGTTTTAATAGATATGTCTGGTTTGTGTGGCTAACAAAGAGATATTCTCACAGCTGTCTACCACTAATGTGAGGTCAGAAGGGTTAAACTTCTTGGGTAATTACTAATACTGGCAAGGAATTTATTCGCATGGGGAGAACTCAGAGTCGTGATGCCAAAGGTTATGTAGTCCCAAGCAAACCAGAGTGAGGTTCTGGCAAATGATGGGCTAGTGGCTATGGAGGGAAGCCCCACAGAAGGCATTGGGAACACTCCTGGGAAGAGTCAGTAACATGCACTAAATGTGTTCATAAAGTGTGCCTCCCACAGATTTGTTTACCTTGCTCTGCATTTACCATTTTTTTCACCTGTTGTGAAAGGGCAGCTATATGAGATTAGAGAAATGGGTTGTGTAGCTGAAGGGATGCTGAGTAGCTTTTACATTTCTGTATTTCTTTCCAGAAGGTTAACTCTTGGAAAATCCTTTCAGAAACATCCAGGGAAACACAAATATGTTGAGACTATACTATGTGTCCAAGTGGAAAAAACGTTGCTTCTGTTTTAGACTGAAGAGTCTCAAGCAGAATGTGGAACAAAGAGTCACCCTGGGATTTAGGAGGTCTGGCACTTTCTCTTACCAGATCTAGAAGTCCAAAACACAATGCCTGGGGCAGTATTTTCTAAAGGATATTTTATTTTTTAAAAGAAATTGAAACAAGTCTGATCGTTTGAGTTAATCAGAAACCTCTCATCATTTTTCATAAAAACAAGAATTCTACTCTCTTGTAATGCCATTGAATCCTATAAATTTTCCTGTACTTCCCATTGGATAGGGTATTCTTAGCTTCACATGTCAAATGTTATTAAGAATGTGGTATGCCTCCTAAACCTTTCCCCACTTTCAAAAGGTGGCTATGTTAATTTGATTAAATATTCTGTATGCAAGGTGCGTACACCACTTTGGCATGCTCACTGAGAAAAGATGCTATGTTAATGTGATATTTAATATAGTTCTAAGTAATAGAAGTAGGCTAGAGAAGAAAAAAAAAAAGAAAAAAACCAACTTCATTTAAATAATGATTAATGACAGCACATGATGATGCAATAACTAATTTCCTGACTGGTAAAAACAAATCAATGTGTAATTTTAGATAATATTCTTCAAGAGTGGGAGATATTTGAGGCTTGATCTTAATCATGTAGTGCAGAAAAAATTTCTGCTGACTTTACATACACTTTCTGTGAAAGGGTCACAGCACTGGTCCTAACTAGAAAGAAGGTGTTGGAGAATTTTATATCAAAAAGAATCCCACCCCCAGTACTCAGTAACTACTTTTGTCTAGGTAATTAATATACTTTCTGTAAATGACAAATAAATATGTTTGATTCAAGAACTCCCCTGGAACTTTTGTGGCATTTAAAAAACACTGATGCTTTCCTTGTTTAGAGAATAACCAATTACTACGAGAGCCTCACGTGTCCTTGAGAGCATCTGCCAATTAAGAGGCAGGATAAATGTGTTTTCCCTCTTCTAATATTAACTCTTCCCACTTCTGATGGTGCATGTTTAAATTCCTCCTCAAATACCTAGGAATTTGTCCCATTGCACAGGCTAATCTTACCTCCTCAGTCACATAATTTATTTGTGGGGCAAGAGGCTGGGTGGTACAATCTACTTGGGATGGGTCAGGGTAAGGCTGGGATTAGAAGTGCCTCCAGGATTGTGGTTTAATGCCTTACTACACGCCGAAGTCTCTCAGCCTTGTCTAGAAGACCAATTTGAACAGGCAAAATTTTTGTTGTCCTTTTTTTGTGTGTTTGTTTGTTTTTATTTGAGTTTTTTGTAAGATTACTTATCTTTTTTTTAATTTAGGGTGATTAGTAACATGCCTCAAAGCAAACACAAACACTTGATTCGAGGCTCTGAGAGAATTAAACCCACTTTATTTCTCTTCCAGACTAAGTTACTAGTGAATAAGTAATTTTTTCAGCTGAGAGAGTGGAATTTGGCCTCACTTACCCCCAGAAGGTTTGCTTTGCTGTAGAGCTGTTTGTGCCTCAGCCCTGTTGAAGTGAATCATAAAACCAGCTTCTTAATTAGCTGTATGATAAATCTGCAAGAGAACTCTAGAATCTGTTACTAGAAAAATCTCTGAGCAAACAACCTGGATTAACTAAAGTTGAAAATACAGTCTGTTGCTTAAAAACTAATACAAAATGACTGGCTGATTAACTGGCAAAGCAGATGTCTCAGGTGAGTAATGGAATAAACCATCTACCAGCTGACAAACAAGATGACTATACTTTGTGGATATATTGACACATATACAGAGTACTAATCCATGTCTACTGATTTAATTGACTAATGATAAAGTGTAACTCCAAATGTAAATAATGCACAGTCAAATCTAATCTGAGATCCCAGCACTCAGGAAGCCAGTGCTTCAGCTCCTCTAAAATTTTGTGCCAGGCAGAATACAACTCCTGCAATGAATGTGCAGATTAGGGAAGGCTTGAAAGGCAATCAGCTCACTGGTGGTAACAAGTTAAAAATCATCACCCCTACTAACTTTCAGCACAGGTTGCCACTGGCAAACAGAAGGGAGAGATGTGGCCAAAAGTCAAAAGGAACAGGATCCGTAACTAGGGTGCAGCAGAGTACCTTTTCCATAGCTTAGTATTTACCTCGATAATGCGGCTATGTTTATTCTACTTCAAAATAAATGTTTTATAGTTATGTGACAGATCATTACCAGTAACAATTGGAAATTTCATATACAACTTCAGAATATCATCTCTGTTTCAACGGGAAGTCATTCTTTCCATTTGGTTATTAATGTCTGGCTGTTTGTCATTACATAAACAGGTGGAGTTGATGAATATGCAATGAGAGAGACTGAAGCTGCCCATTTCTCCTCAATATGGCCTCCTGCTGCCCCATCCACCTGCTTTGAATTTACTTCCAGAATGCAGCATTTTTCACCATTTGCTCAAGTGCTTTCTAAGGAAAGGCTCCATCCTGACCACAATTTGTTTTCCAGAGAATGCAGAATATGGATCCCCAAGCACACTATGCCATTCTGTATTACTGTAATTGTTATTAATATAAAGTATTCCCCAACTGCACAGAGTAGCATAAAGTCAAACCACACTACTAAATACTATCAGTTAAAGTGTCACAAAAAGAATGTATTTTTTTCAATATAGAAAAATCTAAACTGAAACAGCTTTGTCTAAGGATTATAGCATGTAACCCTTTTGCTGTCAAATTCTTTACTAGCTGAGTAGGTCCCTGCTTCATGGATGTGTAAAATGGGACTATGCCTCTGATTTAATGTTGAATCAACCCGAATGAAGGTTGTACAACGTAGCCCAAAAATAGCATGACAGAAAAGGAGTTATATTAGATAGAGGCATAACGCATAGCTAAAATGGCCCAATTTAAATTTATATCATCAGATCAAATAGTATTTGGATTTCCACAGTTACTGACTTCTTAAATTAGAACATTTAACTTGCAGTCTTGCAAATCATTGTGATTTAGCATGGCAAATGCTGCATGGCAGCAGAGGTGGAATTACATATCTGTATGTTTCAAAGCAGGTGATTATTACCTGACATGGAGCTACAGTACCTGTCCTAACAGTTCAGTCTGACATAAAGTCTGGCATGCCAGAAGATTTTGAGTTTATAGAATCATACAGTAATTTAGGTTCAAAGGGACCTTCAGAGGTCATCTTGTGTAACTCACTGTGCAAAGCAGGTCTACATAGATCAGGCCATTCAAAGACAACTCTAATTGAGCCTTGAACACCTCCAGAGGCAGGCATTCTTGAACATCCCCAGGGATGGATGTTAGAAAAAAAAAAAGTCAACATTTTAATAGAAATCCAGACTATAAAGACTGGGTTAGACTGAGGAAGCAGAAATTAATACAGGAGGAATAAAAAGAGATCAAATCAAAGATTTCTACATGAAAGACTATCTCACTGGGTTACTTTGACTAGTTTTTGTATCATATTGTAAGTGACTTCCCACCTGGAATCTGTCCATAGCCTCATTCTTCATCTTTGTGTATCAGTTCCTCACACCACTGTCCACTGTTGGTATTACAAATGACTTCATCCTAGCAGAGATGAAAACCCTTAGAAGACATCTGAACATATCAAAAGCACCAGCACAACTAATGCAGATATAGCCATGCTGTCACTATGTCTGTAACCAGTTTCCAAAAGTCCATGACAACCTTGAGGGATATGCATTAGATGAAGAGTAGAGTCAGGATGCTGAATTTTAGAACAAACTTTAAGTTGTTTAAGTAACTAGTGGATGGGATCCCCTGGAAAACTGCCCTCAGGGACAAAGTTGCTGAACAGAGCTAGCAGCTCTTTAAGGACTTTTTTCTTGGAGTGCAAGAGCTCTTGATTCTCATGTGTAAGAAATCAGGCAAAGAATGAAGGAGACCAGCATGGCTTAGTAAGGACCTCCTGGTCAAACTAAAGTGTAAGAGGAAAATGCACAAGCAGTGGAACCAGGGACATGTACCCTGGGAAGAATGTAGGGACACTGCCCAGATGTGTAGGGATCAGAAAGCTAAGGCACAGTTGGAGCTGAATTTGGTAAGGTGTCCTGGTTTCAGCTGGGATAGAGTTAATTGTCTTCCTAGTAGCTGGTACAGTGCTATGTTTTGAGTTCAGTATGCGAAGAATGTTGATAACACACTGATGTTTTCAGTTGTTGCTCAGTAGTGTTTAGACTAATGTCAAGGATTTTTCAGCTTCTCATGCCCAGCCAGTGAGAAGGCTGCAGGGGCACAAGAAGTTGGGAGGGGACACAGCCAGGGCAGCTGACCCAAAGTGGCCAATGGGGTATTCCATACCATGTGACGTCACATCTAGTATAGAAACTGGGGGGAGTGGGGGCGGGGGGATCGCCACTCAGAGACTAGCTGGGCATCGGTTAGTGAGTGGTGAGCAATTGCATTGTGCATCATTTGTATATTCCAATCCTTTTATTATTGGTGTTGTCAATTTATTAGTGTTATCATTATCATTATTAGTTTCTTCTTTTCTGTTCTATTAAACCGTTCTTATCTCAGCCCACGAGTTTTATTTCTTTTCCAGATTTTCTCCCCCATCCCACTGGGTGGGGGGGGGGTGAGTGAGCAGCTGCGTGGTGCTTAGTTGCTGGCTGGGGTTAAACCACGACATAAGGGATGTGAAGAATAATAAGAATGGCTTTTAGAGGTACATTGTCCAGAAAAGGAAGATTAAAGAAAATGTACAGCCCCTGATAAATAAGGCACGAGAACCAGTGACAATCAACATAGAGAAGGCTGAGGTACTCAACTAACCTTTTGCCTCAGTTACACTCTTCCCACATCTCTCAAGCCCCTGAACCCTCAAGGCAGGGACTGGGGGAATGAAGTCCCTCCCACTATAGGAGAAGATATGGTTTGAGACCATCTGAGGAAAATGAACATACATAAGTTCATAGGACCTGATAAGATACATCCCAGGGTCCAGAGAGAATTGGTTCAAGTAGTTGCCAAGACACTCTTAATCATATTTCAAAAGTCATGACAGTCAGGCAAAGTCCTCAGTGACTGGAAAAGGGAAACATCACACCCATTTTTAAAAAGGGTAAAAAAGGAGTACCCTGGGAACTACAGACCAGTCAACGTCACCTGCATGTCCAGAAGATCATGGAGCATATCCTCCTGGAAGACATGATGAAAGTTCTGGAAGACAAGGAGGTGATCACAGACAACCAATACGGCTTCACCAAGGGCAAATCATGCCTGAGTAACCTAGTGGTCTTATACAATGTGGTGACTGCATCAGTGGACAAGGGAAGAGCTACGGATGTCATCTTCCTGGACTTGTGTAAGACCCTTGATATGGTCCCCCACAACATTCTTACCTCTAAATTGGAGAGATATGGGTTTGATGGATGGACTGTTAGATGGATAAGGAATTAGCTGGATGGCCATGTCCAAAGAGTTACAGTCAATGGCTCAGTGTCCAGGGGGAAACCAGTAATGAGTGGTGTCCCTGAAGGGACTAGTAATATTTAGTATCTTCATTAACGACATAGTGGGATTGACTGCACCCTCAGCAAGTCTGCAGATGACACCAAGCTGGGTGGTGCAGTTGATTCACTAGAGGGAAGGGATGCCATTCAGAAGGACCTTGACAACACTGAGGAGTGGGCCCATGCAAATCTCATGAAGTTCAACAAGGCCAAGTGCAAGGTCCTGCATCTGGGTCGGGGCAATCCCCAATATCGATACAGACTTCAAGATGAATTCTTGTGATGCAGCCCTGTGGAGAAGGATTTGGGGATGCTGGTGGATGCAAAACTGGACATGAGCTAGCAATGTACGCTCACAGCCCAGAAAGCCAAGCATATCCTGGGCTGCATCACAAGAAGCGCGGCCAGCAGATTGAGGTGGGTGATTCTGCTCCTCTACTCCACTCTCATAAGACCACCACCTGGAGTACTGCATCCTGTTCTGGGGTCCCCAGTACAAGACAGGGACCTGTTGGAATGGGTCCAGAGGAGGGCCATAAAAATGATCAGAGGCATGCAACTCATATCCTATGAGGAGAGGGTAAGAGAGCTGGAGTTGTTCAGCCCGCAGAAGAGAAGGCTCTGGGGAGACCTTATTGCGGCCTACAAAGGAGGCTTGTAAGAAAGATGGGGTCAGACTTTTTAATGGGACCTTTAGTGGCAGGACAAAGGCCATTGGTTTTGAACTGAAAGCTAGTAGGTTTAGATTAGATGTAAGGAAGAAATTTTTTATGATGAGGGTGGTGAGGCATTGGAACAGGTTGCCCAGAGAAGTTGTGGATGCCCCATCCCTGGAAGTGTTCAAGGCCAGGTTGGAGAGGGCTTTGAGCAACCTGGTCTAGTGGAAGGTGTCCCTGCCCATGGTAGGGGGGTTGGACTAGATGATCTTTAAAGGTCTATTCCAACCCAAACTGTTCTATGATTCCATGACCAACAATGAAGAATTTTCAGGATATTGCAGTCTTTAATCCAGTACTCCATAAATGGTGCTCACTTCAGCTGACATCACATTATCACTGCAATACTTTGTTGCAATAACATCAATTGATCTTGGGGTGCTTCCTACATACTGTAAGAGCATAGAAATGCTACATTTATACAAGTAATATGTTGTAAAAAAATCAGAACTTCTAAAGCTGTTTAGGTTTATGTCATTGGAAATTATTCCTAGGTGTGTGATCATACTTTATATTGGATTAAAATGATACTGATTTTGGGAACAGGACGTAGGACCATAGACATCCACAACCAAATGCTGTAACATTTAGATCACATTTGCACTCCTCTTACCTTTTCCTGTCTTAGTGGCTTTTGTATTCCTGGTTGCCCAGTGTTCTAGCTTTACCAGCAGACATGGACCACATTTTTAGCTAAAGAATTAATCTATGTGATGGTTAGGGAACTCTCATTATGAGTACTGACTCCAAGAAGTTATGAATGTTTTAGAACCAATTTCCTACTTACAATATTAAACAAAGCTTGGGATGCTAGCCAGTGCCTGCTGAAATCAAAGCTCTTTGGTAGTTACTGGATAAATATCTTTTGAAAATTTCTTCTTTGTATTTTGTAGCTTGATGCTTAGGTCCTGACTAGAGCTAGATCTCTTTCCATGAAATAAAGAGAGAAAATCTGAGGGAAAGAATGCACTTTTGCAAATTGTAGCCAAGAAATCAAATCTGAGGATCAATAGTCTACAAATACACCTCTAATTTTTTTTTTTTGTTTAGTGTTCCAAAAAATGTTATCACACTGATGTGCTGCACATTTAGGTCAGAAATTTTCCTTGTTTAAGTGTTTGAATTTGGTGCAGAATGAGATAGTTGTCCTTGTTGGAGAGAAGGATAGGGAGGTCAGGACTGGCAGTGATATATGGAAACGAGAACTAGAGGAAAGAGTGAAAAGCTTGAGGGAAGGGGTCTGTGCTGAGAGACAAAAGTCTAAATTTATAAAATGGAACAATAAATCTGTTAGAGTTGAAAGTGAGGAAATAAAGCTTGGAGGCTACAAAGAAGTCTCCTACAGTGTAGTGTCATCCTTACTGAAATAATTGTGAACCATGGGAAATGAGGTTCGAACCACTTTACGAGATAATTTTTTGAGACTCTGTGGAAACCTGGGAGAATGCAACTCTATTAAATCAAACCTGTAATAGTGTTCTGAGTTCATTCAAGAAATAGAAGTGAAATATTTCAAAGTTTTATTATTTTTCTTGAGTACTCCATTCTCTTAGAGGAATTGGTAGCTTGATTATCTGTCTCAATTCAGGATGAAAATTAATTTGAAAAAAAGTAAAATATTTTCCACAGATTCTGTAGTTTTAAATCCAGATCTTTAGTTATGTTCCTCATTATAGACATGGAAAAGGTAGGAAAGCTGATGCCAAGCAAAAGAGGCTAATTTCTAGAGGATGGATGGGTCCACCTTCAGTGAACATGTGCTGGTAAAGGGAAGGTAGCAGGTTACTTTGAATTCAGAATTAGTTGCATGGGTTCAGCAACATGGAAACAAACCTCACTGCACTAATGGAAAATAGTAATGGAAGGTAGCTGGCTTTTGGGTGATTTGTGGAAACTCTATGTCTAGGGACTGGATGAGGAATTTCATGTCCACACAAGTGCTGGGAATGTTTAGATTTGTACTCAAACTTTGGCACTGCTACCAGTCTCTATTTAGAGCTGTATGTAGTTCTGCCACCTGCAGCTGTGACACTCTAACTTGCGTTGTAATCTTCAGAGCTAAAACTACACAAGGGATAAAAAAGTAGCAGATGGAGTCACGTCATTTACACTGAATACTGCAGGAAAGGCAGCCAGATTACAGCAGATCAGGGGAAAAATCCATTTTTGTCACTAAGCAGCAGAAGAAAAAATAAATCACAGATAGAAAGGGATTAATTTCTAAGGGACCAGCTATTAAATGTAGCATGGAAATTGGACTCTATCAGAAGTTTGCAGAATTTAACTTGACAAACTATATGTAACAGTGAATTATTACTTTAAACTTATAACCCAAGGCTGCAATGCAGGGATAGAGAAGGTAGAAATTAATTAATCAGCAATCTAAGCTGAGAGCAATATTCACTTTTAGATGCCTGGTGAACAGAAGTAAGGACACCAAAAGGACTTACATAAATTATAGGTCACTGGAGATAACAGCACTCAAATGTGTGAAGGTCTCAATGTTAAATGCAGAAGTGGTGAAACAAGATAAATAACAAGTGTTTAATGATAGCAGAAAAACAACAATAACCTACAATCAGATGGATAATAATTTATGGACAGATGGTAGTTGGAATCTGTATATATTTCACTGTCCCATCTGCCTTCATCCATTGGTATAATTTTAAATTGGATTCCAAAAAAGATGCTTTTATTCCCCCCACCCTTTTTTTTCAGAATTCATTATTAGCATCATGTTGTGTGAATCTGTTTCATGGTTTGTTATGATACATCACCAACAGGCCTTCGTATTGTGAATTTACAGCACTGGAAAAAAGCCAGGGTAATTTTGGTTTTGTACATTTTTGTCTTAAAAAATTTCATAAAGTGAAACTTCCTCTGTAAAGAGCATTTTTATTGCAGAAAACATATTGGGAGTTTCACCTCAGTCAAGCATTGGTATGACTTTGAAAGGAAAGTAGATTTCCCTGTACAAATAAATATATTGTACAAACATAGTAGGTGCCTTGACAAACAAATAGCATTCAAGGACAAAGTGTATATTCACATTCATTTAGTGATGTTGTTAAAATTACCAATGGATATTTAACTCCATGGGTCACGAATTGAGAATAGGAATTTTTCTGACTTATGGTTAAAGCACAATTTCTCTCTCAAAAGACCAACACAAAACTTGGTCTTTTTTTAACATCCTCTTTTTTATGTTTTCATATACATTGTTGTTCTCAGCTTAAGGATGCTCAAAAAGTCTCTCTTAACCTGTATCTTATTTAAAAATAAAAGGACATGCCCCCCCACATTTTCTGAGAATTGGTACAAGGGGATAAAACAGTAGGAGAAGGCACTTGCTTTGTAGTACCACTCTCCCTAGCAGACAGGAGGGGAAGGAAAGAAAGTGAGAACTTCAACTCATTTGAAGCAGGCTGTCCATCAAAGACACCTGCAGTTCCTCAGACACAACCATTCATCACCACCATCCTACTAGAGGAGAAAAGGGGTTTTATAAGCAACTTAATGAGCTTAATTCCCAAATCTGACAGAGCTTAGCCCCAGGTAGCTGAGCTCTGAAATGGTGGTCTTAAATTTAACAACTTTATGAAATTCTATCTTTTTGTAAAGTTTGGGTGGGTATTGTGAAAGGGAATTGTGAGGGCATCTGTTTTGTTCCTGTACTATTCAAGGATAGTAGATAAAGTTAAGGGTCAGTTTTCTTTGATTTATACACTCATGCCAAACTAATATTCTAATATCTTATTTAAACCAAGGCATATGAATTTGCATACTGTAGTGTTCTATATCCCATTGAGATCTGCAGTGCCTCAATGTTCTGTGTTCTCCTTGTGCTTCAGTTTCAAGGGCTTTTTAACCTCTGGAAGAATTTATTATGTGCCTTCTAGATGGAAAGGCAAAAAAAAAAGCCAGTTTATTATAACACATCTAAAAGAATTATTAACCTTTCACATGTGAGAAACAAGACAAAAATCTATGGTATTCATACACTAAAGAGATTTGGGTAGATGAACCAAATTTTTGAATTGAGAGTTTTAACTATGTGTTAATAGACTTCTAATAAATTTGCACAAAGTCATTAAACAGTACAAAATAATCAGGAAGCAGGAGACATCTGTGGGATGGTTTTTTTCCCCACTAATTTACTTTTTTTTTTGAGAAAATAATGTGTTTCAGACTTTAAACAATGAATAGTAGGTAGGAATGAATGGTAGTAAACAATATTCTGAAGTGGTTCCATTTGTAAGATTCTTGCAGAAGCATCTCTATTTGGTGAAAGTAGCATTGTACCTGTGCCCCAGAGCATTTGGGACAGTGACACTTTTTGCATGTCAGGTCTGAGGAGCAGTCACCCCACAGAATAAGGAAACAGGTAATTAAGGAAAGTCATTGAGAAAGTCTAAAAAAACCCCAAACCAAACAAAACCCCGATGTATTCAGTTAGGGGTAGTTTGAAAGGAGTCCAGTTATCTTTCCTTATATTTCTACCCACAATTCACAAGATGCAACTCTAGAAAATGAAACCTTCAGGAAAAAAGTAGCTTACTTGCAAAAAAAGAGTTGCCAGAAACATAAAAGGAACTAGATTCCAGAAGGTAAGATGACTTGGGGAGAATTACAAACCGTTGAAAACTGAAATGGAGAACTAAGGATGTTGAAATTGTGATAAATTGAAAAGACTTATGAAACCCAGTGGAGACATGGCAGGGAGACTTGTTTTGGAGGGCTTTTAATGAACCTGATAATGAAAGAGGTGAGTTAATTTTGAAGGCAATAGTTGAATTCTTATGTGCTGTTCTGAGTAATGAAAGGTAGAAAGGTAATTTGGGGTTGGTCCAGAAATGGTTTGGAAGAGACCATTAGAATAAGTTTGGTGCAAGATGGTGAATCAGCATTTTTCCTGATGATGTGTTGTGTGATCTGCAGCTCCCAAGTTTCAAAATCTGTTTAGCTGAATTGTGTAATCTGGTTGAGTATTTAGTTATTTTGTGATTATTTTTAAGATGTAAGTATGAATATGTAGAATCATTTTTCACAGATTCCAAATAGTGGTGGCTTCCTCTGAGAATATAATACATGCCTCTCCCCCTTCAAAATATGCATGCAAGAGATTATTTCTAAATACATCAGTTAACAGTTTTGCATTTTCTATACATAATTAGATGTAACAGTGAGTAGAGGTGGAAAATGTCCACTGTAGTTTCTATTCTGTCCTCCTGCCAGCACTTCATTCTATCAAAACTACAATGCTTTTCTAAGATCCAGCCTATCTTTTCTTAGAGCATCTCCCATCCTCCTAGGAATAAATATGGTCATATCCTGAATCTGTAATACTGAAGTAGATCACAGAGCTTTTCCAGATTTTTGACATGTGCTACGGAGCCTCTCTGATAAGATTGTGCAGCTTCAGTTACTTTCAATTTTGCATGTTTCAAATGTAAGTGCTGACTTAAGGCTCTGGATGTTTTGGTTCATGTCTCTGCACTTTAATTTCATTTACCTATCTATTTCCTTGCCATAAGAGTCATCTGACTTGTGTGCATGCTAGTTCATCATATTCATTTAATAACACTAATTTGGTTTATTTCACCATAAGCTATGCTATTTCAGTACAGTGCCCCATTTCACACCCTTCTTTCTCTGCGATACAAATCTGCTTTCTGTCTCATTGTCTTTTAGTATATGAAAGATTAGTTAGGATTTAACAGAAGATGTCAGTCTTTCTCCTTACCACCTTGTTTAATGTCCAGCTATTAAATCTTAATAATGCTGATCGTACTTATATGAAGAACATTTCCTTGAAATATTTTCCCATTTTTACCATAGTTCTAATTTTTGATGATGACAAACCTCCATTCAGTACTTCATTACTGACACTTCCCTTTTGTCACTGGCTCTTCTGCCATGGGAAGACCTATGATCATTCTTTTCAACTGAGAGAAATATTTTAAATGATATTTTGAAATATCTTTTTCTGGTTTTAGTTGTAAGCTAGACTCCTTCTGTGCATAGATGAGCTTCACATAAGTCTTGTTTAAAGTTCATATTTTATGTCAAGAAGGCAAAATTAAACCTTCTTTGACTTTCATTTCCACAATTTTTTTTTTTTTTAAATACAGCTTAGTAAATAGCAGGGTTTGGTTTGGGGGGGGGATTGTGATTTTTAAAAATATATTTATACTCAATGATTTAGATGGACTTCTATTCTTCTGATTTAAGGCTGCCAGACAGTAATAATGATTGCATACCAGATATTCTGATATTTTTGTAGTTCTACTTTTCAGATAAACTGGCGAACCAGCTGGTTGAATTCTGTGGAATGTTTTGTTGTAAATACAACTCAGTTTTTCCCATTTCACCTGCTGCAACATTGCAACAAGATTTATTTGCTTTTGAGACTGTGGGAACAAGTAGAGACAGAATGGCATTTTAGTAGCATTTATACACTTTCCACTCCCATCATTCCAGAAGCTGAACATGTATGCGAAATCAGTTCATTGACTAATACCATGTATTCATATTTTTAGTCTGTTTTATGTTTAAAAAAAGAGTCTGATACATAATACTTTTGTTCCAGTCTTAGAAATGAATTCTTTTTTTTTCATATTAGTCTCCTGGGCTTTAATTTATGTTCAAAATAGTAACCAGTCCTCATTCTTTATATAAAAATAGATAAATTAAATTTCCTCTTTTAACACATTACATTAAACAATGTTAAATTATTTCCTACTGATATTTTAAGGAGTAGTTTCCTCATTCTTTACAGACTTTGGAGGATAACAAGGGGCCTAGATTTTTGGGAGCCAAATATGGGCTGCAGTGCATTGCTCCATGCATGATGCTTCTGAACTATACCATGGCATCTCTTTCTTGTTTCTAAAAAAAGGTTTTCAAATACAATCAAAATGTGAATAGGTGTAAAGTTTTCCATATAATGTGATCCTCATGAAGTAAAAATCAAATTTCCCTTCCAATTTACAAAAGAAGTACTCAAGATAATGAACTTGTGCAAGTCAAGATAATTTTTGTGCAATGCACAGCTAAGCTTCCAGATTCTTGGTCACAGAATGTGATGGACAGCAAATAAATAAATGGGTTTACTAAGAGCTGAAATGCAGATGTAATCTTCAGGTAGGGTTATAAATGGAAGAGAGGGCCTACTGGAGGAGACAGTACTCTATCTTGACCTGTTCTTACACTTTTTCTCTCTTTGGTGTCAGTGGTCACTGTCAGATGAGAAACTGGGCTAAATGGTTAACTGGGCAGATGTGGGGGGCTGTTCTTCTCTCCTTTAATTTTTACCTTGGCGACGCAGCCAAGGTAAAAGCCAAAGCAATGAGTAGCTGCTGATGCCATGAGACCTGGAATGGGCACTGACACAGTGGTAACTGGACATTTGACTGTCTCTCAGGGTGTTCCCTCAGCAGTCAGGGAAACCCCTCACCCTACTCCCAGCCCCATCCTCTGGATAGCAAGAGCAGGTTTGATTCATGTGATATGGTCATAACAACGAATCTGGTTTATTGTCCTGCTCTGTCTGTGGTGATCAAGCACAGGTACCCTCGGACAACACCGGTCATGTGGTTACATGCTCTGTTGTCCTTTTTTTCCATCTCTTGACTGCCCTTTTCACTGTTGTTCTACCTCTCTTTCTCTGCCCTTTTCTCCTCCCAAATAAACATCCAGCTCTAAATACTTTTTCCTTATTTGTCCCAGCTGTGCTACAAGAGTACCCAAATTCAGTATTTCTGACAATATTACCTAGGTAATCTCACCCTTATATGGTATTGCTGGTACAGTTACCTAGCCACAGTTGGTATTGCAACACTGTACTCTCTGAAAGTTCCCCCATCCTTCCCTCCAAGTACCTGTGCAGTTTGACTGTCTCTCCTTTTGACCTGTGAAATGCAGCCAGCCCTTGTGGCACTAACTGTAACTTGTGTCAGCATGTTGCTAGGTTATTTGTTACGTCCAGCAGTTTCGCATCCAGTAGTTCTTCATGCCCAAGCCAGTTAGCTCAGCCTAAGGCCAGGGACAAGTGCGTGCCCTAGTCATTTGCCTGCAGTGCCAACAGAGCCATTTGCATTTTTTCCCTAAATCAGTTTATCAAAATGCTGCTTAAGAGATTAAGTAGGTGATATTATATATAATTATTAATTTAATTGATCCCACCACCTTTCCAATTTAATAATTATTAAAGTGGTAAGAACAGCATTTTATTCTGTGAATGGTGTCTTAGTGAAGGCCAGATTGCAAATTTCTCTTTCATACTGGAAGGGTCATGGTTAATTCCAGTCAGTGGAATTATATACTTACCAGTGGAAGCAGCTCAAGATTGGGCATCCATGCACATCTTCTTTCTGCATTAGTTTACCAATGTTGACTTATTGGATGTCAGTGGAGAAAATGTTAACAGCAAACAAATGTGAAAATATCAGAAATTAATATTCATGTAAGCTTTATTTTATATTTACGTATGTGAATATTCATTCTGTGGCCATTTCCCCTTAGTTTCTACCCTCAAACTGAGCAAGGAGAAGAACTGATATATAAAAATAGGATAGGAGATAAATGATGAAAATATTCTACTATATACTTCATTCTAGCTCTTTGGCAGAAGATCTTAAACATGCTAAAAGTTTACATAGGTTCAAAGGGAAGCAGTAAAAGAAGAAGGTCACTAACTACCTGGAAAAAACTTCTGGCTCAAAAGCAGCAAAGGACTGAAGACTAGAAGAACATCTGAGGGAGAATATAAGTATCACATAGGCTTGCCCTGTTGCCTTTTCCCAAGGATCTCCTACTGCCTGCAGTTAGAAGCTGGGTACTGGCCTAGGCTGATCTTTGGTGTAAGACAGTGTACTACGTGTAATATACTTATGGTTTAGGAACATCAGCTTCTGAATATCAGCTGCTTCTTGTTGTTGTTTAAATAGTCTTTGAAATTCCCATTTAGGATGGTGTCTAGAGAAAGGATGTTCAGCCACATAAACTGCCAGGTTGTTGGGTTTTTTTCCCCTCTACATTAATAATTGTGATCATTCAAATATGGGAAAAGAAATGCAGCATGCAACTTATCTGGGCACTCACCACAAACAAGAGAGCTTGATTTGTGGAAAAGTTACATTCTATGCAAAAAAACCCCTAAGGTTTCTGAAGACACTGAGAGCAAATTTGAAAAACAAACAAGCAGAGAAAATTGTGATCTGATTTTTGTTGGGGGGGGGGGGGGGAGGAAAAATGATCAAATAGCTTATTTGGAAAATACTCACTCATCAACCAGGAATCAAAATTAAATGACACAGACAAAATGAAAGATGCAACAATCTGAACTCTATTGTTGAAAGCCTTACAATACCTTTCAATCCTCTAAATATCTCTGAAGTGTATCATCAGTGTAACTTCTCTTTGTCAGGTTTCTATTCATTTTTACTCATGCTATATTTAAAAACCCCAAAGCAACTGCAGCTTACCTTACTTCTCATTAAGAGTATAACTTATATCACAATTTAATTCTACCATATTACCATTTCTTTTCAAAATAATCTTATTAACGCTCTCAATATGCTTTTGTTCACAGGATATACTCTTATTTTGAGCAGCCCGTCTGCCAATGCATTTCAATGGGTCAACTTCAGAAGAACATTGGCATCAAAATAAGCAAGCTGAGATCTGTCCATGTTTGTATCTATGCAGATGGCATCTGCAAGAAGGATTTTTTTTGTGAGCAAATGGATAGTTAGCCCTGTTTAAACCTTGCTCTCATGGCAGTGTTTCAAGACTAGCAAATTTAGCCATGTTCCTCAGAGAACAAGCTACCAAGTGAGGGCTGAAGTCCATGAAGAAAGTGTGCTGAATTGGCCTGTCATTGCATCTTCAAGAAACATCCAGCACTTGAAACCTCTTATCCATCTTGGATGTTTTTAGATGCTCCATTTTAAGTTGTGGGCTAGACACTGGTATTACACAGTGTAAAACTGTCTTATGTTCTGCATAGTTCAGATCAGATGCTTTTAATACTCTCTGAACACCTTAAAACCTAGTACAGATCTTCCATCCTTCTTAACACTTCACATCCTCTTTAGTACATACAACAAACCAAGACAGAGTAACTAAGCCTTGCAGAGGTAATGATTAGCACTCCCTCTGACAGCAGCTAATAATGAATGTCTAGCAAGACACAGATCTGCTGGAGCAGGTCCAGAGGAGGGCCACAAAAATGATCAGAGGCATGCAACTCATATCCTATGACGAGAGGGTAAGAGAGTTGGGGTTGTTCAGCCTGGAGAAGAGAAGGCTCCGGGGGGACCTTATTGCTGCCTTTCAGTACTTAAAGGGGGCTTATAAGAAAGGTGGGAACAGACTTTTTAGAAGGGCCTGTTGTGATAGGACAAGGGGTAATGGTAACTAAAAGGGGGTAGCTTCAGACTAGATGTAAGGAAGAAATTTTTTATGATGAAGGTGGTGAAACACTGGAACAGGTTGCCCAGAGAGGTGGTAGATGCCCCATCCCTGGAAACATTCAAGGTCAGGTTGGATGGGGCTCTGAGCAACCTGATCTAGTTGAATATGTCCTTGCTCATTGCAGGGGGCTTGGACTAGATGAACTTTAAAGGTCCCTTCCAAGCCAAACCATTCTATGTTTCTATGGATATAGGAACACAAGCATTTATGGATATTTTCTCAAACTGCAACATTATGTGGTTCAAATTTACACATACTGAAGATAATGTCTTTGGGTTTAATAATCCTGAATTATCTTTCTTCTATCAATTTATCTAATTCCTTTCTGAAGCCATGTAATCTTTTGGTAAGCAAGTATCACATGGAAAATAATTCCATTATTTAGTTATTATCATGTGAAGGAGCGTCTCCTCCTGCTCATTTTGAAGCTGCCACTTAGTTTAATTTGTTTGCTTTCTCAAGTAGGAACTTCATACTTTGTTCACCTGTTGAGTGCTATTCATGATTGCGTAGAGTTCCCACACCTGTTTCTCATGCTGAAGAGTCCTAGTCTATCTAGCTTTTCATTCAGTGGAGGCTATCTCTGGAATTAATCTTACCAGGTCAGGGGAATGCTAGTACCCAGATGGTAGCTTCTGGAAGTGTAATTTTCAGGCACTTCCAGTTCTTGTGAATCATGTTCTTTCTTCCCTCTCCCTATGCAATGACATTTCTATGTTCTTGTCCTGGCCTACTGCTTCTGCCTCATAGGCAGTCTCTCACACTCTATAAAATTCTGAGTTTTTAAGACCAAGTAAGCTGATTTATTTTGGCTAACAGTCTATCATCAATAGGATTATATAGATTATGACTCCCAGTGGCAGTCTCAGGACTAATAAAAGTCTTACATTTGTGTATCAAACAGAGGTTTTAAGGATCCTTAAACAGTTACATCTTTTGCTTCCGTTTAAAGAAAGCAGTCATTGGAAGGAGCAAGTCCAAAGGAAAATTGTGATGCTTGGAGTACACAATTCTGCATCCTTTCAGATGTATTTTCACTGTGCAGAAACAAAACCAGTCTCTTCCTCTATTTTTTAACACAGATCACTTCAAAACAAATCCCATTGATTAATCTGTCATGGCTTGACTTATAAAGTTGCCTCTATACTAGCTTGCATGGAAACTGGCCCTCTGCTTCATCCTGAAAGAATACTCACCTCTCACTGTCTCAGACTTCTTTTAAAACTGTGTGGGTCTGTAAACAGGAGGGAAAAAAGAAGCCTAGTCCCTGCTGGAGAGTCCTTCTGTCAGGTGGTGATGCTAAATTAACTTTCTATATAAAAATAGAGCTTTTCTTCCCCAGTAAAGAGTAGTTGCTCTGAGTTTTCAGACAAAATATCAAATTTATTTTCCTTTCTATGTAATGCTGGGACTAGTAGCTTTTTGATAGTTATCTTTTGTTTTGTTTTAGGTTTTGTTGTTTTATTACTTTTAGGTGCCTGTGTGGTTTTCAAAGCCTGTAGGCAGACATATGATGCTTCAGAAGTCAGGCACCCAGTTCTGGGAGAACAATTCATAGCATGCTAAACTAGGCATCAATGCTCTAGATACATCATATGCGGAACAGTAAAGCTCTGACATACAGCTCATCTGAATTGGCAAAGAGCATCTGAGACTGTCTTTCCAGCAGAGCTTAGGTGTCTCCCTAGAGCTGAAGTTACATTCCTCTAGGACCAAGATTCAGTCTGGCAGAGTCCTGGCACCACTTCCAGCCCTGAAGTACACTGTACCTCCCTGGGGATGGGTTTCTGGCAGTTCTTACCCTTGCTTTCATAGTTATTTGGTCTTTAATTCAGTGATATTTCCAATTTAAAATAGATTAAACATTCTGGGAGTTGATATTGACAAATAATTGCCTCAAATATTAAGCATTTCAACATCTTAAGGACTTGAGGCTTACTTTTCTTGATTTTTTTCCTGAACTTAGATTTCTAAGTTTCACCTGCAGTAACACTGGTTGTCCAAAGGTTTTACTGCATACCTGCCCAGCTGTTCTGAGAAATGTAGATGAATATTAGGCAATCTTTACCTATGACTTTAAGCATCCACATAACTAAAAAATTACTTTCAGTGTTTCACTTGTGTATAATATGGATATCTATTTCAAAGCATTTCTTCTCCCCACTTTTATGACAGTTGGTCTTTTTATTATCTTAATTGTTATGCTATAGGGGTATTCATCTTTTTGCTACATCTGAAGAAAAACAGAAAAATTACATCTGAGTTGTATTTATTCCCATCAACATAGCTGTTTTCTTTTTCTAGAGGGAAAAATTGAACTTCCAGAGATCTTGCTAGCCATAAAACTGCTGAAGCAAGGTCAGGCATTTCAATATGGAGATAAAATGTTAATAAATGGGGGCCATTGTCCCACACATGAAAATTTATGCAGTACATCAATATGGGATCGTTCTTTTCTTGGTTAAATTCATCTAGTAATTTCTGACTATATTCATTGCCTAAGGATATATTTCTTTACAGTTAAATATCACTAGCTGTGCATTTTGATAGAAGAAATGCAGACTACAATTTATAACCTACACAATAATAAGTGAATAGAAAGTTGGCCCTTGGAAGAAATACTACAGAGCATATAAAAATACATGTTCTGTTTCAACTACTTACACTGAATAGTATTGGAAGAAACCCCGATTGGAATTCTAGTGCCATTTCTGAGTGTCTTCATTCTTACTGCTCTAAGAACATAAAAACAATGATGTATTGACAGTCAAGGCAATGCAAGATAAATACAGTGCTGCAAAAACCTTGAGATGCTCAAAGTAAATTTTGAGAGCACACACTTCTCTATATTCTGTGCAGTTCTAGATACACTGTTGTAATAAATATCTTTCCTGTGGCACCAGTAATTAAAGGAACACACAAGTAAAATGACCATTGCCCCCCAAATTTTACTATTTAAATAGAAATCTCTCCGAGGCCATTGGAACTTTGGGTCTCCAGCAACAGTCTCTCCAAGAACTCTGTGTGGTAAAAGAATGAAAGACAGAATTTTTTTTTTTTTGTCTTGCAGATGTTTATGTAAAGATTATATTTCTAGAAAATAAAGTTTCATTCAAAATAGAATTAAAATACTTTTTGATGTGTGTTGTGATTCATACAAGAAGTAAAAGAATTCTGGAATGTATAAGAAAAAAATTAAGAAATTGTATTGCAACAATTGATTTGGGGAGGCTGTCGTGGGCAAACAATTTGGCAAGAGTTCCTAAAGACATGCTCGGAAGGAACTACAAATGGCAAAAAAGAGCTATAGAGATCCTTGGCTGCATGTAGAGGAAGTAGCAAGTAAGAAGATGTTTTCACCTCTTCCTACAGGTATAGGAAGAGAACTATAGGGGAATACTACACAAATACTAAAGTACTACAGTTCTAATACCATATTTTACAATGGAAGAAAATGTTGGAAAATTGTAGAATGTCAGAAACCTTCAGAAACACAAAGAATATTTAATGTTAACAGAGCCTTTAAGAGATCAATGTATTTATCTCAACAAAAAGAGGACTGAGGGGTTATCTAGATCATATTTTCTAACTACCTTCACAGGGAGAAAGTAGAGGATATTAAAGAACTGTTTAATCTAGCAACAAACAACACTATGGAAACAAAAGATGTAAGAATTCAGGCAGACAAAATGAAATTACTTATCAGACACATTTTTTTTGCATGCAGGGTAAGTATCCACCAAAGCAAAGCATGAAGGCAATGGTAGATTCCTCATATCTCAATGTCAACAAAGCAGACTGAATGCTTCTGTGGGAAATCCCAGTCAGTGGGTCAAAGTTGTGGCCCTGAAATCAAAATTAGCCTACATGATCTGCCCTAATCACTTGTGTCCTTGAAAATGGTCCTTCCCTGTCATTTGCAGTTCTACCTTGCCTTAGATAATACCAATTATTTTCTTCCTTTACTTTTCGTTAATATCTTTTAAATACTGCTGCTATTCAAGCCACTGTATGTACAGTGACAGATGCACAAACAAGGGTGGAAAATATTTCAATATGTATCCTCTAATTTGGATAAGCAGATATATGGATAAATGCATGCACTTAGAAGTTGAGATAGCCTAAGGAAGTTTAACAAAAACACGTGAGGACATAATTGGCAGACTCTGGTAGATTACGTAGAATAATAGAGGTTAACACTAAAAAAAAAATATCTTTCTGATCATTTGGTCCCACTGTTTTCTGTAGATGGTACTCAAATCCAGGCGACAACGTCTTATAGCTGTTGCAGTTGACCTTCTACCAGGTCAATATGTATTTGTAGCCTCATGTGTTTGCATGAAGGGACAGATGTTTCATTGCCCCAGTCTCACTATACTCCAAAAATATGAAAATATAAAGTTGAATGCAAAGTCAACACACATTCCTCCCCAAAATATACCATCACCCTTCTTTTCTTGGGAAGGGATCACAGGTTCATAGGCAAGGAGATATTTCTAGAACTTTCCAGCCGATGTTCCCTGACAGCTAACGAGGGGACCAGAAATATGTGGTGCACTGCAAGCAGTGTCTGTCTCTACCGATAGAAAAAGCCATTATTGGTCCTTTTTCCTGCTATATTTAAGTAATGGATGGGGATTATTTGTTTCAAAACATCCTGCGAAGAGTTACATTTTGGTTGGAGGATATAGTTGCTGAAGAGGGAGAGAGTCTTTCCAGCTGGGTAGTGTGGCCGAGCGGTCTAAGGCGCTGGATTAAGGCTCCAGTCTCTTCGGAGGCGTGGGTTCGAATCCCACCGCTGCCAGGAATGTTTTGTAGGACGGGGGAAAGTTGGGCGCAAGTATAGATTGGGAGAGGAGTGGCTGGAGAGCAGCCCTGCAGAAAGGGATCTGGGGGTGCTGGCTGACAGCAGGCTCAATAGGAGTCAGGGGTGTGTGACAGCAGGCACCATATGAGTCAGGGGTGTGCCCTTGAAAGCCAAGAGGGTAAACCCCATCCTGGGGTGTGGTGCATTAGACACAGTATAACCAGAAAGTAAGGACATCTTGCTGTATTCAGCATTGATGCGCCTGCAACAGGTTTCTAGAGAGGTGGTCTATGCCTATCAGCATTTAAGAGGCACTTAGGCAATGCCCTTAATAACGACACGCTTCAACTTTTTGTCAGGCCATTGGACTAGATGATCGTTGTAGGTCCCTTCCAACTGAAATAGTCTTTTCTATTCTATTATGTGGACTTCATGACTCTATGCTCAGCTCAACTGAGGCAATCTGCTTTCCTAACAGAGAGAGACATGAAAAGTCCTATGAAACACTGTCATCTGAGCTGATTTCCCACAACTTGGTCTGCAGGGACAACCTGGGTAACCAGCTTCCCCAGTTAGTGCACTAGTTCTGCACTGACATCATATATGAATTTTGAAGCGAGTCCATCACCTCAGGGTTACTGTCAACTTCCAGATACAGGTGTCACAAATAACTTTCTTCCCACACCTATATGCCAAGTCAATCAGTCTAAGAAATCAGACCTTCTTGCAGAATCACTCTCTCTCTCAAAAATTGAGCTTTCTGTCTTTGTAGGAATCACTTGAATTCTTCCTGTGAATGTGCAATAATACGCTCATACAGGCCTAAATACCTGCTTTTACAGGAATTTGATCTCAAAATATGGCTGACTGGCACAAAGCACTTAGTGCTTAAAATGGCAGCAACTTGTGCTAGCCTTCCAGTGCTCATGGTATTCAAAGGTAGATCCATCCTAAAAAATTCCTTTCATCCTTAACTCTTTCCCACCCCCTTCCTTGGCATCTCCTTACCTAACTGCCTACAGAGACCCTATTTTAAAATTCAAATGATCTTGTCACTGGAGACACCTTTACTTCTCTGACACCTCTAAATATTCTTCTTTACTGTTTGCCACAGAGCCTGGACTACCGTCCCATTCCTGCCCTCCCTCCCCTGCTCTTGCCCTCCTTCCCAGCCTGGCTGGTTTTTTTAATGTTATTTTCCATCCTCGTCTCTTTCCCCACCTCCACAGATGCCTCTAAAGACATCTCCACTACTTTTACTTGGCTGTGGAAAGTTTGTATTTCCAGTTGCTTACAAAGTATTTGAAAATATAGTTGTGTTTTCATTAATTAAAGGTCACAGAATATCCCAAATTATGCTGTAGAGAATATGGCAGCAAAGAACATTTCTGAAAGTACTGGGCTGTTGTCACTGATGGAAAGCCATCCCGTTAGCCCAAATGGAAGGGGCATAGCCCAGGTGTCTGGAATCACAGCTCTGTGTCTTGTCAATTAGATGGTACTACAACTACTATTAAATAAGCTAATAAAGTCCTTCAGGAAGGAATAAAAAGTCATTTGTTTTTTGTAATTGTGGTATCTGCACATTGTGGTATCACCCTATGGCAGCAGTCTCCAGACTTGCCAGCAGTTACACAGAAAAAGAAAGAGAGACTGTGTCTGCTTCTAAATGTCATACCTTCACTGTGTGAGCAACTCATAATGACATTAAGGCTATTTAAGTTTAGACCAGATCTCCCTATTAGATGGCAGACAGTAATACCTTTTAACAGTACTGCAGTGCAGAAGACTCAGTCAGCACCTAAATCATGTGAGACATTTCCCCCAACAGTAGTGTTCTGGTGATTACACATAGCTATTTTTAAAGAAAACGTAGGACAATGTACTGAATTTCCTTTCTCTGTTCCTAAAACCCCTCCTGTTAAACAGCTTCTCAATATCTTCACCATCTAACCTGAGGCAAGAAGACATTATTATATTAATTAAGACAACATTATGATTAATAGTTCTTTGTGTCAGTCAAAGGGAGATAACACAGCCAAACAGCTCCACATGTCCAGCAACTCTTCATATTAGACTGGCAAGCACACCTAATTCTTGATTTTCTTCAGATGCTGTTAATGTTCTATTGTGATACTCACCTGATCATCTCATTCCTCAGACAGAAGCACTTCTCATCTTTTTCTTACTGTCCTAATTTGTCCCAGTCTCAGCTGCCAGTTTGTAGAAGTGTACCTCTCACCACTCAGCTGTGACCTTCAGAACCGTCAATTATGTATATTGTTTCCACATGTATTTAATCTTCAGGATGAAAAAGACTAGCTCTGCTGTCTGGTCACATTATCATCACAGTCTTTACTATAAGTGCTTTAACCCATCATGAGCTCTTTGGAGTCAGTGGGTCACAGGAGTAACGGGACAAAAGCATTGTTCAATCTCCTATCAACCAGTGACTGTGCAGGACAGTGTTTCCTACCTATTTAATTTCTCAGCTTTAAAAGAGCCAGAATACTTCTGCTGCCTGATGCAGCCATATTGCAAATCCTAGGTGGTACCATCTGAACAGTCTTTCAGTCATTTCATTAGATTGGGAGTATTTATGAGTGATTTTCTTCTAAAATAATTCAAAAAGTCAAGCATTTTTCTGCTTGCAGAAGGAGATCACTTAATACCTATTTTGGGATGCCATGTGTTGAAGACAGAACACTCTGTTTAGCAATGGCAGAACGTCTGGGAGAGACTAAAGTTTTGGAAAGTGGAAAAAAAAAATCCTTAACTGGGTGTTTATGTGCCAGAGTAAAAACAAAGTGAAAAACAAACAAACAAAACCCCCCAACCAACCAGACAAAAACCCCCTTCAGCTATTTTGTGTAATTGGACAGATAAGGACCTTTTGAGACCATGAAGATCTTGTGCAGAAATTGTTCTGCATGCTGAGTCACATTAGACCAGCCCATCTGTCCATCTCAACATTTGTTTTTCTGGTAGTTTTACGTGATTTCTGTAAAAAGTATTTATTATTAGCAACAAATGATCAGACTTCAGCAAATTTTATTATGAAGTCATCATAGGTTTCATAGTCAAATAAGGTTGATGTCAGGGTTTCTCAAAATGGCCATCTTGCACCTTTGTAGACCAGATCTGAAATAAATACAAGGATTGACTCAATGACATAGATTACTTTTTCTGAAGGAATTTTATTATCTGATTCCTGTATTATTCTGGATGATTTTATTTGCAATTAGAGTTTCTGGGTTATGTGAGATTTCAAAACTATTTCTGAAAATGAAATATCTAAAATAGCAGTTAAATGTTCTTGCAAGATATTTTAAGATTATCATCTACATTGTGTGTGATCTAACACATATGAGTATTTATGAAATATCATTGTGGCAAATACAAGTGCTAGTAGACTCTTCTCAATTTGCGTATCATTTTCTGTTCTCTCTGTCAGAGCACAAAAGACGTATGAATCAAAGCTTCCACTTGGAGACAGGCTCCTAAATCATATTTGATCTTGTTTGCTTGAGTGGTGACTGGCTTAGTAGGAACATTAAATGTGAGTACTGGGGCATGTCAGAGTGTTGTCTTTATTCTCTGCAATATTTTATTGGTTTTTTTCACGAGTGTTGCAAAGTTGTGGTCTCACAAAACAATTATTTTAGAGGAGCAGTTAAAGCTGTTTCACCTGTGCAGTACTGTACAGCAAGTTCTCAAGGATCTTCTACACATTTCTGTGAGGCTTTTCATGTCAGCTACAGCTTCATATGTTCTTAAATGGCTTGATGATTATATGTGTCCCATGTATTTGAATGCTTTTGTCATGGATGGGGTCTTTTGAGAATGAACTTAGTATATCATCCTTGTGTCCTTGTCATCATTTTCCTCAGTGTCTGCTTTCATCTGGGGCTGACACAGCCGTTATCACGTCATCATGTGTCTGCTCGAAATATCTGCAAGTATCTCTTTGCTCTTTTATTAAAACATTCCCTATATCAGTTTATTGCAAGAGGTAAATGAATTATCTTGTAGCTACTGTGTAGGGTTTGAAATTGCTCAGTTCAGCTGACTAATTATGTAATCTGGCTTGCCAGGACCTGTCCTTGTTCTCAGTAAAAATATTTTTATCAGCTTGTTGGTGCTGTATATCAACTAGTGTGCAGATAGGATGATGCTGCCTCAAGATAAACCTGATATTCTCTTGTGAATGCTTGTTAATACAGAATTTCTTATCTGCTATTTATCTTCCTAATTTTGATGAAACTGTTAACCCATATGTTTGACTTAGTGATGTTTTTGTAACACCTTTTTTTTTGCAAATTCTAATTGGAGTTCCTTCACTATTTTCTTCTTAGGTTGTTTTCAGCAGTGTTTCAGTTGTTTTCTTGGATTACAGTAGTTCCTAAGTATTAGGATTTCATTCTAAGAAGTGGCATATTTTCAGTTGGTTTCTAATAAAATGAGTTAAGACTTCCAGGACTTCCTTGCCCACCGTGTGCAATGAAAGAGGTAGGTCCTCTTCTCTGTTATTTTCCCCCAAGGCATTCACATGGATGTGGAAATCTTGTTTCTATTATTTCCAGTCCTTGGCAAGTTCACTGAGATAAAGATAAGAATGTTTTCTAGGTACTCTTCATTTTTCTTTTGACTTTCACATACTGACAGGGTTTCAAATAAAACAGCAAATCCTTGCTTTGCGTGGGTTATGGTCTCTTCTGACAACATGTTGTGCTGTCCTTTTTATATATCAGGAAGCCAGATTGTGACCAAGGATATAAAATTTAAAGTAGAGCTCACTCTATTAGACACAAAGTACAATAGCTTCATCAGAAACACCTAGTCCAAGATCCCTCTGGTAATTAGATATAATTAATTTTAAAGAGAATTTGAAGAGATGTAACTTCTGTAATTTGGAGTTGTCCCTTAAATTCAAGCCTAGGAGGCCTATGTCTAAAGTTGCCTTTGGTGAATATGAAGTTTGTGACTTTTTATATAGAATATAATTACAATACTCTTGTTCGCTAGCAGGATAATTTTCTAAAGATCTCTGTGTATGTCTTTAGTGATAAACCCTACAGTATGTGAGGCTTTGTGACTTTGATAAGTACAGCTTGATGTTAAAGAACATGTTTTGCCAGTGGGAAGCTATTCTACAAAAAAATACCAACATACTAGACTGGTTTGGTTATTTTTGCTCATATTTATACAGGTTTAAAATCCTCTAGAAGGAAAACCGACAGGCAAATGAAAGCCAAGAAACCATCTGAAATCTAGAATCAAACAGCCTGTGAATCTACTTTGAAGGATGGTAGGATATCATTAGGATATCATTATATTCCATTTATTTCTCTCTTCTTTTTTCTACCAGTCACAAAAAAGAGCAATGTCAAGAGAAATCCCCCCCACAATTTAAGGTACAAAAGTAACAAATTATTTAACAACAGCAACACCTCTTTGTTGCTTTGATACTGATCTATATCTCCATCTTCCGATATTTCTTTCTGACATTAGCCTTTTGTCTCCGATGCATTTTAGATCATAAAATGCAGACTATACATTTTGCTATTCATGTTGGAGAAAAGTATTAGCTACTTTAGCCTTTACTTAGTCTTCTGCACAGTAGACAATCTGAGGAGAATCTTATTGGTTATTTCCAGTAAATCATTGTTCTTGTTGATGTGTTGTCATTTTGGGGGGATTTCTTTAAGACATTTTCTTTAAACATGATCATGATCATTTAAAACAAAGGCTCATTAACTCAAGACTTTTTTGGCCTGCTGCAGTCTCTGCTGAGCATGCTTTTATTTTGTATTTGAGTCTTGAGTTAGGTGTATATTAAAGAAAAGAGGTCTTGTCCTCTCTTACTGTAAGCCTTTTTAAAACATCCCATCCTTCCCTTAAGCTCTCAGATCTGCTGTTGCATGTTTTCTTGATAAAAGTTAATGTTTCAGGGATTTCCAAAATTATTTCTTTTGCATGCTACCACCTAAAATGGAAGCAGGTCTTCTGAGCATGGGGAGTCACTAGTAGAGAAAACATGAGGGATTGCTTTCCTAAATATGCTATATAGAGTACCACATGATTTTGTTGTATAGTGTTGCTATTCTAATTTTTTTTAAATGGGTTATAAAATGAAGTTAACATATGAATATAAGAGCAGCATGCTGGTTCAGACCAAAGATCTAGTGGAGATAGGTAAGTCTGCAGGAAGTGGACACATGAGGAAGAATAAGAGAAGGACAAACATACCGGGTAATAGTCCCTAAAACACTCCAACTATTCTCAGCTGCGGAGGATGCCTGAGTCTCTTGCAGTTTCTCTTGGTGGCCTCCCATGAATGTCTCTTCTAAGAAATCATTTGCATTCACAAAATCCTTTGGCAAGAAGTACTACAGTTTTACCTGCTGGGTGAGGAACTACCTCCTTTCCTAAGAGAGAACATTTGGGATAACAAAAACATTGCATAGGTAACTGATTTTTTTTTTTTATTTAATGCTATCCAGCACTTAGCTGGATAGCTTTCATAGAATGGTTTATAATAACCCCAAAGTTTTGCTTCTGAGTGCTATTAGTCAGCTGAAAGCCTCTTGTTTTGTATGTGAACCTAGGATTGCTTTTCCCTGTGTGTATCAATTTACACCTACCTGCACTGAATTTCAACTGCCATTTGTATATCCAGTTACTCAGTTTGTAAGATCCTTCATAATCTGCCATCATCATCCTTAGTATCTTGAATTACTTTGCATCATCAGAAGCACAGTCCCTTCTTCAGTGTCCTTACCAGGTTAATTATGAAGGTGTTGAATAGCACAGAACTCTACTACTGATATCCCTGCAGCACAGGAATTAACATTTCGCTCCTACTTTCTATTTCTGGTCTCTTAACCATTTATTCATTACATTTGTCTATGTAAGGATCCCCTGCACTGATGTGATGGCTGCTTGTTTTCCTTAAGAGTCTGCAGTGAAGATCATTGTGAAAAGTCTTTTGGAAATCCAGACAGGCTGTATTAATCACTTCAATCTCTGTGATTGCTGACTTCGTCAAATAGTATCAGTATACTTCCGGGGCAGAACTTCTCTTCACAGAAGTCTCTGGATTTAATTTTCGCAAACATATTTACAGAGACATTCAGTAATTTATGCTTTCTACTGATTTGCTTGCTATGGAAGGTTTTTTGTAGTGTTTTTTGTGTTTTTTTTTTTCTTTAGACCAGTATCATGACTCCTACCTCTAGCCTTCATGTATTGAGCTTTAAGTGAGAGGTTGCATGCTATGTTTAGTAATTAATCTATTTTATCATTAAGTTCATTTGAACTCTTAGATGAATACCACCTAGTTCTGGTGAGTTGCTGACATTCATTTTGTCTCTTTGTGTATAACCACATTAGTTCAACTTCAGGTATCACCTCTCCTGAGACCCTTCATCCCCAAACCTGTCAAGGGATTCAGATGGGAACCTTCTCTGTTCCTTTTACAGTGAACTTCAGTTAAAATAATATATTTACCTTATGCAAAATTATTTTGTCCTGAGTGCTCCTTTATAGCTCAGTGTGCTATATACATCAGTACAGAATCTCTATTTCACCGTTTGTTCCCAAAGGATTGCAAGAAGGGTATGAGAGGAGCTTGGTTCGTTTCACTAGCTGACTTCAGAACTCTTTTTTTTTTGTCTGTAAAGGAGTTTATCATCTGTAAGCTCTTAATGTGTACTTGGTTGATTTTTTTTTTTTTTTGTCTCGGCTTTTCTTCATAATCAGATGACATCTACTTATTTTTAGCAAATGCTAGGGTTCCAAGTGGTCAGATGATTCCAGGAGATTTTAACTATAGCAAATATTATGAAACTTGTGATAAATTCACATGAACAAGCAAAAAGGGTAAAGTGATTCTTGCATACAGTTATGTCGTTTCATATTTCAGTGTACCTCAAAATCTTTTTAATGTCTCTTATTTAGGTTATATTATACTGTTTTCAGATTAATCAATCTGAAGTATTCCAACCTAACTTAAGAAACTACTAAGAATTTCTGAGAAATATAACTGATATCACATTCATTATTTATCTTGATCCTCAAATGCACATAGCTACGATTTTTGTCAGTAAAGATTTATAAGTATATCCATTTTGCAAGCCGTTATGCTGAGTCTCCCACCTTTTATCTCTTCCTCTTTGGCTACTTGTCATTAGCTTTCTGCTGGACATGACTGCCCACAGCAGGGCTTATGAAAGATATCATGTGTGTATTCCTTATTAGTTTTACTGGAAAATCTGTCACATCAGTTGACACTGCCATTGCAGATGGCATGAGCTAGCAGGAGTGACTTTGCCTTGAAAGAGAATAGGAGTTCCACACATACGTTCTTCCTCAAAGTCTACAGAGGAGCAGCTGGGATATTAGTGTTTTCAAACATTTCCTCTACGGACATCTATCAGCAACATAATAAAGTTATTTAGAAATTGCTGTGTGACCCAGACTTACTCTATCATTCATTTTCAGACCTTTAAGCCTTACCAACCTTAGATCAGTGTTACCTACTGCTAAGAAGTCAAGAATTTTTGCCTATTGCATGTTTGCGATCCTCTTCCTACTTATCAATTCACATGCAATATATTTATGGACTGTCTCTTACCACCTCAGAGAAATCAACTCACTTAAATACCCTGTCTTGGCTTAGGGCTTTGTTGCCTTTGATTTTATACACAGTACTAGGGTAATCATATTCAACAGCATAATGATAACTTCCATTCTGAATATATTTTAATAATATAGCATCTTATATTTCAATAAAATTAATTTTTCTAAATCACTGCTATGGTATCTAAGTGTTCATAGCTATAAAGAAAAGCGAAGTGTAGCTTCTCCTCCAAATCATGTTTATAAAACGGCCTATATAAATGGAAGGTTCAAGGTCAACTGCTAATCATTGCTGATCGCCCAAAGTTTGGATAGAATTCCCTTCTATTTCCAGACCATATCCCTTTCAGAGTTTGAAAGGAGGGTGCTGCTCTTGGCTAACTGGCAGGGCAGAGCACATTATTCTGATTTTGGTCATTTGTCACTGGCTCACAGCTTCTAATACAAGTGCCATCACTACATTTCACATTTCCATTCCTTCCAAGCTGTCTCATGTTTCATTTGCATTCCACTGATGGGTATCATTTTATTTTTCTCTGTCTTAAGGTTTTTTTGTGACTGTGTGACAGACAGCTGCAATGGGTGCTATCCTAAGTACAAAGCAGAGCATCTCTTCACCAGCTATCAGCTAAGATTGTTTTTTCACCTGTTACTTGTGTCCTCTCCATTTTATCACTGTAGTACACATCAAATGTCCATTTCTAATTTTTTTTCTTTCTGACCAAATTTTGATTCTATTCCTGACATTTATTTTGTGATTGGGTGATTGGGATTTAAGTTGGTGAAAGAGGCAATCACAGGTTCAACTGGCACTGCTCCGTGTCAGCCATGATCCTCCCTCTCAAGTCAGCAAAGTAATTTTATCACAGTAGCGATTTCTGAATATCTAGGCTAATATAACTTCTCTGAAAGCAAACTATGTTCGTTCTAAAATATGACTCAGGTGCAGTTTTAACTGACTGGTCTCCAATCATTCTTAAGGAATAAAGTAAACAAAAAGGTGGTTTTAAAATAAAGTAGATGATAGAAATCATATAGTCAGTTCATATATTCACACTTAAATGGTGTCAAGCTGACCCTCAGATTGTACATGAGGGTATAGTTGTAAAGAAGGCAGTGAAGCAGTATACATAGCCCTGCTTAAGATCTGGCTACTGTGTTTTAGTTCCTAAAACTTTCAAAGAACAAAAGGAAGGAAATACAGCACAAACATTTACAGAATAATCATACCTAAAGCAGAAAAAATTTTCACAGATTTCTCCTGAATTTGTACCACATTGTGTCATGTTACTATGGCAGGGTACAATACAGACATTATTCTTAGTGGGAGCAACTCATCAGTTTTCCATGAAAGCTGTATATAATAAAAATCCAGGAAGATGGTTTTGAATACCACATATATTTATTTTGAGCATTTCTTTTTTGAATGAAGCCACGGTTCAGAAATAAAATCTCAGACCTAGCCAAGAACCTAGCTCTTAACATTTCTTCATGTTTACTTGAATGGTGCATGAATAAAAAGTCCATCTTTTGAAATGATTCAGATATTATCGGAGACCTTTGCTTTCTACCTGTTAGAGCTTGTGTAGAATTATCTTCAGACTGACAGCACTCCAGTTACCTAAATGCAATTTGTGCACATGCATACATTAGAGAAAATTAAATACCATATGGTGCTGAGCCAGTCACAATTTGTACTGTTTGAAAATAGCACACTTTTGAAGCCTGATGACAAATTTTATGGGTTTTCTCTCTCGCTACTTTATGGAAAAATAGCTCTTAACCATTTATCCACAGAAGCACGGCATAAGCTGTGGCTGTAAAAATTCACTGCAAGAACTATTTCTAAGTAAATGATTGTCTATAAAACATAGAAGACCTATGAAAAAAGATTTTTCCTCTTAATATACATACATTTTTTTCATTTCCTGGCCTCTCTGGGTGATGCTGTGTTTTTACTGCTCACAAACATCCCAAGCAAAGAAGGTAAATTGAGCTGCTCCTGCTACCCCTCAGACACACTAATGTTACTGTGCGTCAGAGGAATTCTCGGTGAAGTGAGTAACTCCTCTTATGGCACAATTTCAAGCATGGTGTTTGTGCCTTCTACTGGTCAGCCAGTGCAGCTGGGTGGTGTTAGCCAGAGGTTTTGTTTAAATTGATGGTAAAATATCAGGCAATACTAAAGCAGAGTTGTTACGAATGTCTGGGTGAAAAAAGCGTCCTTGGCCATTTGTATAAACCTGTATACATTTAGTGTAAACTTTAATGCTTAGCATGAGCAATGACTTTTTGTTTGCTGTGTGTGAAAGCTGTAAACTACTGAAGCAGCAAATAGAGCATTTAATCTTTGTATTTCTGTAGCACATCCATGCCCCATTTGAGACCGGAGGCTCCTCATATGAGATACTGGTACATGTGATAAGAAAATCTGGAGAGATATTCTGTATCTCCTGAGACAAGCACAAGGCTCTTAGAGCTTAGTGGCATTTCTTCCTGATCTGAGTCAGCTGTTCCAGGTCCTTGTGTAGGTAAGGGAGGAAGAAAGCAAGGGTTATTATCTTTAATTAATAGTTAGGGAAAGTAGTGCACTGATTAATTGGTTATCTTGTCCATGAGCACACAGGAGCCCTCTCAAGGCTGGTAACTGAATCTCAGGTTTCCCAACCCACAGTTTGTTACCAGCAGGAACATCCATTTTACAATGCCAACAGGCCGAAGATTCAGCAACTGCTTCAGAAGGTGGAGGAAATGGACTTTGATACTCTTTTAGAGATAGTGGGGTTTTTCCCCTCTCCTTGTCTCTAGTGTTGATTAGAACTTCTCCCATTTCTAAGTCTTATGCCACTGTTCATCCATGAAAGATAGTCTGCGCTTTGTGTTATAAATGCTGCTTGTTGTTTCCTTCCTCATCTTTATATAAGAATATGGACTATATTGAAAAGCCTGTTCTAAAAAAGAGTTGCAAATTTTTTTCTATTTCTCAGCTTTAAAAGTATATATATATGTCTGTTTAATTAGAAACTTTCCTTTTGCTCTTTCATGGAGTCTGTTTTACTTCTTTGCCTCAATTTCATAGAAAAGAGATAATTTGGTAAGGGCAGAAGTACTGTATTTTGGTGCCCTAAATCAGAAGTATTCCATATTTCTGTTTTTGGACCATTCTAATTAAAATCATTGTATAAATTAATTAAAAATAAAAGCTGTGTTCAACAAATAAGGACTTCTATTGTAAGCAAAACATCTATTTATTTTACTGAGACTTTATTTGAGGAAAAACATTTTGCTTACAAAAATTTTGTTCATCAGTTTGATGGAATAATCAGAGCAACATTTAAAAGAATCTTAGGGAGGCTACATTAAATAGGATCCATATTTTCCAGGTAAAAAAATATATTAAAATACATTCCCTGAATCTACATATTTGTGCAGTTGGATGTTATTGCTCTACCATGTGTATCTACTCTGCTCTTGTGAGACCGCACCTGGAGTACTGCAGCCAGCTCTGGAGTCCTCAGCACAGGAAAGACATGGACCTGTTGGAGCGGGTCCAGAGGAGGGCCACAAAAATGGTCAGAGGGCTGGAACACCTCTCCTGTGAAGAAAGGCTGAGAGAGTTGGGGTTGTTCAGCCTGGAGAAGAGAAGGCTCTGGGGAGACCTTATTGTGGCCTTTCAATACTTAAAGGGGGCTTATAAGAAAGATGGGAACAGACTTTTTAGCAGAGCCTGTTGTGATAGGACAAAGGGGTAGTGGTTTTAAACTAAAAGAGCATAGATTCAGACTAGATGTAAGGAAGAAATTTTTTATGATGAAGGTGGTGAAACACTGGAACAGATTGCCCAGAGAGGTGGTAGATGCCCCATCCCTGGAAACATTCAAGGTCAGGTTGGACGGGGCTCTGAGCAACCTGATCTAAGTGAAGATGTCCCTGCTCATTGTGGGGGGGGGGGGGGGGGGGCTGGACTAAGTGACCTTTAAAGGTCCCTTCCAACACAAACTATTCTATGATTCTATGATCTTGCTGACTTTTGAGTCTAGGAAATATTCCCTCGCTACCTGTTTTAAGGGTCAGATTGGCAGTCTGCTTTTTATATAGCTCTTATGTGGACTGTCTTGAATTCCTTTGAAGCATACAGTGCCTTGGGGTGTTTGTATGACAAAGGTGCTTTGGAAATGGGATGATGTGGGGTTCTCATTGCAACTCTGCTGGGGCCACATTTAACTGAAAGCTTGGCACCTCTCAGGACATATGGATGATGTAAATTATAAAAAAAAATCTTAGCTTTGTAAAAAGTCTCTGACCAAAGGTCATGTCATCTGAAAACACTTTTTTTCCATTAGGAGACAAACCAAGAGCTGGAATCACTGAAGAATTAACTGCCTGTTTGTGTCAGCAGGAGCCTCTACCTGCCTGTGAGTTTCTCGTAGCTCTCAGCTGCGGTGGAGCCTAAATTCTCCAGGCACCTCAATTTCTACTATTACAGATTCCTATGTACATCAAGGCTTGCACCCATACATGCTTAAGATATTCTATAGCTTAATAAAGATGTTGTTTAATATTTAGCTCACAAGTGAGATTCATCAGCCTTTCTGGTCAGGGATGAGACGTTTTTCCACTTAACTCATCTGAGGAGCTGGATACAAAGCCTGAACATATGTTCTTTCTCCCCTGACCTGCATAAAGTGTAAACAAACAAAGGAGAGAATGAGGATGCATGTTCATAAACTGTATACTATGTATAAATTGCAGTGAGACTGGGGACCAGGTCTTCTTTAGTCTCCTTTATTTTCCTCTTTGCTGGTGAATTTCTTAGTGAATTAGTCACCAGATCATTCTCATAGACTTTCTTTCTTTATTGTTTCAGTTTCTAAAGGATGGGCTGGGAGTTGTACCCGGTAGAAAATCTTTTATTTTCTTCCTCACTGGACATTGTCCCAAGAGGTAAGAGAAAGGGAATGGCAAACAAGGAATTGAGCCCTCCGTAGCTTCCTGAGATTGCTACTCTGTGAGATACTACAAAAATTGACTGTACTGTTACTAGGAGTTCTAGTTCTGACTTGGGTGTTCAAGTGCATCAAGTTAAACCTAAAAGAACCAGGATCCAGTGAGTCAGTCACAGTTGTGCTTCCGACTGCTAATGTCCTCTCATATGGCATGTCTGTGGGCAGAGAAATCCAGACAGTTCTCTCTACAGACTCTTCAAAGGCACATTTCCCATACCTTTTTTCCTACCCAAATACAGAAAGATTAACAATCAACAAATGGTATTAATGTAAGAGAGAAGTGCAATTATTTATGTTTATCTATTAAGTAAACAAAATAATAAACCATTGTGCATTTAAACTGAGGCAGTAAATCCGCTGGTCTTGGAT
Source organism: Harpia harpyja (assembly GCF_026419915.1). Lineage (NCBI taxonomy): Eukaryota > Metazoa > Chordata > Aves > Accipitriformes > Accipitridae > Harpia > Harpia harpyja. Next base: position 52,252,005 of record NC_068945.1, read on the forward strand.
CATATTTCTGTCATCTGCATGACATCTACAAACTCTTATCTCTGGATTTTGTTCCACTGCACTTGTGTTACGTGTGTATGCCATGATATGGAGCATCATAACCACCATATCTCATGCTTTCATTTAATTTTACAGCCATTCTTTTGCCAAGCAGTGGCATTCTTTTCTGGCAGTGGCAATAAATACTGTGTGGCCATTTTTCTGATAATGCTATCTCTCTATATAGATTTTAAAAGAAAAAATCTAGGGCTAGAACTTTATTCTCTGTTTGAAGTATATACTAATATACTAATACTTATATCTTGTTAGTACCTATTGTACATAAACCACTGGTTTTGAGTTTTGAACAGACTGCTGTTACAAGAGCAGGTAGCACTTTGCAATTTTGCTGAGTCTTGCATACTGTTATCTGATATAAAAAGTATCATCTATGCACCACAAAAATATTTGGTATTGGCTGTCTTTCCAAGAATATCTCCCACTGTGATAGTGGAAAACTATTTCTTCTTATACATGGTTTGTTTGGTTTTTTTTTTAGTCAATTAATAAGTGAAGATATCCATGTTTTTCCCTTACAGTGACCAACAAGAGTATACAGTGTTATTTCTATTACTCATTCGATAACTTCCTACTAACAATGAGCTTATCCTGCTTCTCTTTCATCTTAGAGCAAGGAGAACTTACTAATGGACACAAATTTCAAGGCAGTTGGTTTCTTTCATCTTTATTCTGTGCACTCTTGTAACACTCCAAGTCCTGGTATTGGGCAAGGAAGAATTCACTGTATCTGTGGAGCTGATTTATTGTTAGTCCAATTAATGTTTTAACAGTCTAATAGTCCAAATTCTCTAACACAGAATTCTCTAACCAGTTTAAATTGTTATACTAAAAAAATCCCCACCCCAACCCCCAAAACTTTCCTCATATCTACCTTTTTTCCTGGTGCTGTGCTTGCACTTTCAGTGTCCTTTTAGGTGTTAAGGCTGAGACTTCCAGCTTTTCTTGAGAAGAATTGCAGGTGGTGGCAAGTTTTTAATGAGCTGTCAGTGTCTGGAGGTCTTTGCTAAGAGAAAGGTTACATTAATGGCAGAGGTGTCTTCCTCTTTAGTCCTGGGACCTGCTTGTGTGTATTTTTACATGTTTCCTTACCCCATGTTGCTGCCTTCTGGCTGCTCCCAGCGGAGTGTGAGTGTCCCCACAGCCTGCCCGGGCTCAGCCCCTCCAGGGGCTCTTGTCTGTTGGGCAGCGACCCCCTGGGTTTGCCGGACCCTTCCCAGGGAGGCACTGGCAGAGCTCAGGCTCAGGCAGGGGAGCCAACAGGCACTTGGCCCCGAGGCAGGAGCTGAAACCAGCCCAGCCCAGCGCCGGCCACGGTGAGCCCAGGGGCCAGCCCCGAGACCTGCGCTCTCAGCTCAGGGCAGACGCCATGGCTCTTTACTAGGAATGGCAAAAAGCTTATTTATCTAGCAACACTGTGAGCTTCAACCCCAGGAACTATTTTTAGATTTTTCCTCTGTTGTGTTTCTCTTCTGCTGTTCCATGTCTTCATTCTCTTGAAGGGATCAAGGGCTCAACAAAAATGGATAATCTAGTCTGTAATAAGATGAGGAAATATTTTCTTCTTCAATTTTTAATTTATACATCTTGTTAGTCTACATACCAATCTCTCGTAAAGGAAAAAACATTACTGGATTTAGCTTTGCTTGTTTATGCTGTATTGTCAGTAACTTCCTGAATGCTGACAGAAATGTTTTAAGAAGTTCTGGCTGGATTCTTTTTCAAATCAGTTGGTGTCCTAAATATTTTTCTGTTGATATTTCATTCAGTTCTGTTGCAGCTCTCTGCCCTGATCCTGTAAAGAATTGCTCTAACAGTGCTTGTGGACCCGTGGACCTGATTTGTCTCTGCTGTGCTCTCTACCAACTCTGACAAAGCCTTGCAAGGTGATGTAGACCACTCTGGTTTTTTATATCATCTGCCAAATTGTTTTGGCCTATGTATTTTGCCACAGTGTCTGCGGCTTCATTTGTACTTGGCCGAGTTCATGTTTTGCCAGACTTTGGTTTTCCACTAGTCTCCCTGACTTTTTGGTCTCAAATGAAAATTACAGATTAGTATTTTATTGTGTTTATTCAACAAATTCCTATCTATAAACCTTTCCTCATGTAACCAAACATGCCAGACTGGCTTTTAACTTCTTGTTAGTCACTGGGTTTTTTTTGTTGTTTTAACTGTTCTGTGCATTCTGGTTAAAACAAAGAAACTCAAAGCTTTTTACCTAGCCTTATTGGTATAATTACATCTCCAGATGTCTAGTCACAAATAATAGCTATAATTAATTTTGTCCACCCTCCTTTGGCTTGTGTGTTTAATTTCAGAGTGAGAGTGGGGAGGACAGCAATGTCCTTTTCCCTGAGACCCTGTGTCTGTCTGGAAGCATTGGTGAGATTGTAACTAGAACGTGCCACCTGAATGGTAGTGTTACTCCTGGGAGTGAAAGGCAGATGCACAGTTCTTCAGTCTCAGTGGTTTTATACTGGTGTACCTGCATTTACCACAGGCAGCTATAGTTGCAGTAGCGAGCTGGAGAGCTCTGTAGTGTACAGTGGAGAAATGTCATGCTGTCAGGAGGGAGAATGGAAGATGACAAGTAGGCAAGGGAAAGGAGCTACAGCCAAACTGGAAGCATGGTATCCTTTTAAAATATAAAACAGTTACCAAAATGCCAGTTAAATAATGTGCCACGATTATCAAAAGGGTTAACAATCAACCATACATTCAGCATATGTCTCAGTGGCTGTGAACATTGTTGGCAGCATGTACTGACAGAAGAAGTCAAAGCTTTCCATTGAAATGAGGAGACAGAGAAAACAAAGTGATTTCTAATCCCCATATAGCTTTTATGATTTGGATGAACTTGATTTTTTTTTTCCCTCCACTAAGCTTTTATTTTCTGAATAAGAATGTAAGGTTGCTTACTCAACCTTCATTTCAAAGAGTCTGGTGCCTGGGTCTCCTGAGGCGTCTTGTCATAGAGGTGTATTTGCAGCAGATTAAGCCACACAGATCTGAATTTCATGATCTCTTACTGTCTGTCATCTTCAACATTCTTCGTTTAGAAACTCTAATGTTTCCCATGCATTCATCCCCTGGTCTAAACATTGTCCCCTTGGTAATCTATATAGCACTTATGCAAGCAGTAGACAGACTTGTCAGCACAGTTTGTATCCCTGTTAAGAAATACAGTTCTCTATTGCCGCTCAAGGTCAGCATAGTCCTTCCGAAAGATTTTACAGAGGGAACAAGTGTCACCTGACAGAGAACATGAAGGCAGGTCATTTGCTGGAGTACACATTTTTAGAAGCTTGGGTATGAAAGTCTTAACCTCATTCCATAAATTACAATGCAGAATGTCCTCTGTGGTCTAAAATTACACCTTTTATGAGAGGTCAGTATTTCTACAAGGTTTTATAGTGAAACAAGTCTTTGAAGCACAACTTTATTTTCATTTTTTTAATTTTAAAAACTAAAGGCATTGAATAGTTAGCCTGCTATTGGTAAATAGTTAAAGACCGCAGACTGGGGCAGTAGATATAGTAGACATTTTAAAATCCTTGTAAAGTAATAGTTTGCACTGCACTTGGAGCTATAATAATCACAAAGAGTAGCGATTATAATAATGCCTATGGAAAGGCAATCTTTTCAGCCTTAAACAAAAAAGAATCACTTCACTCATTATGGAGCTATTCACTAGAGTCACAGGGACTGAGATGTTACAAAAAGGAATTATAAAAATTGTGTTAGTAGTAGTCATAGTACAGTCATGTCTGAAATTAGCTCTGAAAGAGAAGGTTAAGAAGTGATGAAAGAGTAGATTTATTTTAAAAGTAATAATTCACTGAAGCTCCGCTACCTAGTGGGAAAGAATATTTTTGTTCTTATGAAAATGAAAGTTGTAAGTATTGTTACAGTTAGAGAAAACTTCAGACAGTATAATTTTAGAGATCTGCCATTTTTCAGCCCTAATTGCTTTTTGCTGTTATCTTGTGGACAGTGGCAAACAGTTTTAAATAACTTTTGCAGTTCTTAATGGGTTTGAGTATGAGAGCTTAAAGATGTTGGTTTTGAGATGAACTGTTATCAAATATTATAAGATTACATTTAGCAAAATAACTTAGGAAATTGCAGAAGGCCCAGTGTGCTGGTTTTAGCTGGGACAGAGTTAATTTTCTTCACAGTAGCTAGTATGGGGCTATGTTTTGGATTTGTACTGGGAACAGTGTTGATAACACAGGGATGTTTTGGTTACTGCTGAGCAGTGCTTACCCAGAGCCAAGGGCTTTTCTGCTCCTCACCCCACCCCACCAGCGAGGAGCCTGGGGGGGCACAAGGAGTTGCGAGGGGACACAGCCGGGACAGCTGACCCCAACTGACCCAAGGGATATTGCAGACCATAGGACGTCATGCTCCTCATATAAAGCTGGGGGAAGAAGAAGGAAGGGGGGGATGTTCGGAGTGATGGCGTTTGTCTTCCTAAGTCACTGTTACTCAGCGTGATGGAGCCCTGCTTTCCTGGAGATGGCTGCCTGCCGACAGGAAGTGGTGAATGAATTCCTTGTTTTGCTTTGCTTGCACACGTGGCTTTTACTTTACCTATGTTGTGATTTAAGCCCAGCCAGCAACTAGGCACCATGCAGCCACTTGCTCACTCCCCCGCCCCTCAGTGGGATGGGGAAGAGAATGGGAAAAAAAAGTAAAACTCGTGGGTTGAGATATGAATGATTTAATAACTAAAGTAAAATAAAATTTAATACTAACAATAATAATAAAATATAATAATAATAATGTAGTAAAAAGAAGATAATAAAATAAAATTTAAAAAAATAAAGAAAGAAAACCTAAGAAAAAAACCAAGTGATGCACAATGCAACTGCTCACCACCCGCTGACTGATGTCCAAGCCTCGATCCGCCCCTCTCAGCCAACTCCCCCCAGTTTATGTACTGAGCGTGATGTTCTATGGTATGGCATATCCCATTAGCTAGTTCGGGTCAGCTGTCCTGGCCATGCTTTGTCCCAGCTTCTTGTGCACCTGCTTGCTGGCAGAGCATGGGAAACTGAAAAATCTTTAAGATAAGCGCTACTTAGCAACAATTAAAAAATCAGTGTGTTATCAACACTATTCTCACACCAAATCCAAAACACGCGGTGCTGTAAGGAGAAAATTAACTCTATCCCAGCCGAAACCAGGACAATATCCACCCCTTATTCTATACCATTTACGTCATGCCCAGATCTCACACTTCCCAATATGTTTTCCAACTAATCACCACGTTTCCTGTCTTTTAATATATACACACAGATATCATTCCTGCAGTCTGTGGGCCATCTCTATCAAATATCTGTTGAGTTCATTCAGTCTGTGACTTTGGGCTCCATCTGTCATAACAGTCTGTCTGGGCAGGAAGGATGGTGCAAAGTCTACTCTGTCAGCAGAACAGGATTGGGCTTTGGTGTGCTGCGGCAGGTGGGTGACACTGGGTGCAGCCAGAGGATGGTATGTAGCATTGGGTTGTTGCATGCTGATGTTAGTCCTGATTCCATCACCACTGCGCTTTGCTCGGTTTTATCAAAGTTCATTCTTCATTAATCTAAGTGATTCTTACTGTAATACCATTGATATAGCATATAACAATTATAATAATGATGACATGCAGTGGCAGGATTATATAGTAATCAACATCATACAATTTAATCTATTGGCTTTTCTCACCTAAAATCAAATCCCCTTGGGGCACACATTGGACTTTCCCACCCTTCCACATAACCCACCAATTGCACCCAGGTCCTTGAGCAAAAGCAGTCCCACAAATGAGTTTGCCTTTGCCTGAGGCAGGAGTCACCCAGTCTGTTTTCTCTAGCATATTTTTTATGTGCACTACAGGAACTTTATGCCCTTCTACAGTACATAAAAGTTCTGATTGGCTAGGGCCAGCTTGATTGAGAGATTCTCTGGTGTTGACTAACCAGGTGGCTTTTGTTAAATGTGTATCCCAATGTTTGAAGGTCCCACCACCCATTGTTCTTAGTGTAGTCTTTAACAATCCATTGTATCACTTGATTTCCTGGAGGCTGGTGCGTGATAGGGGGTGTGATGCAGCCACTCAATGCCATGCTTTTTGGCCCAGGTGTCTATGAGGTTGTTTCGGAAATTAGTCCCATTGTCTGACTCAATTCATTCTGGGGTGCCATGTCGCCACAAGACTTGCTTTTCAAGGCCCAGGATAGTGTTCCGGGTGGTGGCATGGGGCACAGAATATGTTTCCAGCCATCCGGTGGTTGCTTCCACCATTGTAAACACATGGCGCTTACCTTGGTGTGATAGTCAATCTGCCAGGCCTTCCCATATTTATATTTCAGCCATCGTCCTCCATGCCACAGAGTTTTTAACCACTTGGCTTGCTTGATTGCAGCGCATGTTTCACATTCAAAGATAACCTGTGTTGGAATGTCCATGGTCAGGTCCACCCCTCAATCACAAGACCATCTATATGTTGCATCTCTTCCCTGATGGCCTGAGGCGTCATGGGCTCCCCAAGCCATAAATAATTCACCCTTATGTTGCCAACCCAGATCTACCTGAGCCACTTCAATCTTAGCAGCCTTGTCTACCTGTTGGTTGTTTTGATGTTCTTCACTGGCCCGACTCTTAGGTACATGAACATCTACATGACATACTTTCACAACCAGGTTCTCTATCTATCTGGGCAGCAATATCTTGCCACAATGGGGGAGCCTGGGTGGATTTACCTCTGTGTTACTAGTTACTCTACTTCCATTGCTGCAACCACCCCCACAGAGCATTTGCCACCATCCGTTAAGTCAGTATAGAAAAAAAGTATTGGCTATTTTTCTTGTTCAGCAATGTCTAAAGCCAGCTGGATGGCTTTCACCTCTGCAAAGTGACTGAAATGACCTTCTCTTTTGCTGTTTCTGCAACTTGTATAGGAGTCCATATTGCCGCCTTCCACTGCATGCTTTCCTACAATGCAACAGGACCGATTAGTAAACAGGGCATATTGCCTCTCCTTTTCTGGCAGTTTACCATACAGCGGGGCCACTTCAGAATGCATCACCTCCTCCTCTGGCGATATTCCAAAATCTTTGCCTTCTGGCCAGTCCGTGATCACTTCTAGAATTCCTGGGTGACGGGGGTTTCTTATTCAAACCCGTTGTGTGATCAGTGCGACCCACTTCATGTGGCATCAGTTACATGATGTGTAGAGCAGACCATCCCTTTGAACATCCAGCCCAGAACCGGCAGTCGGGGTCCTAAGAGGAGCTGTGTTTCAGTACCAACCACTTCTGAGGCAGCTTGAACTCCTTCATATGCTGCTAATATCTCTTTTTCAATTGGAGTACAGTGAGCCTTGGATCCTTGATATCCCTGACCCCAAAACCCCAGGGGTCAACCTCGGGTCTCCCTGGGTGCTTTCTGTCAGAGACTCCAGGTAGGGCCATTCTCCCCGGCTGCGGTATAGAGTACATTTTTAATCTCCTGTACTGCTTGGAGTGGTCTAAGGGCTACTACACGAACAATCTCCCATTTAATTTTTTCAAAAGCTCGTTGTTGTTCAGAGCCCCATTTCAAATCGTTCTTCTTGACTGTAGTTTGGAACATGCATTTTTCAAAAACCCACAACACCTAAGAAAACTTGCATTTCCTTTTTACTAGTCAGTGGAGATGTAGCTGCTATTTTGTTGATCACATCCATTGGGATCTGACGACGTCCATCTTGCCATTTTATTCCTAAAAAATGGATCTCCTGTGCAGGTCCCTTAACCTTACTTTGTTTTATGGCAAAACTGGCTTTCAGAAGAATTTGGATTACTTTTTTCCCTTTCTCAAAAACTTTTTCTGCTATGTTGCCCCATACGATGATGTCATCAATGTATCGTAGGTGTTCCAGAGCTTCACCCTTTTCCAGTGCATTCCGGATTAGTCCATGGCAAATGGTGGGGCTGTGTTTCCACCCCTGCGGCAGTCAATTCCAAGTGTACTGGATGCCCCTCCAAGTGAAAGCAAACTGTGGGCTGCACTCTGCTGCCAGAGGGACTGAGAAAAATGCATTAGTGATATCAGTTGTGGCATATCACTTGGCTGCCTTTGACTCTAATTAGTATTGAAATTCTAGCATGTTCGGCATGGCAGCACTCAATAGTGACATGACTTCATTCAGGCCACGATAGTCTACTGTTAATCTCCACTCTCCATTAGACTTTTGCACTGGCCATATGGGGCTATTAAAAGGTGAGCGATGGGAAGTGGAGAATGAATTCTTTATTTTGCTTTGCTTGCGCACACGGTTTTTGCTTCACCTATTAAACTGTCTTTATATCAACCCACAAGTTTTCTCAATTTTACTCTTCTGATTCGCTTCCTGATCCCACCTGGAGGGAGGGAGGGAGTGGCTGGGTGGTGCTTAGTTGCTGGCTGGGGTTAAACCACGACACACAATGGTGTTCTTCCTTAGGAAAAACTCTTCCATCCTATTGTGACACTATTTTCAGTCTTGTCATGAGCAGTCTAAAAGGAGAAGAGACTGATTTCGGTTATTTGCACACAACACTAGTCTGGAACCACAACGACTGGCTGCTATAGCAGAAACTCTTAAAAAATTAATCAAGCTCAGTGATGAATTAGCAAAGGCATATACCACCTGACCTGTAGGCACACAAAACTCAGGACAAACAGCTGTTTTGACATTTCTAGCTGGGAATCCTGCCCTCCACAAACATATTTGATGCTCAGACATGGTCTCTTGGCTGCTTGCAGTCGTCCCCATCTGTCAGGATGGCACTGTGCCCACACACAAGGTAGTACGTCAGCTTCGCTAGGGCATAGGTGCCAAGTAAATTCTACTATTTGCAGAGCTTTGCATGTGCTGGTTCTTCAGTAGGAAGCCTCTTCTCTGTCACAGCAAGGCTGCCTCTCAACATGACTCCCTACACTTGATTACACCTGTTGACACTTAGGTATCTAAAGAATACTACTTAAATAGTACAAGCAAGAAACATCAGTATGCAGGAATGGGTTTAGGAACCTGTATTGCACATACACTGAAAATCCATTGTTACATCTTTTTTTTTCCTGATCCCACAAGAAAAATCTACTTTTCAATGTGGGGCAAAAATAAATTAGATTTTCAGAGTCAGATCACCTCCTGGCTTCTCTCTCCAGTCTGGAGAGAATTATATTGGCATAATTTATGTCATTGTTATTAACACTTTCAATTCATTCTCCTTCTCCTTATTCTTCCCCTGCCCCTAACCCCAAAAAGACAGAAATCCAGTTATCAGCACAAACTCAGCCAAAAAAGAAAATAAAACACAATGGAAAATGGTTGCTGAAGCAAGGAAAGAGAAGCCCGACTCTTCTGTCTTATTGATTTTGCAGTGGTGAAACTGTATTTACCACAGTGGAATAATCCTTGCTTTATTCCAGTGCATGAACTATGAGGGCAGAGAAAAGCCAGGCACTTAAACTGGGTATTGTGCTTGGGCAACTCTGTGAGCAGTCTGTGTATTTGAGAAAGCATAGGGATAGCTTCCTTAGCAATAAAGGACATAATCACCTAAAAGATGAGGAAATTATGAGGCTGCAGAGACATTACTGTACTTTCTTCTTATAACAGTCCACATAGCTGGTCTAGGGAAGAACGCTGCACTGCCTGAGGGGAACAGAGTTGTTCTGGATTCTATTTATTATTGAAATTATTTTCTTTGATGAAAATCTGGATGAACTGAATGAACTGAACTGTCCTTTCAAAGGACAACTCTGTCTTTCAGAAACACTTCCTCTCATTTGCACATAACGGGTTATTCATAGCATTCAGAAACAGAAGTCCTCATCATTCCTTTTATATCTTGTAGATTTTAAATTTCACAGGGATGTTTCCTGTAACAATGATGAGGCTTTTAGCAACCTTACCAGCTGCTCAAAGTTCCTACTTGTCTTTTCTTTTCATCTCGTTGCCATATAACTACTCTGTTTTATGTGTGACTCATCCCTCTGTTTCAGCCTTTTCAATTTCTTCTTTTCGATGTTGCATTGAAAAACTCATATAACCTGTTTTCAGCTGTATTTACTCTGTTTTCTAATAAAAAAATCTAATTTCCAAATACCTATTATATTTTAAAAAAACTCCAATGTCCTGATTAGTCATAAATGTCTTTAAAGAGGTCTTCTAAAAGCTAGAAATAATCACAAAATGTTGAAACCTTCCAGAAACACACCTTTCTGTTCTTATCTATTTTTATTTTGTCTACCCACTGACTGTTGTGAGACATGTAAATTGAGTAACTCAGAAAGATTTAATCCAGCAGAATGATACATAAAATCATTTCTTATTGTATTTATTCCCTCCCTTGACATTAAGAATATCCCTTACTCTGCTTTTCTCACATGCATCTTTTTGACTGGTGTATCTTATTTTTCCCTCTATTTCCATGATTCCCATTATATTATTCTTAGGCTTTATTTGTACTGTAGCTGAAGTATTCCAAGCACTCATACTTTCCTAAATATTTCTCATTCCTCTAGTTCACAGTAGTGTTTGCCCATTTCTTTTTTCTTTTTTTTATTCTCCAACCCTCCAGCACTATATCATATTATTCTAACTACATAGTGTATCATTCTACCTCACCTGCCCTACCACTCTATCTCTTAGCATCTTTGACAAATTATCACCATTATTTCCCTTCTAACTGTTCTTGTGCCATTCATCACCCATGACATTAAATAACTGCTCTTCTATCAAAATAATATACCTACATCATCTAGGCAAGTGAATATTCAACCATTTTCTGTTAGAGAGGGCCTGAGACTGACGTATCTGTCCCACCTGGCTATTCACAGATAAATGGATGAACTAAGCTGTTACAAAAAAAAAAAAAAAAAAAAGGCTGTGATGAGGTTTGGGTTTCTAGTTAAAAGATCCCTAAAATAATTTAATTTCCCTGCAAAGGACAATCCATAGGTGCTTTAAAAGAGAAAACTTCATCATGGAATATGTTGTCACTGACATAAAGTATTAAGAGCATTTTAATTCAACACTTTACCATGTGAAAGACTTAACTTTCACCTTTTTTTGTGTGTATGTGTGTATTGCAGTAGTTTAATATTAGAAATGTTTGATCTATTGTAATCACACCAGTTTACAAAATTGATCTATCTCCTTTAAGGCAAATCCATTCCCTGTATCTAAAAAAGAACTAGCTGAAATGGAGTATTTTACTACCACTCATGCTAGTAGTTCATATTACATTTTAACTGCAATTGGAAAAAATCCCTCCAAACTTCCCCAAGCTAGAAATATTGACAGAAGCCATGTAGACCTTTTGAGCTGTGAAAGTGATAGTGTTTTATGCTTTTCATTATTTTAAACATTTGTGACTGCATTTAGTACATGTAATATATATCACATTTCATTCATTAAAGCAGCATGTTAATACAACCTGAAACTCTGATTTTATAAATCAAAATATCTGACAATTGCATTGAAAGGATGACATTAGACATTTAAAACTTTCAAGAAGAGAATAAGTTGGGCTGTGAGTACTCAGAGAAGAAACAGCTTTCTGTATTAAGGAAAAGTATTTTAGGCTAACATTTTTGAAAAAGATGTTGCACCAAGTGTAGAGACCAGGTGAAAAAGAAGGTTTTGTGACACTCAGCACTGAGGGTCCTGAAAATTAAACACCCTATTACATTCCCTGTTACTGACATGGCATTCAACAGGCTTGGATGAAGGAGGGAAGTGGTGGTAGAACAACTACAAGCCTCACTCGTCCCAGATTAACAGACCCAACCCTTAGCCATTAGTATAATCCAATGAATCTTGACTTCTGCTGGCCTAGGAGCACAGCTTTAACAGAAATTTCCCTTCTCAAGACTACTGTACAGGGATGGGATTTGGACATTCTTGAGAATTCAACTCCATTCAGACTGAGATGAGTGTACTTTTTCTAACCTTACTAAATGATAGAAAATCTTGCTCAGTTCATGAGAGAATGCTACCTCCAGAAGAATATTTCAGATGTGGAACTTGAATTCATATATCCTTTTCTGCATCCCTGATTATGGGCTTTTGCCATGAGCATGGTGTTTTTATGGGATTTCAAGAAATAGTTGTCTGCTCAAAGTCATTTAAGGCAGAAAATTATTTATATTGGTTACATCATACTTAAAGTATTCGTCTCATTTAGGCTTTTCATTCCAGTGCAGGATGTCATAGAAGTGGGGTATTATAACATTGACTTCCAGTTAGCTAAAGTAATTTACTGACTGTAACTCCTCACCTTTCTAAAATAAACATTTAACCTGTACTGAGACTTAATGACCATTGCCATGAATCAAGAATACGTTTCCTTTTCTCTATCCTGATTTCTTTCTGGCCAGTTTTTCAATTTTACTGCATCTTAATGAAATTCGTGCAATTCAAATACAGTCTTCAAGCACTCCTTTTGTGTGTCATCATCCACATGCCCTCTTGTAAATAGTCATTCATTATTAATTACTTTATTCACCTGAATGAGGTGAAGACCAAATCTCTCACCTGTTCACAATATGAAAAGAATACATTTCACCACTCTTTTCTTTTTTCCCTTTTTCCTTTTTTTCTTTTTTTCTTTTTTCTTTTTCTTTGGTGATAAGGGAGAGGTCCTCTGGAAAAGAAAATCTGAACAATGATTTTATTTCTACTAGGCATTACTATTGAAGGTAATTATGATACCACACTGGGTTTTCATGTTCCTCTGAACAGTCTTGCACTTGATGACATTGAGTTATGCAGCTATTATCAAAGCCTGTGTTGTCTCCTTGGCCAGTGTTAATAATTGAGACATGCCAGTCTCTGGAAGCAGTATGGGTTATCTATGATTACAGTAATTTTTCTCCTAACAGATGTAAATAGAATGACGTTACTCCAAAGGATAGAACTGATTGCCTCTGGCTGTTTGCCATGATTGACCTCTAGAAGCAAAAGCTGAGTTTTCTTTCCCATCTTCATATGTGTGAAATGAGATTCCAATTAGTGGTGCATCACTGGGTGCGCAGTGAGGAAGATGTCTTTCCAGATGCCCATGTATTATGTGTGAGAGAGAGTGGGGAAGGCAGAGGTATAGTTACAGGCCATAGCCAGGCCTTCTGCAGCTAACCTGTCATGTCATTTTGGCAAGAGCCTGCAGCTCCTCATTTTTCTTGACATCCAGGTGGACCCCACCAACCTAGATGGGCAATCTAGACTGGCAATCAACCATTCACCTATTCTTACCTAACCAACTAACTCTGCTACAGTTAACAGTACAGCTAACTTAGCTAACTTTAGCTACAAGGGGTAATGCCTCTGCCCCTTCCCTGTGGTGCTTGACCTGCCACCTCCTTTTTCCTCTGCTACCAGGTTTGTCAGAGCTATTCCCTGCACTACAGCTGTTCTGATTCTTCTTTTTTTCACAAAAGAGTATTTTGCTTCTTATGCTAAACCTATTTTTGCATCATTCAGAATCTGTGAATATTAAAAATAAAAAAGGAATCAATTTCCTCTAATTTTGGAAGAATTCTGAAAGATACCTCAAGTATTAGGCACTGGGAAGTGAGGGGAGAGGATTTACAGTCACCTATTCTGTGGCTCTTTTGTTTTTAAGGGAGGTATCACTTTTAACTCTGTGTTGTGCCTCAGCTAAGAAACTAGATTTGGGAAAACAAACCAACCAACCAACCCACCCATGTTTTCCTCATGCTTTTCCTTTTCCAACATGCAAACCCCACCCTTTTCAAAGCATCTACACAGCCAGATGCAGATAGACCCAAATTCATTCTGCCCACCCTGCAAGCTGTCTGGCCTTACTCCAGCTCCCATCCAAATGTCATGTGGCTGTGATGGAGCATCACTGAGCCTGGACTAATAAACCTCACCTCGCAGGAGCTAAATACAACACTGTACAGCTAATGCAGCTCTGCGGCTTCTGGCCAGGATGAGGCTGGCTGTTGGCTTGCTCAGAGTATGAGCAGAATAGATTCAAGTCTGTGTACTTGTGCTTAGAGATGTCTTTCATGTTTCTCTGTTAGGTTCTTTTTTACCAATAAGTCATGGTTTAACCCCAGCCAGTAACTAAGTACCATGCAGCCACTCACTCACTCCCCTCCACCCAGTGGGATGGGGGAGAGAATCGGGAAAAAAAAAGTAAAACTCATGGGTTGAGATAAGAACAGTTTAATAGAAGAGAAAGGAGGAAACTAATAATGATAATAATAACAATAATAAAATGACAATAATAATAAAAGCATTGGAATATACAAAACAAATGATACACAATGCAATTGCTCACCACTCACTAACCGATGCCCAGTTAGTTCCCGAGCAGCGATCCCCCCAGGCCAACTCCCCCCAGTTTATATACTGGGCATGATGTCACATGGTATGGAATACCCCGTTGGCCACTTTGGGTCAGCTGCCCTGGCTGTGTCCCCTCCCAACTTCTTGTGCCCCTCCAGCCTTCTCGCTGGCTGCGCATGAGAAGCTGAAAAATCCTTGACTTAGTCTAAACACTACTTAGCAACAATGGAAAACATCAGTGTGTTATCAACATTCTTCTCATACTGAATCCAAGACATAACACTATTGCAGCTACTAGAAAGAAAATTAACTCTATGCCAGCTGAAACCAGGACACAATACCCCATCCAAACAAAAAAAAAATCCACTCTTTAACCCTTGGCACACCTTCTTTCACATTATCTGGTGAATGTGTGTACCCATACACTGTTGTTTACAGTCCTAGCAAGGAAACATCAAAAGATGATTCTTATTCCAATTACATCTTCAAATCATGATTACATAAATAACATGCATGATGGCAATTTTGTTTAACTGTATAAATAAAACATCACAAAATGCTGGAATGAGGAAGGAGAAAATAGGTTATTTTGGTATTTAATTCTAATCTTCCTAAGCATTTAATTTTTGGATCCCATTCTGTTAGTCTCACACATCTTCCCAAAATTCCCCCATGCTCCCTATTTCCGTACTGTGGGGCTAGAAAAACAGCACAATAGTGGAGGAGGTGACGAATTAGAGGAGATTTTAGTGACTGGTGGATATTCTCTGTAGATCAATAACTCTGAAAGCCCATAGTTGGGGCAGGGCATGAGAAGTTCTTAGAGTTATTTTACTGCTTTTGTTTTGGACAGATGAGCTTTCATAGATGCTACTACTCATGTTGAGCATGTTGAGGCTTTCAAAATAGATACAGGTTCATTTCCAGACAGAATCTTTTGGAGCTATATTCCCTGTATATTTTAATGTCTTCACCAATCTAGGGAATCACATCAGTAATGTCAGTAAATTTTTCTGTTCACTCCAAGCATGAAGAATTTTTCTAATGGATTTAGGAGCTCTGTGTGCTCTTAAGACACAGCCCTTGTCTGATGGCATGCCTTCCAAAATAATTCTTTCTTATATGAATGGTGCTTAAAATACTATCTTAAGTCAGGATGTAAACTTAACCAACGTTTATTTCCACAGTATTTCAGGATTTATTTTCTCTTTCATCTATTACCTACTTCTGGAATGCTATGGAAAAAGATAATGTTAGATCTTGATTGTTAATTTTCTTCCTGAACAGAATAAATATAAAGACTTAATGTCAGAGATGAAAAAAAAGGGGGGGGATTGGGATAGACATGTTTAGGGGTAGGAATCTTTACATATCTAATAAGTATCCAAGCTTGATGTGGTTTGCTGTTTTGTGTAGTTTGTGTAACTGTGAGTAATAAGGTTAAATACGCCAAATATCTAAAAGGCCTTTCACTAGTACCGAGGCCCTCCACCAAATCTCTTCAACAGGCAGAACTGGAAAATCTTTCATGTATTGCTGAAAAGTCATAGAATTAGAACCAAATTCTTCTGTCTTCGCAGCATGTGCTTGGAAAAGGTCAGTGGACTGTCTGAGTACCAGGTCAGTGTTGGTATACTTCAGACAGACTGAAAGCTGCTCTAACTTCATCCTGCATGCTGAGACACAGTTGGACTGTGGAAGTATGCTGGACTTTCTGTCCTTCCACTGTACTATTATCTGAGAAGGTGAGACTGTTTTACAGCAGCCCCACTTCCTTAGTAGCCATTTCATTTTGCTCTCTAAAAGAATACATACAGCAAAGACAGAAAGCTTGGCTTTGATACAAAATCCTTTGTAAGCACTTCTCCAAGCCTTGTAAGCTACTTTAACTATTTAGTATAGAAAAATACAATTTGAGCTTTTACATTTTTCGACTCAGTGCTGTGGAAACCCAGTAATTTCTCTACACTTTCTTTGAGTCCCTTGCTTTTGCTCACAATCCCATACCTGCAACCAGATCCGTTATGTTTTTCCACACCTGAAGGGTACCTGTAGACAACACTGTCATTCTGTATGACTTTTATTATAGAGTTAGAGAAACAAGAAAACAAGAAATAAATCAAGCAAAAACTCCCTGAAGGAGAGAGTGTACATTTCTTCACTTGTATACCACAGCAGACCTGTGAATACAGCTGATTGATAGAAATACAGTGTGTGAAAAACAAATTCACTTATATTTACCTAAAGCTGTTTTCTTCACAGATATTTGAATTGTCTAAGTGATACATGAGACATGCTGTACGACTGGCAGAACTTGTAATTTGCTTCAATTAATACAACCACATGCCTAGCAGTAATGACAGAGAAAGAAGGAAACCTTTGACCTCAGGTGTATCTTATTATATAGTTTTGAAGAGTAGTTCTACACATGAATAAATTAAATGAACTCACCTTAGATTGTAACATACTATCATTCGGTTAGATATGAATACCTTAATGAATATTTCAAAAGCTAAACATGAAAGCTAAGTGCTTGCTCTCTGATACATAATCACTGCAAGACCCCAAAAGTTTACACAGATCAGTAACAGGCCTAAAGAAACACAGTCGAATCTTAGACACTAATGAAGTTGTGGGTTTGCCTTAAGGAAAAAAAATATATTTAAAAAATATTTTTTTTAGGTTCTAATCTTTATAAGTACATAGCATCCTTAGGCCTGCAGGTTCACATTTCTACAGCCTCATTAATTACACAAGTTCTTCAATGCTAAATGAAAGGTACATGTCAAACAACCACATTTTTTCGAGATCTGTTTAGTGCAAATAAGTTCAAAGATTTTGCATTGCATGGAGAAAGTCAAACATTTAAGAAGAGCTATGTATTCAACAGGAACATACATTGACCTTTGGCCATTGTGGTTTATAGACATAGCTGTTTGATATGTATGAAGAAATTTCAGTATTAAAGTAAACAACTAAATAAAATACTTAACATTTACCACACAGAAGATGAAAAAAATACAGAAGTGCTAGCCATGCACACTTATCTCCAAATGGACTAAACAAATTCTAAAAGTTCTCATTACTATCTCTGAAGCCTTTATAAACTGAAACAGAAAAACAAGGAAGTAAGACAAGCTATAAGAATATGTGCAAAGGATACCTTGGATAGAAAACTATTTTAATGACCTTCTGAGCATATTACTCTTTTGTCAGCAGTAATATTACAACATTGGTGGTTAAATCTAATAAAATGAGGAAATTTAAAAAAAAAGAAAAAAGAAAAAGAACTATTCAGAGAACAAGAATAAAACAAATATCCAAGAATTGTAAAAAATGTTCACCCAATTAAAAGAAGTAATCCCTTAGATGACATGGAGGATTATAAAGCTTTATTGAATTTTCATAAGCAATGTACTCTTGATGAAACAGTTTCTTCAGCCAGAAAGTTCCTTCCAGTATTTAGAGTGACATGTGCTCAACAACCTCTCTAGATACTGAACACTGCCCATGACTTAGCTTGGTGTTGTGTAGTGATGTAACTTGGATTGTAAAATGCAAAGAGAATAAAAGCCTAGGTAACAAAAAATGAGAACTAGAAAAAGAGCAGAGACATGCTATGAGGAGGATCTGAATGAATACCGGCAGACTGCTCAGCTGCAGTCAAGAAGAAGGAGTGCTCAAGGAATCCTTCTGATTGGCAGCATTAAGGATTTGTGATGGAGAAGCAGTTGGAAGCCAGGCATGCTGTTTTAGGACAGCTAAAATAAATCTAGACACTTATATAGAGACACCTGAATCACTCTCCCTTAGGTCTTATCTGAAAATCCCAGAGAATATCAGCCTTCACTCACTATTTTAACTAAAATGCGAGACTCCAAATAGAATATTCTGGCAGATTCTGAGTAAAATGAAGAGACCTGAATAAATGTTAGGACTAGTTTTAAAAAAACCCTCAGCCTGCTCACAAGTCAGAATGTAGAAATCAGCCCCATATTTCTAGTGTCTGAGATGCATTACTTATTGCAGCTTTAAATATTCATCCATTAATCTCCGTTATAATAATTAAAAGTATACTAAATTGCACGGCATTATGTGAAGTTACATAAAAGAAAATTCTCAACAAAAGAGAGCCTTTTAAATGCTTTTACCACTCAATGTGATTAAAGTGTGATTTCTTCCATCAGGACAGATGAAGAGCAGCAAATTGTCCACAGTACTTGCAAATTGAATAGAAAAACCTGCTTATTGACTTCCTAAATTGTTTTAGAGCAGATTGATATATCTCAGTTATTTATGTGAATAAATACCAAGAAAAAAACCCTCTCATTTACAAGAATTCCCAAGTGGTAACTGCCTGGAACACAGAAAATAATCACAATATCAGTTCTTTACCCAACAGCACATAGATAGATACAAGCATCTCACTGGACAGCATAGCCAATAACATGCAGCTTGTAAAGTGTAGCATAAAAGCAATTTCTAAAGTTAGGGTCAGACTCTTCCACAAGAGGGTGACTGAACATGAAAAACAAGCAGCACTTTTGGGAGGCATGTTAGGTAAAATTATGAAGACCTAAGGAAGCATTTTGAGTAATAATTTTCTGAAATCACGGGAAAGAAACAGCAACCTTGGTCTTCTTTTAAAAGAAGAAAAAAATTAAGCTTGCCACATTTCTGATTAGCACATTAGAAAACTGCTCCTGCCTGTGTCATGACATAATGCTAGGCATTCATAACGCATAAGAAAACTCATTTTACCATCTGCTACAAAGCTTATCAAGTTCAGAATGGTATTGCATTGTTAGCCAATCTGTTAAAGGAATCACCATCATCCAGCAAAGAGAAAAATCATTAGTTTTTAAAGTTATGTTTTGTCGTTTAAAGCAGAGCAGCAGTTGGGTGTTGTCTGAGATAGATTGCAACTTAGATAATTCCTGTCCTAATTAAAATACCTGCATGAAGTACACAAGCAATGAATGTCTGGAACATATTCCAAACATTTTATTGTTTTACTGCTGAAAGATTTAGATTAATTTAGCCTCGAATACTGAAATCTTCAACTAGTATGGAAATGGATGAATAGATGGATGGATGGACGGATGGATGGATTGGCGGATGGATGAATGGATGGATGGATGAAATGTTCAGCCCTTCTTCATGGCCTGACTGCAGTCACCCCATCCACCTCCACATGACTGGGAATATCTAAAAAACCATACCAGGATGCATGAGTAATTGTGGAAGACAACTAATGGCAAGACTGTTTTGTAAGCAGTCTTTTGCAAACTCCAGTGTAAGGGGTCCCTTATGCATGGTAGAGCTGCCTGGGGCCAGACAAAATTGTTGCTTGGTATGGGCCTGTAGCTTAAAGCGTTTTAAGGAAGCCTTATGTTGCATCAAACAGTCCAATGATGTTATCATGACCTGTGAAGACCACTAGGACACTCTGAATTGTACCAAGACCACCTTTCAGCTTCACAATTGTTTGGACTTGAAAAGACACAAAGATATCTTAAAGCTCTTGGGTTCCTCAGCTCTGTTGGTTCTTATAGAAGCATTACAGAACCCCACTCCTGTACCATAAGGGCTTTAGCATAATGTCTTACTGTTTTGCAGCTCTGTCTAGCACAATATCTATGCTATTAAAATACATATATAGAGAAAATGTAGATAATAAGCAGTAATGTGTGCTGAATAGGTCAGTATTTTTCTAGTAGTTATTAGGATTTCTAGCGTGTGCACTGCTTATGCTATCACAGTCAGTCAAATAGTGGCTAGACAGGCCTGTACAAGGACCTTTCCTAAAGAGTGGCTAATTCACAATATTCAATTATTTAAACTCTGGTTGTTTTTTCTGCTGAGCCTGAGAAAAGTGTTCTGACAGGTACAGGTTATTGGAGGGATAGATTTTTGTGAAGCAGTCATTTTAGGTACACAACAATATACACAGACACAAAAACTCTTTAGATGGAAATGGTCTTTGGTCTTAATATGAAAAAGATTGTATTCTCCCCACTCCTCCAAGTGTTAGAGAAACAATTTTATAAAAACTTTTTAGAAAGGGTTCAGTTAAAAATGTCTGCTATTGTACCTTTGCTGAAGAAAGAAACTTTTAGTTTGCCATGTTCCTCCCTGGCCATCCCTGGGGATATGAACAATTATTTTGACAGAAGGTGATCAGGGATGGGATTCATCTTACATAACTTCAGTTGTCCAAATATAGGGCAACTAGTCTAAGCTGGCTGCCTAAGCTCCCTTTGTAAAGCAGGAATAGAGTGCAATAGGAGCACAGTGTGCCCTGTCCCATCTCTCAGATACCATTTTGGAATGGGGTAAACAATCCCCCAGCAACGCACAGTTTGTTCTGGTGCACAGTTGAGGGAGCAGAGATTATTGGTTTAGACAGCTCACGTTAGCTATCAAGTCTCTCTCTACATGTATCAAATTGTGTAGAGGAGACAGCTATAACGTGTTTCGTAGTCCTCACCTAAACACTAATAATCATTAGCTGTTTAGTTGAACGGTTGAAGATCTCAGTAGATTTCAATGCCTATGGCACATACTTGGTGCTTGTTCCTTTGCTGACTTCAGAAGAAATTATCATAGACACTGTTTTATCATGGATTATCATAGATATCATAGCTGCTGTGTTCTATTTCCTGACCATTCCCAAATTTGTTTTAGAAAACTGAAATGAGCTTCATAGGAAAAAGGTTATGTGAAGAAATATATGACTGTTAGGTGGGGCAACCATATTTTATCATACACCATACCTTAAGCTATAGCAAGTTGTAACAAAAGATAAGCTTAAAAAACAGAAAAGGAAGTTGAAAAAATCCCTGTTTACTTTAATCTCTGTAATTCCAATCCTTATATTAGCTTTTATGTGGGAGCGTATGGACAGTATTTAATAAGAGAAGCCACTATTTCAGATGTCAGATGAAGGTGTAGGGTCACTTCTGTAATACTTTTTTGTCAATATAACTATTTTCAACAAGGCTTATTCAGGAGAGTAGAGGAGAAATGACCATCTCTATTACTGAATGTCAACAAAACAATATAGATGGAAACAATTGTCTCATCATCTAATACTGGCTCAAACTGCCCTTGACATTTCCATTTTGTCTTTCTGAGCACTTAAGATGTACATTACTGCAAGTTAACTCTTTTGGTTGCTGACACTTTATGGGTTTAGCATATCATAGGTTACTAAGACACACCTTGGGAAGCAGAAGGTGCAATAATTACACCTGCTGACAATGGCATCGTGTCCTTCCCTGCAGAGCTGCAATAGTTGGGGAGGCAAAGAAGAATTGCATGTGTCTTTATGTTCAACTGCTTAAGAACATTGTTTTGACAAAACCATTATTATTATTTTGAGGAATAAGTCCACAATTAATAGATGAAAGTCAGGACAAGTTCACAAGAAACACTTTATTCAACAGTACAGTAGTTTCTGCTGGGTGTTCTTGCCAGAAATCAAGTTTACAATGTTTAGCTGAAAACTGAAATAGATATTAAGACACGTCGGCAGAGTTCTTGATGTTGAAATATTACCAATTGCTTTTTTTACATTTCTGTTACAAAACACATTTTTGTCATATTTAGCACAGTGCAGTTGTAACTCAAATTTTCTATTTAAAAACTGCAAATATATGCACTGCTTTGAAATGATAATAAATTAACATACATATTTACTCTCATTCCTTACACTTTCAGCTGCAGCAATGTTACAGATCATAAGTTCTTTCTGCCACTAATACCTAATCACCCAGGTAATAATTTATACCGCAATATTGACGTGAACACACCCTATCCAATACATCATTGCTGCAGACCTGTCATATATTTCATACACTTGTTGAAGGTTCAGGTCCCTGCCCTGTGTTTTCAAGCTCACTGAGGCATTAGGATACTCTTTTCTCCTTTTTTGTCCTCTAGAAGTCTAACTCTTGAATACAACAGAGACAGAGCAAGCCACCTTTCTTCAGAATTTTCTGTAATAGCCCACTTTGAGCTATAGAAGACAAACAAAAGTAACTGAGATGAAAGTACTCTTTTGTGAATGCTGAATAAAAATTATCCTTGATTTCTGTATAGTAAATTTTTTACTGCTTTTGTTAATAATTATGGGACTTAAGTCTTGCTCCTTTGCCTGTGAGAGTGAGGGTTTCTATCTATATGTAAAAAGACCTCGGTTTGGAGAGCTGTGTTGCAATGCAGATGCACCTACCAGCACTGTGGTAAAAGACAGCTTTGGAGTTGAGATGACTATAGGAATTTCCTTAATATATTAATCCACCAGCAAGTAATTTCTATGTTAAAAGCGGTGTAAAAGTTCTAGTATATATTACCAGGATGTAAACACATGAGACAGTTCTTAAGGTATTGAGTTGCTGTATAGAAGTGGCTATGACAATGTGATTGTCACATTAGTTGTTTGAAAATTTTTTTTATCTACTTGCTTTTGAGTATGTCCATTATCACCTGACAACTCCGAAAGGCTGTATCACACCAAAAATGCCAAAACTTTTGTTTTGACAAATGTGGTTTCTATGTCCTTAGTTAAGATCTGTGACACCATTTAGAGTATATGTGGAGAATGAATAGCAATTTGCTGGACTTTACTTCCAATTCCAAATAACAAGTGTATCTATTAGCTCCAAAACCAAGATTCGTTGCTCAGATTTCCAAGGTCCAAGTCACAAGCAATTTTGGGCACCTTTTGACATTAACATATTCCTTAACCATTATAACCAGTTGAATCAATTGTATGTTCCAAAAAAGTCTTAGCATTTTTATGTGAACTGATAAGTATATCACTCTCATTTTATCATCTAAAGTAATTGTGTAGCCATGACGTCAGAAAGTAATGGTATATTTTTATAGAGACATGCCTGCGTGTTTTTATCTAATACTTCATCAGCTGTAGAATTGCTAGGGCAATTACCAAAATTTTTGTGCTACTATAAACTTGTGTCCAATTTGTGTGTGTGGAAATGTCTTTTTCCAAGATTTTTGTTTTATGTCCGTAACAACATCATGGCACGATTCATTTATTAATCAGAACATAGTGACATCATTTCCCAGAAGTCAGTCAGGTATTTTGCTTTTTCAGTTTTAAACAGATTTGTGTTGAGCAGCTGAACAATGTGAACTTCCCATCAGTGTAATCGTAATGAGAAGCTTATAACAGCAGGTGTTTTAATCATGTTACAGACAAATAACAAATTTTGGAAGAAAGGATACAATTATGCTGATCAAATATATGGAACAGATCCAACAGCTTCACAATTTTAACCTATCAAAATTACAGTATTAAAATGAGCCAGAAAAACAGTTCTTCTGAGGCAACTGAAGTCTGATGAATCAAGAAAAACAGTTTCAATGTAAGGAACGTATTCTTGCTCTTTCCTCCATATTTTACTTAAAGTGTGTTTTAGATTTTTATTAGCTTTGACTTTTAAATCAATGTGTATCTTTCACATGGCAATCTTGAAAACAGCAAGTTTGTCACAGAACCTTTTTCATTTTACAGTGTTCTCTAGTTCAGAAATGTTCATGTATATTTAACGTTATAAGCAGATTCCTTTCAGCTTACACTATGAAACTCTTTTTCTCATTGGGAAGTTCATTTAGATAGGCTGGATTTATTCTCCATGTGAAATTTTGTATCACAGGCAGAAGTTCTGAACTTTTGGTTCTGAGCAATTGATTACCATGATTAAGACTGGAAAGGAGAATTTTATTACAAAACTTGAATATCTTCAATCTGGTTTCATGTTCTGGGAAGAATATGTGTTTTGTGGAAGTTTCAGTTCCTTCACCTCCTCTTCTATAGCCTTTCAGGTGTGGGAAAATCACAGTGAACATCTTAATTCAATAGAAAATTATGCAATATGTTACTTACTGGTGTGTTTTCTGGTGGGGGCTACAGGTTATTCATCTCAGATCCCAGGCTGTTTTTTTTTTTTTCAATATAGCTGAATGAATATAGTTGATCAATGTAATTCAGAGCACATACTCTTGCCACTTTATTGCAAAACAGGCAGTGCATCTTTACGTCAAATGAAAACACACCAGCATCATGATGCAGCTGGAGCTCTGGCGATACTAACTTTCTAAACCAACATAGCTGTACCATGCAAATTTATTTTCACAGAAACAGCAAGTACACCAAGTTCAAATAAGACTTTCCTCTCAGTAGATTAAAAAAGGACATGGTTGTGAAATAAAATAACCTGATTTCCTATCTGGGAAAGTAGTGTTATTAAAATAAACTGTAGAGTTAAACAGAGGAGAGAGTAGATGAGCAATTGTTTTGTATTCTGAAGTAGCTAAATCAAGATAGTTCATGCTGTATCAGTCTTTTTTTTTCACACATGCTGTCAATGAGAAGAACTCTTTTAAAAAGACATTGTCCAATGAGAAGGGCAGAAAATTTCAATAGCTTTTCAAATAATTCAGTAACTGTTAGGAAATTTATCTGCGTAACTTCTTTGGATGTATAACTCTTCTTGGTTCCTTAATCTGTTCAATGTTAGAAGAATTAAAAAGAAATCTCAAGTGAAGAGTTTCTATTGATCTAATTTTAATGAAGCACTCAACAGTTTCATATAAATAGATATATTCTTTAGTGTCTTGGGAAGATGGAGAGTGAATAAAAGCTCTTTACAATTATCAGTATAGTTGATGTAAAAACTCTATTTCCATCCCACAGGAAATTCTGACATTGTGAAATTTATTTTTATTATTTGGATTGAAAAATGAAAGTGTAGATGTTTCTTACTGCAGAGAAATTTGGAAAAAATAGTCACTTAAACATTACTGTGTTTCATCTTCATGAGTTTGCATTCCCATGTGATAAAACTAGTATAACACAAAATATAAACTTCTAATATCAAAATTAAATTTAATAATAAAGTTCAAATGGAATGTCTCTTTCTAACTGAAGTAAGTGTGCATTACTAACCGAAAACTAGAAGGTAATGCTGATTTATGTTTATTTCATGTTTTCCTTTAAAAATATTACTGATGTATTGGTACTTCTCTATTCTCTGATGAAAAAAAATTGTCCCAGATTCACTTATAGCAACCTTAATACAGTAATTCCCTGTTCCATAGGAGACAATGGAGACGTGTATGTATTTAGAGTTGATTTCTTTCCACCCATTTTGAAATAACATTTTGTGGAAATGGGGCTGATGGCTGATACAAGATATATTATTTTCTCGAGATTTTTTTTCTTCTGATTTTTTTTTTCTTTAAATATTGAATCTCTTTTTCAGTGATTTGGTATGATTACAGGATCACAAGGAACATTTTTGTTTGCTAGTCAGGTACAAATCCTTCCAGTCAGTCAGTGGAATCCGTTGATGTCAATGAAAGTTTGGCTATGTGAATCTCACTCATTTTCAGCAGAACTAGAATTATTTTTTAAATTTTCTGTTAGTTCTAAAAATAATTGCTTTGAGTAGATCCAACAGGGTTTTTTTTATAAAGTTTTTACTGGAAAATAATTTCAACAAAAATTCACCTCAAGAAAAATAATGACTTTTTATACATTAAATTGAAGGAAATTTCAACATGAAAATACTAAAAGGTTTTATTTTAAAAGAAGAATTTTACTTCTAGCTACCTAGTTGACTGGAAATCATTGCAGAAACCACTCAGCTTTGCTCAGCCTCCATTTTTGGCTACATGGATATTTCAGCTGAAAATATTTGCCCTGATCTATTTCTCAGTTATCTCCAAATACTCTTAAAATAAAGAATGTTGGCTTGCTTCCTTCTCATCTCAGTTCCCCCCCACCTTGCTCAAATTGTTGATCAGACAGTTTGCCTAAGGTTTTGCATAGCAACTGTGTCTGCAGTGTCTGTAGCCACAGATGCATTATGCAGGCTGAAGAGCTGATAGCATCCATAGACGCTTTTCCCATGAACTTTGTTGATAAGCCCATCTTATTTAGGAGGGAATTGATTGCAAAGTCCTTTGAGGCTAGTTCTCTTAGTTCTTTAGTCCATGTGATTATCACTCTCACAAAGAAATTGGAGGCTGCTGAAGTGTAAAATGAGACTGATTCACCCCATAATTCTATTGCAGACTGCTTGTTTTTCCTGTCTGTCAAGTTATTGGGGAAGAATTAATTTGTCCTCAAGAATAATGACATTCTTCATAGTTACCAGAGAGCTGGCTTAACTGTGGTCTTAGCTTTAGGTGCCAGAGATGACTTGCCTTTTAGGAACAACTGATATTTGGAACATGGCTTGTGAAAACCTTTGCTTTTAGAAATCGGTTTTCTCTTTCATTGTTAACTGCAGTAGGACAGGTATATTATTCTATTGCAGTTCTCTGTTTTCCAGTAAGCTACCCTTTGTAGTGTCATTCTGTGGTTATGATGTACACTCAGATACAGCATGGGCTCTTCTGTGCTTCATTCTTTGGTTCAGCACACTAAGATGTCTAACAGGAATGTTTTCTTCCCTGCTTGTAGAAAAAAAACAGAGAGAAGAGCAGTTTCCATGACCTGGACACAACATTCATTTACAAAAAAATCTGCTGGGAATGATCTTGAAGGCAGAAAGTTAAGGCCTTTTGATAGAAACTAGACATACAGTAGTCCTATAAGCTAGTGTAGCAAGGTGGGAAAAAGGCATTTAACCATTTCTTCTACAAGTCTTTGGATTTTTACCTAAAAACACCCTTTGCTATCCAGCTTAAAGGCTGACAGAATGATACTGCAGAACAGGGAGGCTTCTCTAGTGTGAGGTCCAGGAAAACAGATTTTGGTTGTTCTCTTTGCATGACTATGAAACTTTCAATCACTGCTGAGATATTTTCATGCCTC
The DNA here is from genome assembly GCF_026419915.1 of Harpia harpyja. Lineage (NCBI taxonomy): Eukaryota > Metazoa > Chordata > Aves > Accipitriformes > Accipitridae > Harpia > Harpia harpyja. The sequence goes on from NC_068945.1 coordinate 52,279,250, forward strand.
TCAGAAAATTTAACCTCCTATCTACATTTATTTGTCCTTATATTTGAGGGCCCAGCATGTCTGTCCTGAATATTTCTATGATTGCATACTGGGATACTAATAAGAATGACTAGAATGAATACAGAGTAATGGAATAGCTTTATTTTTAAGGAAAAACTCCAAATGAAATCACTGAAGGAAATGCACTCTGTGTGCCTCCCTGTGCTCCACTGGTTCATCTTTCAGTCAGCTGCCATCTAAGTTTTACATATGCCTGTCATGGTTTAATCCCAGCCAGCAACTAAGCACCATGCAGCTGCTCACTCACTCCCCCCCCCCCCCCCCCGGTGGGATGGGGGAGAAAATCGGGAAAAGAAGTAAGACTCATGGGTTGGGATAAGAACGATTTAATAGAACAGAAAAGAAGAAACTAATAATGATAATGATAACACTAATAAAATGACAACAGTAATAATAAAAGGATTGGAATATACAAATTAGGCACAGTGCAATTGCTCACCACCTGCCGATAGACACTCAGTTAGTCCCTGAGCGGCGATCCCCCCACCTCCCCTCCCCTCTGTTTATATACTAGGCGTGATGTCACATGGTGTGGAATACCCCATTGGCCACTTTGGGTCAGCTGCCCTGGCTATGTCCCCTTCCAACTTCTTGTGCCCCTCCAGCTTTCTCACTGGCTGGGCACGAGAAGCTGAAAAATCCTTGACTTTAGACTAAACACTACTGAGCAACAACTGAAAACATCAGTGTGTTATCAACATTCTTCGCATACGGAACTCAAAGACATAACACTGTACCAGCTACCAGGAAGACAATTAACTCTATCCCAGCTGAAACCAGGACAATGCCCTTTGAAGAAATTTGAAAAGTTAGATGACATCAGAATGGAAATTGCCACTATCTGATTTTGCAGTATTTGCTCCTACCTTTGGCACAATGGTCTAGTGCTTACTTATCCAGGAAATGGTGTATCTATCTGCATTACAGCCTCTACTTAAACTTGAGGATGACAGCCTTTTCTATCTGAACCTCAACACTGTTGCTCTAATCAAACCTATAAAATATCCTAAGTAAGTCAGTCAGACCTTACCATGTCTCCTAGGAGAGATGAGCCCAGGGATGCAAAGTAACAGGATGAGAAGGAAAGAAACAAAAGGCAATCTGACTCTACTTGACTTTTTGTGACACTCAGAAGAGAAATGGTCCTTTTTTTCTTTTTTTGGTCACATACAAAATGCATACTCATGTTAAGAACCTGAGTTTCAAAACTTTTCTGCCCTTTCCTGAGTGCTTTAGCCCATGTTAGTTAGGATAATGTCTTCAGTCTCTTCAACAGGAGCAGTAGGGAATATTCCACTTGAAGCAGTTATACAGCCTACTGATTTTGGATATAATAGGTATAGGATCAGTTCCTTTCAGGATGAACAGAGTCTGGATTGCAAGTATCGCACTTGGGAGACACTTTGAGGGGGAATCAGGTTGCAGGTTATGATATCTAAATGTAAGACTCCACATGTCTATAGATTAAGAATTTCAACTCCAGTTATCCTTAATGGGATCCTTAACAGTCAGTGTAACCTAGAGCTGACCATGGCTATCCGCTTTCCTTAAGATGGGTTGAATTGTTCTCCATGATTCCTTGGCTGTGCTGACTGCATTGTCTCTGCCTGTACTGGGAGCATAGACAGCTAGCTGATTTGCAGAAACTTTCCATTGTGATTGCCTAGAAATAGCTGTTTGAATCTGAGCTGAATCCTGCCCCATGTTTCTCTTTCTCCTCTTCCATTACATCTTTTAAAGATCCCAGGAACATCCCTGTCAGTTCACTAGTCTGTAGACATACAAACTGAGCAAACTGTTTTAACTTTTGCAGGTTTTCAGGTGCACCTACTCTTCAAGTAGGGAGTAGTTTCTCTACTTATTGGAATGTGAAGTTAGACTTACTAGATTGTGCTCCATTTCTAAACCTATTTCTGAGACAGTGCATAAATTGAGTAGATCAGATTCCACCCTAATTGCACAACATTTACATTCGAACTATAGGGTGTCTTTATCATTTTGTGCATCTTTAGCTCTGTTAGAATAGCTCCAAAATTATTCTAGTAGCTTTAAAGCCAGTTTTGCTGATGCTTTTTTTTTTTTTTTGGTGTGTGTGCATGTGTTGATTATTGTTGTTCTCTCTTCCTTAGGAATATATATTTAAATTTCCCTGCTGCCTTACAGTTCCCACACAATGTTTGCTTGATTGCATATTCTTTGTGGTTTCATTTGGTTTGTCTCTCTAGTGTGAGGTCCTGCAAGCAGTGTTCATAGACCATCCTCACAAGAGGAATTTATGGGTAATTTTCTTTGGCACCTGAAAGATTTATGATCAAGATATTAAACATGAATAGGAAACTGAACTAAATAAATCACAGCTTAATTGTACAGATGGATGCTGATTTATTTATATGTGGGTACAGCATTCAGAGACCCCATTTTACTTCAGATTTCTGCTGACATATATAAGCAGGCGGCAATTTCAGCTCAAGGCTAGGTGCAAGGGACTCTTACATTCAGCTTGCTATCAGTACCAACTTTTTGATGAGACTTTTGGGGACAGATCCAGAAAAGTTTGTGAGCTGTACCTGTCTGCAGTATTCAGACTACATTAGGAACTTCATTTCACCAAAGCAACACTTAAAGTACTGTTAGTAGGCCTCAGTAGGATAATCCAAACCACCTAAATCAGCAGTCTAGACTCCATAAGTAGACAGTGGAGAGAGGTAAACCCCTCTCAGGGCCTATGAGTACTTACTTTGGTTAACAAACTATTTCTCTCCCTTGACTCCTTGGAGCATACACACCTACTTCAGTGTTACTGTGTACTGAGCAAGGGGCAGCTTAGAGCTAGGCAAGAAAGAGCAGCCCCAGTCTCAGCTGAAAGCTTGGAGAGTGACAGTTGCCTGGAACAACATATAACCTGACGGTTTGTGCATTTTTTTGCATGAAAAATTACAGTAAAGTATAGTGAAACTACATCTCTATTTTTGACCTTTTTCGCACAAGTTGTAAAAAATTTGCAGTACATAGAACTATCAAAATAAGCGATGATTTATTCCTTAGTAATGCATTGTAAATGTTACTTTTCACAGGAACAACAGCAAATACCACTGTTTCCTGGAGCTTATCTCCTTATTCCTGCATACTTATATATCTCAAGGATTTTCTTATACCTGTCAGTCTTTTCTGCCAGCTATTGGGCTTTCTCCTGCTCTGCATGCTTTGCTGTGTTATCTAGGCGGCTTTCCAGTTTCATTCAGCACTTGACGGTCCTCTTATACTGCTTGTTTTCTACTCATACACAATGATGCACACAATGATTCTGACAAGCTATTAACAGACATTTTAATGCTGCTAACCTTGCTTGCTGTTCCTCCTTGTATGTCTCCTCTGTTTTAGCTGACTATTTTCCTGGTGTGTGTAAACTATACTTCAAACTCCCTCTCACAGCTAGTCTTTGTAGGGATCTCAGATGTCAGAAAGCTCAATTTTGTTTAGAAATTTTGAGCCTAGACTTGTTAATTTCCAAGCCTGTTCCTGTAAATGATAACAAACTCACATCATGCTCCAAAAGGCTCACTGCTTGTCAAGTGCTTTTTAACAGTATCTTCTAAATGTATTCTGAGGTTTATTTTAACTCTTCACAGACCTTACCATGATTTTTAAGAAATAAAAATCTGATACTACTTTGTAAACTTACCAAGTGATTTAAGGAGATATTGTTTTGGAGTAGGTATTTCTTCTGAAAAGGAAAGCAAAAGCATGACTGTGTATAGTTTATGACCTGAGTACTAAAATATACTGCTTTCAGGCAATGAGTGAAGCCACCAAATTTTTGATGCTTGATATTCTGCTCTGTTACTATCAACATTATATCCAAAGTAGAATTCAAGTTTCTGCTTTCTCTATTATAGGCACTTCCCTGTTATCATGGATTTAGTTCATCTTAAAATGATGATCATGAATCTCAGTGGTGTTTGAGAGCTTGCAGTGGTGATTAACAAAGGCCTGTTGCTATTCTGAAGTGCACTGAAGTATGTAATTAAACATTTTTTTCTCCAGATTGGAGCTGAGTTTTGAAATAAGAGTGGTTTGATTGAAAACTTAGCTTTGTGAAATGGTTGAGTTCTCCCCAAGCCAAAGTCAAGTTCAAAAAACTGATGACATATAGTTAAAAGAGCTTGAGCTTAAACTATTAATAGGAAAATCTCATTGCTGACACTGCCTTCAAACTCATCAAAGGTCCAACAATTCATGATGACTTCATATTCATTTCAACTTGATGTAAAAATATACAAATGTCTTGGCTATGTTTATTCCCCCAGTGGACACCAACTTGAACATGCACCAGCAATGCTCCCTTGCAGCAAAACAGGCCCATGGCCTCCTAGGCTGCATGAGGTAAAGCATTGCCAGCAGGTCAACGGAGGTAATCCTTCTCCTCTACTCAGCACTACTAAGACACATCTGGAGTGCTGTGTCCAGTCTTGAGCTTCCAGTACAAGAAGAACATGAACATACTGGAGCGAGTTCAGCCAAGGACCACAAAGATGATTAAGGACCTGGAGCATCCGTCATATGAGGAGAGTCTGGGAGAGCTGAGACTGTTCAGCCTGGAGGAGAGAAACCTCAGGGGGATCTTAAGTGTATAAAAATATCTTTGGGGGTGTTACAGAAGGTGAAGCCAGACTCTTTTCAGTGGTATCCAGTGACAAGATAAGAAGCAATGGGCACAATTTGAAATATAGGAAATTCCAGCTAAACATAAGAATTTTTTTTTTATTTTTTTAAATGGTGAATATGGTGAAAAACTGGTAGAGATTGCCCAGAGATGTTGTGGAACCTCCATCTATGGAGACATTAAAAACCTGCCTGGACATGGCCCTTAGCAACCCATGCTAGCTGAGCCTCCTCTGAGCAGGTGTGTTGGATTAGATGACTTCCAGAGGTCCCTGCCAGTCTGAGTGATTCTGTGATTCTGTGTGTTTGTGGCTGATTCATGGACTAAAAGGAAGGAAAAAAGTGTCAGTGACTACAGTAGTTTTGTGGCTTCAGCTCTCCTGCTGTGGCAGATCACTTCATCATGTGACCCCCATGATGATATTACATGCTAAAAGTTCCTTCCAGCCTCAACAATTCTTTGCTATTTATGTCAGTATCCATTCAAATTCTTTTTATCTCAGTTTTTTTAATATTCCTTATCACAGAAAGCTTTGCTGGGAAATTATAGTATTTAGACTTAAGAGGAGAAAAAAGCAGGAAAAAGTATCTTTTTCTACCTTAAAAATGTCTTTGCAAACAAAGTCTTTCCTAAGCAAAATTCTACGTGTTATAGGAAGTCATTCATGGTGACAGACTAGAATAGAATAGAGTATTTCAGTTGGAAGGGGCCTACAACAATCACCTAGTCCAACTGCCTGACCTCTTCAGGGCTGACCAAAAGCTAAAGCATGTTCTTAAGGGCATTGTCCAAATGCCTCAAACACTGACAGGCATGGGGCATCAACTTCCTCTCTAGGAAGCCTGTTCCAGTGTTTGACCACCCTCTTGGTGTGGCAGTACATCCCGCCCCCCCATCCTGCCAGCAGGAAACAAAACTTCTCCAGGCAGGGAGAAGGGGAAGGAAACCCTGGAGGCTGCAGGTTGAAATTTGAACTGGCCAATCGAGATGCACCAGGTACACCGAGGTGACCCTCCTAGCCAATAGAATTAAATGACCACAGGTCAGATTCGACAGGGGTATAAACGGGGTCCCGCCGGAGGACACGTTGGCAGTCCTCCTCGGAGCAGCGGGTCTGCAGTCGGGGACTCCCCCTCAGGTCGGGGCACCGCCCGAGGTAACTCCTCGAGGGAGAGAGCCCTCAGCTTTTAGGTGAGTGATACGCGCGTTTTGAGCCATCACTTTAAATCCTGGGAATTCTTAAGTCAGCTGTGTAGTATTAATTCTCTTTACATCATTGAGCCTGTGATTTTATAGAATGTTATCAGACTTCTAACTAACTTTTGCTGAAGAATAAATCTGAGTTTTAACACCTGTTGGATTTGGTTAGTCGTGCATCCGTAACACTTGGTAAAGAAATGCTTCCTAATGTCCAGCCTGAACCTCCCCTGTCACAGCTTTGAACCATTCCCACATGTCCTGTCACTGGATCCCAGGGATTAGAGCTCAGCACCTCCCTCTCCACTTCCCATCCTCAGGAAGCTGTAGACAGCAATGAGGTTACCCCTCAGCCTCCTTTTCTCCAAACTAGACAAGCCCAAAGTCCTTAGCCACTCTTTATAGGACATGCCTTCCAGCCCTTTCACCAGCTTTGTTGCCCTCTTCTGGACGCATTCAAGGACCTTCACATCCTTCTTAAATTGTGGGCCCAGAACTGCACACAGTACTCGAAGTGAGGTCACGCCAATGCTGAATACAGCGGGATAATCACCTCTTTTGACTGGCTGGTTATACTGTGTTTAATGCACCCAAGGATGGGGTTTACCCTCTTGGCTGCCAAGGGCACACCCCTGACTCCTATTGAGCCTGCTGTCGACCAGCACCCCCAGATCCCTTTCTGCAGGGCTGTTCTCCAGCCACTCCTCTCCCAATTTATACTTGTGCCCAGTGTTACTCCATCCTAGGTGCATAATCCAGCATTTTGACTTGTTAAATTTCATCCCATTGATCATAGCCCAATGCTCCAATCCATCTAAATCCCTCTGCAAGGCCTCCTGTCCTTCAAGAAAGTCAACAGCACCTCCCAGTTTGGTATCATTAGCAAACTTGCTAATGGTGCATTCAGCTCCTGCATCCACATTGTTTATAAATGTATTGAACAGAACTGGCCCTAGAATTGAACCCTGAGGAAGACCACTGGTGACTGGTCTCCAATTAGATCTAGACCATTAACTACAACCCTTTGAACTCTGCCCTTCAACCAGTTCTTCACCCAGTGCACCATGAACCTGCTCATCACACAGTTGGACAACTTGTCCAGAAGGATGCTGTGAGGGACAGTATTAAAAGCCTTACTAAAATCCAGAAAAACTACATGCACTGCCTTCCCTTCATAAGATAAAAGAATCTTTTTACCTGTAAGAGAACAACAGATTGTTCAGTCCATATTTTCCTTTGTGCATGATATAAGCATCTTTCTTTGATTTCATACACTCTTTGGGTCAAGTTACTAATATGTGTATAGTGTAAAATATTCATCTCAGGGAACCACATGGGGGTAGCAAGCAGATTTACACAAGTGCTCTTCAGAACAAGAAAAAATATTGCAAAAGACATAAATGCTGCAGTATTATCTCCATAAATAATAATGATATTATAAAGGAAGAAAGAAAAAATGATCAAATATTTTTTGTTGGCTGCATGTACTCTCTTGGTGGAGAAGCTGATATTAGGTCTCAGTGGTGTAGTAATCTTCCTTTAAAATATAGAATATCCAGAAGCAGTAAATTAAGTTACATTTTATCAGCTCAAGTTCTTAGTGCGTACTGACTCTGCCTTGCATCTATTGACATAAGAAAGATTATGTCAACAACATTCCTTAAAGGTGCCTATCCATCCATTTTCTGCTTTGTTCCTCCTGTTCAGGATTGACAGTTGAATTGATTCTGTTCTGTGACAAGAGTCAACCCCCTGAGCTCTGATTTCCATTAGTGCTTAATAAGCTTTTACATCCAAAACGTGTAAACTCCCTTTAACTTGAATAGTACAGGAAAATCAACTGCAAATAGCAACAGTGATACATACCCATGCCTGAATGCTTAAAAGGGAAGGATGAAATGTACAGAAGCAGAACCGTTACATGGTATCATTATATCATTTAGAGCATACACCATAGTAAACAATGTTATTGGTTGAAGTGAAGATATGGGAACTATAACGTTCAGAGATGTGGTATAGTTTTCCTCAATACTTATAAAGAAATTTTAATGAATAGAGCATGAAAATATTATATGAAAAATAATTTCAATAAGGTAATTTCTGTGATTCTATAATGGTGGAATTTGATTCAAAGCCCTTTTCTTGCTTAAGAATTGGCTTCCAAAAGATCATCTTTCATTTTTTGTGAGTGATAGCTGTGTCTTATGTTTACAGGGCAACTTTCAGAAATGTACATGAAGTATAATCTGGTACAGTTTTAGTAAGCCCCAGTAACAGTGTCAAATAGGATAGGTATGAGGCAGCAAATCCAATTTTAGTTGAACATCATGTCTGAAAGATTTCAGCCTTTCCAGTTCAATCACCTTTGTTTTTTGTTTTCTTTACATTATTTTCTTTGATTGTTAATCTTGAAGAATCTGATTGTTGCACAGTTGTTTATGGCTTCACTTTCTACCCTTCTCTATCTTTCATTGTCACAAGCTTATAAAACAAAGTGCTATAACTGGCTTTGTCTGAAAAAAGAAAGATCAGAATATTCAGCCTGTGCATACTACCAGAAACTATTACTTCTCTTACTTGCTAAGAGGAAAGAAGAGATCAGTTCTGTAAATCTCTTCAAAGCACTATAAAAATCTTCTGCAATGTTTTTTCAAGATGCTATCATTGTTCTTCACATCACCCAACTTAGGTTCCGAGGATAATGAAAAATAAGGGGAAAGTCAAAGGACTGAAGGCTTTGCTTATACTGACATTGTGCCAGCCTCGAGGGTTGTCCCTGGCTGTTGGGCCAGGTGATGGAGCTGGGCTAGACAAGAGGACTGTGCTGCCTTTTACTCCAGGGCTGCTCTCAGAGGGAAATCCACTTCAGAAGGGAGCCCTGGGTATCAATCACACCATCTGCAGTAAGGACAATTACAGCAAAACAGAGACCAGGAGTGAAACAAGGAGTAATGCAAGATGGGATTATAACTCTGTATAAACCTGTACAAGGCTTCTATTCTGAACTGTCTTTAGGTGGGATTCCATCTCTTTTCACTGACCCCAAAGGGAATCTAGTGAAAAGAGGCAAGTTCTGTATCTAAATATATATGACATCATAGTCATATCTGAGGTATTTTGCCATGTCCACTCCCAATCAGTGTTGGGAGAAGGGAAAAGAAAGTATTGTTCAGCCTGCACTGTCATGGTGGCCTGCAAGAGCATCATTACATCATTGCTTCAATTAAAGCAATTCTAAGAAAAGGGAAAAGAAACCGACGAAAGCCATTGTACAGTTTTAGGTTGTCTGGGTACACAGAGGAAATGGATAATTTGGCCCTCCCAATTTCTTTTTTTTTGATGCCTGAGGCCAATTCTAGGACTTTGTAATCCAAACATTGTGCAACTCACTGGAAAGAAGCACCTGCCTTCCAACCTCCTAATACAGATACCACCAGTCTCATCCTTCTAACATATAAACTCTGCAAACAGCTGCCAGTGTATTAACACATACTGCACTACTCATTCATTTGCTCTTCAGCACCTTGTGTATGACCATTCTAACAAGAAGATAATTCACTATGTGATTGTATGGGATTTTAAAACCTGACTGTTTGCAATATTACCATTCATGAGATGAACTAAAAATTACTAAAGTTTTCTATAAATTTTTGTCTCTCTTTCTCCCCCCCTCCCCCCAAGAAGGATTATATTCTTACCAGAGTAAAAAGAAGATAACAGTTAACATGAGTTTTATATTCCAGCTGTATTGGGTCTGGCTGAGATGGAGTTAATACTCCCCATAGCAGCCCTCGTAGCGCTGTGCTCTGCATCAGTAGCTAGAAAGGTGTTGATAACACACCAGTGTTTTGGCTACTGCTGAGCAGTGCTGGCACAGCATCAAGGCTGTCTCTCCAACATTTTTGCCCCCCCCCCTCAATGGCAGGCTGGGGCAGGGCAAGATCTTGGGAGGGGACGTAACCAGGACAGCTGACCTAAACTAACCAAACAGGTATTCCATACCATATGACGTCAGCTCAGATATAAAAAGCTAAGTAAAGAGAGACGGAAGGGGGGCATTTTTGTCTTCTGGAGCAACTACTACGCGTTCTGAAGCCCTGCTTCCCAGGAAATGGCCAGACATCGCCGGCTGATGGGAAGTAGAGAATAACATCATTTGTTTTTCTTTGCTTTCGCGCGCGACCTTTGCTTTCACTTTATTAAACTGTCCTTATCTTGACCCATGAGCCTTTTGTTATATTTTCTCCCCCCTGTCCAGCTGAGAAGGGGGAGTGATAGAGCGGCTTTGGTGGGCACCTGGCATCCAGCCAGGGTCAACCCACCACACCAGCACAGCCAGTGATTTAAGGCAACAGTATGAGACGGTGTACAGGGGCTGGACTGAGAGTTGCAACCTATCTGGGCAATACCATTCAAAAAGCTCATGAATTAATAGGTAACATTTACAGTAGGAGCAAGGCCGCCCTAGAACAGTTTTGGAAGGTATTCCACAAATTCACTATCAGCAAGATAAAATTATTTTATCTTATGGTATTAGGCAAGAGTAAGGCAATTTTCGTCCTGCAAAGCATGAATGGCTTTGAATATACAGACAGGGTTCAGTTCCAGCAGAAGAAGGTAAATATACTCTCAGTTACCTAGTTTGTACCTGTTAGGATTCTTTTAAATGTATTCTGCTGTAATTTTAAATTCTTCTTTTTATTAAAAAAGTTACATATTTGTAACTGTGAACTGAGTAAGAGTTCCATATACCCATCCAAAATTCAATTTATTGTTATTTTTTGTTTCCTTTCCTTTTTTCCACTTTTTCCTGTCCTATCTTACTTTCTCAGATCTTTCTTCAGCTCTTCCTTTCCTGCCTTCTTTTTCAGCTTAAGGAAGCAAAGATTATGTGACTGTGCTGTTTGCCCTCCTACCTGCGAGCCAGCCTCTCATAACCTTAGAATAGGCTAATTTCAATCATATTTGACAGGGGCATAGAAATCTCAAAGTTCCTGAGCTCTTACAACTTTCATGAGCCCCTGTGGCTGTTTAGAGAAGAAGCACACCACACCATTCTCCTATTGAGCAACATTACAAGGTGAGTGACTTCAACAGCTATCTACTTAGCTGGCTAACCAGGAAAGGCTGGCCTCGCAACATAATTAGATCTTCAAGAAAAAAATTGCTACATGCTGCGTCTTGCTTACATGGCATTCATGTAAAATAAGAGAGAAACTAGAAAATTGGTATGGTCTAGGGTACTCGTAGATGAAACCAGATGTATTACTGATAAAGATCTGCAACATGGGCACTCTGTGAGAATTAAAATGGTGAGCTGTTGGAGTAACACAGAGGAAAGGAAGAAAATGAGGTTGGGGTGTCATGAGGGGTACTGAGCAGAGCTAGGTTTGCTTGAATAAAGTGACACAAGGGACAAAGGGCATTAAGCTCTTAATTCCACTGTTAGTTGAATAGTTTGCTTTTACTTCTTTTCTTAGCAAACTGTGGCCTGCCCCAGAGTGCACTTTTCTGTCATGTCATAACATTTTAATGAGTCATTTCAGTGATTAATTCCGTCTATTCTTTTTCTTCTCGAAAGTATCTTCTGTCCTCCTCAGTCTGACCCCTTTTTCAGACTCTCAGAATCTCTTTCCGTATCAGAGTTGTGTGATTTTGATGTTTTCACTTGGGGAAATACATGGATGTTGGATGTTGAGGAGTATAACTTAGTTTGAAAATTAACTTATTTAAATTTCAGAGCAAAAGAACTTTAAAAAAAATTAAATTAAATTAAATTAAGTTTTTGTTTGGTTTGTGGGTTTGGGTTTGGGTTTTTTAAATGAATCTATTTGCTGAATTTAACTGGGATAAGCTGTTCTAAAAAATGTACCCAGCTGCTTTCTTTAACTGTCTGTCTTAGTGCAAATATACAGAGCAGTCATCCCATTCCCATACACTGTGTGTTTGTCAACTATAGCTACAATTTGTATGCTGGTCTGTCCTGACCTTCGTGTGACAGACACTTAATAATTTGCATTACCATTTCACCAGTACAGTCAGACTCTATGCACAGTATCATCTCATTGTACCTGGTCTGTGTCAGCCCTATTTCATCAGGACATACTCCCACCCTTGTTCAGATTCTTGAAGGCCACTCAGAATAATAGGTCCTGGACTCCTTGTTCTTATATCCACAGAAGAAAGCTATAGTATTGGATATATGGTGAATGTGTCAGATGGAAAGTTAGAGGCCAGAACAGTGTTTGTCCTCCCTGTGTTGAAAAAGCAATACCCCCAAGAACATGGTCTCACTGATGATTTCCCTGGAGTACTATGGTTCTACATAGTCCCTAAACAAGGTTGTGACATGACTGCAGTCTAGCCCCCCCATATGTTGCATCTGTCCATGAGAGGGACTTCCTCCAGAAAAAGAGCAGATGGAACCTCTTAGTACACACACAAAACTGTATTTATGTCAGTGTGCTTATTACCAGAACATTAAGCCCACATGCTTAAAAACACATCAACCCCAGAGAAAAACAAACATACCAATCAGTATCTGCCCCCTACAGCATGCATTTATGCATGAGAGGGAGAAACATTAATGGACAGTCAGAGAATCCTCTAAGGCAGAGGAAGTACACTGAATGATCTCTCTTCTTAGAAGGACTGCTGTGACAGTGGTCTTTGAAAACCAGAATGAGAGCCAAAGAGGAAAAGCACACTCTGCCTCAGTCCTTGGAGAAGTTCCAGGAATTCTTCCCTCTCTCATTTTTGGTTGCTTAAAACCATGTTTCAAGAAACCCACCAGACTTTGTTGTGTGCTTCCTGTCTACAAAAGTTATTTATTCTAGCTGGGCTTCCGGAGTAGTGAAAACAGTCTGGGCTTGCTTGCTCTAAACAAAGGTCTTGATACCAGGTTGAACTGTAAAAGACCTGGCACCTCTTCTCATAAAAGCCTCGCTGTATCATGCAGCTACTGAACTGCAGATCAGAACTTTCTCACATTAGAGCTGGCAGGCAGCAAGGACTGTCTCACTCGGAGCCTTGCTCTCCTGGAAGCAGAGAGAAGAAAGCAAGTTCACCCAAAGTTTATCATCTTACCTCTCACTTGGAAGCATCTACCACATTAATGCAAGATGTTGTTGCTGTTCTAGCAGGAAATGTCTGGTCACATTTTAATTGTACCAAAAGGTGTTTTTTGGTTTTTGTTGTTGTTGTTTGTTTGGAATTTTTGCGTTTGGGTTTCTTTTTTTAATATTCCAATATTAATCTGCTGTTGGTAAGAATAGCACAGTTTAATTCTTCCAAAAGGCTATTAAAGTGTTCTAATTTCATTTCAATTATCAGCACAACTCCACCCCTCCTTACATTTCATCATAATGCTAACAAGAATGTTACACCCCTCATGCTCTTCACTTGCCCCCTTTCCCTTCTCTTAACTGCTCTTAGTGGCTTTTCCTTCTGTCCTTGACTTACTTTACATTTTCTCACTCCATCTGACCCCATGTTCTTAGAACTCCCTCTAGCTCACTTGCAAGAGCCCATCTTCTCTTTCTTCCTTCACAGTCTAACTGCCATGGGCTAAATTTTCAGAAAAGTCAGGATACAGAGAAGACAATGTACACCGAGAGATAACTTTTAGTTCAGTTTTTGTTTTAAAAATATTTATGTTTATTTTTTTATTTATTCCTGCAATGAAGTGGTAATTCTTCAAGAATAGGCAGATTAAAATGATTGGGAAAACATGCCCTGAGACACAAACATTCATGTTTTTCATGTATGCCTAGCTCCTTGCTTCTTACTCTGATTTCATGCTCTGATTTTGTATTTCTGATAAAACTGTACTATTGTGAAACCAGTGATGCTCAGCAATGAACAGGTAACTCTTTAAGAGCAGTGGTACAGATTGCTGTTTTGCCCTGGCACATATCTGCTCTCTGGGCAGGCATTAGCTTGCTGTGCTTGGATCCAACCACTCAGTTCCATACGCTCCCGAGGTCTCGTGTTGTGAGTAGTGATGGTCACTGTTCACAGCCCTGTGACTTTCAGGAACATACTTTCAGGACAGCTGTCACAGTTCTTCCAAGGAGCTAGTGTTTATATGTTCTGCATGGAGGCCACTGGTCTACGGGAGTTCTGCTTTCCTAGTTAGAGGTAATATGGGAATATGGTGGGAGAGCAAGAAATGCATACATTCCTTAAGTGTGCATAGTCTTTGGGAAAAAAAAAAAAGTCTGAGAAATCTGTGAAAACCAAAATCCAGCTCTGAATAGATTCCTGCCTGGGTCGTGCCACTCTTATGATTCTCAGCTACAAGCGGTATAATCTCTCATAGCACCTCTTCTTTTCAGCCTGGTCTGATTATTCATGGCTGTGAATTCACTTCTGGTTGGAAAAATTAGTGTCCTTTTACATCACTTTGACACACTCCTGTGAGGTTTGGTTATGAGGTTGGTCCCAGCAGCAGCTTCAGTCTAGCCTGTCAGCTTCTGTAAAGATGATCCTTCAAAATTAGTGTCTTAGCAAATGGAGTCTTTGTCTTCGCTGCATATGAGTTTTCAGCACTAAGGATCATTGATGCCTCTGCCATTGTGAGTTCTATCCCAATGTCAGAAAATGATATTCAGAAAAACAAACTCTGTCAGGTTTTGCCAAGAAAATGGATAGTTTTCTCTTAAACTTGTGTCTTGAGCTGCTATATCCCATAGGATAATTGAAAGGGAAAAAAAGGATAGGACTAAACAGTTAAGAGGGGGAGAAGATGAGAACTACTTAAGTTGTTCTACCGTCAAGAAAAATGTTTGTGGAATCATGGCCTTAAACATCTTAATCATGATGGAGCTTACAATGCAAGTGAAGGTTGCAATGAAAATGGTTTTTGCCAAATAAAATGAAATTCACAAGTTCATACAGAACTTAATTCCTTAATATCTCACGCCTGTTATTTGTTCTTTAAAATGTAATAGTCCCTACAAGGTCACTTGTAGGCATACTGCTCCATTGCACTATAAAAAAATGTATCCCCTCAACTCCAAGAGCTAGTATATGGTAGAGAACAGCAGACAGCCTGGAAACAATGATTTCAGTAAGACAAATGCAAAGGGCAGATGTCAGAGGACAGTATTTGTAAATATTTTCAAGAATTTTATAGCTATCAGCACAGGTGAATTCCATTATGCTTTGGTCAGGCAATAAAAATCTCTGCCTCAGTTTTTATTCATTCACCAGCAGCAGACATCAGTCCACAGCTGAAAAAACTATTAGTAACTAGAGTGCAGGGGTTGAAGTTAGTAACATATACTAATGAAATGGATGTGCAATTTATTTTTCAGTGTAGTGATAAAAAAGTACTCATACAGTGTTTGATCTTGAAAATTACATTTTAAAGTTTAAGACTCAAAATTATAAGTCAATATATTTTCATGGTGAGACACCAACTTTAATCATTTGATCGTGGTAAAACATGAAACACTGGCACAGTTTGCCCAGAGAGGTGGTAGATGCCCCATCCCTGGAAACATTCAAGGTCAGGTTGGACGGGGCTCTGAGCAACCTGATCTACTTGAAGATGTCCCTGTTCATTGCAGGGGGACTTGGACTAGATGACCTTTAAAGGTTCCTTCCAACCCAAACTATGCTATGATTCTATGATTCTATGTCATCATAACACTTTAATAGCATTTTTCATCAAGTTATCTCAAAGCACTTTAAAACTGCTAATTAATTAGGACTCCTTTGCAATATCCATGATGTAAGTTTTATACTCATTTTACACATACATAAGCAAAATAATTGTGCACTTCAAATAGCAGACTCAAGGCTTTTATTTTCCAAAAACAAAAAAGAAAATAATTACATTTGGTACTCATAGGACTTATATACTTCAGAGAGTACCTTAGTCCTGAGAGTGCTGAGTATCATTGGAGCAATATTTTTTATTATAACTATGGTTTCCTGGCCTTTTCTAGGTAATGTTCTAAAGTTCTGGAATATAGCCTTTGTGCATTTGAACTCTACAAAACCATGTCAGTAGATTATTAAGTAAGTAATCTTAAAAAAGTTAGATTTGAATCCTTCTTGTTGCTTCCAGAGCTCAAAGCTAGGAACTTGCAAACATGCAATAAAAATGCTGAAAAGCAAAAAAAGCCCTGACATGAAAGAGAAAAATGAAGATGTACTAGAAAGCAGATGGTTATATGAAGAACTAAATGAATTCTATATAAGAAAAACAAATGAAACTAGGGGAATTGAAGAGAAGGTCCAAGATATGCATGGTGCAGACAAAGAAATCATACTTTTAAATAATTTTGGAAATGGTAAATGAGTTTTAAATCTTACTGTTTGTCATGATATCACATCTTTTTCTTCCTAAAATGTCTTTAAATGATGCAAGAAAGCAGATCCATTTCAAAGCATCTTTATGTTTCATTATTAAATACATTATCTCTGTTGTCTACAGAAACCTGGTGATGGAGTATGAATACCTGGTGGTAGTCATGACATTAGAAATCCACCTCATGCTTGCCCACATACCTGGTTTCAGGATACCAAATATGATGCCTCAGATGGTGACTGTGTAGTATATGAAATTTCATTACAAACCATGAATGAATTAACTTGGATACAATACAGTCAGGAATAAAAGAAATGCTTTGTTTACATAAAGTGTAACTGAACTCTGCAAGACATGGTCACATACTTTAGAGAGGTAAAAAATAGAGATGGAATAAAAAAAGATCCAGAAAAATTAATGAAGTTTGGATCACTACTGACTGTAAAGAGTAATTGTTTAGCTGGAACTTCTTGCTCTATAAATCCCCTTCTAAAGTGACAGCAGCAGGAGATTGGAATTCTTCTTTTATACTTAAAATCTCTGTAAGGCAAGTGAATTTTCTTATATTTTCCAAATAAAGTACAAAAGCAGAATTAGGCACCTCAGAATGAAGTACATAAATTCGTCATAAGGTCCAGCACTGGAAATTCCCTGATATCTACATTCTGTAGTAGAGATGTACTTTTCACTTATACATTCTCTATATGTTCCCCCTATCTGCCATTTTTCTGGCCACATTGCATGCACTCCTGACTGTATGGTGACTCCGATTCGGAAGGAGAGGTTCATGTTCTTATCATACCCTTAGCATACCTGGTCCTTAAAGCAACTTTCTTGAGATACAACTTTTTTAAAATAAAACATGATTAGGAGGGGACAGAAAATAGGGATCTTGTTTTAGGGGAAAGGGATCTAAATAACAAACCATTAAACAAAAGATGGTCATTATAACTACCATCAACATTGTTTGAACAATTATTTAAGCTGCTGTTTACCTAAAGGAGAACCTCAATGAGCATCATGCAGGAGACTGATGAATGGCTGTGTCCCCAGTACGAGCATTTATAAACAGTTAATAACTTTAGTTGGCCCACAGGTCATCCAGGACAAGAAGGGACGTGCCTGAATTACAAAGTCTTCACAGGGGACTATGTTCTAGCAATACACAATTCTTCAGACATAATAACTCTCTGGGGCTTAGCCATGTTTTTAGGTGCATAAACACAAATTTACTTATGGTAACAGGAATGAATGCAACCTCTAGAAGCGTGCATGTGTGCTATAATGAGGATATAAAAATCTAATTTGTCTCTTTCTAAGATATCTATTGTTTTGCATCCACCTCTGTTCTCTAAAAGAAAGGAATGCCATATATTTGAGACTGAGGTTAAAAAAACATAGGGGAAATGTTCATCCTAAGTTCCCACCTGTTTTTATATTTCATTTTCTTTCAATACCACCAAATACATAGAGGAGTAACTGCCCTAGAACAGAACAAAATGGGTTCATTTCTGGGAAGTTAACAGCTCATCAAGGGCAATACAAATCAAAATGGCACAAGTCAGTGTTTCATAAAGCCTCTTCATGTATGTGTATGTCTCAAATCCCAAGAAACTTCTGTCTCCTCACAGAGCATTGTAGTGCACTTGTTGCAAAATAACAACAATTTGCTTAGCATGAATGTCTGCATCACAGACTCCAGAAACAGCCACACACACTTTCTTGTTAATTTACTGAGAACTCCTGTTGCATTACTGAAGCTGTTGGCCTCAGGTAACAGTGAGAGTCAGATTGGTGAAATCAGTATATGACTTCAGTTATAGCAAAATTTGTAGAAAACTTTCAAATCAGACATTTTATAAGACTTCTATATATGATCCTGTGCTACTCATATTCATGAAGGTATGTTTCAATCCTGATATTTAAAAAAATCTGCATTTTTTCATAATGTGTTGAATGCTCCCTGTGATGCAACCCAGAATATGGTCAGATGTGAGCAGTGCTGAAGTAATCTCTACCCCAGCAAATCCTTCTCTGATCATATCACAGTGGCTTGCTCTGCACTGCTCTGTATGCATACTCTGACTTTCCCTATGAGTAATATGCAAAATCTCCGCCTGTCTCTCCACACCTTTAAAGGCAACTAGAAAATAAACAAACAAAACCAGCTGCATTTTGATAATTTTCTTCTTTTTTCACTTTTTTTTTAGACTGCTAGGTGATGGCTTGAAAGTTAAGCAATCTTCTTGCTCTGCTGCTTCCACCATCACACAATTTGTTCTACTGCTAGTATTGTATTTTGAAGACGAAGATTTTTAATGCTTCATTGCTAAGTTTTCAACATTAAAGGGTAAGATTCAAAAGTCTGGTGCTTCTGAAGCATTCTAAACAGTCTGTTTGGAAAATACTTGGCTCGGTTCCTATACACCTTTGTTTCGAGCTTTGTCAAATGGGTCCGGAAAACAAATCAACATTCAAAAAGGTTTTTTGAGGACCATTAAAAGAATAGTTCCTGGGTATTATAAAAGAACTGCCCAGATTTCTTAGATAGGAACTGAAATACGGTCTTGGTAAATGATTCTAGCAGAGCTGAAATGTTGACCAAGCCTCCTCAGGATCAACTTGTTAGTTAATATTGGAAACATAGTCTTATTCTCTCTTCTGCAATAGCCATTAGGGATGTATTACTCAAACTGCATTTTCCTTTTCCTTTGAGAAAGATAGGTGAACCACAATCTTTTGAATTAAGCATAACATTAGCAAGGCAATACTTATACCTTAACGAGAGAGGCAGGCAGCTCAGACAAATAATAGTGCTAACTGTGCTGTTAATAATCTCTCACCCTCATACAAATGAGTGGAAACCAGGACCGTATAAGAGTTAAAAACCAAGCAAAGGGTTTGCAGGCTAGTAAAAGTCTGAATGTGATCAATCTGTTTCAACATTCTGGAGACTCTGACCGCAAATTTTGAAGGATGAATTTAGCTGATAAATGACAAGAAAGATTAGTCTGAAATATTTACTATCTGTGGTGTTAACAGTCATTCCATCTATATTAATTGGCACAGCCTCTTCTGTGCCAGATGGTCTATTGCAGAGAGTGAACATTACCCTCGTGTATTTATCCAAATTATGTATTTGGCGTTTGGATGAAAGCATTTTACTTTTTTACTAGTTGAACACTGAGAATTATGTTTGTCCTCTTAATGCTATTATTGCATACAGGTAATGATATGTCATCAATAAATATGCATACAAAGGTCTTTCTGGATTTTAAGCAAAGACAGGTATGATGGATTTTTTTGAAAATAGCTCTAAAAACCAGGGTCCTATTAATGCCAGTGTTTACCTCAGCTTTCAAAAACAAATTCTGATGCCCTGTTGCTAAGACAGTAACCCAATTACTAGTGGTGAAAGTCACTGGTAAGCGTAATAGTTTATTATCTTCCCCAGATGTAGGCATTTTGGGGAAGACCCTGGCTAAAATACTGCCATAAGAGTATCATGTTTTGGCCTAATGCCAGCACAGGTATTATAAGTTCCCCACCACCACACATCAACTGCCTGAAGGTAAGCTGCTCCAGGGTTGCCTTCTTCTCCAAGCACAGTGATATGGCAGCTCAGCTCAGACCCCTGACTGACTCCAGCCTCATCATACCATGTCACTCATACGAAGAGCAAGTGCCCTCGGAGGAAGGTGGCAAGGAAGGGACTCTGTAATTCAACAAGAACATGTCGTAGGGAAGAAGGCTGGATGGATTGCCACAAGGGTGGTTGCTACTCAAAGGGCCAAGACACCCCCAAAAGCCTAGGTTTTCAGTCAGTTATCTGATAGCAGCCATATGGGAGCTGATAGTTTGCTAACTTTTTAATGGTCTCATAAAAAAAAAAAAAAGTGTCAGTTTACTTGCTATTATATAGCTAAAAGCTTCCAACACAGACTTTTTATTAATCACAACATAAGAACACAGCACAGAATGTGTGAGATAAAGAGATCAAGGGCTGGAAGCTCTGTGCAGCTTAAAAAGTGTGATAAAAGGTGGGATCATCTGTTTTACATACATACATACACTCAAAGCATATAGTGGGGAGTATAAAAAGAGATAGTCATATTGGAAGTAAAGGGATGAGAAACTAAAAAGAGGGAGGGAGGTGGATGGGAAGCAAGACAGAGAGCAGGGTGCCTCCTCCCAAAGGAACTGTAGTGAACACAAACAGAAAGGTAAGTGCAAAATGAAAACAAAATAAATGCTGTCTGTACAAGGAAAGTAAAAGAAAGATGACAGAAAAAAAGGGAAAAGAGAGTGGGAAGAGATGATATGGGCATACACAGAATGGGAAAGGGAGGGAAGATTTAAAGCTGAAGGGGAAGTAAGTAAAGGAATGGCAAAGATGTTTGTACTTGGTGCTTCTTTTTGCTCAAAATCATTTTTCTCTGGTTTAGAAAAAATAATGCCAGAAGGCCAAAATCATCAGACAAGTTGTCTAGCAAGAATTGTCCTTTGGAAGGAATATCAAATCCTGCCAATTAGACCTTGACCGGAGCCCTCTCTTCAGCAGGCGGACAGACTGCGGAGACATTTAGTATTGTCCAGTCCATTTTTATCTTACAATAAATCAATTACATTTTGGAGACACTCGCAAAGCTTGCAGGAAAAGATTTTCACTGTTCTTCCTACAGACAGCTCTGTGATTACAGTTCCAGGGGGAGTTAAGCTCATTGTGAATATTTAAATAGTCATTGAATAGCTACAACTTGCTGCTTTCTACCCTGGCTTACGCTTACCTCAGAACAGTCATCTGCTGCAATAAGTGACTTAGGCTGGAACAAGGTCAGCAAAGGCAAGAAATGTGAATGAACATTAACTGCCTGCTAAACAAAGTGATGATTCATGAATAAAAAACAGGCATGATTTTAAAGGTCACTAGACCCAGTTAAACTGCATGTCTAACTCTTGTGTATCTGGCACACACAATATGCAGAACCGCCATAGGGCAATTACTTGGGTATTCATCAGCATGAATAATTCTGGTCTCATTTAGCACATAGCCATACTAAATTACATAAAGAAAATGAGGTATAGTCTCAGATCCATAGTCAGTGGTTTTATTACGCAACTTTCACCTCTTACAGAAATTCTGGCACTCTCTATACCTTTTAACCCTCTTAGGAGATATGAACTATTTCTAGAGCCAAGCTCTGAAAAAATTCACCTTTGCAGCCTGTGGATTAAGGAAGGCTCTCTTTTCTGGCAAAGGCATAGGTTTATAATTTTACAGGATGCACTCATAGGTCACTTTTGGATGGCTTTCAGCCTGGTGCATTAAGATGATTTTAGCATTTTATTCAGTAATGCTTTGTTATTTTAATTGAGATATTCATTTCTTTTTCTTTTTTTTTTTTCTTTATTGCTGCTTTTATCTGTGGCACTTAGAGTGCCAAGACAGATCGCCTCAAGAAGAATAAAAGACATTATTATACTCTGTCTCTCTCCAACATTTGTGCTTTCAACACATAATAAATATTCAGATGTGTTTGCTGTCATTAGCTAGAATGGAAAGACTGTCACTGAGAAAAGGAAGACTTATTTAATAACAGCAGGACCAAGCTTCCTTTAATATTATGGAGCTAAGCAACCCGATATTTTGTCAAGGACTTTAACAAAAGCCTGACAGCCTGGGCTAGGGGTGTTTTTGTGTGTGTGCTACTGGGGTCTTTCCTTAGGATCCCTCCCAGAACTCTTGAGACGATATGTACATGACATTCGTCCTTTTGTGGGTTGTAGAATCTTACCTGTTAATAGGCCATATACACCTCTTGGAAATCCCTCCTGGATGGGGGCAGCCAAGGTCATGTCCAAGGTGGGATGGTTGTTTGCACTCTACTCCACTTCTTATCTGCTAGTAAGATGACAATCCCCCTTTTTCTTTAAATAAAGAAGGACAAGCCACTCTTACAGTGAGATCAGAAAAAATACTGGAGGGCTTTCAAACCATGGTGGCCTATTACTACTTGCTTTAGTTTTGTTCCTTTGTTTGGGGAGGCAATGTGGGCCACAGGCATCCTAGAACCTAACATTAGTTTGCTGGTTTACTAGATGAGTCATTTTCTCTTTCACTAGCCCTGTCTGTAAAATGCAGATTTTGGTCATAGTAACTGCTCCTTGAAAAAATATCTTAAAAGTGGTTTGCAAAGAAAATTACATATCAATCTATGTTAGGAATTTGTACGGCTCAAAAATTATGCAGATACATTCCAAGTCAAACACTGAGTGGTACTGTTTTTGCTAAACTTCACAGTTATTTTTAAATGTTATTTTTTTTTTTTTTATCCATGTATATGAAAGATTTTATTTTGCAAATCAATTACAATTTAAATAAATTAAATATTTTAAAATGTTAACATAGTTTCTTACTAACTGGATACCATTCAATTATCCTTGAAAATTCTTTCATACTTCATGATCAGTGCCGTATTGTCTTTTCTTCATCATTAACAAAATATGATTCATATTTTTCTTTTGCCTTCTGATTACCACTACTAGTTCAGGAAAGAAAGAGGGTCAAATTAATGGATATAACTTTATTGTACATGCAGCTTAATTCAGTATCAAGCTAACAGTCAAAAGCAAGTCTGTAAATTGAAATAACAAAGTCTAAAGGTAGTACATATTTTTGTCATAATTTCACTGATGTAAAAATGAAGCAAACTGTATATTTATAGAAACAAAACAAAATAAAACTTATTTTTCCATTCTGATTCTTTTATATTCTCTTCCCCTCTTCACCTGGCAAAATTCCTTTAGGATACAAGATAGTCTACTGCATATATTTATCCCACTGGAGAGAGACTGAAGAAAAAAACGTGACAGATGTTAGTCACATTGCTTAATGTACTACTGGAACACATTCAGAAACTACGGTGATGAGCATGATATAAATAATCTATATAGAAGAGAATCCTGAAACCTTTCCTCTGAGAAAATGTTCATTAACTTCAATTAGACTTTTACCTGGGTAATGATTAATATGGACTGATTCCCAGATTATAGATATTTTTAGTCTATTTTTAAATAGGTATAATACCATCATTATGTTATTCCTAAACTTTGTTCCCAAAAGCTTTCTACTTATTTTCTTTTAAAAATGTGAAATTATTAAGCAAAGTGTACATGATAAATGGCAGCATCACAAGTAATAAAAGCACTGGAAGTGATACTAGCCAACAGTTAAATTAATAGGCAAAATGCTTATTATCAATTCATACTATCTGTTTGCCAGAAAGTGGTCAGCACAGTGGATGGCTGTACTAGGTCAGACCCAAAGGGCCATCCAGCTGAGGATTGTCTGCTCAGTCTGGAGATACAGTGGAAGATATGGTGAGCAAAAAAAAATTTCTGTTCTCCCTACACTCTTGAATTTAGGGACCAGTTTTGTCTTCCTCCTAATTTGTCTCTTGTCCAGATAGAAGAGTCTTAGCTCACCCTATATGCCTCAGTTTTGTCCCATCTGGAAATAAATCCACATCTTTAACATTTTTTCTTGTTTTAATAATTTTGCTAATTATTTCCAATTCTACTATATCCTTTTGAACATGGGAGGACAATGGGACAGGGGCCAAAATTGCACAGATTCAAAGGTGATTCATGATTATTCAACTGAGCATTATCTTGTTCTCTGTTTTGTTATATTCTTTTTCCTAACAGTTCCTAACATTTGATTTGGGGTTTTTTGTCTGCTATTGAGCATAGGACTGACATTTTTTTGTGGAACTAACTCTCATTATCTCAAGATCTTTCTTCTGAGTGATAACGCTTAGCTCGGAGCTCATCATTTTATATGTGAATTTGTGGGTTTTTTTCCCTTGTGCATCACTTTACATTTTTCTGCACTGCATTTCATCTGCCATTTTATTGCCCAATCAACCTCATAAGTTTCTGCAGCAATTCTTCACAGTCAGTCTGCATTTTTCCTATTCTGAATAATTTAGTATTAACAGCAAACTTTCCCAGATCTCTACAAAAAGCCTTTTCCAGGACTTTCATGAAGACATTGAAAAGCACAAGTCCCAGCTCAGCCCCCTGTAAAATTCCATAGTGACCTCTCTGCTCGACAAGAATTAGTATTTTACTCCTTTTCTCTGCTTCATATCTCTCAATCAGATACTTTTATCCACGGAAGGTTCCCCAGCTTTGAAATGAGCTGTGACTGCTCGTTTTCTTTAAAAGGTGTGAGAGATGGCCATTGTCAAAAGCCTTTTGGAAATGCAGACAGACTATATCAACTAAATCATCCTTATTTTCGGGTTCGATGACTTTGTCAAAAAAATGCCAAAACATCTACATCACAGAACTTTCCTCTGCAGAAGGCATGCTCATCTCTCCAGGTAACTTGTATTTATCCAGGTGTCCACTAATTCTACTATACATTTTGCCTACTAATTTACCTAATACAGAAGTCAGGCTTAGAGAATCTAGCTACCCCAATCTGCCCAGAAAGCCTCTGATATACCATCTGCTGTAGCTATGATGACATGCTGAAAGATTTCAAAGAACATGGAGGAAATTCTGAATACATTTTAAAAGGAAGACTCCGTGTTATCATGACAAGACTCGTGATATCACGGCACCTTCATTCTGAACTCTTTTTGAAAGAAAGTGGCCACGATTACTTTATTTCGTGCTATGCCCACATCCCATATACTCTCCACTTACAGTATCAATACACAAGCCAGAGCACACCTATAGGATTTGTAGTTAAAGGATTATAGATACTGTGATTATGAAGGCCAGGAAACAGGTATCTGGAACTTTAGTAAGATGAAATTGTCTCTGGAGAGGTACTGGAGCAGGATTTCAAGGCTGAGTATATGCAGTCTTAAACATCTAAGTGGCTGGCCAGAGCTTTTACTCTGTCCTTGAAAATCATGTTAGGCTCTTATGAGCTATTTTAGATCTTTTTCCAACATCCTTTGGTTTCAGAGCCAGAAGAGAAAACCATGTTCTCCATTGTGTCCCAGCATTTTACTCTCAGTAAGATACTATGATCAGACCATGATAGGCCACCTATTTTCGCTTAGAAGGTACAGCCTGAATGCTGAATTTCACGTAGATCCTCAGAAACATCTAATTTGCCATTACTAGCAGGGAAAAGAGATGTGTGACATAAAAAGATCCCATTCATACAGATTTTTCTTTTTGTAAGAATTCCTGTTGAGTGTGCTGACATCTTGTGGCTGGATAGTTAAAATGTGCTATGTGTGCATCGCGGTGAGGTAATTACTGCACGGCATGCTGGGATCTTCGGCTCTTCTTGGAGACTTCAGTCAAAGGCCCCATTGACTCTTTTTCTTCTTCCTGGGTTGAAATTCTTTTTTCATCTAAAACCTCATAATTTTAGGGGCAAAATAAGCACTCTCAGGTACATTTATTTCCTTCAGGTCACATAGTCATTAAATCTCAGTGCCTGAGACACAGGCCAGAGTTGTGAGTATGATAGTAATTGCAAGAATACTGGCATGTGTTTGCCAGTGAACTACTGTTCTTTGACTGGTTCTTGGCTTTCTTTTGTGGCCAGATGTTAGCAGAAGGAGGGAACGTTTTTTCCACAGTAAACAGGATGGAGGGCTGCACTTCAGTTCTTTGGGATTTTGTTTGTTTGCTCTTTCTAAAAAAAATAAATCCCCCACAAACACTTCTTGTCTCATCCTTTTACAGTCTAGAGATGACTTCTGTCATTGGTGTCTTCTGGCTAATCTTTTTTTGCCCATTCCTCCTCTTTTGTGTCTGTAGTGTCCTTTCTACTCTCCCCATCTTTTAAAACCTCTCTTCTTTCTTGTCGTCTTTTTCTTTTTTTTTTTCCACCGTTGTTCAAACTTCTTCAACAGAGATTTTGTTGTGCCCACCTGCAGCAGAGCAGCTGATTCCACAACAAAATTTACCAGCTTTGATACCTTCATTCTGCTGTGAGTGAAAAGGTGAGGAGCAGAGCCTGTGTGCATAGCTCAAGGGACCCTAATAAAGCTTCTCAGGGTTACTGTGAAAATCATTTCCATGCTGAAGGCCTAGCAGACAGGAGGACTGGCAGGTGTCTACAACAAGGAGGCTTAGAGCAGGTAGTGCAGAATCAGCAGCTCTTTTGGGGTTAATAAGATGCTTCTGAGGACAAGGGAAGAGGTTCTGCAGGTAGTTGCTGCCTCAGGCATAAGGACTGGCAACCACTGCGCTCAGTGTGAGTTAGACACAGTAAGAGAGGCTCTATGTATACAATCTGTCTCCCTCTGTTTATGTTCGTGATTCATCTGTGCCTACATACTCTTACGAACAGTATGCTGCACTATGTCACTAAACACGAAATTGTGTACATAACTTCTGGGATTTGTATATATGTCTCATAAGAAGAAAAGAAGGGTTTCAGTGAAATCCTGCCCATATGGTGGGTCAGCATGCATTAGTCTCCATTTTTCTGATGTGCCTGTTCTGAAGAACCATTCAGAGAATTTATCTAGCCAGCACTACAGGAAATTTCCAAGCAGGAGAGGATATATACACATATGTTTCATAAAGATTTGATGAAGTTTTCAAAAAGGTGGTATATCAGAAACTAGAAGAAAGGCAATATGATCAAAGTATGCTGTAGGTTCAGCATATTCTCAGTACAAGTGGAAAGCTTACAGATATCAACTAATAAAGGGTATTTATTATGGATAATGGAAATGGAATAGAATTTAGTGTCCTGAAAATGTTAATCTTTTTAGGCAATAATGAATTATTATGACAAAAAAAGAAGAAAAATCTTAATGTTTTCAGGAGATTTTCCAATGCAAATCTAGTAGTTACAATGTCAGAAGTTATTTGGGAAAATTAAGTGATCAAGTTGTTTGTGAGAACAACAGAAGAATGAAAATATGGGCCTTGGAATAAATGTACACATCCCAACAAAATTGTTATAACTCTTGAGGCACTAAACTTGGGTGCTTTCATTGCTGATTGATCATATGATCAAGAACAAGTCTGTCTAACAGCAAAATACAGTCAAGTGAGAGGCAGATAGAAAACCCAGTTCCAGAATTCTTCTCTACAGTAAACGCCACTCTTTTTCCTGGACTTTGTGATTAAGAACAAATTTGAAAGTAAAATATTTATTTTCTTTTATTTTATATCTGTATGGCTGTCAGAAGATTTAATCTGCATCCCTGTATGATCACAAATAAATGTTATCCACATTTCAAGGACATTGCCAAGATCCATAAATAAACTACATTTCTTTAGAGATGTTTTAATAAGGTTCATGTGGGATTGAAGTCATGCGTAGACTTTGCAGAAACCTTTGTCCTAGAAAATGAACTGTATGACTATAGAAACTATAGTTCTGAAAGTTCATTTGTAGGCTCATCTGCTTAACTGCTATAGTAAAGTTGCTATATTAAAACTTCTACCAGCTTTTTATAAACTTCATTATCAACTAAAAATGTCTACTTCGTTTGTAACTCACAAACTGCAAGAAAAAAAGGAAATGTATCTTTCCCTTTCCTTGCCAAGATTTCATTGAGTACTTTTCATTTTATTTCCTAAATTCTTTAAGCATTGTGCATTTGGTTTAAAACACATCATATACTCTATTAATATTCACTTCAAGGATTTAAAATTTACTTTTTGGAAGTCATCAGTCTAAAAACACTAGCGGTTGAAGATTCTAGCACAACTTCCAGAAATTCATATTACTGTGAACAGTTACCCTGAGGCCATGCATGCTAGAGTGAAACCAGTCACAACAACCCAAGTTGTGTCACACCTGGTGAGCTTTTTCTTATTGTGATCCTGTAGCACTGATGAAAGATAGATTTATGAACATTTTTGTGCTGTTTTATAACTACACCCATTCAAGGAAGCGTTGGCTCTTTCTACACTTACAACACTGATAAATTTAAGTGCTACCTTTGTTAAACCAGAGAGTTTGGGCCACACTATTCAGAATATTCCTTTCTATTCTGTCAAAGAAATCCTAACGTGTTTCTGCTTCCACAAATGCCAATAATTTTTGTTCTGCTCTAACTGTGATGGGATCTGGTGTCATCAAAGCCAAAGCTTCAAGGTGGATGTGCCTGCACCTTCTGCATCTAGCGAGTCCTCTGTAAGATCAAAACATTTTAAAACCCTCAGAGGGCACATTTTCTTTAAATAAAAAGCAAAAGTTTAGTTATTCAAGTAGAGAAGACTCAAATAAGGAAAATTAGCTTGTGCACATCCTTTGTCCATTGTCCTTACTTTTCCCTACTCAATCACCTTTTGAATAGCATCAATCCCAGACCGTTCCAAACCCTAGGCATCTTTCTTTCAGGAAAGATCCATCTTTCAGGAAAGATGCCTTCTGAAGTCTTTTTGCTACCCTCTTTCCACTGTAACTGTATAATGTCCTTTCATGAATTTCAATCTCTTACTTGTGGCTGTAACTGCCTGCTTCAGCCATACCCCACTGTCTCCGAGATCCTCTGCCTTGGGTACGCTCAGTAACTCCCTCAGGGAAGGAAAAGTCTCCCTTCTCCTCTCAGCAGACTCTTTGTACTCAGCTGCTTTAATAAGGGAACATAAACATAACTCCAAATGCACAGTAAAGCAGATGCCACCTGGCACTATCACAAAAAAAATAGAAGATACATTTCTTTGCTGGTTAGCAGCAACAAAACAAAGCAAGATGCAATTAGTATCTGGGAAGCCTTTGAGCACATGGTGCATATAGTTGTCAGCGTGTGTGCCAATACAAATTGAATAAGGAAGGATCTGTGGAACCATCTTATTGTTCAGAAATGCTCTGAGCTTCCCTTGCACTCTGGGCAGTGTGCTGGATGTCAGTGCAACCTGACTTACTAAAGAACACTAGTGAGGCACGCTAAAAGAAATCAGTTTCCAAGCACAAGACATTTTTTAGAGGTGCTATTTTCAAGCCTCCACAGCTCAGCCAAATCAAACCCAATTTTCCCTGGAACACTTGAATGCACTACTTCTCAATGAGGAATAAGTATCTGCCAATTTCTGATTTTCTAGGTTCAGCTGATTCATCAGTACACTTCTTCAGCAAGTAGTCATAAGGCAGTTTATAACATAAGCAGTCTATTTTAGTCATCTTATATTCCAAAGGACCAAACAGCATTAAGCCAAACACTGCAGAAAAATAAACAAACTACAGGTTTAGACTAGTCTTGGAAAATTTTAATCTCCAAGGCAAATATTCCAGGAGAGTGTGAATGGGTGAAAAAAGATATTTTAGAAGGCAATATTTAGGAATCTACTGTTAGAATATCAGCTGTAACAAACTTCAATTATTCTGAAAATCAGTAACTTCAGTCAAACTATCTTTTCTTGGCACTATAAAATGTATTGAAGTGTTGATAATCACAAAATTTGAAGTGGTTTTCTGACTAAAGGGTTTACAAAGGATTCATTGCAGTAATTCTACAAATACAAAACAATGGTTTATGCAGCTCAATTCATAACCGCAAAGTTATTAGTCATAAACATTACTCCACTTTGGTACATCAAAGTAATCTGTTTGCCTAACACTACATTTCATAATTAAGACTGACAAAGTAGAAAGAAATACTGTTTCTTGATGAAAATTCCTACAAATGAGAATATTAATGTAAGAAAATGTGTCCTCAGATCTGCCCCTGGGTATGACCTGCCTCAACTGCCTTTCCTTTGGAAAACCAAGATAGAAAAAAAAAGTAAGTAGTGGTGGGTTGACCTTGGCCAGCTGCCAGACACCCACCCAGCCACTCTCTCACTCGCCCTTCTCTATCAGGATGGGGGAGAAAATAAGACAGAAAAGCTTGTGGGTCAAGATAAAAAACAAGGAGATCACTTACCAGTTGGCATCGTAAACTTGTCTTGGGTAAAGTTAACTTACATTATTGATAATTAAAATACATTTGGATGGCAAGAAACAAATTAAAACACCTTTCCCTCCACCCTTTTTCCCAGGCTCAACTTCACTTCTTCATTCCCAGATCCTCTACCTCCACCTTCCCCATTGTGCAGCACAGGGTAGATAGGGAGCGGGGGCTTGTGGACAGTCCATAACAGTTCCTCTCTGCTTCTCCTTCCTCCTCACACATTTCACCTGCTCCAGCATGGGTTCTTTCCACAGGCTGCAGTCCTTCAGGATAACCCGCTCCATTGTGTGTCCTCTCCAGGCCACAGATCCTGTCAAGACAACCTGCTCCAGCATAGGGTCTCCACAGGCCGCTGCTTCCTTCAGGGCATAGACAACTGCTTCAGTGTGGTCATCTCCACAGGCTGCAGGGAATACCTGCTCCATCACAGTCTTTTCCACAGGCTTCAGGGGAATATCCCTCTGATGCATGAGCACCTCCTCCCCCTTCATCTCTTTCTTGACCTCAGTGTTTACAGAGCTGTTTCTTGCATATTCTTCTCACTAACACATGACATTTTATCCTTTCTTAAATACCTTTTCACAGAGGTACCACCAGCATCGCTGATGGGCTCAGCTGTGTCCTGTAGTGGGTCCGCTGGAGCTGATTGGAACCAGCTGTCCAACAAGGGGGCAGTCCCTGGCCTCTTCTCACAGAGGCCACCTCTGCAGCCTCCCCACTGCCAAAACCTTGCCATGGACACCCAGTAAAGAAACAAAAGCAGTAGAACATCTCATTGCAAAGGTGGGCTCCTAGCACTGAAGAAAACCATGGACTGGAGCAGTCTCTGTCCTGCTTCTGGTTCTGGACCCTATACCCTTCCTGAGTAGTCTTAGGCCATCTGCTCTCTGCTCTCCTAGCACGTAAATTCTCCCATTCTTGAAGGAGTATAAGGTGCTCAGATACTATGACAAATATAATATAGACAATGTGAATAGCAAAGTGAGATAAATCCATCCTGGTGAAGTCCATACTAAGGAATATTTGATAAAAAAATATTTCCTTTAATCTACGAGCTATTATTTTTAGACTTTCCTGGAAAGATCAGCCATTTTTTACAGTGTATATTTCCCATCTCCTTGGTGACTACAGGTAGGACAGATCTGTGCTCTAAATTTATTTTATGACCATCCTTCATGTCAAACTGCTCAGAATTAACATTGAAAATACTAGCAAATATTTTTTTTCCGAAGAATGGAGTCTTGACCTGAATTTAGAGTTGCTTAGAGAAATATCCCTTTCCCATTCAAATTGCTTAATAAAAATTGTCTAGAAACAAACTTGCAATCTTAAAAAAAGGAAGGACAGAAAGTCTGACATCAAAAGACTTAAGAACAGAAAAGTTAGTTATTGTCTGAAAGAAAATTCTTAATTTGTTTATAATAACTTGGTTTCTTGTTTCAGTTCCTTTCAGGTTCTGCAAGTACTGAGAAGGCAGTGAAGGTGAAGAGGGAGATGAAAAGAGTTATCAGTCCCTTCCCTTTCCTTCCCTTCCCTTCCCATTTATGTATGGTCAGAAGAAGGGAAAGTTATTTTCTGAAAACACACTTGAAATTAGATTCTATTTGTGCTTCTGAATGAAAATCTTAGCTCCATATCTGTTAGCATCAGTAATGTCCCAGCTTGAAAACTGTCTTTCTCTCTTCAAAGAATTCTGGAGATCCTTACTCGTGAGACTTTTTGCTTACTCTTTAGGAGCTGACTTTGAAAAGAGTCAGTCATTGGTCCCCATGCCAAACTTCTGAGAGTCTAAGGAAGGTGCCCTTTCAGTGGGAGAGTATTTTTACCAGGAAAATTGCAAGCAGTTTCTGGATACGTGTGAGTATATTTTAAGGAAAAAAATAGCCATTCCATAATTTCCTTTGTGACAACGAGGAAAGGAAGCAGGTCTATCTCCATATATAGGAGACACATTCAGTCTGTGATGAGGTAGAAATAACATCACAGAATGACAACTGAATTATATCCATTGGATGCAAATGAGTAATTGATGTCAAAATGATCTAAGAATGTTTCAAGGAAGCTAAGAACGTGCATGTAAACAGCCTGCAGGATGGACTTTTCTCCTCTTGCTATGCATGTCATCACTGGCTTTGCCTATGTTCTGTCTGGGAATAGAAATTTCTTCCTTCTAGTTGCTATAAGAACTCTCCTTTCTCCTGAGATTTGGGAAGTGATGATGAACCCTTTCTGCTTGCTCTGAGGGACTCATATTTGAAGCAAGAGACAAGAAAGCTTTGAAATCTGTCCCAAACTCAGTACTATTGATATCTGGCCTGGTACCAATGAAGGCAGTCTTTCTGTGACTGGATCAACTATCTTGGCATGGATTTTTGCCTTTGTGCCAGCTGGGAGCCACATTTCACTGTGCCTTGCACTTCATCTACACACTGGCAGAAGCCAGATTTCCCTGCAGGCTGCTTAACCATCTTGGCATGGCTCTTGTCCAAATGCTGGCTGGGAGCTGGTTCCTCTGTGGCCTTCTCAATTCTCTTGGCATGAACATTGCTCAGACACCAACTGAGAGCTCAGTTCCTGAAGCCTGCTGTTTCCATCTGCTAATTCTGAGTGGCAACAAAAAGAGAGGGGCTATCCTTCAAACCACCTCAGACTATTTTTTTTTTCCTTTGGAAGTTTCTGAGGGAAAAAAACCCAACAGTCAGACACAAATAAACACTAGGTTAAACATTCTGTAAAACCTCTGTTCCAAAAAGAAATTGGAAGTCCAGCCTCTGTGTGTCTGGGTCAGTTCCACCTGGGTAATCAAGCTACAGCTGGCTGGAATTAGTCTGCAAAGAAATGAAGGGCTGGGCTGTGGTACGCTTTGCTTCATCCACTTAGTATAGAAAATCCACTGTGATTTCTGTATGATATGCTTCTTACTTACGGATGAGCTCTAGGCTCTTGCTCTTCAATCCTGATCTCTGTATCTCTTTCCTTTAATCCTTTTTGTAATTGCTGGGTGGCTTGCCTGACTTTATGATTGTCTAGTCCTTTTCTTGTTCTTTAGTTGAATAAAATTCTTGGATTCTTGCCTATATTTTAGATTTATTTTTCCAGACTAGTGGGAAAATATTTCCTTTTTTGGTTCACTATAATAGGTCTATCTGGTTTTTACTCAGCCTTAAGTGCTGAGTGCAAATGTCCCTGTCTTAAGCTACATTTCCATGAAGGGATATTGTCTGGATACATAGAAATCTGGAAGTCTCTTCCTGAGAAATGGTGTTAAGTCTAGAGTCTGAGTGAAGATCTATCTCTATCTGTATGGAGATGGAGAATGTTTATCTCCTACAAACTGAGACAAGATAAAGCTGAGAGCATTCACTCCATCTGCAGCTTAA
This sequence comes from Harpia harpyja, assembly GCF_026419915.1. Lineage (NCBI taxonomy): Eukaryota > Metazoa > Chordata > Aves > Accipitriformes > Accipitridae > Harpia > Harpia harpyja. The sequence goes on from NC_068945.1 coordinate 52,312,760, forward strand.
TGCACCATTGTATCTCTGGTTCTGCTAATCCCAAATGATGAAAAGTCCTGAGTCAGACATGAAAAATCGTGACACTTCTTCTAAAAACTTATGACTATTAAGCATTTATAAAAGCTGCAAATCTCAAATGTCCTTGGCATTTGGAGGTGGAGAGGTGGTGGGGGAGGAAGAAATGTAAAAAGAATGCTTACTACTGGGAATTATTTAGCAGAGCAAATAACTTTACAACCTCCTTACTGGAGATGTTAGTAGGCAGATTTGTACATTAATACCCCTCCTTTGACAAATATCTTCATTTTTTTTTTAACTGCCTTACTTATCTTTATGCTAACTTTGACTAAGGACTTTGAAAATGCCTGAAGAGTAAAAGGAAGACACTAGACAACTTTAACCCCCCAATAATTGTATATTCCCTTGGTTAACTGGTTAGGTCAAATAGTCCTTGCCCACTGCTTGGCTTGTATAGTAGGAAGATACTACTCTACCTAATACTCATTTTACAATCAAAAAACTTGCTGATAACTTTAGATGAATGCATAAAAACTTGTGCTAAAAACATGATCCGAATGTTATCTGTGGGCAGATAGTCACTTCCAAATGTACTTACATCTCTGGGCCCACAGGGCCAAAATGTGAGTTCCTGACTTTGTAGTCTTTCAATTTGCATGCAGCTATTTCAAAATACTCTCTGGGCAATAAACTGGAGTAAAAAGGCATGCTGAGAGAGGGGAGATAACTGATATCATGTCAGTTATAGGGGGAGACAGTTTTGCGCAGTCACAGAATTACAGAATGGTTGAGCTTGGCAGGGACCTCTGGGGATCATCTTGTCCAAGCTCCTTCTCAAGCAGGGCCACCTACAGACAGTTGCCCAGGACTGTGTTTAGATGTTTTTTTAATATCTCCAAGAATGGAGACTCCACAACCTCCCTGGGCAACCTGTGCCAGTGCTCAGTCACCCTCACAGTGAAAAAGTGTTTCCTGATGTTCAGAGGGAACTTCCCATGTTTCAGTTTGTGCCCATTGCCTCTGGTCCTGTCACTGGGCACCACACAAAAAAGCAGGGCTCCATCCTCTTTGCACCCTCCCTTCAGGTATTTATGTACATTGATAAGATCCCCCTGGACCTTCTCTTCTCCAAGCTGAACAGTCCCAGCTCCATCAGCCTTTCTTCATAGGACAGATGCTCCAGTCCCTTCATCAACCTTGTGGCCCTTTGTTGAACCCTCTCTTGTATGTGTCTCTTCTACTGGGAGCCCAAAACTGGACACAGTACTCCAGCTGTGGCCCTCACCAGTGCTGAGCAGACAGGAAAGATCACCTCTCTTTTCCTGCTGCCAGTACTTTGTCTAATGCGGCTGAGGATACCATTTGCCGCCTTTGCAGCAAAGGCATGTTGCTGGCTCACATTCAACTTTGTGTCCACCAGGACCTCCAGGTCCATTTCTACCAATCTGCTTTCCAGCTGGGTGGCCCCCAGCATGTACTGCTGCATGGGGTTGTTCCTTCCAAGGTGCAGGGCTTTGCACTTCCCCTTGCTGAGCTGCATAAGGTTCCTGTTGGCCCATTCCTCCAGTCTGTCAGGGTCCCTCTGGATGACAACATGACCCTCTGGTGTATCAGCCACTCCTCCCAGTTTAGTGGTGTCTGCACACTTGCTGAGGGTGCACTGTCCTCTGTCATCCAGATCATTAATGAAGATGTTAAATAGGACTGTGTAGATCTGTAAATATTTAAAGTTTTAATGTTATGTTTAAAAATTAACTCCAATACGAGAAGAGGTATTTCTTATGTTGCAATGCTATTAATGTTCTATAAATGGATAGAAGTTCATGCTAAAAGCTTTTTAACCACATCTGTATATAAAAAAAATAAATAAAACTGTCCCTGGTCTTTCACCAGTTTATCTGATTTGTAGAAGTGTAGTTTCAATCTGTCTTAAGCAAACTTTCAAAAAATTAAAATGCAATAATTTTGAAATGCAATGGTCAACAAAAAATAATTAGAGGCAGTTTTAAAATTTGGATTATTTGGATCCACTATCTAGGTGACTTATTCAATATGCATGCAATAGGAAAAAGTGAATTCATAAGATGTAGATATTGCTCTGAAAAACAACCATGTGAATATGCTCCTTCTTACTCCATATCTTTATTTTCTTGGAGTATATCTTGCATACTTGAAGTATATTTTCCAAAATTACTACTTACTACTGCCAGGGCTGTACAACTAACACAACTCTATGAGAATTGACTGAGTTTTTCCTCACTGGTGTTCATATGCTGCTGGCAGAATTGTTAATATTCTACTTAGTATTTCAGGGCATGTAATTTTTTGTTGATATGCATTTGTGACAGCCCACAGGAAGAAAGAACTTTTCCATGGTATAACTAAAAATGTAATTTAATGACCATGGGTTTGCACAGATGTAAATGAAGGCAGTAATCAGTCTGAAGAACCTTTGTTACTGGCAGCGGTGCACAAATGAGAAAGAATTTAGTTTTGTTTTCAGATTCCATGTTGGTTTTACAGGGTTGAAATAAAGAGGAGAAAAAATATTTTTACTCTTATTCTGATCTAATTTGCGCTGACAATTACATGAAAACATTTCCTGCGTCACTATGCAGTTCTACAATAAACTAGTATTGACCTTGATGGATTTCCATAGAAGAATACATTTGAAAATGTCATTGGAATAGGAGTGAAAACTGATTTTCTGAATTTGTTCAATGACCAGTTTATCTTTATTTAACTACAAGGGCTGTGGCTACTCTAGCATCCTGCTGGAAACAGATAGGAATCCTGATATAGCTCAAATAGTCTGACAGCACAAATCTTCCCCAAAAGAAACTCAAGCCCTAAAACAGAACAGAACAAAACCCAACCAAAACCAATTATTTCCCAGGCTGTATTATTTTTACTGAAGGCCTCTTGCAGGGCTACATGAAAAGCACTTGGACAAAATACATCATTTTATTTCTGCTGCTACAGTGCTGCTTTGCCACTCTTGTCTTCCAGTTCCCTATGTGTCATCCTCTGTAGAATGTGGGTTTATTAACATAGCTACAGAGACAGGTCAAAACAGCTTGGCCTTGTCTAAATGGATTCCTTCCAGACATATTTTCACAGGTTTTCCAAAATACTAAATTGTATTGTAATTCTGATAAATTCTGAAGTCATGGTAGTTTTGAAGTGTAAAGATTTGTGTAAAGGCATTCAACATGCACTGTAAAAACTGGCCAAAATAGTACGTTGAAGAAAAAATAGATCATATTATACTAAAATCAGATTTTTAAAAGCCAGAACCAGCTTCTGACTTCTGGAATAGTTATATTCTGAAATATATATTCAGCATTTATGTACACTACATACAGTGTACACTGAAAACAAAACAGTGCACTGAAGAGAAAACAGAAATAGTATTGTTTGCCTGTCATTAACAATATTTAACACTAATTTTGAAAGTGCTCGACTGTCATGGCAGCTCTGGTATACTTCACAATGTATAAACACAAAGAAGGAAACATCTGTAGAAAGAATATTTTTTTTCCCCCCAAAAAACATAGGAAAACAGAAAGAAAGGGAAAAAAAGGAATTCCTGGTTAAGATACAGAGGCATCCTCTATGTGGTTTGAAAGAGCATCCTTCTGAGTCCTTGCAAACTTGTAAAGATCATCTCCACCAACGAGGAGAGGGAGAGGGCTGTAACATGCGATGCCTGGAGGAGCCAGGGCAGAGGAACAGGAGACCAGACCAGGAGGAGTGCTCTCAAGGCATGGAGGGGGCAGTCAGCAGATTTTAAGTGTGAACTACCTGCCTATTTTCAGAACACTGCCAAAATATATTGAGTCTTGGACATTACCGAAGACAAATAAACCCATCTTCCTATACAAGACTGCACTAGAGACAGTTTGGCTGAAACAACCCTTGAAGTCACAGCCATTGCCAAAGCGCCTGTGGCAGACAGCCTGTCTCCAGCACATCCCACCCTCTTCCCTGGGGCTGTCTCCCAGGCACCCTGCTGCCGTGCCTGCCTTCGCAGCGGGGTCTCTTGCTCTCCCGCCATCCCCCAGCCTGCCTGAGCTCCCATCTCGACATCGGGGCAGTATGCAAGGATGAAGTTCTTCCTCGTGCCTTGGGTGAGACTGCCGGTGGCTGGGCTGCCAGGAGATATGATGAGAAGTACATAATGTTAGAATGAAAACCACTGCACGAGGACTTCAACTCTTTTTCCAGATATATCGTTGAGGTGCTTTTGATGCAGTATGTGCCATCTGCAGTTAAAAATCCTCTGTTTACATATCATCGGAGATAGCTTAGAGCTGGATAATTTTCTTTCTTTGATTAAGAAGGGGTTTTTTTGCAGGGAAAAAAAAAAGACATATTGCCCATATTGAAAAGTGCGTATTTTTTTACTTCTTCTCAGTGGTAATTGCACCAGGTTTAATCCCTCAATATTTTGACTAGGTAAAACTAATTTCTTTTAGTTTCTTTTGTCTTGTTAAAATATTAACTTTTGGAGACTTAGGGAACCTCTCACAGATCATTCCCCTAACACCTAGTGCTAGGATTGACGACGCTAAAACTGATTTCTCATTATGCTGCTATAAATCAAATAGCAAATGCAATTTAATATTAAATTTTTAATCTTTTTAAAACACTTGTAAGCCAGCCATCTAAGACTAGCCAGCAACACCTAAACAATCAGTCATTCTTCTTTCATTTATTTCATTTTCCAATCCAACAATACCTAAAGAGGAAGGAAGCACTGTATTTATAGCTATACAAAAAGATGGACACTAGGAACTATTGAATGTTTAGATGGAATGTCTCTTTCCAGCATCAGTGTTTTACAGGGTATTAAAAATTTTTGTGGCTGTTATTGTAAATAAATACTGAATTATAGAAATCGTAAAAATACAGTGTTTATAAAAAAACATGGACAACACAGATGAGGTTTATTTTCTTTGTTTTTTTCATACCTTCCTACAAAACTACATCATGAACTACATGTACTGTGGGAAAAAAAATACATCATTGTTTTCTAGGAGGGCATCTGTCTCCTTTAATATTTCTACCACTTTTTAGCAAGCCAATCTTGTGCCTAGAGCTTTTTAATTTATAGAGACTAATTAGATTTTTTTTTTTAGTGGTTTTTACTTGCTAATGATTTTTAAAGTATTTATTCACTACTTTTCTGACTGAGTATAAAATTTTAATGAAAATTCATCTGCCTCTAATATCTATTTTACTTAGTAGTAGAGGAAAAAAGTAATTGGAACTATTAAAAAAAAAGTTGAGTCTGAATAGAAAAGACCCTCCGTGGAATGCCTGTGCCAAGAAAAAGTTTTTGTGTCAGTAAAATGTTTAAAATTCCGTTAGGCCTCAAGCTCTTAAATGAGATTTAAGTTTTTCAAAGACCTTTCCAGGATCTCAGGAGGGGGTGATTTCCAAATATATATAGTTAGTGTCAGATTAAGTTCTTAAGGAGTGATTTTTCAAACAGGCTGCTAAGAATGTCTTCAATGACATTCAACAAATGTTTGTTAAGTTGATCCTTCAGATTCAGTTCTAGCAATAAACTTTTTATATATGGTCCTCAGTGCCCCATGGGAATTCTTTGCGAGGTTGGAGTCTTAGCCAAAGCTATGTGAATTATTTTAAATTATATACATTAGGTAGTAACTTGAAAACTTGACTACTTAAAGTGAGTGCTGTCAATTTTTATCTTAAATAATGGCCTATGATGTTCACATAGTTATTTTGCAGCTAGTATTACATTAAAGCTGTGAACTGTTCTTCACAAAGTCACATTTCATTCTAATATGAGGCTCCTACTGTGTACAGAATTGTTTGTTCACACTCTATTTAGTTCCATAGTAATTGTAATAAACTAATTTCACTGTCAGAACAGTCCAAGGTATCCAGAGCTGTGCCCTGTGGAATAAAATTTTCCAATCAAAAGGGGCAAGACCAGATTTTAAAAAGGTCCTAATTAAATCTAGGTCTAGCCTAGATCTAGCCCTTCCCAAGTTAACAAGTTAGCATTTTCAATTTGAATTAAAAGAATATTTGAAAATTATCTTTCTATCCACTAATACTGCTATTATGTTTGCATATATATTTTTACACTGAAGAGAAGTGCAGTTTTCAGTATATTTTCACTGAGATGGCTAGTTTGCCAAGGATGATAATAGAAGATCTTTGAGTGATGTACAGAGTTGACATTTAGAAAGATTTTTTAATAATTATATGGCACTTTTATTAAAAAAAAACAAAAACAAAGGAAACATTGTGATAGACCTTGCTATATCATGGGTTAATATGTATGATCATATGTGGAATTTAACTGAACCATAACTGAAGTAGGCCCCATAGAAGCTGAAACCAACTGACATACACAGAGATGTGCTGGCAGGGTTGGAGGATGGTGCAAAATGAGCAGTCCTCTAAAATAATGACAATAAAGAAGGAAGATGTTTGCTGAGTTCAACATGGACCAGCGCCCTATGATACAGGTGGAATACAGAGATACAGATCGGGAGATCTAATATGTAATTAGTTTGACTATTAAAAAAACCTCAGAAACCTTCTAAGATGTGCATTGGTGTGGAGAAGCTTGCACAGCATTGTGCTAATAGTTTGCTATTGGTACAGAGGTTTCAGCATTTTGTCTGTTAGATGATGAATTTGTGTGTGTCATGCCATGTAGACAACCAGCTTAGCCCACTATTTGCCATTAAGCCAAGCGTGTTTCTTTTCTTTTGTCTGATCTATTAACGAGATAAAAATAGTGTTGGAGTCCCTAGCCAGTGGATGCACTGTTCCCAAAACCTATGAAATTACAGTACTTACAGAAAGAATGCCTTAAGGAACAGCCAATATGACAATGTTCAATATTTTCATTAGTGATGTGTAAAAATAATTTTAACAAATAAAATAAAGGAAGTGACTGTGGAAAAAATTACCATAATTCCAACTGCACTTGAAAGACTAGAAAAATAGTCTAAAATTAATGAAAAATTAATAAAGATACCTGTGGTGATATAGAACTGGCAAAAAATTCCAAAGCATGAGAAGAAACATATTTTTCTTCCTTTTGGATTTTTGAGGGTATTTCTAAAAAAATGAAATGTTTGCCTTATTTGCTTCTTATGATTTTTAAGCATTATTTACTATTTAATAAATTTATTATATAAAAATACATGTGTGTGTACACTTGTATATGTCTACACATATGTAAGTATAAATTATTTACTTTTGGAAAATGACAGTTATGGTCAGTATTAGGGATGAAGCTGTGCCATATGCAGGACTAAATGATTACTGTAGCAGTGCTAGAAAGTTACAGGTCAGAGCCTGATGTGTCCTCAAGGCTTGGTTTTATGAATCCATACTGCTTTTGCAGTCAGACCAAGGTTCAGAAGTAGTACTGTAAACAGAGATCTCAATAATAGATGTATCAGTATAAATAACCCCCCCCCTTATTTATAGAAAGATGCTTGCAAAATTAAAAGTACTTACTTATGCATTTGCAATAATCTATAGAGTTAACATACCCCATTATTGACCTTGTTTATTCAAAAGTAATTGCCTAATTTAATACATTTCCATGTGAAATCACTTTATTTCAAATAAGTAAAGCAAGCATTCTGATGAACTGAATTGCATCACTAATGTAATTTTAAACAGTTTTCTCAAAAATGGCTGCTCTGAAATTTCAGAGGCCCCTTTTCCTGCTCTTCAGTCGAGATGACAATAGCTCCCCTCTGCCAGAGAAGAGGACTGGGAAGTACTTGGCTGCAGGCGTAAGCATTCACTCTCCTGCTCTGGAAGATGTCATTATTTAAAGTAGTTAATAAGTTCCTTGGTTTTCTACCAGCCCATCACTGCTTTTGTGGTTCTGGACCGCAAATCCTGAACAGATTGGTTCTAGAAGAAATCTAGGTAAGTGGATGGTAGAGAAGAGCAGGTGAGAATTACAGAATTGTGACGCTTAGTTGTGGAGTTTTGGTTTGTTGTTGTGTTGTTTTGCGTTTTTTTTTTCATGTTGCTTTTAGCTCTTATAGATTTTAGTCTTATAGAATAACATGAAAGGATCTAGGTGTATAATTCTCAGATATGCTAAAACCCTCTTGTGTACGGCTCCAATACCCACACTGGTCTTAATTATCCTGTTGAGAAACAAAAAAATAAAGCTATTAAATGTGTGTTGTGTGCACATAATGATGTGTACAGAAAAAAATAACACTTCCTATTCATGAGACTCCTTTCCACTTTGGATTTCATTTCCTGGCTTTCAGTTTATGATTAGTCTTAGATTAATACCCTGTTCTATGTCAAGAGACTTGACTAACTGATCTTCTAATGTCATTTCAGTCACATAACTTGAGTCTATACTGTGCTTATTTCACTCAGTCATTTAGGTACATTTCTTGGTTAAGAAAGCTCTCCTTAGCCTCATAATTTCTGTTCTTCTGTGCTCATTAAAATTTATGTTTATCTTATACAGGCACATATACCATAGCAGACAGTCAAGTTCCCGTCCCAGATCTGGAACAGTTTCCTTCCATTCCTCCATGCCTGGAGATTGACAGAAGCTGTTGCCCAGTGCATAGAAGAATTTTTTCTTTAGAGTTCTTTTTTAGAAGTGCCATCCTGCATATCAGTACAAGGTTTAGCATAAAACCAGAATATTTCTTCTATCAAACCTTATTAAAAAAAAAAAAAAAAGTTGTTGAGCCTCTGCATTGTAAAGATAGACATTCTAAATAATACAGTAAGAATCTATCCAGTTCTTATAATGATGTGTCTGTGTCAACTTTTAGACTTGAATCCACTGAATATACTTTGAGCTCTGAGGTATGTGTTTTTCTTAATTCTGTCTTTTAAGCACCTCACAAGAAAATGTACAAAAGATGTATCATGGCATAGAGACCTTGAATTTCAACAAAAGTAAAGTACACTTTTAACATAGTTGATGCTGATGCCTGTGAGCTAAAAAGGGAGTTATGTAACTGACAGCAAATGAAAGGAACAAGAACAAGGGAAGGACTGTGAGCAGTCTTTAAGAAAGTGAAACTGAAGTGTCATATCTTTTCATTTAGAAAAGATTTCTTCTATTAAATATAATTATTTTTCCTTCAAGTTTCGATGAAGATGAGGTTGCTAGGAAACTCATTCTGTTTTCAGCTGCGCCTGTGTAAATATGGCATAACCAGTTTACACTGATGAAAGATCCTGGACTGAAATAAGAACAGCTATGGAGTAATTTTGATGTTTGCTCATGACTAACATAAGGAAACATGTTGTTACAAAAGAGATAAACTCAATGACCAGTTGTCACCTCCTGCTCTTAGGGGAACATCTGGTACAAGCCATGAGAAATTAGATTTATGCCATCCTTGTAAATCCCTGATGCCTTTCCAGCACAGCTGCATGAAATTCTTCACAATGAAACACACCTCCACTACTTGCATAATTTCACTCAAGATTGCTTTGGAACCATTAATCCATGTTTCTGGCTCTTATGGATTGAATTTATCTGCCATTAATAATAGGAGAGAAGTGATTATTCTCTATGTTGCATGTTCTAAAGGAATGATGGCAAATATTATGATAGCTCTTCTTGCACCTATACTGCCTTTGGTAGCAGTACCTGAGTACATGTTTACTTTTATAGGTCAGTGGGCATATACCGCTTGTATAAATGCTACTGTGACTGTAATACTCACTATGAATATCTATGCAGCATTTTAGGATGAACTCACTGGGTAATGATAGCTACATCACATCTTTTGTGTCTTAATACCACTGGCCATACCAAATGTGTGACCAACATACCTTTGCACACACCCTAGGACCTATCCCAGCATGTTTTGTATAAAAAGGTGTTTCATCTTCCTACTAAAATTCCTGCACAGCTATGCTGCCTATTGCTGCACCAGGGACATCAAATTAGGTCTGTAATCAGATTTCATCCATCCAGTCCTATCACAAGAAATAAATACGAACTCGAGCAATATGCTGATTTCTGTTATATCATTGACAATGATGGAAATACGCGCTATCCTTATATCAAAGCTACTTCTAGTACATCAGGAGATGTACTAGATCACAGCTTTGGACTAGGCCACTGTCCCCTTAGTTGATCAGGGAAGACCAGCATTGACTGTCCTCCTCACCTGGTAAGAAAAGAGATGCATCAGAAGAATCATCTTCAGCAGTGGACCTTCTTCAGAGCTTCCAAACTTGTGCAACTCTTCCTCACTGGTTCACTTTTGTTTGGTTAATTTTTACCTTAAGCAAAGAGACTCTGAACACACAATATAAATAACTGAAACATTTTTCTAGAATTTTACTGAGTAGTAAACACAGTAGTATAATATATTAGGTACTAGTTTATATATATGGCAATAGTGTGGCAAAAGATATGGAACTAAAATTCCAAGTTGTATGTATGAAAATCAGTTTTTTCTTTAGTTATAATTCTAGTGTAGATGATGACCAAGGCTGTGCCTTTATGCATACCCAGCACTCTTAAGATATGAATTCCCTGGCTAGTCCAGAAACTCCACAGCAAGTTATTTGCATAGATGTAATGCTGGCTGGTTTAAGACAATGGACCTGACTTGCAGATTGACTCAGCTCCTAGCCACCTTCACAAATAAGTATTTGACTGATTCTTACAGGAACTCTACACATGGGATTTTGGACAGTTCTCAAGATTCCCCCAGACAGCTCCTGCTGCACCTAATCTAATTTATGTGTTGATTAACACCCTGGGTAGAAATTCCCAGAGATTCCCAGGGAGTGGCTGCTACAGAAGTGATCAAGTTTTACATTGATAAGACATTAGTAAATAGAAAGCACTCCCAAAGATGAAGAAATTGTCTTTTGTAGGTTGTAAAAGTGGTTAAGAGATGTTTTGCCTACAGTTAAAATAACTGATAGAGATGGATCATGCATGTGTTGGGCAGTTGCATGGAACAATAGCTGGTTTATAAAAACTGAGTAGAACAGTGGTTTGGAGGGTCTCACTCAATCCAGCTGAAGATGTTACAAGGACCCTTGCAATAGAGGCTCCCATGACTGTCCCAACAGCAACTGATCATCCTGTTTGAGAGACCTGATTACTCCTCCAAGCATTACTCTATGTCAAGATCAGAGTAATAATTTCTTTGGAAGAAGCACTCTGTCTGTCCGTGACTGTGCAAGAGTAGATACAAGTCTCTGCTCTTTTTAAGAAAGGTTACCCAAATAGGTAGCCACACATTGCTCTACAGCTCTATAAGCAGGGAAATGAATCTTTGATTCTGTAGACCCTCACGGGTTATGCAAGTTGTTTCATGAATACAATGACCACATACCATAGGTGTGAAACATATGCTGCCTATGTGTTATAAACTGACCCAGTCTTAAACTGCAGACAGACTAGCACTTTTGTCTGTGAACAGACAAAACATGAATGAAATCAGGGTGCACACCTTCACATTGGTAATGATCTGCATTTCTTGCTGCCTTTAGTCATATAGTTCTCTACCGAGACAATCAGGCCACACGGGGAGTTCAATCAAAAATTAATGTTTTATATGTGAGAATTGCATTTTGAAATGCCTGAAGGTGGAAAGATTTTTTTTTTCTTTTTTTTTTTTGAAGAAAAACTGAAATTGAAGCTTAACTCCTGCTGGGTAGCAGTCAAGTGTGCTTTCAATTAGCTGACTATGAGATACTGTATCCTCAGGTGCAGCCTCAACGACAGCATCCCAAATGCCTTTTGAATCATCATGTCATGCTATATCCTACAGCATGGTGTTGTGCAGAGCTGCCAAGAAGCTATCCTAAGCGCAGATCACTTTCACTTAGCCTAACATGACCACAGGCACTGAGTCTGTCTTCTGTGATGGGATGATGAAATATTGTCAGCAAAATGCCTTTATAATCATGTTTCTGACCATAGTTAGCAATGCTGCTCCCTTTCACTGTTCCATATATTTTTTCCATCCCTTCAGCACGCACTGAACAAGGTTGAAGGCCCCACAGCAGTCTGAGCCAAGAAGAGCATGTGGTCTCCCAAGGTTTAGTGCCAGGCATACCTAGCAGGATACTTCTTGTGGCAAGGAAGTTCTTCTCTTACTAAAAAAACCAAAACAATAGCAACAACAACAAAAAAACCCAACACCCCCCCCCGCCCCATATGGCAGATTCCCCAGAATCTATCTTTCATAAGGCCTACCTCTACCCGAGGTATACCTTATTTTACCATAACTGTCATTCTATTGTGTCCCCTAGCTCCCCTAGATCTAAAGGTGGCTGTAGTGATGTGCCGAGGGGCTGGGAATCCTTAAGGAGTTTGAACATTTCAAACGTATTTGTCCAAACAGGAACAAAGGGGACACTGCTCCCATAACACAAGTTACCCTTCTCGAAGTTTCCATGTAACTTGAGTCTAAAGTCACATTCCAGGCAGAAATGTATCCCTGGTCTTGTGTGTCTCATAGGTGATATGCCACTGGCTACACTTCTGTTAGATAAGTTACAGTCTGAGAGGAAAAGGTTTATTTCACAGCAAGCTTGCCTAACGTTGGCCTCTCCCTAAGAGAAATCTTTGGAGAGGTGAAGAAAGCAACTACCAAACCTTCCAGAAATTATCAGATTCATATGGGGTAAAGAACAGAGAGCAGACCAAGCAATATAAAAATAGGGGAGGCTCACAATTCAGAAGTAAATGGCTATGTTGGCAAATCTATCTACAAAGGCAAGATGATCTAATCCCTCACTGAAGACCTATATCAGTCTCCTTCCCCGCCCCACACCAGATGGTACCAGCAGTGCTCTTGAGGTCTCTGCCCTAAAGAAAAGGAGCTGGTCTGCCTGCACTGCGTGAGAAACACCACACTTGCAGCAGTTCTATATTTTGTCTCTGTATCCTGTTCTATATGACAAGTACCTCAAGCATGAAGAGATAGCAATGAATTTAATTCACTTGAAAGTGGAGTGGACATTTCAGTATTGGCTTGTTGGCTATTCCAGCTGTGCCATCATGTTCTTCCTGATTGAATGTAAATGTAAACTGGAGGGACTGCTGAAATCATGATAAGCTGCTCATGGAAGTCTAGACTAGTTGGAGTTGCTGCTACGTGTTACCTTAGCAAAGGATCCTTGTGACAAACAGTTCCGCATCTGATTGTTTGCAAATGGACTGCGACACTGGATGCTGAAGCCATGGGAAATGTGAGAGAAGATAAATGACACCCTTGTTTCTGTCCCTGTGTCTGGAACATGCCTTACATGGCAAAACAAAGTTTCCCAGAGTGACTGTGCCAAATCCTGAATCACATGTTATGATTTGACTGTCCATGAACTGAAGAGGCCAAGAATGGACCAAACAGTTCCCAGAGCTGCATGGGTGTATGGATCTTTCATGCCTTTGCAAATGTGCCATATGAGAGTCCAACTCCAAAGGAGTGGGGCGGGGGGGGGAAGAAGGTAATCCGCTATTTCACAGGTGCCGTATCACCTAGTCCAGACTGTGACACGTTTGTTACTGCCACCTCTGTCACAAACAGAGTCAGTGCTGGGGGCAGAGAAGGGAGGGTTGCTTCTGAAACTCTCACCTCACTGCCAAGTGTTAAACCCTGCTGATCTCTGCCTCTTGGCTGCCAAAGCCTGCTTACTGCACCAAGCAGCATGTACCCCCTTAGTAGAGCAAGTTAGAAGGAGCCAGATCTGGTAAAGAGGGTAGCTTGTCTATGCTGCACCGAGGGTTGGGGTTTGAGTCTTCACTCCTCTCTCCTTCTCACCTGGACTTCTTTGCTGAAAGGACAGCTTGCATATTGCAGAGCAGAGCTGTAGTGTGCATCACCATGCCGATGGTGTGGATAGTGTATGAATTAAGACTTGAGTGCTAAATCAGAAGCATTTTGGTGTGACCACGAGACACATCCTCTGTTACCAGGAAATTCCCAATTCGCATGCTTCAGCAGCCCTCACAAAAAAGCTATATGCTGTCTATGGATTTTATCCTAATTAGAGGTGTCTTGACTGTTCCTGCAATTAGTGTTACACCTGCTGAACATGAACTGGGACTTGGATGTTATAACTGCACCAATGAATTTACATCTGTAAAGTGTGTATCATCTGTTGGAGGTAGGGAGGCACCTTTCAAAGTACATTCTTACTGGTTTGGACAAAGTGATTCTGTATATAGCAAGGCTATAGTCTAGAGGGTGATCTGTCTGACATATTTCTAAGGTCTGCTTTTCTCTCTAACATTCAATCAGCACTTCAGCAGGAAGGGCACAGAGATGCAGGTATTTCAAGCAGGACTCTCAGAAGGTGTGAGAGCTCCTATAAATGAAGTTCATTTCAGATACTGAAAATGTCACAGATCTGAAGTAGGATTTTTTTGGTGGTGTTTTTTATTGGAATTCAAAGTCACGTATATGTTCAATTCCTTCTGACAAGTTTTTCTTCTTTTTTCTTTTTTTTCTTCCTTTTTTTCCCAAAGTAACACCAATTGTTATCATTTTTTGTACAAGATTTTCCAAAGCTGATATTTAGAAAATGCTCAGCTGATGATCTCTGAGAACCTAGTCTGTTTAAATATGCCCCTAGTATGGGTACCCCTCCCCCACAAAAAAGGCACCACTTCATTTTTAAAGGCTGGCACTTTTATGAATAATAGATGGAGGAGGGGGGAAAGCAATAAAGGATATACACACACAGTAAGGCAAGAGGAGAGAAGAGGCACTGGGAATCAGAGTATCCACAGTTTCTTCAAGCAACAGAAAGATAGCTTCTTTTATTTGACCAGAAGAGTGAAACATGTAACAGCTGCTGCAGTTATCAGAAATGTCCATGAGCAAGTAGGCAGATGCAGTAATGCTAATAAATGCTGCAACAGTATGTTTGGTGAATACAGGGCTCCTTATTCTGCTGATAACCAGGCTGCCACATTCTTCTCCACTTCTTAACTATTGTCTTATCTTGGATGTTTTCTAACAATGTCTGGTTTTAACCTTCACCTAAATATAATCCTATTGGTTTAATGACATCAGCAGTTGTTTAAAACACTCTATATTTTTTCTATATAAAATAAATTTGATTGCACGAACCAGAACTCTTACAGGTCTCTTAAGAATTGGAAGATTATATATTTTTAAAGAAATTAATACCTTTCCCTACACAGTGGAAATAATAGGGTTTTTTTCTTGACAGTCTGTATTCTGTCAGCAGCAACTCAGTCTACCATCACCTGCTTGTAAAGTCCCTATTCTTAGACTATCCTCTGCTCAGTTCAGACCCTCATCTGCTCTCTGCCAGTTGTCTTATGCCTAGATGCACAAGAGTATTCAGGCACTTAACTACCTTAGGTGTCAAACGGAACTGGGAATCTAAGAAGGTCTAATTTAACAAAAACTTCTCCACCTTTATTAGTGCTTCACTACACTCATTTTCAACTATTCCTATACAGTATTTCCAGAAATCTTCATATGTTCCAATATTTTGTCATTAAAAATGCTGATTAGTTATTATTTAGGCGTTATTTCTGGAAACTGTAGCAGTTAGCCATCAGTAGAGAGAAGTGGGATGGGATCTATGCGAAGGACTGTGTATGCAATTTATCACATATTTATGACTGATAGTTTTCATTATTTAGACTAATATTCTACTTTATCTGAAATTTAATTATGATTTTAGGAACCTGACATTCATCCAATGATTTTCTACCATTCAAACAAGATAATTTTAATACTTAGCTTTTTTAGCCATTGATGGCAAGAAAGTTTTTCAGGTGAGTGCATATTAAATTTGCAAAAGGCAAACTTACTCAATTTCCATGCAGAAATATCTGTGCAGAAATTAGGTACCTTTCTTCACTGTGGCCTAAAATATTTTCTATTGTTTCTACATGCTCCATACTCAAGTATTAAAAATGTCTTCAGGTAAAAGCTGAAGCTTTGGTGGTTTATTTCTTTGTTGCTTCATTGCTTAGACATTTTTTATTTGTAAGAATCGATAAATCACTCCTAAAACTTACTTTGTGAAATTTGCATCTTTCTTGGGGGCAGGAGAGTGAATTTTGTTTCAGGGAATGATGTTACACAAAATCATAGCCACTACTGACATCCTGGAAATCATTTAGATAAGTCTAGTTTGATTTATATTCCTGTTCCCTCTTTGGGCAAATACATAATTTGGGATCAGATTCTGTTTGAGATTACTTCCACTCTGATTTTTCTTTTCCAAAGATTTGAGACATCCTATGGGAATATGATACTTCTATGAATATATTTGCCAATAAACACCTTTTCTAAATTATTTCTGGGAAGTGAATAAATGAGGAAAAATGTCCATAGAACTAAAACTGTTTTGTAACTGAGATATATGTTTATCAGAAATTGTTGCAGCAGTTTTACAGATACAGTAATTAACCACATTTATTAATAATAGTTTCTGCGTTTACAACACTGTTCATCAAAAGAAACTAAAAGGTTTTGTATAGATTATTGGCCTTATTGCAGAAAGTCTGCTGGAGTACCAGGAACAGCAGAGTAAACCAGGTACAGAAATTTGTGACTAATGAGACAGAAGCAGAGGCAGGGTCAGCTCTGAGTCACAGTCCCTTGCTCCACAGTGGGGGACAACACTCCTCATTATAAGCCATCCTGTCTCCTGTCAATGTGCTCCTATACAAATTCCATTAGTGTTTCCATCTATTTACTCTGGTCTGTGGGGGAACAATGGCTTTGCTTTCATTTGTCAGCAGACCTTTAAAAAGGAACATCCTGAAAAAATGAGAGTAATAAGGATTTATTTAAGAAATCAGTTTGATAAATCATGAATGAGCAAAGATCCCTGCAATCAGAACTTCTGCTTTTATACTTTTGATTGCAGTTCCAACCTGACTTTATGTCTGAGTAAAGGTAATTATCAAGAGTATAAAGGAGTTCAAATGCATTCAGTTCTTCTGGAAAATCAAACCATGAGGAACATTCTTGTCAAATCAATAATGAGCTGGACTTCTGTGCCATTGTCTACACAATGGCCTTTTATTTTCTTACAAGATCTATGTAATTCTCAAAAGCTGCTGCTATGCATTATTTTTTCTTGCTGATCAAAAGTACAGACTGTACAGCATGTACAGCTTTAAAAGATTAGGTCCTATTATAAAGGAGTTTTTCCACTTTGATCAACAGAAGATAACATTTATTAAATCACAGAATAGCATTGTTAAAATAATATTAAGGGTATAAATATAATCAACAAAAGCCAAGGATTTAGTGTTGTTGTTTTTTTCTTTCTGCATTATTCTTATCATGATAAGGTTTAAAGGTACTGCAGTCTTTAGGCACACAATGAGTTATTTCCTCTGCGAGACAGTAACTATTATTACTTCTAGGATGTAGTAGGGGACTGAAACTATTTCATAGTATCATAGAAGTGTCAGCTGGAATCTCCTGCATGAACCTGGGCTATTGCCAGCAGTGCACAGAGGCAGGTGTGTCTGTGTCTGGCAAAGTCTTCAAAATGCCCAGGACAGAGATTTCACAGCCTCTCTGTGCAACTTATTCCAGTGAGGTACTACCTTCCCAGTGACTCTTTCCCACTATGTCCAGTCTTAATCTTCCAAGCTGCAGTTTGTTACCACTGCTACAATTAACGTTTTTGGGTATTGCTGCAAAGAGTTTGGCACTGTGATCATTGCAAAAAAAACCCCAAAACAAACCATAATCAAAATCACCCCCCACTACCTCATCCCCAGAACAAAAAAACTCACAAAAATGAAATTCTCCAAATCTGTCTTTTCCTCCCACAAGTTTTTCCAGTGTGGACACTGACACACATCCCCCCACCCCGCAAGGAAGCCCTGTTGTTAGTATTGTTCTTTTTTATGTTTGAGTGATTTTACCCTTTGTGTTGAGTCTCTCAGTTTGCAAATATTTAAATTAAAATAAATAGACCCTTTATCTGTGCATTTTTAATTTCAGGCTTCACAAAGATTATAAACAGAATGTTTCAATAATCCTGTGATCAGAAAATAGACCCAAGGGTGCTGTTAACCAAAAGGAAGCAGGTAAAGGAGATAATGAAAAGCAAATGCTACCATTGGGCACTGTCTTTTGACTGCCTTCTTGGGGCGCTGGAGGTGATGGGAAGGTCTCTGGCCCTCTACCTTCCATGCCTCACTCAGGTTCTCTCCCTGCTCTTGGGCTATGAACTACAGCAAGGGATACAGTCTGGATGATTTAGACCTTTGCCTTGCACCCAAGTGGTAGACATCTAGTGGAGAAAATGCTTTAAAGCAAATGCTCATTTTCCTGTTTATCAATCAAAGATGCATAGCTTATCTCAGGAGAAAGTATTTCCCCTGGATACCTATCCCTGTCATTTGACTATTGTCAGGGCAAGCGGTGTGGATCCAAAAGCACACTCCAAAGCCATCCAGAAGCTGCTTTGTGACCTAAGAAAGATGTCTGCCCTGATAGCAGAAGGTAAACATGATCTCCCAGAATAAGAGCATGAGTAGGGACACCACAGGAATCTGTAGTGTTCAATATGTTGACAAATGTTCTTTTTTGTTAGCCAGAACTAGTAAAGAATCCCTGAAAATTCAATCTTGTTTTTTTCCAGAACAACCTGAATTAACACTGGGAGACAAATAGTAGCTCTGAAAACTAACCCATTTATGACAATTTAGTTAGGGAATCCATCACATGTAAATTTTTCAAAAAATAAATAACAATAACTAAATAATTATAATACTGTTGTGATGTGGGGCATTATTAATGAGGGATATTAGAAAATGGTTCTGGAGTAGGAGGCCTCCAAGCAAATGTAGAACTTCTCAGAGGCCTTGGATTGGTGTCTCTATTAAGAAGAATACATAAAGGAGCATTTCAAAAAGTGGCTGAAGTTCCTACTGGGACTGGAGGAGGAGAAAGAATTTGTATTATAAGCCAAGATCTAGGATGACTAGATATTCCTTCTGTTAAAACTGAATATTTAACATCCTTCCATTTATTCTGTTTTCTTTCTGTTAAACATTTAAGAAATCTAAGTTAATACATAGGCCAGGCAAGTCCCAAGTCACAAAGAGCAAAAAATACGTGCTTGCTTATTTTTAGTTATGAAGCAGATGAGTCTGTTCTGGAATAAAAATGTAAACTACAATGTAGCAAGTTATAAATTCCTCAGGAACTTGATAATTAAGAGGAAATTAACTGTAGAAGATAAGACCTATGGAAATGTTTTAGCTATAATACAATGCCTATAGCACAGTGCTGAAATCTGTAGAGACCACAACAGAAAACATGAAGTGTGAAAAGAAACCTTTGGGACTCATAAAACAATACATTAAAATATGCTGATGTTATAAATAGTTACATAGTTTACCTTTAGTGGCTTGAAAGAGGGCTCCAGAGATTGGAACAGAAGACAAATCAAAATAGTTGGCCTCTTTTTCAAAATCTGTTATGCTGCTGTATTGGAAAGCATAATACTGCTTCATTAACAAATTTATGGCAGCTATAATGCTTTATACATAGGAAGGGAAGTTGGAGGTGTAGCAACTTGGACACATAAGATTCTATACAAAGTATAGGTCAGGTGGAAAACTGAGTTATTACTGTTGAACTTCCCATTTTTGTTAGTTTGTAAAGACTTTCATCAAATATAGGCCTGAATCCAGAGGGTGCACTTAGATGATGGAAGAGATGATGCTAGGCTGGAATAAATAAGCTCCCAACTCCCTGCACTAATCTTCAATAATTCTTTGTTGAGATTCCCCAGAAACCCCAGAACAGAGGTTCCCTCTTGGTGATTGTGTAACTAGGAAGTGTTACAAAGTGCGATTAAAACTGAGCAGAGAGGACTTTTAATAAAAGCTGGATACCTTCTGATGTGAATTTTACAAAATTTTAGTCTTCTGAATTGTATTATATAACATGTAGCATGGTTTTTCATTTGCTTTTCTTTTTTAATTGCCTTTCAGGTTAATTTTGGCGGTTCAATTTATTACAAATGTATGCACAAAAAGTTAGTGAGGTGGAAAGATTTTGCACATAAACTTCATTATATGAAGCTCTGCATGAACCCTGTGTTATTTATGTACAACTGCATAAGCAGCACATAACAGTTTATGTTCAGCTGTTGTTGCACAGGAAATTGTATGCAACTCCTGGCATATAAAGGTTTGTCTATTACAGCTTCTGGCATTTAAAGCTTTCACTGCCCAAAGGTTTTATCCTTCCTCTTCCACACAGAAATATACTTGGTAATTGCCTGGAAAAAAATTCTGGGAGCCATTTATTATTTCATGGATAATTCAGAAGTCCAGTGGTTTTAGTACCAGTGTTTTCTTCAGTGCATTTGTGTTGTAGGCTGAATATTTCATTCCCAAGCATGCATTTCTGATTACCCCTAACCTGTCTGATTATGAATTTAGGAAAGAACCATGCTGAGGGCTGGTTTGGCAGACTGTATATTAAAACTATACATAAAGCTCCCACACCAGCTGTTAAAAATTGTTTCTGTCGGGTCCTGCTCCCCACTGCAGGTGTCTGTCTTGGGAGAACTCTGCTTCTCGTGTCTCCCCTGGTGGAGTGGTCTGCCTCTGACCAGGCATAGGAGAACTCCTGCCTCTCCATGGACTCAACTGTCTGGAGAGGGAACTGACTGGAGAGGGATCATGGGTCAGCAGGAGAGCACCTGAAGAACACCACAAAAGAATTCCAGCCACTAGAGCCAGTAAATCAGCTTCGGGGGGGTGGGGGGACCCAACTTAAATGTCTCTGTGCAAATGCACATAGCATAGGGAATAAACAAAAAGAGATAGAGACGTGCACACACCTGCAGGGCAATGATCTTATTGGCATCACAGAGATGTGGTGGGATGGCTCCTATGACTGGAGTGTTGGAATGGAAGGATACAGGCTCTTTAGGAAGGACAGGCAGGGGAGATGAGAGGAGGGTGTCACCCTCTGTCAATGACCAGCTGGAGCATGGAGCTCCACCTGGGGATGGATGAGGAGCTGACTGAGAGCTTATGGGTTGGGATTAAAGGGAGGACAAGGACAGGTGACATTATAGTGGGGGTCTGCTACAGGCTGCCTGACCAGGAAGATTGAGCAGATGAGTAGATGACCCTCTATGGACAGATAGGAGCAGCCTCAAGTTCACAAGCCCTGGTACTCATGAGGGGCTTCAGCCACCCCAATATCTGTTGGAGGGACAACACAGCAGGGCATAAGAAATCCAGGAGGTTCCTGGAATGTGTTGATGACAACTTCCTTCTCCAAGTTATAGAGGAGCCAATGAGGAGAGGTGCTATGCTGGACCTTGTTCTCACCAACAAGGAGGTTCTGGTGGGGAATGTGAAGCTCAAGGGCAGCCTTGGCTGCAGTGACCATGAAATGGTCACTTAGGGCAGCGAGGAGGGTGCGGAACAAGCTCAGTACCCTGAACTTCAGGAGAGCAGACTTTGGCCTCTTCAGGGATTTACTTGGTAGAGTACCATGGGATTGTTGCATTAAAGCGTAACGAACCTTGGCAGAAAATAAACTCCCTTGCATCCAGCTTGTCTTCAGATTATCAGAGGGGCTGGGGGCAGCAAGGCTTAGATTCTGGGTGATGCCCAATTCAGCACTGTAAGTCCGGCTGCATTCAATGTATTGAACTATCATGATTACAGATGCACTAACTTTCACTGTACTTTCAATTTAGTTGCATTCAATGAACTATCATGACCAGACTTAAGGAGTTTGGTCATGTTCAACAAACTATCACGCCTAGATTAATGAACAGTACAGTTTATTAAAGCAACAGGAGTACAGGTTCTTTTCGATTGCCGGTGATAAATACACCGTCTGCAAAGCACATGCAAATAATAGTACAGTTGGCTACAAGCACACTAAATTATGGAAAAAAGAGATTTCTAGGTTTGCCGGGGAAGCACTCGGTATAACTGAGGGTTCGAATCTTACCCAATAGGTGTCCCTATGGAGGGGAGGAGAGGTTCAGCCCGTCAACTGATCCCAGAAGTGAGCACTGTCCTCCGGACTTGTCTACGATGGTGTCTTCCCCAACAGTCCTCCTCTCTTAAGCCCTTTTATACTATTTTATTTTTAGGTGGAGTTTGAGTGACTCTAGTCATACATACCTTTATTATGATTGGTGTAAAATCTCCTCACTTTTTACTTTTTAAGGTATATGCTAGAGAAAATTCAGAGCGCATGCTCAGTGAGGTGTGGTCGCCCCTTGAAGGCAGGTAGCTTTTGGGATTGAGGTGTGTTTTGCTATTATAATGAGCAAAGTTCACCCAGAGAACATGATTTAGTATGTCACTACTCCAGAACTGGGCACTTGTGGTATAAATCAGAAGTAAGACAATAGTGTTGACAGAACCCCCATTATTTCACCTCCTTGCTTCAATGGATTCAATACAGGGACCTTCTATTCTTGTTCCAGTAGTTCCAGTTCCCTGTCCCTGTGATGATACCACAAGGCCTGGCTGTGGTGTCCCCACTCCGCTCCACCCTCCGTGTCGTTTCTCTTAGAGTCAGCATACCAAGCTCTCTTGGTGTTGCTAACGTCTAAGGTTGCAGGTTATGTGGCTTAGGGAATTATTATGGAACAGATTCCTTGCATATCCACCACATTCTGGAGGTTTACCTTCCCTTAAAGGGGGACATATCAATAAGTCACCTCCAGCAATCATTCCACAGGCATAAAGCTCTGGAGGGAAGAGGGGCCCAAGAAAGCAGGTTAACATTCAAGGATCACCTCCTCCAAGCTCAGGAGTGATGCATCCCAACAAAGAGGAGGTGAGGCAAAAACGCCAGGAGGCCTGCGTGGATGAACAAGGAGCCCCTAGACAAACTCAAACACGAAAAGGAAGCCTACAGAGGGTGGAAGCAAGGACAGGTAGTCTAGGAGGAATACAGAGAAATTGTCTGACCAACCAGGGATCAGGTTAGGAAAGCCAAAGCCCTAATAGAATTAAATCTGGCCAGAGACATCAAGGCAACAAGAAAAGCTTCTATAGGTATGTCAGTGATAAAAGGAAGACTAGGCAAAATATGGGCCCTCTCTGGAAGAAAACAGGAGACCTGGTTAGCCAGGATATGGAGAAGGCTGAGGTACTCAATGACTTTTTTGCCTCAGTCTTCACTGGCAAGTGCTCCAGCCACACTGCCCATGTCGCAGAAGGCAAAGCCAGGGACTGGGAGAATGAATAACTGCCCGCTGTAGGAGAAGATCAGGTTCGGGACCATCTAAGGAACCTGAAGGTGCACAAGTCCATGGGACCTGATGAGATGCATCCGCGGGTCCTGAGGGAACTGATGGATGAAGTGGCTAAGCCACTATCCATCATATTTGAGAAGCCGTGGCAGTCCAGGGAAGTTCCCACTGACTGGAAAATGGGAAACATGACCCCTATTTATAAAAAGGGAAAAAAGGAAGACCCAGGGAACTACAGACCAGTCAGTCTCACCTCTGTGCCTGGCAAGATCATGGAGTGGATCCTCCTGGAAACTATGTTAGGGCACATGGAAAATAAGGAGGTGATTGGTGACAGCCAACATGGCTTCACTAAGGGCAAATTGTGCCTGACAAATTTGGTGGTCTTCTATGATGGGATTACAGAGTTGGTGGATAAGGGAAGAGCAACAGATGTTGTCTACCTGGAATTGTGCAAAGTATTTGACACTGTCCCACATGACATCCTTGTTTCTAAATTGAAGAGACATTGATTTGACGGATGGACCACTCAGTGGATAAGGAATCGGCTGGATGGTCGCACTCAAAGAGATGCAGTCAATGTCTCGATGCCCGAGTAGAGACCAGTGATGAGTGGCATTCCTCAGGGACCGCTATTGGGAACAGCACTGTTTTAACATCTTTGTCGGCAACATGGACAGTGTGATTGACAGCACCCTCAGCAAGTTTGCCCATGACACCAAGCTGTGTGGTGCGGTCGACACGCTGGAGGGAAGGGATGCCATCCAGAGGGACCTTGACAGGCTTGAGAGGCAGGCCCGTGTGAACCTCATGAAGTTCAACAAGGCCAAGTGCAAGGTCCTGCACATGGGTCAGGGCAATGCCAAGCACAAATACAGGCTGAGAGATGAGTGGATTGAGAGCAGCTGTGTGGAGAAGGACTTCGGGGTGTTGGTTGTTGAGAAGCTCAACATGACCTGCCAATGTGCGCTCGCAGCCCAGAAAGCCAATCACATCCTTGGCTGCATCAAGAGAAGCGTGACCAGCAGGTCGAGGGAGGTGATTCTCTCCCTCTACTCTGCTCTCATGAGACCCCATCTGGAGTACTGCGTTCAGCTCTGGGGCCCCCAACATAAGAATGACATGGACCTGCTCAAGCAGATCCAGAGGAGAGCCATGAAGATGATCAGAGGGCTGGAGCACCTCTTCTATGAAGGCAGGCTGAGAGAGTTGGAATTGTTCAGTCTGGAGAAGAGAAGGGTCTGGGGAGACCTTATTACAGCCTTCCAGTACCTAAAGAGGGCCTACAAGAAAGCTGGGGAGAGACTTTTTACAAGTGCATGTAGTGATAGGACAAGGGGTAATGGCTTTAAACTGAAAGAGGGTAGGTTTAGATTAGATATAAGGGAGAAGTTCTTCACTGTGAGGGTGGTGAGGCACTGGAACAGGGTTCCCAAAGAAGCTGTGGATGCCCCATCCCTGGAAGTGTTCAAGGCCAGGTTGGATGGGGCTTTGAGCAACCTGATCTAGTTGAAGATGTCCTTGCCCATGGCAGGGGGGTTGGAACTAGATGATCTTTAAGGTCCCTTCCAACCCAAACCATTCTATGATGCTATGATTCAGCCTTCACTCTCCCTGCCTCAGTTGTAGAAATGGCTGATGCTTTTGTCATTTTTAGCGCTTTTGAGGGATTTTCAAGGGTACTGAGACACTGCAGCTTCACCTACTCCTACCTTAACACAGCTGGTCCCAGATCTGCCACTTCCCAATTGTGGCCACAGCAGCTTTCAATGCTAAAGAACCAGGCTCTGAGCTTGAGCATCTCTTTATATTATAGTTTTGTATACATCTGTCTTAAAAACATGGAATCTGCTCTGACACCACTGTGTACATCAATGAAATAGCATTCTTACCTCAGTACTGCAGCCAGACACATTCCCTTTTCACCCTAATACAATGAAGTTTTAACATCTTCAACACGTTGCTGAAGACAATGTAATTTTTTAGGAGTTGTGCAAGCTGGTTAAAACACAAGCACAGCAGAATGACTAAAGTGTGATTGTAAAACATGTCATGCTCTTAATTTAGAAAAAACCCCAACCAAACCCTAACAATGTAAAATGACTTTCCTTGTACTGAATTACACTATTTATTTTGTTCCTTCAATTACTGCACAAAGCTTTGGTTAGACATAGAGTTGTAATATATTCATGCTGATTTTCAGAATCTTGTCCATAACCTAATTTCTTCAGTGAATTGCTCACTTTTTTAGAGGTCGTAATAAGCATAGATTAAAAAGCTGGTTACAAATTTGTGGCTAGGGTTATAAACCTGCAGAGCCAAAATAAAGCCTGTGGAAAAGCTTTCTGCTTACAGGCAGAAAATGCATGGCTTGTGTGATAAGAAAATCCTGCAAAGCTGTTTTGATGAGCTGGAGAAAGCAAGTTACAATGGTCTTGGTCTTAATTTGGTTCTATTATCTGTTCCAGATTTCTGGTGTAAAGTGGGACTATGTTGTTAGTTTCTCTGTCTGCATTCACATTTTATATTATGGATACTTAGGTCTGGTAATATGTAAAGAGCTGCTGTCTGTTTGGCAGGATGATTCAGAGCACCTTCCTTCAGTGAGTGGAGAGAGGCAGATCCACAGCCTCCAGTGTCTGAAGGGGGTTTAGTAAGGTGTTTGTCTCTATCCACTGACTTTGTAAGGCTCCTGCATACTCAGAAGAGTGACTGAAAATCAATAGGAAATTGAATTAAGAGAAAAGCAGAAAGAAAAGGAGAAGGAGGAGGGAGAAGGGGAAGACAACAGAGCCCTCTCTAAGCAAAGAGGGTCCTGGATTTTAGACTGACAGAGCTTGAACTGCTTCCCAGAAGTGCTCTAACTCCTGGATTGCTACCTAGGCTGAGACTCACCAGTCCTCCGCTGAGGACCGACCACTCCACAGACAACTGCTGCTGTCAGGCGTAACCTGGATGCTCCCAGTGGATTGGGTTTCACTCACTACCACTGGATCCAGGTGGAGTTTGGGCATGTTGTTGCTTATTGTTGATGAGTTTGTAACTTAGATACTAGTCCTCACTTGCACAGGACCTATGTTTTTGCAGTGCCATATTAAGTTGATGGCTAAATGCAGACTCTTGCAAGCTCTGTTTTCTCTCTGATCCTCTGTCTGAGCTCAGGGTTTTGAACCTACTTCTTGTTACAATACTGCCTGCTCATGTTCCTCCTAGACTCTGCACAGCTCAGAACAAAACTTCATTTGTATCTCAGTTTTGAAGCAGGTATAATAGTTCTATGACTGTATGCCATTTTGAGGATTAGTCTGTAAATTGCTAGTAAGTGTGACCGTGTGAAAATTTGAGTTCTGACTTTTTTTTAATTTGGAAAATTAATTTTTTTCTCCACATTTGTGAAAGGGTTGTATAGTTTTATTTAATAGTAAAAAGGAAAAAATAAAGCACCTGTGATTTAGTATTTATCAAAGCCAGTGCCATATCTTCATTTTTTTCTGCAACCCTGGGAAAGTTTTCGAAATGAAATGCTAAGATCAGTGGTAAGTGATTTTGCAGCTCTTGCCTATCCTGAATCTTGTCTACATGATAAATCCACTTAAACCAATCACTGACATAAATGCTGCTAAGTAGAATTAATAAAATGTGCTAACATGTTATTTCAGTTCAAAAAAAATTGAGACATATGCTTTATTTAGATTTAAATACATAATGATTTAGATAAGTACCACACATCGCATGATCAGTTTTCTCCCAGACTTTTTTTAGAAAGATAATTAAACTTGTCAATCAATATGGATATAAAAATATCAATATTAGATGTCTGCTGTATCACAGGTATACTGGTGTATGAAACAGCAGCTGAACAAGAGTTACTTCGGAGAACTGTGACAGTACTGAATTTTAAATTACTAAAGAGGTGCCCTGGGAAGTTTTAGTTTATATAACTGAAAGATAAGATTTGAAATATATTTTCCATGAACAAAAAGTAGAAATCATGAGAAGATGTCATAAAATGTGTCAATATTCTGCATAAAATTTGGGAAGTTTCCTCAAACTTACACATACTACAATCACTATATCTCCTTAATTTGAAATGTAGTTTAAACTGCCTAGTCTATTAGCTCCCATTCCTAATGTACCTATAAGCCCAAAATGCGGTATCTGCCATAGTAAAGGATATATTCCCCAAATCTATCATACTTGAGATCAAACGTGAACTGAATATGGTTTATTGCACATAGAAACATTGTGTTGCTATTTATTATTTGACGTGACTGCTTCTGTAGCTCTGCTTGAGCGGTTAAATGTAAAAACATCTCTGCCGCCAACAAAGTTAAAGTAAAACACGTAAGTAGTATAACTAGTGCTGATAAACAAAAACAATGAAGAGTTTGTCCTGTATAAGTCATAACCTTAATAGTAACAGGCAGCCACAACATTAATTCAGTGACTAATACAATGACATTTCTATTTTTTCCATATGTCCTCTTGCCACTGAGTGCACAATGTAGACGTGGAGCTGCTATGCATACTAAGCTTTTTCATTCTCAAAATGTCATGGTTACATATGAACTTTCTACTTTTCTATCTGGTAAGTAGTCTGCTCAATTTATGTGCTATGTGTCCTACAGTTCCAAGAAACTAAATTTGAACAGAAGAGGCAGATTCAATTTGTCTCTTTCAGATACGTATTCTGTTTATACATTCATATCCATGTTACAAAAGATAGTAGGTTTTTTAAAAAAATATGGAATGTTTCATTTTTCTTATAGTGGTGCTCTGATGTTACAAGAGCAACCAGGCAATCAGTGTGCAAGGCGTGTCCGTTATCCTGGGAACATGGAGTCCACCCCCATCAAAACTTTATAATCCTGAGGAAAATCTTGCTGAGCTGTTTTTCCCTCTTATGCAAAGTGCAGTGCTAGTGTCAAGCCTAGCACTACTACACACTAAAACAAGAAGTGCTCACCGAAATATGTACGTGAGCAGGAAATACACCGCCCCTGTGCAGTAGTGTTCAGTGACAAATCTCACAAGCTAAATATCATTTGAACTGCCACTGGGCATACACGTTTTCTGACCATGGTTGTAAAATGTTATTTAAGCAAAATAAACAACAGTTGCACAGAAATTAATGGCTATAAAATTGTTCATGATTTATCTGAGGCTTAGAGAGGAACCCAATTAATAATAATTTTCAATTTCAAAATGATAATTTTCTGTAAGTTTTGAAAGAGGAAATACTTTGTCCTCACTCCCTAGTTTTGTGATCGAGACAGGCATATTTATAAAGGGATTAGGAGATATTACTCATGATAGCACAGATTGGACTACAGAACAGTCCCTGTTACTCCTATGTCATTGTTCATGCACAATGCCCACTGTATCTAGATATGATAAGTTCTGCTTAGAGGAATGTTGTCCTGAGATCACTTTAATGAGCCAAATTACTGTCTATACACAGAGGTTATGTCTATGTTGCAAAATAAGAGAGGATCAGGGAGAGAACTTGAACACTGGATGTCCTTTTGTCCACATTGTAGAATGATTATTTTGCTTTTTGGTTCTTTTTTTGGTAGTGCTTGAGCTAGCTCTCTGTCAGACAAAAAGCCTGGACATTGTCTGGAAGATAGATCATTCCAAGGATCATTCCAATAGATCATTCTGATTAGCAATGTGGACAAAGATGCAGTGGATGTCCAATGTAGTCCTCCAGTGCTATCTGAGAAGGCTTTGCAGCCTCAAGAACTTCCATAGGCTCAAATGCCAGTCCACAGTATGTGCAACCCATACTCTCAGTTTCACGTCATAAAATCCACTCTAGTTGCCTATGACACATCTTTATTTACTTTGAATACTTTGAACAGAAAACATATCTAGGATGGTAATTATACATTATACTATGTGTTGTGCTGTAGACTGGGCTAAACCTCAGTCATATGGATCTGAGACACTCTGCACCAGTAGGTCTGGGGGGCAGGGATCTCTTACTGGGACTGATATCTTTACTTGTATAGCCACTGTGGCTTCATGTAGATACAGTTAACATGGGTTCTGACCCTGATGGCAGCTGCAGAGCATCCTCTAGAGCTCACAGGATCTGGCATGTCTGAGAAGGCCTCCTACCTTATGTAAATAAACTATATTCATGGGTATACTTAGCCGCCTGGCCAATATTAGCAGCTTAGTATAATTTAGTGTGTACTTTGTGTGCTTTCTGCACCTGCTTACATGTGCTTCTACAGAACAGGAGATCAAGACAAGGTAGACAGTTTCGAGGGTCTGCTTTGAGACCAGAGCTGGCATAGCTTTGTGGTGTGTTATAAACCTCAGGCACAGAGCCTAGTTCTTAAACACAGGCTAATTTTTTCAATTTTGGTTTTTCATTATACTAACCAGGACAGTAGTAATCTCTGTAGCCAGAAATAATGGACAGATATACTGGCATTAATGCAAATTTCTCCACCAAAAATATTTGAATCAATAGCTCTCTCCAATTTCTATACCCTTACAAATCTCTTCCAGGTCACATAAGCAGTCACAAGAAAGGTTTGTTCTCAGCCCAGTCTAATTAATGAAGTCATAATCAAGAAGTACTGACTTCTTTCCTGGGCCATGCTAAACTGCAAACTTAGAAATCTGGAGAGACTGGAGAGCCCAAGGACTCATTGAAAATCCCAGCCTGAATATTGTTTCATGCTTTCCACTCATCATATTATTTCTAGTGCTTTTCTTTAAGTAATTTCAAGCCCCACCCATGCTCACAACTTCCCTTAGTTGTTTCAAATGTAATTGATACAATGCTTACTCCTTCTCCTTTATCATCACTTAAGTATTTAAGAAAATAAACTCAATTAACTCTTTTTTTACTATCTCCTGAGTGCCTTAACATCAATTTTATAACACGGCTGTATTACTTGTTCAACAAAAATAAATTTTGATCCACAAAGATTTTAGATATCTATATGGTAACAATAGTCCTTAACTATTAACTAGCAGTGAAAGTGAGCACAGTTACGATCTGGGTTTAGTTTTAACATAACTGCACAGACCTGTAAATGCAATAATCAGAGTCTTAGGAGAGTGTGACTGACATAAAGCATTTAGTATGTTCTGTAGCAAATTGTCCTGGCTTCAGCTGCGATAGTTAACTGTCTTCCTAGTAGCTGGTACAGTGCTATGTCTTTAAGTTCAGTATGTGAAGAATGTTGATAACACACTGATGTTTTCAGCTGTTGTTAAGTAGTGTTTAGCCTAAAGTCAAGGATTTTTCAGCTTCTCAAGGCCAGCCAGCGAGAAAGCTGGAGGGGCACAAGAAGTTGGCACAGGACACAGCCAGGGCACCTGACCCAAACTGGCCAACGGTGTATTCCATACCATGGGACACCACGTCTAGTGTACAAACTGGGGGGACTGGGATTGCCGCTCGGGGACTGGCTGGGTGTCAGTAGGCAGGTGGTGAGCAATTGCACTGCGCATCATTTGTACATTCCAATCCTTTTATTATTGCTGTTGTCGTTTTATTAGTGTTATCATTATCATTGTTAGTTTCTTCTTTTCTGCTCTATTAAACCATTCTTATCTCAACCCATGAGTTTTACTTCTTTTTCTGATTTTCTCCCCCATCCCACTGGGTGGGGGGGGAGTGAGTGAGCGGCTACATGGTGCTTAGTTGCTGGCTGGGGTTAAACCACAACACAAATATAAAAACATTTCTCACTTTTTTTTTTTTTTCTTTTAGCCAGAGCTAGCAGCAAGATTGTTTTAATGCCTTAGGCAAAATAATTGACAATATGTCCCTTGGTGGGAGGTTATGCAACAGCCCTGGAACAGCCTTCAGTCTGTACTATGAGCCATATAAGTAAAAAAAAATGTCTCCAGTTCTGACAGAAGGGAAGCACTTACCTTCTAGCTTTAAAGAAATGGTGGGAACATGCAACAGAAGAAACATAAAGAATATTCATTATACCAAGGGCAGTTAGTATTTTTGTTTCATTCTTCTCAGGCCTCAGTCATGATGAGTTACAACTTTTCTACATATGACATCCAAGGAATGCAGCCTGAATTAGTTAAAGATGTGAATCTAAGGTTCATTGGTTAAATGATATTGAATCCATGTATTTGATTTAATCAAATTTACTGAAAAGAATTAACTTAATTCCCTAAATTAAGGCCACTTCACACACTATTTATTTTAAATTTAGTATGTTACTGTATTTTCCTCAAAGACAGAACACAGAGTCACCCTTACTGCATCAAAAAATACATTTATAACAGTCTGAGCTGATCTTTCAAATAATTGGTGTTTTAATTCAACAAGGAATGGATCATCCTAATAATGTAATTCTGTAGTTTCTCTGCTTCTGTTGTGACTAACACTTCAACCTGTGCAGAGTAAATATCTATTTTTAAGACTTTGTAACATTTTTTCCAGTATATCTTTAATTTTCATTTCAGTTACAGTAAATATGTCAACTTACCATATGTCAACCAACTTACCATAAAAACTCATGGGTTTTTGAATGCATCCTTCATGTTTCATTTTTAGCTTTCTCTTTCAGGGAATACATTCTAAGGCATCATGAAGATTATTTTACAGAAAACCTAATGGGTGGATCCCCACTCTTCACTCTGGTCCCTCAGATGGCTGGGCATCCACTTGGAAATTTAATGAAAGCTCAGAAGTCAGCTTCTGGGGTTCACCAGTCCAAGCAATCAAGCTTGTATTCTCTAAGGTATTCATGCCCCCCAGAGATCCAGCACAGAGGAAGTTACAACACACAAACTGAGCAGTAAATTTACGCAGGACTATTGGACTCATGAAAACGAAGAAGCTAAGCCTTAAAAAGAAGCTATCACAATTGAATGCCATGATCCTAGCCAGGTCTTTTGTAAATAAATCCTTAGTTAGAGTAGCGCAGAAAGACCCTGAAGTTTCGATGCAGCTCAACAAAAGCTGAACGCCACACATAGCTGCTCATCCATTCTGCAGCTCAGACCATGAGTCGGTGGGAATTGCCTGTATCCCCTATTTCTGTTTTGCTATTTCTGGATTCATGTATATGGATATGCTGATTTATTATTTCAAATGTTTATGTCTTAGTAAACAAAACTTTCAACTTACTAAGCATGGATAAAATCTTTTCTGTTTTATCAGTGTGGAAAAACATTGTATCTGTTACACCAGAGGTTAGGCTTTGCTTTTGAAAGACTGTTGGAAAATTCAATTTCTAAGAACTTTGGAAGGCTTGTGCTAATATGTGCTCTCTTACCAGTCACACTTATGTAGTGCATTGTAAACCTTAATTATTTGAATGGGTTTGAATATGCTGACTAAAGAAAAAGGTTGTGGTGTAAAAAGATAACTCTGCACAATAGAAATGTGAGTGATAATGACTATACTGGAGGCTAGGGAAGAATTTGTATTCTAGGTTTATAATAATCAGATTAAAATTTTTAATTTCAGCTGCACTTCTCCTCTAACATTTTAGCCATGATACATAGCTAGGCTCAGATGTGGTGAAATCAGACATACTGAAACTACATGCGGTGAATTCCCTCAGTTACTTCAATGCACTTGAATATATTTTAACTTTCACTAGTCATTGGCTGAATTAACAGGTACACTACAGTAGCAAGCAATTCCTTGCACACTGAGCCTGCTGCACGTGCATTGCTCCATGTGTCTACTTACAGCCCCTTGTCCAGGCATTTCACAGAGAAAGGGAAAGCCACACATGCTTTCCCCTCCTTGTTATTAAAATGTCTTCAGAGCAATTCACCTTATTCTTAAATTTCAGTAACATCATTTACTATTGGTGTTTGAATTTTTTAGTGTAATCGATTCATTTTAAAGATGAGTGTTTTCTTTCTGGATTTGGGAATGATCTTTTAACATATACACAGCATAATTAAAATAAATGATCATGAAAAGCCATTGTCAAAAAATGGTGAAACATCATTAAAAATACATTCTTTGTTAGAGAAATTGCTGTATTGCTAAATCAGTCTTTGAAAGTGCTGCTTCTGTGACACTTTCTGGGAAGAATTGATAGGCTGTTGGAAGCTATGCCATTGTCCTGTAAACCAACAATGATATATTTCTTACAATATCTATGTAAGCCTGAGGGGAGAAAAGGTATCCCATGTTTCCTCTACTAATGTTTCCAGCAGTGGTATTGTGCTTGTAGCATTGGTTACAACACTGTATTGGTACTCACAGGAAGAGCATTGTGTTTTGAGATTTTGGCAAGGGTGTTTTAAAAAAGGCCCTATATAAATATAAAAACAAAGAACTAACTGTAGCTTACAAAGGAGATAGTTGGTAAAAAACTGAATGAATCAAGAAAGCCTCTCAAACTACCTAGTAAAATAAATACCGTGACTACGCTATAAAGCTTTAAACTTGTTCAGTTGATTCTGCTCTCTCTAACCATGAT
The DNA here is from genome assembly GCF_026419915.1 of Harpia harpyja. NCBI lineage: Eukaryota > Metazoa > Chordata > Aves > Accipitriformes > Accipitridae > Harpia > Harpia harpyja. The sequence goes on from NC_068945.1 coordinate 52,346,440, forward strand.
GTTAGGCTGTCTGCAGTGCTACCAAGCTCAGTGTCTTACTCTGGATTTACTGCAAGTGCCACAGAATATAAAGACAAAAGATCAGAGATCCTTAAATGTAAAACCAGCTATTTTTTCTGCCTCATTTTAATCTAGAGATATACTACCAATTGGATTATTTCAGAGACCATTTTAAGAAACAGAGATTTGTTTCTATTCCTCCTAACTGATGTATGCTGCGTTTTGTCTTCTGGATTTTTTTTTTCCCCTCACGTTGCATTTCTTTCGGGAAACAGAAAATACACAATAATAAAAACTTTGTGGAGAAGGAATGGAGAGTGGTTTTGTTAGTCATGTGCCATGGGATCGTGATAAAGGATGACACTGTATGAAAATAAGTATAAGCTGTTAGACTACCCAGTGGCATGAGAATGGTTTTCTGGGCTTTCATGTAGCACAGCACTAAGTCTCTTAAGTTGTCTTCGTTGCTTAAAATAACTTGTCAGAAAACAGGAAACTCAGATAGCCATTGGTTACAGTAGATAAGACCTTTAGTTGATTCTAGCTTTGAGCATGTGAGGTGAATATGATCAGTTATTTTGTAGGCAGATGTTTCTGTCCCTGTGCCTTCAAGCTCTACCCAGTTGGCTGAGATGTGAACAGAAACCCCAAGGGGTGCAATTTTTGAAATGGATCCAAAGCAGCTTGGCTCACACTGTGTTTCATGTAAGTTTTATTTTTGATCATGATGACATAGGTTAAAAATAGCTGAGATGTTTGTACTGTTCATGAAATAGCAAATACTCTGGGTTTCTCACTGTCAAAACTAGACAAACCAAATATCTTTAGTCTGACAGCTGTGTTCCTGCTGTCATTCTTGTGTAAACTGGTACTGCTGTGGAAGAAACTGGTAGTGATACAGGAGAAAATATTGCATCTTACTAAACTATGCAACAAAAAAGGGATGTGTTGACAAATTGATACACAGTAGTCTTCAGAATGTGGTCACCTCACGGATTAGGGTGAATTTTAAATGCATAAAATCTGAAGTAACTTTGGAAACAAAAAATTGTGGAAAGATTTTTGGGGCTGTGTTTGTCCTTTCTCTCTCTCTCCCCCTATTCTTTGTTTCTTTTCCTTTCTTCAATTTTCTATCATCTGTTTCTTTCTTTCTCTTTTATTTTTTGTTCATATCAGAAGGGATTCCAGCTTAGTATTCAGTACACTCTGTAATAAATATGTCATAAGGGAAAGGCAAGTCTGTGGAAAATTCAGAAAAAATCCAATTGGCAAGGAAAGAAATTTGAAATAAAAACAAACATACAAACAAACAAAAGGTCTTCCAGCTGGCAAAACTGAGAAAAGTTCAATTAAAGTTATTTGATTTTCATGTTCTGCTTTTTCCCAATCCTTTTAATTCCGAACTAGTTTTGATTTGTGCACAAAAAAACAATCATCAGAAATGAGACCATACAAAGGATAATTTTTATTTCTCTTACCTTTTCCTATTCTGTGGTGCTTCTTTTGCAGTTTCTTTAGCAAGCAACTTTTGATTAACTTCCCTACTATGTCCACACAGCAAAGTGAGGTGAAGACCACGACCTGTCTCCCAGCCTGCTGAGTGATGGGTCTGAGAGTGTTTATCCAGGGCTGGGATTCACTGTCATGGGGGAACCTGCTGCAAACAGGTTGGAGAACAGCTGCCCCCTCTGCAGTCTCCCCACCTGCTGAAAAGACAGAATCAAAGCTTGAATCATCCCCGGCTCCATTTGTCCAATTAATTTCTGACTGCCATTTAACCACTATGATATATTCAGTAGTTCCAGATTTTCTTATTCACGCAAACACCCTTAAGTTTATAACCAGTTTAGGTGCCCTAAGTGCACTCATTAACTCATTGCTTGATTTCAGGAAGCTCACTAAACCTTATGGGATTTTAGTTTATGCATCTTTTAAACAGAGGTAGGCAGTAGTTATTTCAAGACTAAAATAGTGTTTTTAAAATGCTTTGAGTTCATCAGAATAACAAAGCTGTTGAAAAGAACTAGTGCCATAATGTTATTTTGTCTCTGCTCAACTCCTGCAATATTAACAAAATTAAATATATGCTTTTGCTTGTATTCAAAGATGCTATATATGCACTTTAGGAAGACTGGAAGAAATATCCTTGGAGTTTACTTGGTGTGGTTGAAAAATACTAAAAACTTGCTTCACTTTATCATTTGGTGAGAGAAAACTAAGCAAATAATCTGAGAGACACTAAACAACCACATGTGTGTATGAGCAGATAATAAAAGCCTGGCAGAAATTTTGTAGAATCTAACACTTATATGAGTTTAGCTGGAATTATTCCATTTCCTCGGCTTTGTTCTTCAGCTGTAACAAAACTAAGGGAGTTCTAAGCTTCACTCACAAAATGATAACAGCAATTTAAGAGAATATTAAGTTTTTGGTATAACTCTATGATATTTCTTTGTACTTCTCTTTACAAATTAAGGGAACAATGTGGCTCAGTCTTATTCATTTTACACTGTAGATCCATGAAAAAAAAACAAGCATGGTGCCAATGTATTCTTTTTATGAAGTATTTTTATTTTACTCATTAATAGCTCTGAGAGATTTATAGGAAGCTAACCATAAAAGGTAATAGCTACAATAACATTTGAAAGATTTTGGAAGAAAAAGCAATACCAGTTCATAGGGCACACAATTAAAAATAAAGCAGGGCAGGTTATTAATTGGGAAGTTTAAATCTTAGTAAAGTTTATTGATTTCTCAGTCAGCTGTATTCCTTTCTTTGTTTCTTTTTCTCCTCTTTCTGGAGAGGGCCAAACATGAAAGGGGAAGAGTTATGTTTTGTCTGACAGCTCTGCATCTGCCTGAAACCTGTCCTTCCCTCCATATGAGATGTAGTGTTGCTGTCCTTACAAGAAGATAGGGCAAACTCTGGTCTTCTCTAGATTATGTAAAAAGCATCTCTAAAGGTGATTGACCCTTCCAGAAGAACGGACTGAAATCCTACAGGCCCTGGAATATCCTCATTCAGCGGCTTGTTAGAGTATGCTGGAAGAGTGAATGAATCAGAAACATGGATCTGATTCCTCAAAATTCTTCCCCCTTGTTCTTTTACTAAAGGGTCATTGTAAGTATAAACTAAGATTTCTCATTAACTGCCACCTCTGAACATGACAATTCCTGACTTCTACAGTACATATTTATTGTGTGTACTAAGGAAGGATATACATCTATTTTTTTAAAATTTAAAAGTACTTGTTAAATTCCCTGAGGCTTCATCAGGCAGGAGATACTCAGGTTTGTCTTTGACACTTCTGACCAAAGGAGTCTTTGAGGAAAAGAGATTGGCAAAAACAACAGCAGGCTTAGGCTGAGACCAGACAAAAGAGACAACAAATGCCATTGCAAAGCTGGCTCAATTCCCATGACAACATTTGGAAGCTGTCAAGAAGACTTAATTGTTATCAGAGAAGAAAAAAGAAATATTAAGGATAATGAAGAGAAATCCAGGCTGAAGTGGGAATCAGCTGGGAGGATTTTAGAATAAAGAGATGAATTATAGTAGCAAAAAAGGATGCTCTTTAATTGGTGAAAAGAAAGGGAGGTTGAGGAAGAAGTCAGAAACATGAAGAAGAGAGGAACAAAAAGATACTCAATGAGTATTTTTTAAAATATTGCAGAGAAATGGTCACATCTGGAGGTTCTTTCCTTTCAGAGACACTTTCATAGAAAAATATGTTTCTCCTACAGTAACGTTCAAAATTCCAGCCAACAACCTACCCCTTGTCCCAGAAAAAAACAACACACCCTTAAATCAGTTTTGGTGAAAATAATAAAGAAATTTTTGAACTTTTAGCATATGGTAAATGGTTCAATTGAAGTATCCAAACCTTTGAACTTTGTGCATGAATAAAACAGAATTTCAAGCATCAAGGAAAGAGTAAAAATAATTGCAATATGATACCCCAGAAGGGTGCCATTCCATGAAATCCAGCTGTACTATTAATCTACATAGAAAATGTAATTTTCGAGTTGATATTGAGCTAATACCAATTTATATTTCCAAGTGCAGTAATGTGTCTAATAAGAATAAAACTTTATGATCTTAAATTTTCTAACATTTGGTGGGTATTTATAGAATAACCAGCATCACCTTATTAGCTGACTAGATAGGTTTCTCCTTCAGTATATTTTGATCATAGAACAATTTAACAGGGTAAATTCTGAACTTGCTGTTATATTTCACTTCAGAGGATAATATAAATGAAGCCACATGAAAAGTTACCCTGAGGAATAAACTTTTGGGAATACCAATGTGAATTTCAAAATGTTTATACATACATACATGTGCATAAATGTACATGGATTTGAATATTGCCCCAAACAGATATCTTCACCAATGAGTGAGAAAGTTTCTTGGTAACAAAAACTACATCAGTTAACATTGCTGTTTATCAAGACTGTGTTTGCCATGAAGCCAAAATTAAGATTAAAACAATGGCAGCATTAAAATTACATATTTCAATTTAAACATGCCTTATGTGGAAAAGCAATGGGGCAACCTTATAACAGCTGTGCAGACTCCTGCAGTTATTGCAATTCCGATAAAAAATAGTAATATAAAAAAAATCCTCAAAGCTGATATAAGTTAATATATTTGCTATCATTTAGATTTGTATAATATGATCCCTACTAGAACAAATCAAAATTTTAAGCTCAAGGTGTAGTGTACATCATAATGGAAAGCTATTTATTGGTAAATTATGGTACCTTATCATAACCCTTTTGTATCTAGCCATGCTAGAACAAATATGGGTAGCCCCTGACAGGTAGAAATGGCAAATAAAATGCAGCTTCCACAATAAATTTGAAGCTTTGATTTGCTATTTTTTGTATTTCCATGTCACTCTACACTATACAGTGTTGTCTTGTGCTGCTTGTGAGTGAGCTAGTACCTCTGTGTGACCCAGCAGAGCACCATCCTGAAGCAATAAGCCTGGATTTCAGAAACAAAAATAATAAATCGAAGCTTGGCACAGTGCTGCTGTAAGTGTACTGTTTCTAAGTCCAAGTCTAGCTGTCTGAGAGCTCACTAAAGTGTATCTACACAACAGTGATCTAAGAGGCTATCCCAACGTGAGAAAGTTAAGGTCTAGGAGTTTAATCGTGGTTGTTCAAGCATAATGGTGCTGGAAAGGTATAATAAGTTTCTTTTATGCTAATGCAGTCATAAATTTATTGTCTGTAATCAGTAAAACTGCATACCTGTTAGGTGTTGTCAGCAGTTCTTACAGACCCAGAGAGTGTCTGAATGAGGTGCAGCACATCTCTATGTGATAGATTAGCTAGTCCAGCTTAAAATGGAGTCCACCTCCTGTACAGACCCCCTGTTCACAGCACCTCTTTTCCAGCCCTAAACTGGTTGTTGTTCTCATCATGGGAACTGTAATTAGACTCCAAGAATACAGGCTTTTTTTTTTTTAGTGTTCCTTGCTGCACTTCTTCTGTATCTTTTTGCTATTAAAATGACCAAGGTGTGTGACTGAATGAAACTCATAAGTGAGGCTAGTGAATCTTGTGCTGAATGACTTGCCTCTTCTGTCCAAATATTCTCCGCTGGAAGTGCACTACTCAAAGGGTCAGATCTGCTGACTCTATGACTGGTTTATGCCACCTGAACAGAGGCTCTACCGTTTAAACCATGAATCCTGAATATTTTAAGTAGATGTCTGACTACAGTTCTGTAAAGTAAACATTAGTCATTGCTATGACTTTTCAAGGTGAATGTAAGCCACCAGATTCAGTTCTGCCACAGCTTTGATCTTGTGCTCTGTTTCTGTGAAGTGCTTGCATTCAGAGTGCAGGCTATAGCCATCTATTTGCAGTCCTAGATTTACTGTACCTTCAGGCCCTTCATGCATGCTGGAAGGGCTAACCCACCTAGTTTTCAAGCCTGCACTTGTCAGGACTGCAGTCCCTGGACTCCACATTGAGAATCTGCCTTGTTCAACACAGCATATCACTGAAGTTCAGCATCTGACTTCCTGCTCTCTCAGGGGCAATGACAAGGTTGTTTTGTGGCCAGACTTCTCTCATTCAATTTATTCAAATCAATAGTATTTCAGAGAAGGCATAAAAGGAGAACAATTACTGGAAGTTTCTGTATCACAGGCCCTGGCTCTTATGGGAGATTTTGACCTCCCTGTACCTTGCTGGAATGTCAATGTAGTGGGATGCAAGCAGTCAAGCAGATTTCTGAAGGTGACAGAAGTACAGGGTGGACCAACCCTATGTGACACGCAGCTGGTTCTGCTATTCACAGGCAAGGAATAACTGGCTGGGGAGATGATAATCAATAGCAGTCTCGGCTGTAGTGACCCTGAAGCAGTGGAGCTCAGAATGCTAAGGGGAGTGAGGAAAGAGAGGAGCAAGAATACTGACCCCGGACTTCAGGCAAGTATCCGTAAGCATATTCAGGAAACTTCTTGGTGGGATCCTGTGGGAGGACACTGTCCCAATGCAAAGAAGAGGAGGTGGAAATGGGAGAGGCTACAAAGGAAGAATTCAGAAATATTACCTATGTATGTAGGGATTGTGTTAGGAAAGCTAAAACTCACTGAGATGTGATGCTTACAAGGAACATAAAAAGCAGCAAGGAAATTTTCTATGGCTATATCAGTAGCAAAACACTGAAGAGGAAAATGTGGGAACATTGCTGAATGGGGCAGATAACTTAGAGACAGTGGATGCAAACTAGACTGAGTTACTCAGTGCCACTCTTGCCTCACTTTTCATCAATGGGGTCTCCCAGGCCTCTCTGATTCATGAAAAGCTTGAAAGAGGGGAAAAACTATTAGCAGTGGATGAGGATCAAGACTGGTGTTACCCAAAAAAACCTCAATCTATATATGTCCATAGGTTGGGCTGCATCCAAGGATGCTGAGAGAACTGACCAATGTCCTTGCAAGGCTGCTTTCTGTCATCTTTCAAACATAATGGAGATTGAGGGAGATTCCTGATGAGTGAAGAAAAGCACTCATCTCCAAAAAGGATCAAAAAAGAAAAGCTGGCGAACTACAGGCCATTCAACCTCACTTTGTCCCTGGGAAAATCATAAAGCAAGTCCCCTTGGGGCACATCTCTAGGCACATGAAGGAGAAAAAGGTGACTGGTCTACTGAGGGTAAATCATGCCTGACCGACCTTGTTGCCTCTGTGATAAAATGACTGGATTTATGGATGAGGGGAGGGTGAGGGTTGTCATTTATATAAATTTCAGGAAGGCTTTCAACATTGTCTTCTACCATGTTCTTGCACGCGAGATAGGACACTAAAGGCTGGGTGAGTGAACAACCAATGGGTAAAATTCTAGTTGAATGATCAGGCTCAAAAGGTAGAGGTTAATGGGTCTTACTCATATTGGAGACTGGTAACAAATAGAGTGCAAGAGACATCTAACCTGGGAAATCTTGTATTTAATGTCTTTATCAATGGCCTGGAAAAGGCAGTGGAGTGTACTGTCATCAGCTTTGGAGATGATACCAAATTTAGGAGACCAATCAGTATGCTTGACAGCAGGGCTGCTATACAGGACAGGCTGAAGGAACCTTATGAATTTCAGCAGAACCAAATATGAAGAGCTGCACACGGAAAGGAAGAACCCCCTACAGTGATAGAGGCTGGGGACAGACTAACTGGAGAGCAGCTCTGTGAAAAAAGACCCTGGGGTCTTGTCAGACAGCTAGCTGAAAATGAACCAACAGCATGTCCTGGCAGAAAAGAACTCCAACAGCCTCCTGGGCTATATTAACAGAGGCAGAGCTGGTAGATGAAGGGGAAGGGTTATCCTCCTCCATTCACCACTCATTAGACTGCATCTGGAGTACTGTGTCCAGTTTTGGCCCCCCAATACAAGATAGACATTGACAAACTGTAGCAAGTTTATTGAAGGGTCACCAAGAGAGGTGGGGGTTGGAGCACCTGCCCTGTGAGGAGAAGCAAAGGGACCCTGGCTTGTTTAGCCAAGAAGACTGAACAGCTGCCCCCCCAGTATCTATGGGGAGGTCATAGAGAAGACAGAGCCAGGGTCTGTGTAGTGGTGCATGGAAGGAAAATAAGAGGCAATGGGTATAAGTTGAAATAAGTTTGATACTGAATATAAGGAGAAACTTTTTCTGCAGAAGCAAGGAATGGAATCTTGGTTGCAAGCAGGTTATCCAGAGAAGTTGTGGTCTCTGTCCATCCCTGGAGGTTTTCAGGACCCAACAGGATAAAATCCAGAACAACCTCGTCTGACCACAGAGATTACCTTGTTTTGAGCAGGAAGCTGGACTAGAAATCTCCACAGGCACCTTCCACCCTAAATTATCACAAGATCCTATCGTATGATCCCATTATCCTAACACAAGAAACTGCTTATATGGCTGGGTGTGCACAACCCTTCTACATAGTCACTCTTCCTCCCCTTAAATACCCTAGTGGATATGAACTTTCTCTACACTCTTTTTCAGAACCTTTCTGTCCTGTGTGTTTAACAAGGGTGTGTTGCTCTTCCACATCTAGCTTGCCTTTTCATATAGAATTATCTTTGATTTTTTTCTCCCTCTGGCATATCAAGCCTGATGCATATAAGCCCCAAGAAAAAAACATTGCTTCATCAGTGGGGATTCATTACCATCCCTACTGTCTTTAGTTCGTGCAGGAGGTCTACTTTATCTTACCCTCTTAGTTGGGGCTACTAGCAATATGAAGTCCATAAAGATATATAAAATGCTTGAAACATTAAAATATTACACTGGCCAAATATAACACAATGCTATAGCTTCTGTCTCTAATCATTGACATTATCATTATGCACACCAACTACTGCAAAGACAACCTGATAAAATGGGTGACCTGATTAAGCACTTCCTGATTGAACAAAGCGCTCCATATTAGCAAGCCTTCCGTTGTGCTTCTGCATGCTGGGGGAATGATCTAAAAAAAGCATACAAAGAGAAAAGAGCTGGAAAAACTTACTGTAGAGCTACAGAATATAAACTGTGTGCTTCCACCTAAATGAAGAGGAATAGGAATACAATTCTTCATGTAAGGAAGAAGTTAGGTTCACTTGCATATTGCAAAATCTTTTTCACTAGTGGCTCCTTAGAGACCTTAATTATGCAGCAGTTAATACTAAATACGAAATTTGCTTAGGAAAGAAGGAGCAACTACTAATATCATTGAAAACAGGCAGAGAGATGGTATCAGTTTATATTGTGAGTGCATCAAGGCATTGGAGCTGAATCCCAGGAGCAATGCCATTCCATAAACATCGAGGCAGCTCATATCAATACTGTACAAAAAGAAAAATTCACTTGACTCTAGCACAAAGATAAGAGGACATGATTTGTAAGGACTGTGACATAAGTTACAGGTTAATAGGATGTCAGAGAACCTACACACCAGGCTACTAGCACTTCACAGTGAGGCTCATATGTTTTGAATCACTTGACAGAAAATGCTACACAGTTGTCCATCTGGGAAGATCAGGTCCATAGGAGGCTGGGCTATTAGCTATATACACAGAATCAGCATCTGAATGTTAGAAATAACCCAGATAGGGTTCTTCATGTTGCACATGTTATGAGAGACTTAAATTTTTACTGTTACTGGCTCAGTTTGTGTGAAGGACTAAGAAAAATTTCCCCCAGAACTACAAATCTAGAAAATTAAATGCAGCATCTGCACACTCCACCCCTGGTAAGTATATGTGTTATATTCAGTATTTGGAACAACTGTGTGGTATACAGTTCTTACTCAAACACATTCTGCTGGTTTGGGCTGGGATAAAGTTAATTTTCTTCATAGTAGCTGGTATGGGGCTATGTTTTGGATTTGTGCTGGGAACAGTGTTGATAGCACAGGGGTGTTTTCATTACTGCTGAGCAGTGCTTACCCAGAGCCAAGGCCTTTTCTGCTTCTCACCCCACCCCACCAGCAAGGAGGCTGGGGGGGCACAAGAAGTTGGGAGGGGACACAGCTGGGACAGCTGACCCCAACTGACCAAAAGGATATTCTATACCATATGATGTTATGCTCAGCATATAAATCTGGGGGAAGAAGAAGGAAGGGGGAGATGTTCAGAGTGATGGTGTTTGTCTTCCCAGGTAACCATTCTGTGTGATGGAGCCCTGCTTTCCTGGAGATGGCTGAACAGCTGCCTGCTGATGGGAAGTGGTGAATGAATTCCTTGTTTTGCTTTGCTTGCATGCGCAGCTTTTAAACTATTAAACTGTCTTTGTCTCAACCCATGAGTTTTCTTACTTTTTACTCTACCAATTCTCTCCCCCATCCCGATGCGGGGGGGAGTGAGCAAGCGGCTGGGTGGTGCTTAGGTGCCAGCTGGGGTTAAACTATAACACAGGTTTAAAGAAATTTCATCACCCAGCTTTTGTATAGTTACATACATACACATAGTTTGTTCAGGATGCTAGAGCATCTAGTATTGCTGAATTATTGACAACACATTATCTACTTGGCAGAAGGGCATGGAGAGCAAAAGCAGCACTGAAGAACAGAATCAGGAAAGCAGCTACCTAGGTGTCGAAGCATTTAAGTAGAATCAAAGAATCTGTAATACATGTTTCAGTTGAACTGTCCCTGGAAAAGTCAAAATGATCATAAAACAAGCCCTTGAATTCCATGCTCTACAGCCATCACAGATTAATGCATCAACGCTTAGGACCTCAGTCTGTTTTTACCTTTACGCCATGGAATATTGCATAGTGGCAGCGTACCCACATTCCTTGTTTTAGACGTCTAATTTTGATGCTCTGTCTTGCTTTGATGCATGGACTTATGTTCCTTCCTTCATTCATTAGGAAATGTTGTTACTTAACATTGGTCCTCCAAAGAGCATCTGTTAGAGGCCTAGAGTAGATGATGTAAACACTTCAGTGACTGTGTTTGCATGAAGGGACAGATGTTTCATTGCCCCAGTCTCACTACACTCCAAAAATGAAAATATAAAGTTGAATGCAAAGTCAACACACATTCCTCCCCAAAATATACCATCACCCTTTCTTTTCTTGGGAAGGGATCACAGGTTCATAGGCAAGGAGATATTTCTAGAACTTTCCAGCCGATGTTCCCTGACAGCTAACGAGGGGACCAGAAATATGTGGTGCACTGCAAGCAGTGTCTGTCTCTACCGATAGAAAAAGCCATTATTGGTCCTTTTTCCTGCTATATTTAAGTAATGGATGGGGATTATTTGTTTCAAAACATCCTGCAGAGTTGCATTTTGGTTGGAGGATATAGTTGCCGGAGAGGGAGAGAGTCTTTCCAGCTGGGTAGTGTGGCCGAGCGGTCTAAGGCGCTGGACTAAGGCTCCAGTCTCTTCGGAGGCGTGGGTTCGAATCCCACCGCTGCCAGGAATGTTTTGTAGGACGGGGGAAAGTTGGGCGCAAGTATAGATTGGGAGAGGAGTGGCTGGAGAGCAGCCCTGCAGAAAGGGATCTGGGGGTGCTGGCTGACAGCAGGCTCAATAGGAGTCAGGGGTGTGTGACAGCAGGCACCATATGAGTCAGGGGTGCGCCCTTGAAAGCCAAGAGGGTAAACCCCATCCTGGGGTGTATCAAATATGGTATAAACCAAGAGGGTGCTCAAACACTGGAACAGGCTTCCTAGGGAGGCGGCCTGTTGGTGTTTGGACAATGCCCTTAACAGCGCGCTTTAACTATTGGTCAGACTTGAATAGGTCAGGCAGTTGGACTAGATGATCATTACAAGTCCCTTGTAGCTGAAATAGTCCAGTCTAATTTTGTTTTCTTCTGTCTTCACTATCAACTGGATTAAGCTTTCTGACCAGACTGCATTTTTCATGATGCATTACAGTTCCATGATCCCAGTGAATCATTGGAGAGGCGGCTTGTTTTGGGAACTGACACCACAGGGGAAAATGGAGATACAAAGTAACTCAGATATGCCTCCCATAAATCATTACAGTAGAAAGAGATTTTTTTTTTTTTTCAGCTAAGATTGGAGATATTTAGGTCTTTCACTGCAATAAAAATCAGTACCCCCCAAACCTCACCTCTTGCCCCTGCAAAGTGAGTTTTATCTTTACTTGCTTTAACAAATTGATTAGTGACCTCTGAGTTGTGCATGTAGTTAACGCAGTAAAGAGAACTATAGTTTTGAGCAACATAGAGGTAAAGACAATTTTGGTTCACTCTACTTTCCTTTTTCAAGAAAATTGTGTTTTCTAGCCTTTTCTGATTCATTTGTACTGTGTTTTTCTTCCTTGTTAAAGAGACAGTGTGAGTAAAGTAACACTTCGTGCTCACTCACCATTTAAAAATGTTACCATGACCCGCTTTATTTTGGGTGTTGTTCTACTTGACTGTTCACAGTAATATGTGCTTCACAGTACTTCACACAGATTTTCAGGAAATACTGTCCTTTAAAGCAGCAGTACCCAATATGTAGTATGCTGAGGTTTGGTATGCATGTTGGTTATGTTCGTTCTATGTCATGAAAATGCATGAACATGTTGTCCCATTCCTTTGGCATGGATAGCCTATAGTGCATTGTGAGCAATGCCACAATGTTCATATCTTGAATCTCAAGCCCACACAGATCACTAACTTCAACTCTTAGGCACTTATGACTTTACTGCATGTTAAAAGTAGGACAAGTGGGGGAAATTCTCTGCTGATATACAATTAACTGCTAAAATCAAAACCTCTTCAAGGTTCACAGATGAAAGCAACAATAATAGGCCAGCAACAGTTTTATGTATTTCAATCCATAAAGGGTGAAAGCTGTTGTTTTATGAATATTAGCATTTAACATTATGAATAGTTCACAGCATGCCCATCTGGGTCTAACAGTCTCAATGTTTAAATATCATTCAGTAGTTAGGAAACTGTCTGAAAATGTTCTCCCGCTGATTCTAAAAATGTATTTATTTCTTGGTTCTTTTATTTATAAATTTAAATATCAGTAGTACATCTCTATGCTATGGCTTATTAGACCTGGAAATATTTGGCTGGAAAGTAGTTTCTTTTTGAACACTGTTCATCAACTTTGAAATTCATAAAACTAACAATTTGTTGTTTAAGGCTTAAATTTTCAAAATGGTATGCATCTAGATCCCAGATTTTTACCAGCTCAGGATATGTGGTGGCCATCTCTTAACTAGACTGAAATGAAGTTATGTTTCTAATTCAAATTTCTGAACATCACAGACCCATAAAATCAGAAAAGGAAATTGTGATCATCTAGTCTGACTTTCTACACACTTTCCTGTACTCATTTCAGTTTAAGTGAGAATATATTTCATAGGAAAAAAATTAGTCTTGATTTTTAGTGTTGACTTTTTAGTGATTTTTAGATATTTTTAGAGATGAACTGCCAAGTGATCTTTTGTAAACTTTTCCAGTAGTTAATTTCTTAACTTTAAAATATACAGAATTTTTATGGTTTCAATTTCCAGATGTTGGGTTCTGCTATAATTTGTTTTACTAGATTGAAAAACTCCTCTTATCACATAGCTGTTTACTATGGCAATACCATGACAGAAATCCACAGAAGCTAACTTACCCTACGGGGGCAAAGCCTCTCTAGATTTCTTCTGTTTTCAACAGAGTCTTTCTCAGAGGTAGTTTCAGAACAGGACTGGGGCACTGGTCCAATAAACTTTTCCATTTACGACTGCATGATCCTAAAGCAATTAGCTTCGTGAATACTCCCACTCTCTTTTTCCCCAATACCATGATTAGTCTTGACGCTTTTCTTTGAATTGTCTCCAACTTGACAACCTACTTCTTGAATTATGAATACCAGAACCGGACATATATAATAATAGAAGCTGAAATAGTGCCAAATGCAAAAGCAGAATAAGTCAAGTATTTTTATTAATATTTTCATTTATGAATTGACAGATTTTGGCAGCAGTGGCCATATTCTCTGCTCATATTTACCTAATTATCCAGTATGATCTCTGTGTCCTACTCAGAGACAGTGCTTCTCAGGGCTTCATCTCCACAGCCCAGCATTCTTTGCTCTGAGGTATATGTCTTTTTATTTTTCTGTGTTAAAATGTATACTGTTTGGTAATGCGTTGTTCAAAAAGTAATATGGTGTCCTTTCTGCTTCATTATTTAGCATTCTTTGTTCATCTGCAGTTTTATTGGTCATTTATCTTATTCCAAATCTTTCAAGACGTTAAAAAATGTATGGCCAATTAAAAGCCAATCCTGTTGAAGCTCAGTGAAAGCACAATCAGTTCTGATTACCTGCTTAAAATTATTGTTTGAATCCTGTGAGTTTTCAATCCAGGTACCATGTTCCATGTGGTTAGATATCACTTCAGCTTCTTAATCAACTTTGCCATGTCATACCAAGTAAATTGACTCCTAGAAATCAAGTAAACCACATCACTAGTGTTGTGGACTAACCCCAGTAGGCAGCTTTCTTTTTTCTCATAGTCTATGGGCCACCCCTGTAAAATGTGCATAAAAGGTCCATAAAATGTCCATAAGATGTCCACTGAGTTCATTTAGTCCATGACTTTGGGCTCCGTCTGTTATGGTGGTCACTGAGAACAGGAGAGGTGGTGTGTTCCATGGAGCTATTGGGCACAAAAGCCATCTCAGGTCAGGTCACTGCTGCACTTGCACTGTTTCTTGCGAGGTTCATCCTCCATTGTTTTGGGCAGTTCTTGCTATAGTATTTCCTATAACATGCAACTCAAATCATGAGTTACAACAATTTAAAGGTATATCCATTACAATGTCCGTGCCTGGTCTCTTTGGATCAGGCCATAGGGTTTAACACAGCAATGAACTCCTCTCCTTGCCCCTGCTCCAGCATGGACTTACTCATGGGCCACAGTCTCTTCAGGGGTGTACCTGTTCCAGCATGGCCTTCTCCATAACCACCGTCTCTTACACATGTACCTTCTGTGTTGTGGCCTTAACCATGGGCCACAGTCTCTTCAGGGGTAAGCCTTCTGCGGTGTAGGCTTATCTACAGACAGCTTGAAGTTCTGGTATGGCCTATCCATGGCCACAGATGCCTCAAGGTGTACCTCCTCTAGTGCGGACTTAACCTTGGGCCAGAATCCCTTGAGGAGTATACCTGCTGCAGTGTGGACATACCTGCGGCCACAGACGCTTTGAGGTGTACCTGCTCCCACGTGTACTTATCCACAGGTCACAGTCTCTTCGACTCGAGTTCATGCTGGAGTTCCAGCCTGTCCAGTACAGCAGCCCAGGAACAGTAGCAATGCCCTAGCCATCTGCCAGCCCAGGCGCATCGCCGTTGCTGTTATCAAAATGTTCCCAGGCACAGCAGAGTAAGATGATAGGCAGTACAACAAAAATCAAACACAAAACCAGCCACTAACTAGCACTAGACTCTAATACATAGTAAGGCAAGCAAACCCCATGGCAAGTACAGGAGCCTGCCAATTAGTAGCTAAACAGCTATAACAACTACCATTTAAGTCTAGCACATTCCAATTAAATCTGTTGTTATCTCAAACCCTTGGAGCCCCAAGCTGGAAGCCAAAAAGGACTGTTGTGGTTTAACCACAGTAGGCAGCTAAGCCCCACACAACCACTCACTCACTCTCCCCCAGAGGGATGGGGGAGAGAATCGGAAGGGTAAAAGTGAAAAAACTTGTGGGTTGAGATAAGAACAATTTAATAGGTAAAGAAAAAGCTGCACGCACAAGCAAAGCAAAATAAGGAATTAATCCATTACTTCCCATTGGCAGGCAGTTGTTAAGCCATCTCCAGGAAGGCAGGGCTCCATCATTCCTAACAGTTACTTGGGAAGACAAACACTAATGATTTTATTGCTGAGCACAATGCCATATGTTATGGGATATCCTTTTGGTCAGTTGGGGTCAGCTGTCCCAACTGTGTCCCCTCCCAACTTCTTGTGCACCCCCAGCCTACTTGCTGGCACAGCAGTGTGAGAAACAGAAGAGGCCTTGGTGCTGTGTAAGCACTCCCCAGCAATAGCTAAAACACCCTTACGTTATCAACACTGTTTTAGTCACAAATACAAAACATAGTACCACATGAGCTGCTGTGAAGAAAATTAACACTATCCCAGGCCAAACCAGTACATCTAGGAACTACCAATGTTAATCAGATGATATCCTAAAAGATACATGTATTGAGAGGATATGCTTTTCATAAGCCATGCTGAATGACAAGGAATAAAAGGATAGGAAGTGTGGCAATGAGGTACAGCTAGCAAAGGATGTAAAGGGTTCTAAGAAGAAAGATTTTTATATGTAAAGTAAGAGTGACGGTAAAACTGAAGAGAGTATGTTCCCATACTTATCAAATAAAGGCCAATAACAGATGATGTGAAGACGACTGGGGACATTAATGTCCTTCAGCTTCATTTTTGTTAAAGAGGTCAACCGTGATCAGATGGATAACACGATTACTATCAGTGGTGACAGATCAAGAATTGGGAAGTAACAGGAAAAGACTAGGTTAGAGATTACTTAGATAGGTTAGATGACATCAGCTCATTTGGGTGTGACAATAGTCATGCCAAAGAAAAGGATCCTCTGTTTATATTTCTGGAGTACATGTGGCAGTAGTTGTGGGTACCAACCAAGTTGGGGCTCATTGCTGTTTACACCAGCAAATTTAAGAATGTGTTGATTAGAGTTAGGCATGAATTAGCAGCAACTGCAAATAAGCGCCACCAAATTTATTTGACCTTTAGAATAAACACTCTCAAATGAGTAACTACCTTGGTCAGAATAGTAACCACCTTTGAACAGGTGTTTAGATCTCTATTTTATTTTCACTTAAATTGCTCCTGGTGAGCCTGGTAGAAGATGGTAATTATTCTTATAAAAAACTAAAGAATATTTCATCTTTTGCAGATAAAAGTTGTAGATAAAACTTTGGAATGGCAAGTTTTCAAATTCAAAAATCCAAAATAGATCAGGAACAATTTCTGTGCTGAGCGTGGTATTGTCCATTCAAACTCATATAAGTGACATTATTGTGTGCAAGTATCAGCTATATAAAGCAACTCTCTGATCCACAGCTGTCAAGGGAGCAACAGTTGGGGATTTTATTTTTAGAGGCTATATTATTGATCCGATTGATTTTAGAACAGCTTTCTAGCTTGGCAGAAGGCAGACAGTACTTGACAGAATATTGTCACTAGCATTCATGGAAATGATACAATACTTTTTTAATAACTTTTAAAAACCTTTAGACAAAGGTTCCTGAACTAATGTAGCATGGTTTCTTTCAGGTGCAGTTCCTGCAACATTTCCCTCTGTCCACAGCATTGCCTTCTTCCCTTTATTTCCTCCATGACTACCTCACCGCAATACCACTATGTCCTTCTTCATTCAGTGCCTCCAGTCTTCCAGAATACATCCTTCTTGTGTATCCACACACTTTGCCAGATTTATAGTGACATTCATTTCTAAAGGTTAGCTACCTTTCAGCGTGTGTAGTGTTATGCTCAAAATCTTGTTAATGGGCAAAGAGGAAGCAAACCTTATAAATAAAGCCATGAATTTATTGTTCATACTATGGAAATCTTAGGAATCTAACCATTGTCAGTCCAGATCTAATTGTTAAAGAAAGAATAATAATGAAGTTAAAATTGTTTTACACACACTTCTTAGTTTCTACCACTATTTCTGGTGTTATGCTCTCCCTTCCCCTGCTTCTCTGGATCCTAATCTTGGTGGTTTAAAACTACTAGGAGTGGGGCTTGGGAGATGTTATGGAAAGTCAGCAAGTAGCATCTGGGCTCCTTTGCCAGGAGTAATGTGATGTTGATGTTGATGATTTCTTCTTCTTCCTCCAGCACCCACTCTGAGGCATTTTTATTTGTTTGCTTAAATGTTTTTACATCTTTATTCATCAGTTTGCAGCTCCATATTACATCCAAACCTACCATGTATGGTGCTTTTTGTGTATGTTTGATACCATCTCTTTGTTCTCCTTGTTACACCTAAAACCAGTTTTGTCCAGCTTCAGGTTTGCATCTCTATAACTGACCGTTCAGTTGCTTACAGCTGCGGGGTCCCCAGTGCCAAGGCTGTGCTCCATCTCTTACCATCCGAGTCCCGCACTCCTCCATGCCACATCCTGTATCTCCAGTTCTCAGACTGCTGCTTTCGTAGCAAGTCTTTATATTGCACAGAATAATTCCTTATTACTGTTATTGATATAAAACTATGGTTGTACCATGCAAAGATAAACAAAAGTGTTACAGGAAAATATATCATGCCAGATCCAACAGCCTGAGAGAGGCAAGGCTGCTGCAGCTCCATGCCCCCACGTCTAACAAGTGACGAGGCTGAAGATGTATTCCCACTAGGCACATGCACACTGAGCACAGGTGTGCACTACATATATACGCATCTGGCCACACAAATAACAGACGGACACACAGAGTACTCACACAAACACAGACAGCAGCAGTGGCCTCATCCTGCTCCCCTCTCTGGCTGAACAGGATGGAGACATGTTAGTGGGAATATATAACATATCTATACATATACATATAGTGTGATTCCCTCCAGCAGCTGTCCTCATACACCCAGCCTGCCCAGTCACTGTCCCTTGATCCCAGTCTCCCCAGTGGCTGCCACCTGGACAGACGAACCCCCAAGGCCACAGCCCCATTCCAGTTGCTGGTGCAGACCATCACACACACACACACATACGCAGGTGTCCATGACTCCCTGGTCCCATAAGTGACCCCCCCTGTCCTCTCACCCTTAGAGACACACAGGCACTGTCACACCCAGAACTGGCCCTCAGACACCCCCCCCCCCCCCCCCCCCCGTTGATCCCAGGCCACTTCCTGCTGGCTCGTTCAGCTTGATCTTCACTGGTGATCGCACACTCGCTCACACACCTGCACTCACTCCAGTCCCTGGCACCACAGACCCCATACATGCACGTGCACATGGAGTGAATAGCCCCTTACAGGAAAACAGTTGAAGGTGGAGGTTAACAAGGAGATAGAACAGATTGCGGTGATCAGGTGCAGGGCATGGCCAGACAAACGTACCGATCAGCCCCTGCTTACATGCAAATGGGTCCTTCTATTCCCTCATCCCTCTATTTCCCATACTCCTTTCTTCCCAAACCACCTAAATCCCTCCCTTTTCCTGCCTTTGGTTCCTCCCCCAAACATGCCTTTATAAATCCTGTCAATCCCCAAATGCTCTTTCCCTGCCTCCCATACTGTGTCCCACACACCTCAGCAGCAACTCCCCTTTTAGTTCAAAAGGTGACATGGAGATCTAGTCCCAAACACTCATCATGATGGGTTTCACACCTGGACAATGGGGCTGAGGCTCTACTGGGAGGGGCTGTGAGAGACTGAATTGTTATCTTGAGCTGTTTGTCTCAAAGATTGTTAGGTGTGAGAGACTTCTCAAGCCATTCATCTCAAGAATTGTGGACTGCTTATCTCGAGCCCTTTGTCTCTGAGATGGCCTGCCTGAGCAGGACATTCCTCCGTCCATAAGGACGATTACTAGGCCACTGAGGCACCCAGGAGAGGAAACGGGCTGAAGCCCACATGCATGCAAGAATGTGGAGGCTACCATTCTCAGGGGAACTGTAGTCTTTGAGGTAAGATCTGGTCACGTAAATGTTGTGTGATAGACGAAACCTGCAGCGTGTGAACAGTGCATGAACAATACATACGTGCATACCTCATTGAAATATGCCCTATAAAAAACCGTGGAGACAAGCCGTGGTGTGCGCCCATCACTGAAGAATTGAAGACTGAGGATCAACGGGATGCTGCTGGATCCATGGTGGTGACTACCCTTGCAACTCTATCCCGACTGCTTGCTTGATTTCTGCCTTTTCTTCCATTCTATCCTACCACTACTATTTTCTACTTTTGATACTTTTGATAATAAAAACTCTTTTGGGCATACAGAATTTGACCTCATTTGTGCCTTAATCTCGCTCTTGGGATCATATCGAAACCTTCACCAACATTGGATCGGGACAGGGGCCCAGGCAAGGTGTCCCCTCACTCTGAGTCCATAATTTGCATTCTCTGTCTGCCATTTGTGCCCCCGTTCTCTGGGTTTGTAGACATGGGCTTTTGATGGGCTGGCAGCTCTCTGGCGATGGGCCCTGGAGCAGCCAGCAGGGTTCCCCCACCTGCTATTGTGCCTCTGAGCTCCTTTGTGGGTGTGCAGATGAGATTTTATCACATAACCTAACAAAAAAAGTACAACCATAGACACCTGATCAATCAGAGAAATTACCATCATAGCTAAACCAAGTGAAACAAAGGTGCAGGTAGGTCAAGAAAAGTTCAGACACAGCAAGCTTGCCAGGCCTCAGTCCTGAGGTGTCACAAACTCCATTGAGTGTACAAAGCTTACAGCCTGCTACTGTCAACGGCTCTACTGTATTACATGGCTATGTGGTTACTGTTGGCAGTTAGGTGGTATACTAGGTGACACTTCAGAGTCATTGGCTTTAGGCCACATGAGTCACAGTGGCACATTTGGAAGCTGTGCTGCCATATTTTCGAGAGTACTTAAACTAGCTGGGTTAAAGCTAGCTCAAGCATGTGTGAAAAAGCTGAGGTAAAATTATACATCTCAATTGCTGGTTGGATGCCAATTTATGAAAAAGAAGTAATTGATATACCCTGTTACACTGATTCTATGAAATCTCGGTATGTTACCTTGAAAATACAGGGAGCAGGTAATCTGCTGGCATAAACTGGCAGAACTGCACTGCAGTCACCTTTCCATTAACAGATTCAATAAAATCAATGAAGCTGTGACAAGTTAGACCAGTAGACAACCCAGGTTGAGATGCTGAAATATACAACAAATCAATGAACGACTAATCACCTTCTTTAATAATGATGAATGGAAAAGTTGTTTCCAGCCATCAGACAATTGCTTGAATAAATTAAAAATAGGTAATTTGTTATTATTGTAATAACATATACATTAATTATTAAATTTGTCATTTTAGACTTTATTTTCTATTTGAATTCTTCCATTTAAAAAAGATTTCTAGAAAGAATCACTTAAAGGAAAGGGAATAAGAGGGACATAAATGACAGAATTCTCTTTGATTCGTGTCCTGCCTAAGGAGGTTATAGGTTCCCTTTGTGATGCAGTTTTTTATCTGTAACTTGTATATGTATAAAACAAAAAAATACCTTTTCCAATTAAGTCTTTTACTTAGTTTCCTACATGTTTTCCCTCACAAACTTCTCAACCAATCAAGCAATTTAAACCCAAGTGGAAGGAGGGTCTTAGGTCTCAAAAATACTGAATTATTACAATGTTTGTGAACTTTGGTATTGGGAGACGCCCAGTAAGTGCTACAAATGTTTTGAAGACTGAGGCATGAGTGCATTATTGGACATTGTGAAAGCCACATAGAATTCACACTTACAGATATCCCTGGTGAGCAAGAAAAAATATCAGTCAGAACTTGTAATCTTTCCTTTAGACGCTAAGGTCAGTCAGCCATATGGCACAAATGGGTAAGAAACTGGGCTTATTCTGTTGAGGTGGTCAGGGAACTTCTACGCCATGCAGAGCTAAGTCTGTGTACTTGTCCATTTTGGACTTCATCAAATGAAACCTCCTTGAGTAGAGATTGAATCTCCTACAACTTGTTCTCATATGAGTTTACTAGCCTTCCAGATAAAGACTAGTCTTCATTCTGCCTTGCCTCAGCAATTCATTTATTCCATACAACAGCTTCTGTAAAAGTAATGAATCCTGGGTCTCCCATAGCCTGGGTGAATTTGATGGTCAACTTAGTTATCTTGTAGAAGGACCTCAACAGCATCACCTTCATTTTGAAAGACCTACAACATTGTGAATCATGACTTGAAGGATGTGCTCCCTTTAGTCCTAAGAAAAAGGTGTGGCTTCTGTAGGATATCAAGATATGAGATGTATCCATATCTTGTATCCCACCCAGTCTTTTGCGGGTCTATAGCTTAATGCACAGCCTAATGCTGTACAGTCATAACCACTTCTCAGTCACAGGCAGGGGCACTTTCTTCTACTCATAGTTGGCTCCCCATTTCCAGAGAGAAGTGTCTGGCCACAGTGGGAATTTTGCCACTGATTTCAAAAGGGCAACACTTCTACAGGGTGTGGTGAACAGAAATTGCTTAACCCAGGTTTCTGACTTAGTAAGAGGATTGAGAGCCAATAAATTGGTTATGAAGAAAGAAAATCTGCTCTATTTTTCTGTTCCATATGTGGAAAAACATACTTCATTCTACCTTGCAGTAAAAAGATGGGGGAAAGTTAGAGGGAAGATTTTTTCTTTTTTCTTTGTAGCTTCCAGGAAAGTTCAATTATTCATTGCCCCTTGAAATATAAAACTGTAACTCAGCATAAGGGATTTGAGCAGGAAAATCTAAGAATCCTTTACACTTTTTTTTAGCTGAAAATTCCCAGTGTTCATTTATGACGATATTATGAGCTGCAGTGAGGTTCTCAAACACCATTAATCACTACAGATGGCTACAAACCCATTAAATCTTTTAAACACCTGTTTGCTTATCAAATGCTCACATGGTAAGCTACCCTCTAGTTCACATAAGTACATTAGTTTTAGAACATATAATTAGCTTACAATAACTGTACTTGTGCTAATTACCAGTCCCCTGAAAGAAAGAAGTGGATCCTGTTGAGTAATGGGGGTGGCTGGAACTTGAAAACAGAGCTGAGCAACAGGGCTGGATGACTCAATGTAAAATGTTTGTCTTATTTCTGGTAAGCCTGGTTCAATTCCACAGTGAGCATCTAAGTGAAATAGCTTGATTTTCTCTGCCATCAATCACAAGAGAACACCACCACACATAATTTATCACAATTTGTCTCTTTTGAAGAGAGTTTCAGGATGGAAATAGCATAAAGACAAAATTATTTCTCACTCAAATGGGTTGCACTGTATTTGAGAATGTGGTGTTGGAAAGAAATTGCAATCTCTTGTCATACATTAAGTCTTATCAATATGAAACTCTCTGCTAGAGCACACACTAGAGTGCTCACTTTGCCAGAAGTATTTAGTGGCAATACCATTCATTCCCAAAGTAATAGCTCCCCTGTTTGGGATGGTAGGGTTTCATTCTATCCTGCAGAATGGTTAAATTAATTAAACAAACAAACAAAGATATGATCAGGTAAGTTTACACAATACATGATGAGAAGGTTACTTCACAAAGAGATTTCTGTGCCATGTATGCTAGCTTCATAATAAAGGCAAAGGTAAAGTCTTAACCTGTGTAAATCAATATAATTATGCTGGAGCTATGCCTATTTCTATCATCTCTGGTTGTACCCTGCAATTTTGTCATAAACTACCCTAAATCCAGATGTAGTCTGAAGGACTGTATTCTGATGGCATACTACAGAAAGAATGCCATGTGAGCAATCAGATGTCATCTTGACAGTACTGAATACGATTAGCTTTTTTTCATAAATAACTTCCCAAATGTCTATCTCTGTATACTGTCACTGTACATACTTGTATATAATCCTACCAGAGAAAATATGCTAAAACTAAAACTAGAACAATACCACAGTACCATGCTGTAAACTAGAAATACAGTTACTTCAAAACATATCTACCAGAGCAACCCAACCCAAACTACATTTATAGGCCTTGAAATAAGTTTGATTAACTAAAAAATCTGAAAAATTCTGCAATAAGTTTTTGCTTTATTTTCTGAAGTAGCTTTTCAGGATTCAGAAATCTGAAGACTGAGATATGGTCACAATGTTGTACAGTCATTTTGCTGAAGTTAATCAGCAGAAATTTTAACAATGGCTGCAAAACCTTGAATTATCTCAAGGTCAGTATGTATCTACCCATCCTTGTCCTTATTGATCTGGACACTGACTGCTCCCATTTAATTTGGAATACAATCTGGACTGTTTGTTCTAAAGGACATGCTAGGCAGCAGCATCAAAGAAAGTGAATTGTAACAATCTGGAATGTCTACTACAGGTTTATTGGTTGAAATATGTTTCTTCTCAATCTGGTACTGCCTGAAAGATTTTACCAAAAGTTGTTAGAAGTTTCCCAAAGTCCTACAAGTAGCTGATTAAAATATGTGTTGCTGAGGGGAATGTATAAAGGGATAGATTGAGATAAGATATAGCTGGTGAATTAAAACTACTTTTAAACACATCTTAAAAAGGACTAAACTATACAGTAATACAAAAAATATCAGCAGCCTGAATATAAATAATCCTAATTTTAATCCTGTAAACTTTAGGTCCTACAGAATCTTTGTTAAGAGAGTTTTTAAGCTCACAGGGTAGAAAAAATATAATTTATAAAGTCAAAAGGGAGGGTGGGTGGAAGCTCATTCTTTTATATACCCTGCAGTCTCCTCTAGGCATTCAACATAAAAAAGTACATTACTTTTTATCCTTCACTGTCTTACTCTCAGATGGAATCAGATTTAAGGATTTGATTTGCAATTTACGCATTGACCCTAGTAAATCAAAGGCTATGCCTTAGAGGTAAAGCTTGTTCCTAAAAATCCATGGCAAAAATTGTTGTTTAATTATGTGTGTACCATAGTCTAACTTTGAAAAGTACTTGCAAATGAAAGGAAAGCTGTCTTCTCAACCCCTTAAATTGATGTCAGTTCAACTAATGGGCCAGTTAATTAACTAATGGGTGTGATTTACAAGCCTTCTCCTGAGGTAAAACAGATTAAATATACCACTTAATTGCCTAGTATGGATTGACAGAGTTTATTGGTGAGCCTGGCCCAAAGTTTCCACAAAATTTCTTGAAGTGCGTTTCCACTGGAAGAATATCAGCAGGTACAGAAAAGGAACAAATGGGACATATGGTAATTCTTCTAAAACATTAATGTGTTTCTCCGTAATAAAACTTGATCTAAGAATGACAATTACTGCCAAGCGTGATGACAATTCATCTAAATTTTAGTAAGTTTTTGTTAAGAAGGGAGGACTGACCTTTCAAAGCCTTATAACCTGGTTGGAGAATTTTATACAGTAAGAAGTATATTAACTAGCACAAATGAGGCATCAGAATTATCAGCCATATCCTATGAATTTGATAATAATTCTACTTCACCTGAAAATGCTTCAAACTGCAGTATATTTGCTTTAGTATGCAAGATTTTGAGTGCTGCCTCCTCATCCTGACTCCAAAATGCATTATTACATTTGAAAAATGAGTTTATTCCTGGATTGATAATAGTCTACCAAAATTCAGTGAATGCCCCCCCCAATTTGTCATGTGCTTTTTATTTATTCATATCTCACTAAACATTATATTTGACTCTTATATGAAACTTTCTTGAGTTAGACTTGAGCTGCTTCTGGCACAACACAGTTTTGATATCCCAAAGATCTTGGGCAACCCACTGTGGGCAAGTGGATCCTGCTGTGTCAGTCTGTTAGAAAGATGTTATCTACACAGAAAAAAATTGCTTTCAATAAGAAGGAATTTGAGAAAACTAAGTCAAAGTATTTCCCTTTCTGGTGAGATGAACTCATGAGCTCTCCTCAGCAGCATGTATCCTGTAGATCTGCTCTGCCCATAGATGTTTGGCTGAAGGTTCCTTCTTTTTCCAGGTCTCTAAGCTCACATTCATCAGCTTCAGGACTCTGTGATTTTTCCATTGCTTACTCTTTCATTTCTTTTTCCAGCTGCGTCTTCCTTTAGCTCATTCATATTACTTTGATGTTGTTTTCACCTAATATTGCAATTATATTATTTAAGTCTTGCTTTCCACCAACTTGAAAATGAGACACGCAGACCTATTTACATTCTCCAGGCTCATTTTGCAGCCCTGTGCTGGACACTCTAATATTTTTATTGACTTCTTAAATTCCAGAGGAGATGATAAAATCTGCATGAAGATCCTATTGCTTTAATAATAAACTCAATGCAGTAACCACAAAGCCATTGTCTTGCAATGTACATCTTTTTAAGTGATAGAATTAGACTTTTCAGTTTGAACTGGCTGTATTCTTCAGAATGCAAGCTTTTGTTAAAAACAAAACCATATTTCAAGCTTCCAGCTCTTCTGTGTTTTGGTAGTGTATAATTAGGTGTTTTTATTTTAGGGGAGTGCATATGCTAAGGCTTAGTATAAATTCACTGGCACTGCTCGTTGTGTATTGGATACAGAAAGTCCAGATTAATACCTTTGATAGTAGGTTTCAGCCCAATATCTCCTTCACACTTCCTATTTAAGAATTTTGTGACTGGTGTGATGTTCACACTGGATTCAATGAAGAGGTATTGTTAAACCCTTTGTGAAGAGATTACCAAATATAATTCAGAATTTAAGAAGTTGTTTAAAAAAACTTTCTAGTCTTCTGGTTTCAAGATAACCTTCACAATGTAAATCAATCCGTAGGGCCTTTGTTGAATTTATAACAAGGCAGCCTAAAATAATGTCACCAAGAGAGGTTAAATAATAACTCTTCTAACTGGCTTTAAAAAATCCCAGGTCCTTGCTATCAGAAAGAGACAGTTTCCCTGAAGATTGTTAAAGACTTAAGTTTTACATGGCCTTTAGAGATTTCTCTACAAAATTATCTAACTTGCTCCAGCAAGAGTTTTCCTGTGAACTGACAGCTCATAATCTCTTTGACCATGAAAAAGAGCCTTTAGAATTTAGGCTTGTATTTTAAGATCACATTTGGTGGAATTCAGAGTTCAAAACTGATCACGCATTTTAATTATGGATGACAGTGCTAACAGTTCTGCATGGCACCAGCTTAAAGATTTTAAGGAAGATTTAAATATATAGTGTAACATTACAAATGGTTGGAACATTTTCGCGTGTGTGACATTTTGGTGAAATACACTGGTTCACCAAAGCCCTAATGTTCCACAGAGGCGTAACTGTTTCTATGCAAATTTCACCTACAAAGTTTTTGGTTCAAGAAAGAACACTTTGTTGAGAAGAGTAGGATATAGCTCAGTGTCTGGAGTACTGTCTTGAATGTTAAGAGTGTAGATTTATGTCTCTGCATTGGGACTGAAAAGCTCTGCTGTGTTGTAAATACAGCAGTGACCTGTAGTTGGGATCAATGCACTACTACCCGAGCAATCATGTTACAAAACCTGATTCATTTTAACAGTAGTAAAAGGATACATATATATATATTAAAAAAAAAGTCTCTAATTTAGACAGTGTTATTTTTCTTTCTGAAATGCTCTATATTGTAATCTTTCTGTTTGTTTGGTTTTTGGTATTTTTTTAATCAAGAGCTATCAAACAAAGACACTGGGTGTAAATGAGTGATGACATATCAGATCCTCAAATATTGTAATGTTTCTAGTCCAAAAATTATTACAAGTAACTAGTGTAACAACACACATAAAATTTAGCTTGCTTTGTCACCCTTTTCCAATTCAGCTGTACCAAATCTAATAAACCAAAATTACAACTATTCCACAGCTGATTGAATAAAATGTTCATGTAATGAAAAAGTGTCCAGTCTTGTTCTGACTGAAGTCAGTGGAAGGTTTTAAGCCAAGACTATAAACTTAATGGAGAATGTGTTTTTCAAAGTACAGAGTTACTGATAAGTGTAAAAGAAAATGCTGTGTCTGAAGTATGTAATTCATATAACTCTAAAATACATTTTACATTTTTTTCTAAATACAGTCTTTTGAAAATATTTTTCCAGGCTACTGGATATGAAAAGACAGAAGATATGGTCCCTTCTGCAGAAAGCTTATGACTAAGTAGAGCAAATAGCTAAAGTATTCTAACATTGACAGAAAAGGCTCAGGGGTCCTGGTTCATCCCACCTATCTGCAGGCATCATGCTTAAAAACGTAGCTAATAGATGCTCCCTGTATAGTCAACAAAGAGAGAGAGGAATCTCCAGGGAGAGATTCAGATCAAAGACAAGGTATTTTCCTCTGGGGGTGCCTCTCTTTCTCACCAGTAACATAAATAAAGAGCCTGTGGCAACCAGGGTCCTAATTTAGGAATATTTGCTAGGTGCCTAAAGTCCAAGAAGATGAAGCTGATCCGGGATAGGAGGTAATGGATATTCAGCCAGACAATAGTGCTGGCTGTACAGGTGGAAGTAAAGTCTTCATCATCTGGTCATGGATCATGCTGCAAGGTAACATGTCACAAGTTTTACAAATACTATAAATTGGTAAATATTACAAACCTGTCCAGTTTTAAAAAGAGCATGACCGGTATGAAAACATGTGCAAATACGTGTCCTACTTGACAACAACTTGTGCGGAATGTACGGTGTATTCAATTCTTCTAGGAAGGAGGGATTTTGACTTGATGTTAAGTTACTCCGTATTATCTGGGGATACAAAAATATTATAAGCTTTGCATTAGGGGAGCTTCTATAACATTGTTTCATTAAAAATCTTTGTCCAGGGGTATGATAATATCCCCAAACCCATGTGAAGGAAGGGAAAGGACTGTGATTGGCGCTGCCCTTTCCTTCCCCTCAAAGCTCAGGTCTCCACATTTCAATGATTTGTTGGATATATGTGGTTACTATGCTTTTTTCCAAATTATTTACCTTTTCTCTTACTTCTACCTCTCTGTTCCATATGATTTCTTTTGTCACTGGCTTCCCTGTGCTGCTAATGTGCCCAGAACCATCCCAACTGAAGTACTGAGTCACAAAAAGAAAAGCAAAGTGGAAAATGAAGGAGGGGTTCTAGCCCTACATCCATAAACATTGCGGAGAGGCAATTTCTCTACAAATATTTATACCACCATCCCCTGCACTTTCAATAAATAATTATTTCTCCTACTTTTGAATAATTGTTCTTTCTTAGGAACCAGATTATCCTCAGGTGTTAATTAATGAGGTAATACCAAAGATGGATTTTTTTTCTTCTAGGTTTTTAAAATCTATTTTGAATACAAAGAGACTTGGGGTGTTTGTTCTTTTAAAACATGCATTAGGAAAGCCCTAATGCTCTACTGATTGATGATTTTCATCAGCCTTTAAATAAAACAAAGAATCTGCATTCTTTTCTCTTTTAACCTATGTGTGTACTTTGTAAACACACACATATACATACATCTATATTACACTAATAGCTAAATAGATAACAGGTATAATATTCTTATAATAAAATAATTAATGAAAATATTTATTACTTTAGAAACAACAGTTTGTGGAAAATACTTTTCTTATGCTTTTAATGGCTTAATTTTCTGAACATCTCTTGCCCTCACCTATGCATTAGTGTTTTCTTACCGTGAAATGCATTCAGGACAATGTATCAGTTAAATATGAAGAATTTGTAGGTACTTGATTTTATGTGGCCATGGTTAGATGGACCTAAATGGAGGCTTATGCTTTGTAGTTGCAAAAGTACATTTATACTAACATAGCTGACCCCAAAATACATTCAGCTAAAACTTGAGATTTTGAATTGCAGCTGCCTCTTATTGCTTAAATTGTACAGAAAGATTACGGTTGACTATCTGGTTTTCTCTTCTGCTTTCAAGTAACACAACCATTAATTCTTAATGCAAAGAACTAGTCAAACAGATGAAGAAAATAAGAAAGTAATAAATCTTCAGTGGATTAGGAAACACATTTTAATTTTCTATATTACTTGACTCCTTTTTATTGGCAACCGATTGCAAACATTCATGTTTTGCTTATGGAGGCTACTCTTGGGGGAAAAAAATTATACTCTACTCATACATAAAGTATTTGGTGACTGCTAAGTGAAAGAATTACTGTTACCTTTTTCAAATTTCACTTCCCAGACAAAAGGGCAGAAGAGTACTGACACCTTTACAGAGCAAGACATGGAGGAAAGTAGGAACTAGACAGGGAAAAGGAAAAGAAAGAGGAGGACTATTGTGAAATGCAAGACTATAGAATGTTCTAAAAAACACAGGTGAAACCTGACAAATATAAATCACTGTTGAAAAGAAGACACGGTACCAGATCTTGTCCCTGTGTGGGAAGATTTATCCAGACTGAATGATAAAAATAAGAACAACTGTTTCTAAAACTGTGTCCCCACATTAAAATTCTTCTGATGAAGGGATGGAAGCTTCTGTTTACAATTATCTACTGCTATAAAATGAGACCACTGAGGTCATTTCCTTTTTTCATCTTTAAGAAAGAGGATACTCAGCATCCTGTAACAATTTATGCTGGTTTTGCACTATTTCGGTTCTATATGTCTACCAATTGCCAGAAGGAAGGATAACGATGTGTTGAGATGATCTTAAAACCTCCCCTTATCCTGCTGCCTTCCACTGAAGAGCCAGAATAATCACATTTAAGGAAATACTTGCTAGAAATTTAGTAGAATAAGCTTAAGTCTATTTGTCTGACCTGGCTTAAAACTCGATACAGGAAATCTAACAGTTATCCCCTAAAATGCTGTTTTACTTGTCATCTCTTGAATATAATCCATAGCTGAAGATTTGTTGTCTGCCTGTCTTCATTTTACAGACTACGCCCTCTGCTTATGGCTTTATCAGAATGTAAAAACTTGTTGAGTGAATTTATATGTGAGATAAATTCTGAAAAATTGATCCAGAATACTTAGCTGATTCGGTTTTACTTGCTAAAAACATTACAATAATTTAATACTTTGGCACCGTAATTATGTTTAGCTCTAAAAATAGTTTGCTTGTAGAGTAATAGGATTTCCGTGAGAACTGTGCTGCTTAAGCTCTAGGTTCTTCCTCCTGGAGTAAGCTTGCAGCACATTATGGAGATGTGAATGGGAATGGAACTGGGAAGGTGTTGGAAAGGAGAAGAAAATCTCCTTGATTTTATTTATCTTTTGTCTTATTTCTTCACATTTTCTTTTGCTGTTTTCCTCTTGCTTCTTTCTTCTGCCTTCTTCACCCACATTCTACTTCATGCCCTGTGTGTTTGGTCTGGTATTTACGCTATGGGACTTCCTACCTCCAGCTCACTGGTTTTGCTACTGTGTGTTTGTTTGTCCCATCACTATGCCCAGTTCCTTGCTCCAAGTCTATGGACACTGGTAGTTCTCACAGGTTTATTGTGCTTTATGACTTCTTACAATGGACTTAGAGCATGCATTCAAACTTTCTGTGAATTCACACTGAAAGTCAATGCTCTAGCTGAGAATAGAGACTGGGTCATTTAGGTTTGGAGTCATAAGTGACCAGATTACTCTCTGTGAAATATAGGGATTAAGGGCATTAACCAAGGTAGCCTGTGTTTTTTTTAGACTAATAACCTTTTCTTTCTTTTTTAGCTCTTTGTTGATATTTTTTTTTCTCTAGAAGATCCAGATGCTGCTTCCTAAATAAAACTTATTTTTTTTCCACAGTTTGTGATGTATTTTAAACCAGTCTTCCTGCCTCTTCTTTGTCCTGTGATTTTGAAATACAAAAATTTAGCAATACTGTCTTGAGGTGTAGAAATAACCATAAGATATACATACTCCTTTGATGACTTAATTATGGGAGGGGAGAAGGTGAGCTATTCCCTGGATGTCTGCTTGCATTAGTGTCCAGAGTTTGGTTGCAAACAACTCTGCCTATGAGACAAGACAGTAGGTAGGCAGATGAGATAGATAAAGAGATCGAGAGAGAGAAAAAGATATAGGGCCCGGTTGACAGAGTCTCTTGGGAGGCCGTCCTGAAGAGCAAAGGAGTGCAAGAAGGCAGGACATTCTTCAAGAAGCAAATCTTAAAAGCGCAGGAGAAGGCTGTCCCCATGTGCCAAAAGACAAGCTGGCAGGGAAGAAGACTGGCCTGGCTGAACAGAGAGCTTTGGCTGGAACTCAGGAGAAAAAAGGAGAGTTTATGACCTTTGGAAGAAGGGGCAGGCCACTCAGGAGGACTACAAGGATGTCATGAGGTTATGCAGGGAGAACATCAGAAGGGCCAAAGCCCAACTAGAACTTAATCTGGCTACTGTCATAAAAGGCAATAAAAAATGTTTCTGTAAATACATTAGCAACAAAAGGAGGGCTAAGGAGAATCTCTGTCCTTTATTGGATGTGGGGGTAAACATCATGACAAAGGATGAGGAAAAGGCTGAGGTACTTAATGCCTTCTTTCCCTCAGTCTTTAATAGTAAGATCAGTTGTTCTCCAGGTACCCAGCCCCCTGAGCTGGAAGACAGGGACAGGGAGCATCATGAAGTCCCCATAATCCAAGGGGAAATGGTTAGTGACCTGCTACACCACTTAGACACACACAAGTCTATGAGGCCAGATGGGATCCACCCAAGGGTACTGAGGGAGCTGGCAGAAGTGCTCACCGAGCCACTTTCCATCATTTATCAGCAGTCCTGGCTAACTGGAGAGGTCCCAGTTGAGTGGAGGTTAGCAAACGTGACACCCGTCTACAAGAAGGGTCAGAAGGAGGATCTGGGGAACTACAGGCCTGTCAGCCTGACCTTGGTGCATGGGAATGTTATGGAGCAGATCATCCTGAGTGCCATCACACAGCAGCTACAGACCACCAGGTGATCAGGCCCAGTCAGCATGGGTTTATGAAAGGCAGGTCCTGCTTGACTAACCTGATCTTCTTCTAGGACAAGGTGACCTGCTTAGTGGATGAGGAAAAGGCTGTGGCTGTTGTCTACCTAGACTTTAGTAAAGCCTTTGAGACCGTTTCCCACAGCATTCTCCTGGAGAAACTGGCTGCTCGTGGCTTGGACAGGTGTACTCTTTGCTGGATAAAAAACTGTCTGGATGACCAGGCCCAAAGAATTGTGGTGAATGAAGTTAAATCCAGTTGGTAGCCGGTCACAGGTGGTGTTCCCAAGAGCTCAGTATTGGGGCCAGTTCTGTTTAATATCTTTATCAATGATCTGGATAAGGTGATTGAGTGCACCCACAGTAAGTTTGCAGATGATACCAAGCTGGATGGGAGTGTTGATCTGCTTGAGGGTAGGAAGGCTCTACAGAGGGACCTGGACAGGCTGGATCGATGGGCTGAGGCCAGTTATATGAGGTTCAAAAAGGCTGAGTGCTGGGTCCTGCACTTGGGTCACAACAACCCCATGCAACGCTACAGGCTTGGGGAAGAGTGGCTGGAAAGCTGCCTGGTGGAAAAGGACCTGGGGGTGTTGGCGTCATGGTTCAACCCCAGCCAGCAACTAAGCACCATGCAGCCACTCACTCCCCCCCACCCAGTGGGATGGGGGAGACAATCGGGAAGAAAAAAGGTAAAACTCGTGGGTTGAGATAAGAACAGTTTAATAGAACAGAAAGGAAGAAACTAATAATGATATTAACAACAATAATAAAATGACATTAATACTAAAAGGATTGGAATATACAAAACAAGTGATGCACAATGCAATTGCTCACCACCTGCCAACCGATGCCCAGTTAGTTCCCCAGCATTGATCACTCCAGGCCAACTCCCCTCGGTTTACATACTGGGCATGATGTCAAATGGTATGGAATACCCTGTTGGCCAGTTTGGGTCAGCTGCCCTGGCTGTGTCCCCTCCCAACTTCTTGTGCCCCTCCAGCCTTCTCGCTGGCTGGGCATCAGAAGCTGAAAACCCCTTGACTTTAGACTAAACATTACTTAGCAACAACTGAAAACATCAGTGTGTTATCAACATTCTTCTCATATTGAACTCAAAACATAGCACTATACCAGCTACTAGAAAGAAAATCAACTCTATTCCAGCTGAAACCAGGACAGTTGGTCAACAGCCGGCTGAATATGAGCCAGCAGTGTGCTCAGGTGGCCAAGAAGGCCAATAGCATCTTGGCTTTTATCAGAAATAGTGTGGCCAGCAGGAGCAGGGAAGTGATTGTCCGCCTGTACTCGGCACTGGTGAGGCCGCACCTCGGATACTGTGTTCAATTTTGGGCCCCTTGCTACAAGAAAGACATTGAGGTGCTGGAGCGTGTCCAAAGAAGGGCAACGAAGCTGGTGAAGGGTCTAGCATAAGACCTATGAGGAGCAGCTAAGAGAACTGGGGTTGTTTAGCCTAGAGAAAAGGAGGCTGAGGGGAGACCTTTTTGCTCTCTACAACTACCTGAAAGGAGGTTGTAGCAAGGTGGGTGTTGGTCTCTCCTCCCAAGTAACAAGTGGTAGGACAAGAGGAAATGGCGTCAAGTTGCACCAGGGGAGGTTTAGATTGGATATTGGTAAAAATTTCTTCACCAAAAGGGTTATCAAGCGTTGGAAAAGGCTGCCCAGGGAAGTGGCTGAGTCGCCATCCCTGGAGGTATTTAAAAGATGTGTAGATGTGGTGCTAGTGACATGGATTAGTGGTGGACTTGGCAGTGCTAGGTTAATGGTTGGAGTCGATGATCCTAAAGGTCTTTTCCAACCTAAATGATTCTATAATTCTATGATTCTCTAGATAGATAAGTAGATTGATATATATATAAAGGCACACTGACATTTCAGTAAAAGCTTGCTTAAAAGCACATAATTATATCTATGGCTGAAAAAAAAGTGGCATGATGTCCCGATCCAATGTTGGGGAAGGTTTCGATATGATCCCAAGAGCGAGATTAAGGCACAAATGAGGTCAAATTCTGTATGCCCAAAAGAGTTTTTATTATCAAAAGTATCAAAAGTAGAAAATAGTAGTGGTAGGATAGAATGGAAGAAAAGGCAGAAATCAAGCAAGCAGTCGGGATAGAGTTGCAAGGGTAGTCACCACCATGGATCCAGCAGCATCCCGTTGATCCTCAGTCTTCAATTCTTCAGTGATGGGCGCACACCACAGCTTGTCTCCACGGTTTTTTATAGGGCATATTTCAATGAGGTATGCACGTATGTATTGTTCATGCACTGTTCACACGCTGCAGGTTTTGTCTATCACACAACCTTCGCGTGATCAACGCCAGAAACCAGTATCTTACCTCAAAGACTACAGTTCCCCTGAGAATGGTAGCCTCCACATTCTTGCATGCATGTGGGCTTCAGCCCGTTTCCTCTCCTGGGTGCCTCAGTGGCCTAGTAATCGTCCTTATGGACGGAGGAA
Organism: Harpia harpyja; assembly: GCF_026419915.1. Classification (NCBI taxonomy): domain Eukaryota; kingdom Metazoa; phylum Chordata; class Aves; order Accipitriformes; family Accipitridae; genus Harpia; species Harpia harpyja. The sequence goes on from NC_068945.1 coordinate 52,381,416, forward strand.
TGTCCTGCTTAGGCAGGTGTCCTGGTTTCAGCTGGGATAGAGTTAACTGTCTTCCTAGTAGCTGGTACAGTGCTATGTTTTGAGTTCAGTATGCGAAGAATGTTGATAACACTGATGTTTTCAGTTGTTGCTCAGTAGTGTTTAGACTAAAGTCAAGGATTTTTCAGCTTCTCATGCCCAGCCAGTGAGAAAGCTGGAGGGGCACAAGAAGTTGGCACAGGACACAGCCAGGGCAGCTGACCCAAACTGGCCAACGGTGTATTCCATACCATGTGACATCCCATCCAGTATAGGAACGGGGAAGTGGGGGCGGGGAATCGCCGCTCGGGGGACTGGCTGGGTGTCGGTCGGCGGGTGGTGAGCAATTGCACTGCGCATCATTTGTACATTCCAAACCTTTCATTATTACTGTTGTCATTTTATTAGTGTTATCATTATCATTATTAGTTTCTTCTTTTCTGTTCTATTAAACCGTTTTTATCTCAACCCACGGGTTTTGCTTCTTTTCCCGATTTTCTCCCCCATCCCACTGGGTGGGGGGGAGTGAGTGAGCGGCTGCGTGGTGTTTAGTTGCTGGCTGGGGTTAAACCACGACAGCAGGCCATCTCAGAGACAAAGGGCTCGAGAAAGCAGTCCACAATTCTTGAGATGAATGGCTTGAGATGACAGTCCAGTCTCTCACACCTAACAATCTTTGAGACAAACAGCTCGAAATAACAATTCAGTCTCTCACACATGACTGAAATGACATACTCTTCTAACCCTTTCTTCTGCCCCTGTGGAGACAGACATTGGCTGAAATGTACATAGCCACTTGTTCTGAAAGCATAGGGAACCATCTGCTCCCAGTGACACTGTGGCATAGACTGCTGTTTCTAACACCAACAGAATAGGAAATTAATATGAAATCAAGTGAGTACTCCACATACATGAACACATCTTTCTGTTGATGCCTTAGGGTCTGCTGTCACATTCTTTCGATCAGTTGTTCACCTGCAAAGTGCTGTGCACAGTCCCAGCTTTTCCAGACTCTAATATTTTTGAGAGACTGAACAAATAACATTGGGATTGAGACTGAGATTAGACACAATACAATCACATATTTAAAAGAACTCATAACTGCAATCCATAACCATGTTACTAATGATTATCTAGCAAAAAAAATCTGATATATAGATAGAACTTATACTGACCCTTCTATATGTACTTAATACATCTTCTCCTGACATGACATTCCAGGGATGTGTTAGCATTTTAACAGCATTGTGAAATGCCAATGTGGCATGGAAGCTGTGAAATTATTCCACAGTGAAATGATTTAACAGAATAGCAACAAAAATAAAAATAAAGGATAGTCACAATGCCTGGCAAACCTGTAATCTCCAGAGGCCAGCCTCCAGCAGTTCTGCAGCACTCTAAACAACACCATAAATAAAGGTAATTATCCAAATGATGTTATAAAGCTAAGTCAAACATGGTCTTGTGGAGAAGTCTCATGCAATTAAATGGGGAAAAACCTGTAGAATTGTGTAGGAAGGAAACAACAATTTTTTACTCCATTTTGTAGGATATTATTCTTTATTAAAATCTCTACTACAGTGCAAGAATTATATAGAAAACTGACCACTTACTTTCAATAACCAAATGATTTTTTTTTAGAGCATGGGGTGTTTTTCTGTAGCTGGAATCTATGCTGTTGTCTAATCATAAAACACACAACAGTATGTTTGAGTGACAGCTAATTGATTCAAGCTAAACCCACAGCAAAGAAAAAGCCATTCACAAAAGCTCACAGTTTAACTACAGTTTCTGACTTCTATGAAAATAACAGACTGCACTACTTGACTAGTATTTTATGCTAAATAAGAGGAATTGAGTTATATAGTGTGTTTTCTCATGGTGAGAGCATGTTCTGTAAGGTCTCTAACCCAATTTTGTCTCATGTATATTGCTTGAGAGGTGTTGGGAGGGTGAATACTGACAGGAAAGAATTCCTTTGCTGGGGGGACTTCTTACTGGTGTAATATGTTGGTGAACATTATGATCTCCTTCTCCTTCCAGTTTCATACTGGAGACAGGGCAGCAGGTGTGATGGAGAAGGGACTTCCCTGATATCTGCAATTGCTACCAATTCTTTAAAGACTCCGAGTTAATGCTCAAGCCAGAGGTGTACATCCTGAGAGTAATAAAGTTCCCTGGGCTCCAGGTGCTCAATCCCTTTTTGGTAAGGAATATTCTTTAGTTATATACTTCCAAGCATAAAATTAAAGTTAGTGGAAATCCACCTGTAAATGCTTCTGTATGTCTCTATTGTCTTGCAATTGTCTTCACATAATACACTTGGAGATTGAAACACCAATAATTCTTCCTGCCTTACTGTCCCCATTATTAGAACAGCTTTTAAGGATTACATAAATTTCTTTGCTATAACAGTTTCCATCGATTATCCTTAAAACAAAATTGTATTCAGCTTGGTTTTGCCTGATACTCTTTGTCCTTTTTTCCTTTTTATATTCGGCCATCAGTCAACCCCAGTATACATAATTTCCCCATTGTCTTTGTTGTTCTTTAGACCTTGAATTGAACTGAATGGGATAGACAAATTACTTGCAGGCATGATTCCCTTGGATATAACAGAGTTACAAAAATTATGAGCTTGTCTTGATGAGAAATAATTGTGCACATCTGAGCATTGTTTTTCTAAGCACCTTCAATGCCAGTGTAGTTAGAGAGCAGCATAACCTCTCTAATGAGTAAAGCTTAAGACCTCAGATTTATGTGGTCACAAATTAAAAGTGGATGCCAACAGCATTACTGCTCTATGTCTGCCTCAAACTGCATCAACAACAGATTGCTGTCCCTGTAGGACGGATGATTGGATGGCTCATGAAACAGCTCCTCATCACCCCACGTTTCAGTCAGCCTGAAATGAACCATCTCAAATCTTTTTACCCTACTATGACATACTGAATACTGCGAAGTTTCAGGAGCTGCTTCCTAAAATGTTCAGCAAACCTTGACATGGGAAGAACTGACTCCGTTAGAGAGGTAGGATGAATGGCTGTCCAGTTTTAGTCTGCTGTCACATATGTATACAAACTTTAAGAATTCACTGTGATCATCCATACTCCTCCACAATTTACTTTCCTGCCAGATGCAGACCTATGGCATCTGTTAAGAAGCCACATTCTGTGTGGCGCAGGACACTACATTTAGATAGGGATTTGGACAACTGTATGTCATGTTTTCTATGATGGTTTTATTTTCTTGTTTATTTTGAAACCAATGAAATCGAGAGAAGTGGTTGGTCCTAGGATTAAAATACTGAGTCACATCAGCTGTTCAGTCTATAATGGAGTAAGGGCAGGTTGCTTTTGCTCAGAATCATTTAGAAAGTGACTGTCAAATACTGAGGTCCTTTGATGACAGTCATCAAGTGACCTGTCTTCAGTAACAGAGTCAAGATGCTCCTCTAAACATTATCACATAAGAATAACTCCCTTTTTCTCTGAGTTTAATTTAAAGATAAATTAATGTTCCTCAAAAGTGACAGGTAAAGCCTAAAAACATGAGAACTTGTGCTTATACAGAAAACAGCATCAGGGAAAAATTCCCATGTTTTCCAGTTTGAGTTGACTTTAGACTTGAAGAATGTGGAGTTAGTTTGGATTCCATGCCTACTTTGTTTTTGGCTTCTTTTCCCTGCCAGCAGGGATATCAATTGTGATAGCAGGGTAAGTAATAATTATTGGGATTTTTTAGAGCTATTAAACAGTTAGTGTCTGCCAAAAGTTACCACGCACTGGTATCTTAGATACCAGAGCTATTTGACTGTACTTTGGGATTTTACAATGTGGTAACAGTTGGCAATTTGTGACTTACTAATAGTGACAACTGGATGTATGAAACCATCAGTTCATTTAGCATCAGCATGCCTATTACACATTATTCCAGCAACATGAAATGAAGACAGCTGTGCAGTGGTAAACAATTTTTAAAAACAATTAAAAATGTGGAAGGTGACTTTTAAGGAAAAAAATGTAACTGGCACTAAAAAATAAAGACAGGATAATATTTTGTGAGGCTTGAAAACTGTCAAGAGTTTTTGAGAATATATGTCTTCTTTATCAGCATAGTTGGATGAACATTTTTTGATTAAACGTTCACTTTCCAAGAAATTAAATTTTGGCCAGCCTGAAACTCATCACAAATCTCAGTGAAGTTTTGTAAATAATTTTGTCTGAAAAAAAAAGTGTAATTTTAGAAATATTCAAGTAGTCAGGACATTTTGAAAATGACAATTAGAAAAGGCTTTATTATAAAGGTGAACTAGATTTACACTGTTATTTTGGTACTGTTAATAAAACAGAGCTGTTGTGGTAGTTACAGTGTGTATCTATCTGAAGTACAGAAGGAATTCAGCTTCAGGAATAGAATAGAATAGAATAGAATAGAATAGAATAGAATAGAACAGAGTATTTCAGTTGGAAGGAACCTACAATGATCATCAAGTACAACTGCCTGACCACTTCAGGGCTGACCAAAAGTTAAAGCATGTTGTTAAGGGCATTGTCCAACTGCCTCTTAAACACTGAATACATTTGAATAATCCAGTTTTCCAACATAAAGGGCTTTTCCCCTGTACCCTTAATGCTACATTATATAATCAGCTTTAGTTTGAACAAATGGGAATTGGAATATTTTCTTTAAAGCAGGACTTCTTTGGCAGCAAGAACCAAAAAAATCCCTGCTTGAGGATGCTCTATAGTCTAGTGGCTAGCCCACTCACTGGGTTGAGAAAGAGCAAACCCAGAGTTGTTGTAAATCTTTGTTTTTAATAAAACAAGTGGGTGATTTTAATCCATATCCCTTACCTTCCATGGGAACATCTGAATCGTATAGCTAGACATGGCATAGCCTCAGCTGCCCTCTCCTTCCTGGGTTGGGTAGCTGGTTCTAATACACTCGTGTCTTTCCCTGCCCATTCTGCAATGAAACCATTTGATTGTTTTTATACACAAGTAATTAGCTGTTAGCCAAACAAAACATTTATTTTGAATAAGATATATGATTTACATGTATAAGAAATGTGATTTATATGATTTACCACAAAAGCTCCATATTTCTAATTCAAGTAATTCTGTTAGTATATATATATGTATATAAGTATAAACATAGTTACCAAACTAAACAAAGAAACTCCACAATTATTTGCACAGTGCTAATGCCAGTTATCCAGACACCTGAAGATGTGTGCCTTCTGTCCATAAATGTCAGTGAAATGGAGAACACTGTTTACTTTGGTATCTTTTTCTTAAAACCCAAGATATACTATGCAACAAACATGTAACCCCCAATGCATTTTAATCAATATTTTTATTTCTTTTTTCAAAACATTTTTATGACAAAGTATAGTTGTTGATACATCAGCTAGAGCTGGCATTTCTGGCAGGGAAAATAGCTTGTGTCTGCAGCATGTTGAATATTTTTCAATGACAGATCCCCAGTCACCACAGATGTGGTTGACATCTTGGAGAATTTCCAGATGAATGTACTGGAGGAACAAAGCAACAAGTTGCTGCAAAGCACTGCAGAGGTTGGTTCCATTCTGTCAACAGTTACAGTCATATTGCATTTCATATAGAGATGGAGTTACTTAAAAGATTTTTGACAGGTTCCATGAAATGTTTGTTTGTTTTTAAGAACTTGCAATGTATGTATGTGACTCTAGAAAATATGTTATAATTTAAGTCATAAAAAATCCTCTACTGCAATCAAATTTGCAAACAAACAAAAATGTATATCACAAAAGCATTATTTTTGTAGTGTTGAGGTAACAACATGCATGCTTAGGCAATGCTAACAGGTATAGACTTGAATTTGTCTAGAGAGGAGGTGGGTTAGCCTTGGTTAATAGCCAAACTGCCACCCAGCTGCTCCCTCCCTCCCTCCTTTCCTCAGCGGGATGAGGGGTGAAAATAGAAAAAACCCACAGGAACGATAAAGCTTGTGGGTCGAAATGATGACAGGGAAATTGTTTGCTGGTTACTGTCGCAGGCAAAACAGACTGAACTTGGAGAAAATTGACTTAATTTATTGCCAATTAAAGTGGATATTTAATTGTAGAATTCGGTAGTGAGAAACAAAAAGACAAATACAAAACCACCTTTCCTTCCCTTTTTCCCAGGCTCCACTTCAGTCCTTCACTCCAGACTCCTTTGCCCCCCACCAAGCCGTGCAGGGGGACTGGGGTGTGGGGTTGCAGTCAGTACACAGCCATTTCTCTCTGCTTTTCCTTCCTCACTTTTTCCCATGCTCCAGCATGGGCTTCTCCATGGGCTGCAGACCTGTCAGGGAAAATCAGCTCCAATGTGGGTCTTCCATGGGCCACAGTTCCTTTGGGAGTAACCAACTGCTCCAGTGTGGAGTCCTCTGTGTGCTGCAGGAAATACCTGCTCCAGCACCTGGAGCACCTCCTCTGACCATGATGTTCCCTCTGCTGTTCCTCAGTCTTTTTTTCTCCCTTCTCTGCTTGTCCCTCACTTTTTTTTCCCTTTCTTAAATACATTTTCACAGAGGCACTGCCAACTTTGCTGATGGGCTCAGCTGTGGCCTGCGGTTGGTTGGGCTGTGTCTAGCACAGGACAGCCCCTGACCTCTTCTCACAGAGACAACCCCTGCACTCCCCCCTGCTACCAAAACCTTGCCATGGACACCCAATATGAGAAAATATGAAAGACTTTATGCAGTCCTGCTAGGAATCAAAAAAGTTAGTACTTTGTTGTCATTATTTCAAAATATCTTCCACTTAGGTACTCAAAGAAGTACTTAGGAGTCCAAGCTCTAGAAAACAAGTAAATTTCTCTCTCTCCTCCCATGCTGCTTAATGAAATGAAATTCTCACCTTTCACCTTAGTTATCTGTAGACTCAGAGTTATTGTACTTGTGTCAACATACACCATCTCCAATACACATGGTGCTTAGTTTTTACAGTCCACCACATCCACAGTTACTTCTCAACATAAATTCAACTTCTAAGCAATTTCTCACTGAAGAAAAGTGTCAGTTCTTTGGTTTGACCATGTGACGGGCCCATAGTATCCTACATGTATATATTCCATCTGCTGGAACTGGCTTAGAAATCTTTGTTAGTAGTTCTCCTGCGCCAGGATGAAAATATTAGACACAGTTGTCTTCTGGCTCACATAATTTTATAATGCATGTCATCATTGCTTTCAGTGCTATTTCTTTTGGTTTACAAAGCTCTATGTGTGAAGAAGTCTAGACATATTGAAACAGAATCTTAAAATCCAGTAGCCATTGTCATCTTTCTACACTAACCTATTGTTTTACAGAGTTCTGCAGAGAATGTTTAATACTTCCTTTTTTTTCACTTGTCCTGTTTTTCCAGTCCATTTATTTAAATTCTCTGGGGCTTGCTTTATGTAACACTTCCCTATGGATATTCCCAAAGCACTCTGAATCAGCAATCAAAATTTTTGTGGAATGTCCTTTCTAATAATTGTTTCAATTTTTAGCCTTTCATAGGATTCCCAAGAAATGTGATATCTGTCCTCATTCTAGCAAGGTTCTAGTATGTGTTTCAGGACATAAAATATACTTCTTGCCCTGTTGTATTCCAGCAACACTGTCTCTCTCTTTACGTACTGGCAGGCTTCAACAATTAAAGTTCTTATGGAGTCATAGAGAAAGTGTGGATTTAATCTGAATATCTGAATCTGAATCTGTCATTCTTCCTACTGTTATATTTAACAAGTTCAGTGCACGTAACAATATTGCATTAACTAGCTCAGATCATCTCTTACATCTGACCTATGCACATTGGTGCAAACTTATTCCAGGGTCTAGCCTTAAGTTACCTTTAGGCCATTGTACCCTGACTCCCCATTTTCTGAGATGATGTTGTGGTTTAACCCCAGCCAGCAACTAAGCACCACACAGCCGCTCACTCACTGCCCCCCCCCCCCCCCAGTGGTATGGGAGACAGAATTGGGAGAAAAAAGTAAAACTTGTGGGTTGAGAATAGAACAGTTCAATTGAACAGAAAAAAAGAAACTAACAATGACAATAATAACAATAATAAAATGACAAGGGGGTTGTAGTGCGGTGGGTGTTGGTCTCTTCTGTCAGGTGTCTGGAGATAGGACAAGAGGAAATGGCCTCAAGTTGAGGCAAGGGAGATTTAGGTTAGATATTAGGAAAAATTTTTTTACTGAGAGGGTTGTCAAACATTGGAATGGGCTGCCCAGGGAAGTGGTTGATTCACCATCCCTGGAGGTATTCAAAAAGCGAGTGGATAGGGTACTCCAGGGCATGGTTTAGGGGGCATGGTTAATGGTTGGACTTGATGATCTTGAAGGTCTTTTCCAACCGAAATGATTCTATGATTCTATGATTCTATGACAATAATAATAATAATAAAAGGACTGGAATATACAAGTGATGCACAATGCAATTGCTCATCACCTGCCAACCGATGCCCAGTCAGTTCCCCAGCATTGATCACTCCAGGCCAACTCCCCTCGGTTTACATACTGGGCATGATGTCAAATGGTATGGAATACCCTGTTGGCCAGTTTGGGTCAGCTGCCCTGGCTGTGTCCCCTCCCAACTTCTTGTGCCCCTCCAGCCTTCTCGCTGGCTGGGCATGAGAAGCTGAAAACCCCTTGACTTTAGACTAAACATTACTTAGCAACAACTGAAAACATCAGTGTGTTATCAACATTCTTCTCATATTGAACTCAAAACATAGCACTATACCAGCTACTAGGAAGACAATTAACTCTATCCCAGCCAAAACCAGCACAGATGACTAATAATTCCTTTCTTTCAATTACCAGCCTGAGTTTTTATTTTTTGACCAATGCTAATTGATTAAATTGTGTAAAGAAATGCCATTTTTTCAGAGTCCTACAGAGTAAAGCCTCCCATTTCACCACACAACAGCACTGTCATGATTCCTGCAAAGCTTAAAAAAAGTGCCACCAGGCTTCCCTACTGCCACACCACCACCATCACCAAAAGAGAGTGTGACAAGCACAGCATGGTGTGCTAAGAATTGAGTTCCAAATGTAATCCTGAATTATTTATTGACTCTTGCAACAGAATTTATAACCTGAGTATTGATGTCATAACTTTTTGTAGTCTCAGGCTTCTTTGATATCACTACACAAAAGACAGGAGAGTAGAAAGATTATCTCACGTTAATGTTGGATGTTGGATTTCTCTATAAACATGGGAAGTGACCAATTCAGTGAAAAACTTGAGTTTCACATGCCAGAGACATCTTCAGATCAATTATTTGTATTATATTTTAGACTCCATCTCTACTCTTGCAGAATAAGCCCAGGAATAACAGGCTGTCACAAAAGGCTTTCACACAGACATTTCTATTCTGCCTGCTCCTGCTTAATCGCCTCTGGCCAGTACCTTACAGTGCTTCTTGGGAGTTTTCTTAATGTGAGAAATAGAAGAGGGGACATAGTAAGAGACTCGTGCTGGTGAGAACCAGGGAGGTAACATTAAGCCACTAAGAATGGAATCATGTCAGCCAAGCTTCTTTTATGACAGAAGCAGGATTATGTTGGATATGTGTAGAAAGACTTCTGCAAAATCAGAAGTAGGGAGAAACAGCTGACTGCATAGCTGAGCACATGGGATTTCCTAGCATTTGCCATAAGCCCAAATTACTAATAGTCAAAGTGTGAGCCCAAATTACTAGAAGTCAAAGTGTGATGCATGGTGTACATGATTCTTTTAGACCTGATTAGGATTGAGATGTGTATGGAATAATATTAATTGCTTAATTGTTTTTATCAATCTTAGCTGATAGGATTTTTTTTAGTGTATAAAACAAAGAACAGTTCTTCATGTCATTTCTTACATTATTAAAGCACATTGAGTAAGACTTTGTTCTCAAAATGCAGACAGTATGCAGCTACAGGGAAGACTAGGTAAAGGCAGACTTAACTCATCTTTGTATTCTGGGTTTTTTTGGTGTGTTGTGAAGGATAGGATAGATTGTAGCATAATTTAGACTTTCTGGCTTGCCTGAATCCCTTGCCTTGCAGAATCCTAAATTCATCAGTAACGCCCAGAACTTGCACAAGGGTGCAAATATCATCATGCACCAGACCTTCTGGGGAGTCTGAGAAAAACAGCCTACTGCTTTCCCCTTCATTTTCTCATGGGAGAATTCTCCCAGGGTTAAGACAGACTTTCTAGGGATCCATTTCTACCAATCCAGGAATTAAGCAGGAACTTGTCAGTCTGCTTGCCAAATCACATGCGAAAATAATGTCAGTTTGGTATGAAAATCTCTGAAAGTCTGATATGGGGACATAACTGCATTTTAGTTTCCTGTAGTTATTTTTCTGCTTTGGATTCCTTATATAAAATCTGTTCAAGGTCACGTATATTTGGTGATCTCAGTGAACAGTTCATTAAATTATCCCATTACAGAGTCCAACAAGAAACAGGGATTATTTTGCACTACTGGGTAGCTTTGTTAGGAAAATGACCTGAACTATTTTAGGTCAAGGTTGAAGGTATCAGCAAACTATGGTGGATTGACTCATTAGGTATTCTGGTCACTGGTACTCTTCCATTTTTGATGACCTCAAAAAGCTCACCACATATACCTAAACACATTCTGTGAAGGAAAAAATACATGCTGCTTTACTGAACATTGTGTTCCCCTTGGGCCAAGCAGGCCATATATATATCATGTTTCTACTGAAGCTCATTTTTTACAACTCTGTTATAAACCACTCAAAGTCATATTTTATTTTTTATGAAAATACTGATATGTTTCTAACAATGTGGAACTGTAGTGTGTTCCTGCAGTCAAAACTTACAGTAAAAATTGACATTTGAAAGAAAAGACACAGAAAGAAAGAAAAAGAATAATAAGGGAGGAGTGCTTAAAGTTAGGTACCCGAGTTACTTCTAAATAGGGATTTAAGTGCCATATCATGGATTCAAATGCCTTCTGTTTCTTTATGAGCTGTCTGAAATGCAGAGCCCTATGTTGGAATCACAGGATCCATACACAATACACAGAAAAGGTTACAGGTGGCAGAACAGCCCCCAGAGAAATCATGCTGCTGAAAGGGGATCTGCTTATAGCCATCCAGCAGGGACATCCTGAGGACAGGATGGAGTCTTAACCGTTGTCCATCTTTATGGCTTACTTGTCTAATGGTTGCATCTCCTTCTGATCCCTCTTTCAAAGGAACACAGCTGAGCCTTTTCTTTTTTCTGAAAGCTCAGACGGACCTACTCTTCTAAAACACAACAGGCAGTGAGTGGCAGTGATAGCTTTGCAGAGCTTGCACATTATACTTTACCAGTTGAAACATTACCCCAAAATAGGTGAGATCCAAGTTTATTTCGCCCTTCTCTTTGAAAGAATTAAACCAGCACTCCCCAGTGCCCTCCCCAGCAGGCTGCCCATGGCCCCAGCACGGCAAGACAGCAGCTGGCTTCAGAGCTTCTATTGAGCTCTGCAGAAAAGAATGCGCAAAAGAATGCACAACTTGCCCAGTGTAAGAGGGAAAGTAAAAATAGTGACGACTTTGTTCACAGATTATAGAAGGCTCTTAGGAAGAGATAGTCCTGGATCCAGATGCTGCTCTTAGGTCTATTTGTTTCACATTTTACCCAGTGATTGTTTCAAATGACTTCCATGAAGTTACTGAGTCAATATTAACTTAAGTGATAATTCCACTGCTAGACGCTCAGGGAAGATAATTTTGATTTTAATGAGAGCTGTTATAGATGTCAACAAATAAATGATTAAATACTTGTATGAGAAATGAAACAAATAACTTAGGTGGTTTTCCTGAAGGGGTCTGCACAGCCTTACCTTGGCTTTGTGTGTCTCTGGCAAGATAAATTACTGCCTCTTTGATGATACTTTGAAAAGTTCATGGAATTCTGATATTACAGAACTTGCTTTGAGAGGCAAGTACAGTATCTCAGTGATATTGTAGCACACAGCATAGGCAAAGTAAAGGGAAAATCAAGAACATATTCTTATGCTTCTTTTAAAAAGACTTTTTTGCTTTCTATTCAAGAAATGCAGTAGCACTGCAGATATTTATGTAGTGTACAAAGAACAGAAATCCCAAAGCACATTCCAATTATGAATATGTGATTTATATTTTATGGGCAAAAAGAGTTATTTCCCCAAGCACATTGTTTTCTTTTATCTGTGTGATTCCTTTAATCCTGTCAATAACCCAGCATGCAGCTGCTTTCTGCTCATAGATTTTTGAGAAGATAATAGAAATAAGCATGCACAGTAGATAGAACTATTCATGGGTAACATAAAAATACCTGCTGTTCATCAAGATTTCTGCTTGCTAATTAACTGGAAAAATTGGGCACGATAATTTTTCTGTTTTTTAACTGAAATAGTGGAACATATTAGCATGAAAATAAAAATAAATTCTTAGTTAAAGGTATAATGAAATGCTAGGTTTATATTTATGTTCTAAGGTACAAATAAAGAATGTTTATTTATTATTCATGGCTCGAAGGCGTATTTTAATATCTATATAATTTTAAGTATTAAATTGTTCGGTAAGTTGCAACATACATCATGTTGCTATCCAAATTAAAATCATTTGGGGCAGAAAAGAAATCATACCTAAACTTATATAGGTAATAAATGAGGAAGGAGCTGAACTGATTTGATACACTTCAATTTCCGTACACTTACATGGTAGTTTGTAAATAAACCCTTCCCTTCCTATAAAGTGAAGAATCACGTTACGGGGTGAGCAGCTTGGTAAGGTTTGAAAGGAAGATGATAAGTTTGTTTCTTTATCAATAGGAAAATTCCTCAGCTGTAATAAAAATTACTGTGGATATTTTCAGACTCCACTGGTCAAGACAGAATAATATGCCAATGTAATCTCCCTACTTTCCTGTGGGATTTTTGGACAACTGCATCTCTCTCCTTGTGGATTTAAATCCCTTTCCCAGAAGAATACCAGAAGAAGGACCCCATCACAAACGGGCAGGAGATAAATCTGTTTAAATATATGTCTGGCTGCCTTCCACCCATACTGCTTCTCAAATGTCTGAAGTAGTAAATACCAGGCTGGGATGCATACAAAGTTACCTAATGATCGGGTTTTATAGCAGCTATATATACTGAAATCCCATTCACATGAGTGTGTGTGGCTGGGGACTGCACAGATGGCCTCTTTGGGATTCAAATTCACCTCTCTCTTGCCTCTGTTTTTTTAGCATTGTACACTAGAAAATCTGGGACATTTTGCTCAAGGAAGGTTTTCCCATACAAATTAGAATACTTCACAAAGACACAATACCCTCTAATTCCTGGTTCCTGTCAAATATTCTCCTATCATAGACATTGCAAAGCTATACAGTGAGTGATTCTCTTCTATTAAAATTTCTAAGCATCAGAGTAATAGGTTTCAGAGCAATATACTTACAGTGTCTCAAGAGCAAACACCCTGATGTCTTATAACATGAAATCTAGTGTGCTTATGAAAAAACTTTATATGAATAGTAGAAAATTGGCCTGAGAAACCAGAAGCCCCTACCAACCCTTTGCTCCATCACATAAGAAACTTTGAATAAAGAAATACCCTTTGTCATGGTGAATACAAAGGAGGTGATCAAAAGCTGACCTTGAAAATGGACAGTGTAATGATTTCTTGTTCGCTGAAGGCTTAATCACTAGAATTCTCTTTGCTTACTGTGATTATAAATGAGCTATTACCAGTACATGAAGCGGGTTTTTGTTAAGTTATAGGGTAGTAAATATGTCAATTTAATGTAATTCAATAAAATTTAATTGTGCCACGTGTGTCTATTATTTTGAAAACCATAATAAGCTTCTAGGTATAGTGAAGCTTAGAGCAGAAACCAGAGGTAGATACTAGCTGCATTGGTTCTCTGCTATGTGGAGAAAAAGGAACTGCAAGATCATGACATTAAACACAGAGGAACTTGACAGTTTTAAGTATTGTTAAAATCCAAAGTTAAGTTTCAATAACACAGAATGGAACTGATGAAGCAAAATCCAAATTTGAAATTGAAGTTTGCAAGTATATTTAGACAGAATGACCAAGCTAAAAAAGAAAAAAAAGATGGTGTATGTGTGGGCATCTGTTCCTAAATGTGAAGATTCTTTGGATCACTTAGGTTTGAAAAGCACTGCAACGGACTTACTAAACTTAAAAAAGACTAAGTACACATTGTAGTGACTATACTGAATGATTTGTTGGTATATAAATGTCAGCCTGAATTGCTGTACCCTTTTACTTAGAAATAAATACATTCTGATTTGTAATATAGCAGTAACGCTCTTTGCATGGAATTGGTCATTTGCCAGACAACTCTGCTTTTGAGTACTGACTGGATTTCCATGTGTGTAATACAGGGGATGAAACATTTGCTTATGAGAAGTATTGGTCCAAAGCTGTCAACTATTGCAGTAGTCAGACTGGTTTGTCTAGATCTTTACTTCTACCCAAATGTTAAAAATGTAGCCTAATTTGTAAATCCTGTGTTCTTGAAAACTATTTATATCTGTTCGCTTCTTTTTGTTTAAGTTTATTATGTTATAAAATCAATGGCTTTGCTTAAGGACAGTAAGATTTTTTACATAGTTTCAAATATAATTCAAATAATTATTTTTTCACCAAACAACCATTAAGTCTGGAAATATAACTGGTTGTGAACTTATTCAACCTCAAAATTTTACACACATATTTTTCCTTTAAATATTTCTGTAGAAAAAACTTGTATTTTCAGTAAAACTTTTATTATTTGTATTTTATTACTAATTATTTAACTGAATTTGAAAAATAGTAATTTAAATCACAGCAGATTATTTGTGTGAATGGATAAGGGAATGTTCTCTATTTTCTATGAATATGGGAAGTCTTTTCTTTACATTTCACTGCAGGTGTATAGGAGTTTAGTTTAATATGAAGGTCTTAACAACAAGGTAGAATAATTACTTCAGAAAAAAAAACCAACAGGTAGGTAAATATGTTAAGTTAAAAAAAAAAAAAAGTTGTTTTCATTTTTAAATTTGAAGATGCCAGATCCAGGTTCAGGCTAAAAAATAAACAATCCTCTTTTTTTAAGGTTACCAAATTGGAACAAATGCAGCAGAATTTGGCATCAAATTTAAGATAGCTGATCATGTTTTCTTCACAAAGCAAAGCAGTAAAAAATACAGGAAAAGTGAAGCTTGTATAGTATAGCATGTATAGTATAAGCACCTAAGGAAACAAAACAAAACAAAATCTTAGACAATATTTCAAAGGATGAATCCTAAAAATAGAAGACTTCCAATTGTGGACAAACAAAATAACTCTCATAACTGTGATTCCACTTGCCAGCTAAATGGACTTTCATATACTTATTGTAATAAGGAAATATTATCAGCTTAGAATTTTTATTTAAACATCAGAAATGTTTGTTAACAGCTCAGGCCAAAAGCACAAATTATTTTAATTCAGATACTGTCTAAATTCTCAAATTACAGACAGTAAGACCAAAACAAAACCAAAATTGATTCATCTGGCACTACAGACTGTATTTATAGCCTATACCAAAGTTCAAGGCCAGATCCTGTACATACACATTTAGAGGTAGTATTTTATCCAATCATTCCTCCAGCAGTGAGGATTATTGATTGTGTTAGGAAAAAACTTTAATATCAAAGGCAACCAAACCTGTTTTAGTAAGTTTTTCTTTCCTTTCCTTTTCTATTCAGTTTTGAACTACATATGCCAAGACAACCAGAAGCAGAGTTTTTATGACTGGTTTATAAACATCTGAAATTATAGAGTTATTATAGAAGAGCGAGCAATACAGCTCATATTTCAGTATCATGAGCAGAGCTATTACAATAAAAATTTGAAAATTTGCAACTATTATTGCTACAGGTTGGAACAGCATTTTCATTATTTTGTAACTTACTGTATCATTTTTACATATTAATTTTTATAAAAAGGGTTACAATGTGTGTTCTAATAACAAAACACTTCTACTGAATGAAATTGTTTAACAAAAACCAATTCCTTATATGCTATCAGAATTACATCCATTTTAACCCTTTCACAGATTTATAAAATAGGCTTGCAATAAGAAAATAACCACACACAGTGTTGAAAAATTTTCCTAAGCTAAAAAATGTTTCAGTCTCTTCAAGTATTATTCTGAAAAACTGGAGTTTCTAATATGCATGGGAATATGCATTCCAAATACGGTTCCTAGAATGCAATAGAAATGTGTTGAAGCATTTTAAAGAATGTTCATCACGTGTTACTTGTATGTTTTAACAAAGCTGCCCAGTCTTATGAGTAGCTTTAATCCAGAATGATCCTTAAATTCGATGTCTGGCATGACAATTATCCTCAGAGGCAGCCTGAATTTGCTCTGAATTTAATATGTAATCTATATTTAGGCTACTTATAAATCTTTTTTCCTTAGAGCACATGATGCTATAGTATTCTAGGATGCATTCATAACCACCCTCTCTGTCTAACCTCCTCTCATGAGGTGCTGGCAAAGACCAGTGCAGTAGATGGAGACAGAGGTATAACATCTTTCATTGTGGTAAGGTCATCTTAGTATAGTTTAAAGTATATCTTCGAAATGTATGGCATACCAGGGTTTACCTGCTTAGAGGTCCTACAAGAAACAGGCTGCTGGTATTTCTGCACACTATGGATAGAAATATATTTGGACTGAGGTTTACATTGCAGGGTAGATTCTGATAAGTCTCCCTATTACTGAAAAATTTTAGATCCCTTTTTTATAAGTTGTTTAGTGAATTTGTACTAAATTGCATTGTACAGCGCAATTTAAAGTTGTCTAGTGCTAATAAAACAGAAGCCTAATAGTTCACACTATAAAAGCACCTTTTATTCTATTTATTTTAATATTACAATGCCAGCAATTGGGTAAACATCTAACATCTAAACCAACTGAATCTAATAATGCCCATAATCCTTCCACAGTAAAAAGAGACAATATTATTTACAGATTATTTTTATATTTCTAAATTTTCAATTTGGAATAAAATCCCAATTTTCACAAAGAATTTTTTTTTAAAAACAGTGGAATCTCCACAGTATCTACTTGACAGGATACTCCAGAGTAGTGAATGTGGGAAACTGATGTGGTAAGTGTCAGAGTGTGCCCCTAGGGAACGCAAGAGCTACCTTTTAGCAGTGATGTGGCCTTCCTTGTCCTCCCACAGTATGAAAAGAAAGTACAGTTTGACCAAGGACAGGAAAAGTCATCAGTCCATCCAGAGTCCCATGCCTTCCTAATACTATCATCTACTTCTCACACCTAATTTGTGCAGGAGTAAGCATGATAGAATGTGCAAAGCAGAGAACAACTAGCTATAACTGTTACATTTTAAAATATTTTCAGCACAGATGATGTCAGAACAATCTAGGAGGGCATTGTTTTATGTACTAACTGCAAATATATCCTAATGCTATGCCCATAGGGTACGTACTTAGATGAAACAGTAATTCATACATCTTCTTCCTCTCCTCCATAATCTGTAATAGTTACCGTGCATGGAACAATACCAAGGGTTCAGATCACAATGTTCAATATTATGTAGATATTAATATATTTAATCTTAAAGAAGCCTCTACTTCAGTAAAGTCACAAATGTTCACTGCACCTAAAATAACTCTATTATCATGGTCATAAACCTAATTTCTCATCTAAGATATTTTTCTTAAGTTCATTGTACTGATATTATCAACAAGTACAGCACAAACAGAAGCTAAAAATGTGAATTCACACACCAGAAGCAGTTAACTTGCTTTCCATTTTCACCTTCACTTGTTTTGATGTTTAACTTTTAACAATTGGAGCCAATTTGGTTTACAGCCAAATAATAAACTACTTAGCTGTAAACTAAAATTTCATTTAACATCATTTTATGTCCAGTCAACCAATTTGAACTCAATTAAAGGCATCTTAAAATACCTTCTTATTCATGTTAACACAATTTGAAGTAAATTAAAGTATCATCAGCTGAAACATGCACATAGGATATATAACAATAATCAGTAGACCATTTATGCAAATAAAAAAACCCCCAGATGCTATAAAATACTCTAATATCTATTTTCTGTGCAGTGATTTAAGTCTTTACATTGATCATTGCATTTTGATTAAGTTGACAAATAGAACGTTGAATCATTAAAGCCCTTACATCTAATGTAAATACTTCTTAATTTTTCAAGCCCATTGAATGAAAAGAATGAAATCCTTGATGATTCACAGACCAAGATTTTGTTCTATATTTTGAATTGTCAGGTTTCTTCATGGATACTGATTTATCGTGTCTTTGTTTGCCAAGGTAAGAACATAACTTTAGTTCTTTCATTTATTATATCATCCCCAAGGAGAATAATATAAATTTGCAGGAACAATTAAGTAACAGAATGTTCTCTCATCTGAGGCCTATTTGGTCAAAATATAAGAGATTAACTAAATATGAAGATGTGAGAAATTGAAGCTGAATGTCCTATAAGTTCAGGGAAGGCCAGAGTTACATAGAAAAGCCAGACTTTGTTCACAGGTTGTACATAAATTTTAGCAGCTTTGAAATGATTGCCTTGATAAGAGAATGGTTTAATTTTTAAAGTTGAGCTCCTTTTTCGTTCTTATTCCAGGTGGGGTATGTAATGCAGTTACTAACTGGAAGGGCTGAGTGCTGTCAGCAAAAAGGGAGTGACAGAATAACAGAACGATACAGAAATGGCTGCTTTCTGATACTGAACTGCATTATACCAAGCTTGTGAGCAAGACCAGTGGACAAGAGGTTCCATCTCCCAGCTATTTTCTTTGTAGAAAAGAGAGAAGTAGAGAATATACAGTGAGATGAGAAGCTGGGCTGCAGTATTGTACTATGACAATTCAGCTGCTTGGTACAGAGAGGCTTGTTCTGATAGCCTGTTTGTGTTATTTAAGCTGTTAATTAGAGATCTTAGCAGTTATTGGGGGAAGAGAGAAAAGCTTTCTAGAAAAAGGCATTAGCCATACCTTTCCTGGTTTATGGAGTCTAGTTTTTCATATCTCTTTTATGTGAGAGAATTGTAAGCTGAAAATCTGGATCCATCCATCCTGAATACTCACAGATTTATTCTGTGTTTGTGAGCTAACTCAAGGTGCAACAACTCTGTGCTGCTCCTAAATGAAAATAATGATTTTTAAGTATTTCTTCCATTGCTTTATTATTTAAAATCTCTTGCTTATGTTGCTTTATAACATACAGAGAGTGTTCCAGAGTCCAGTATAGGAAATGATGAGAAAACAAGGAGTAAAAATCCATTTTTGCTGCTATCATACCTATTCTACAGTTGGAGAGGCAGATATCTATATGCTCTAGACAGTTTAATGTCTGCATGCCCTATAAGGAGGATATTTTGTTTTTCATATAGAACATGTATTTAAATTCGGGGCACCGTTTTTTGAAAACTTTTAAGCAGCTTTGATGCCTGTATGAAATTAGTGCTCATGTTCACCTGTTTGTGTATCCTGAAGTCCAAAATTTAGACACTGCCAAGATCTCCAAAATCATGACTTGCAGACCACCAAACTCTGTCAATAACTAAATGTTTTCCAAGAAGACACACTGACATGGGACACCGCGGAAAAGTTTGGTACTCAATCTCACATTCTCTCAATCCTACTGCACTTGGGTTTGTAAAGACTCTTGGACCAAGCTCTCTCACAAACGACACATGAAGGAAAACAAGGTTTGGGTGATGGGAAAGCAGAAGCATCATGATTACTTTTGAGGACTTTTGTCAATGACATGAGATTAAGGGACACCTGTCCCTACTCTGAATGTTGTTCAGCGCTGGTTTTACAGAAAATGGAAAAGTTGTTTTAGAAACAGGGATCAGAATCCAAGTCTCATCTTCCTAGTTAGTGCCTCCTTTATCTACAGTCATGCCTATATTTGCTTGGTCTCTCTCTCTGTTCTCAGAAATATTACGTATATTAATGCAGTGACATGCTTTAAGGTGTGGGTGTGATTTCTTAACTTTTGTGGTGAGTTTATTACTATAAACATTAGTTACGGAGATAGGTAATACATGAAATAGGTTTATGAGAGAAATAAACAGGAAACTGCAATGCCCAACCATGATATAAGTGCCCATATGTGTACAGGAGTACACATTTGCTTTCCAAAGGTAGTGAAAATATGGGCATCTATAAATTTCCAAACACCTGAGAGGAGGACTTGTGGCTGGACTGGGTTGCTTGAATTCTGTGAAAGTGCTGCTTTGGGTACCTAGGAGCTTTTGTGAATCTAAGCATAAATGAAATTTGAAAATAGAATCTATATCACACCAGAAAAATGTTGCTGTAAGCAATTCACAGAAGTCATTGGCAAAGTCAGGCTAAGAATGACAGCACTGTAGTCCTTTAAGCAGCTGATGTAGACTGCACTATTTGGAGTGCAACCTTCTATTGGCACAAGATACTACTCCGACAGCAAATACTATCATCAAGCTTGCCAAGTCAAACACTGTCACCAATGCTGTATCTACAAGAGCAGAAGCTAGATGTGAGCCTGCCTGGAATATTTGTAAAATTACTTTTGACTAATGTGCTGAAGAAGGAGGAGGCAGTTAATCACCTTTAGTGCTTTTAGGAACCTTGCTATGCTTACCACATACTGTAAGCTGCAGTCACACTTGAAGTTGGTGGCTTAAAAACCCACAACCTTCCAACAATATTGTTTGTTAGCACAGTATATCATGTAGAAGAACAGCTGGGAGGTTTAGTAGCACTCAACAGTAAGTGAAACAAAAAAAAAAGACAAAAATAGGCACTAAGAGCAAAAGGCATGCTTCTGACATTGCAATGATCTTCCCTACAATCTCTTGCTACCTGTAGTATTTAGTAAACATGTTCTTCTCCCGGTATGTAATTTGGTAGCAAAGATGTCTCTGTGTTAGGCTATTGTCCAGTCTTTTGTGCTTATTCAAAACCATCCTGCTTTGAAGACTGACTGTGTAGTGGAGGGTAATAATCAACTGGGTTTTGTGCTAAAGCAGTATTACATGACTCTAGAGATCTCTAACTCACATGTTAGAAGATAGACTGTATAGATAGCAAGGCTAGTATCTCTAGATTTCCAGTCCCCTCAGAGGACAGGAGAAAAATCTCTTCTGCTGTGCTCTGATGTTTAGGGCCACTTCATGTGAGGATTATAAAATCAAAAAGCAACAACAAAATAAGAACACTCACAGAAAAGCACCAGCAAACCCAAACAAATCAAACTGACAAGTCTTGATAGCTTTGCAGTGATCTCTTCATCCTGACAGCTTGGAAGAAAGAAGGAGAGGTAGCATGTATGTCTTTCTCAGTTTTTGATCTTGTTGCCAATACAGTCATAGACTGGAATGAAAATGACAATACAATTTTTTTTTTTTCTGGAAGATTTGATGAATCATAATTTCACCCAGTTGCAGCAGTTTTGTTTTTATGTAGCATTAAAGACAAACACTTTGTAAAGTGTAAACCACTGTCATTACATCACCATTCGTTAGAATATTTTTGGTATGGTGCTGACAGCATAAGATGTGATACACATACATGGGAAAACTATCTACAGTTTCTACCCAAGGGATCTCATCCAGTTAAACACACAATGTCTTCTGTGACATACAGGATAATGGAGGAAAAGGATCAATGCTGTTACCAAAAGTGAAAGCATAGGATTTTCCTTTCTTTAAAAATGGTTAAAAGTATCTTCATAACTTAATACAGTAACTATTGCAATCCACTTTTTTTATAGGTTGTCTTAAAATGTCTCAAAAATAACATATTTGAAGACAAATGTATCCTTATTACATGTGGCAATTAGGCATACTTTTATATGTCTGAAATTGTGCCAGTAATATTTTATAACGAAAAGGCAAGATTCCATGCCCTCATCTGTGTATGAAGCTTTTAAGAAAGAGAGAACACTGAAAGAAGTGAGCAGTCAGCTAAATGCCTGGGGTATTACAGTTCACCATCAGCAGAAAGCCAGAGCAAAGACATGTCATCTGGAACTCTGTCTGGGTGTAGACACAGTCATAGGTGAGTATGCTTCTGTTTCAAGTCAGTTCCAGAGCATGCCTGGCTTTTACTTCTCTGATGATTTTTTCCCATGAGATAACCACCTCCTACATGATAGGAAGTCAAGCCTGGAATTTGTTTTCAGGATAACTTTGGCTTTTAGAGTGTGGTTAGCAGTTTCAACTTTACGTGCATGCCTTAGTACCCTGCAAACATTGCAGAGCCTAGGTGGAACACTGTCTCTCTCCCCAACCTCGTGCAGGAGGTATCAGTTAAATCAGACTGAAAGAAGGGGGTTTCTGGACAGAGCCTGATCCAATCCCTAATGGAGGCAACTGAAGGACTCCCAGGAGTTGAATCAGACCACCAGCAGAAGTCAAGCATT
This sequence comes from Harpia harpyja, assembly GCF_026419915.1. Classification (NCBI taxonomy): domain Eukaryota; kingdom Metazoa; phylum Chordata; class Aves; order Accipitriformes; family Accipitridae; genus Harpia; species Harpia harpyja. Next base: position 52,403,929 of record NC_068945.1, read on the forward strand.
AAAAATAAGGGGTGAATGGATCACAGAGTCAAAACAATACTGTGGAAGGTGTGGTGATTCTGCAATGCATCCCCCATAGCACTGGGGTACTTTGACACTGATTGGACACAAACCCTGATCTGATTGAGAAGCCTAGTACGTTGCCAGTGAAACAAAGTGTTTCCCTCCAGTAGTTGCTGTAACAGATGCCTCATCTGGGTTGAACTTCAGCCAACTGGATAGCATCCAGGCCTCAACCTCTGCCAGACTGAAAAGAGCCTGAAGAAAGAAAACACTATCTGGGTCAAAGAAAAAGATGTACAACCTCAGAATTTCCCCAGATCCACAGATCTACAGCTATTGACAAAAAGAGTTTGGAACAGAATAAGTTACAGGATTGAACCCTGTGGGACTCCTCAGTTCAATTTGCTTGAGACAGAAGGAGAGGTTGACTAGCAGTGTCCTACAGTGTTGACTTGAGAGAAAAGAACAATACCAATTTTTGAGTGGCATTTTTCCAGGTCTCACAGTCCTGTCAACAGTACTTCACAGCTAAATATTAAAAAAGATCAAATTGCATCACCAAGATACACAATCTTCAATATAGCTGTCCTGGTGAAAGGATCAATGGTCATCTGGGTGGTTTCCTTTAATTCTGCCAGGATTTGCTCTTAAACATGTAAGGGTCATCAGAGAAGCCTGAAGTAATAAAAAACCATTACTTGAGCTGTACTTATTAAATTTATTAATTTTTTTCCTTCAAAACAATCCAAATTAGATGGTAAAAAAATTGTAAAGCTGCTGAAATTGCAGAATTTTTATTTGAAAAGTTTTTGAATGCTATCTTTGATTTACAGTGGCTGAGACCTCCATTTTATGGGTTTTTTTCAGAATCAGTTAAACCTTTGAATTAGCACTGAGTGGAAGGCCAGGCCTGTCATTGAGTTATAGGGCAACCAAAAAGCTAAGGTAACTAGATATTTTGGGGACAAAACTTCTAGCAATGGCTTTTCATTTTAAGGGTGTGGACCTTCAAAGTGGGCAAAAGACAATGAAATCTTACTTTTTGAATATAACAAACAATAGCCAAATTCTTGAGCTTAAAATATAGCTCTGGTTGATATACACAAATTTATAAAGTGGAATGCTACAGTCAGAATTAACTTGTGATGTATCATGCACATCAAATACTGAATCTGAAGAGTTTAAAAAAGTTAAATAATTTTTATGAGAAATAAGACTATACATGGTTTTCACAGCCATAACAAAGTTAATCAGATTTCATAATTTAAAACATAAAATCAACAGTGGAAAAGTTGTGAAGGCTTTTTCTTCCATGAATATTGTTCTTATCTATGTTTACATCCCTTATCTTCTCCTCTAAAGCAACAGCCATGACAAGGGATTTATAGATGTTTTTCTAATTTGTAATAAATCTTATGGGCTAAATTCTGATTCAGTTAAATCTTTGGGATTATTCTGGTTTTACCTAATTTTGCAGAGATCAAAACCTGCTCTTGTGGATATAAATAATTTTTTGCAAGTCTTGTGTTACAGTTTAAGAATTGACTTACATGTAATGTTAAATCACATAAAAACCTAAGGGGATAGTTATGGATTTGTACATATAAGACAAACATCTTTGAAATTCTAGTGTCTTTTTACTCTATTTTCATACAGCATGTACTTATCTGCCTGCCCAACAGTGCTTCTTATCAATTTCACCAGGTGCAGAGCAGATAGCTAACAGTGAAAGATTAGAAGCATCTCTAGAGTGAAAATAAAAACAAAATAGCTTCCTAAATTATCTAGCATCCTTTTCATGGTTTCTGGAAGATAATGATACTTGTGTAATTACTGCTTTTATCACCAAAAAAAGGAATTAAGTTTCAGAATAATTTGCAACTTGCTCAGATTTCTACTATAAGAAAATGGTCAGGAAATATACATGCAAAAAGATTTATTTCTCAATAATGTAGTTAAATTCTTCCTGGTTGTGTTCTGAAATAGCCAGTGATGTCACTTAAAATGTGTAATGACTTCCTATATTTGAAATGTTTACTCATGTGAACAATATTGTTGCCTCTACTTTTTCAAGTACTCCAGGAAGGTGAGTCTGCTAGTGTTGTTCAGTTTACCTTCTCTTTGCACCAAATGTATAGAGGCTTACTTTGTATCCTTTACTTTACAAAGTACATGCATATGTTTTAGCACAAGTAGAGCTTGTGATTTGTAGTTTGGGGTTTTTTTAATTGTTGTTTTTTAAAATTTCCCCACAGACTACACATACTAAAGCTTTGGGGGACTGTTTTTCACCAGTTTTTATGAAAAGTGTCACAGTGCTGGTTTTTTGCTTCTTTTTCTTTTTTTTTTTCTTTAAAGACATATAATTTTGTATAACATCTCATTTACTTGGACAGAATAATAGTCTGCTATTAGTTGAAATGTTGAATTATAAATTTTCTCCTTCAGTTCTTAAAAAAATAAAAAATCTGCTGTAAAAAAAAAAAAAGTTGATGCAAGAAACCAGATGTTTTATCACTTCTAATTGATAGCAAAATCATTCTGGAATCTTTCATGTAGTTCCTATTGGCAAGAAAACTAATTTTACATAATTGAGCAGAATGCCTGCTGTGCGAGAGGTCTGGCTTTCAGACCTAGGTGGCAATATCATTGTGATATTATTAGCAGTAAAATGCTGCTTTAAACAGCAGCAAAAATGCAGGCTTCTTTCAAATGGTTCAGGTAAACAGTTACTGCAATTTTAAAATAAGAAAATTTTTAGTATTATTTTAAGGAAACTGTATTGTAGATAAATGTGTCAATCTGAAAACATCTCATTGGGAATAATGGCCGTGAAGATCATGTGCATTTGAAACATCTCAATTCAAGTATTCCTGATCTGCAGAAAAACAGTTACCTAAGGTAATAGTACAATTATTGCTGCCCCAGAAGCAGTGACAGATTTGACTTGTCCATTCCATTTTTTAAAAATTTTTCTCAGAAGGCTTCTAAGTCAGTAATTTTAATTAACTTGTGGATTAAACTTGGTGTACACATCTGCGGCCTGGGAGCAATTTTATATTAAGACAATAGGCCTGCTGTTTTGGAGCTAAAATCCATTGCGTATCACACTTGTTTTGCCAGTCAATTACGTAGATATATGAATGCATATGAAACTGTAGATTCATAAGTATCTTAATAGAAACACAGAAGAAACACTTGTTTCATAGACTACAAGGACACATGAACTTGGTAACAAAAATATTATCCAAAATATTTTTCAGACATGTAACACACAAGATATGTTTTTAAATAAATTTTTATTATGCATTTAGATAATAGGCTATGGTTATGATAAAGGAGCTATTAGAATTTACGGTGTTAACTCTCCTGTATCTTCCATTATGACTATTTCTGCTTTTTCATATTCTCTAAAGCTCCGCTCCCAAATGGTACTTTGTACTTCTTTCATGGAAATCAGTGGAAATTGTAGCCACTGTCTGTATCCTAGGATTTATTTTTAAGTAGCCTCATAAAAATCTCTCCTTATGAAGCTGATTTACAAAGACTGTACCTAAATAACATGCGAATGGCAAAGACATTGGCTCTGGGGGAGCCGAGTACTCTCATAACATATTCCTGAAGTTCCACTTTGGATTTAAGAGTGCTCATGACTTTGCATCACCAATCCTGAAATCAAGAAAATCTTCACATCTATAATTAAAGCTAATGACATATAATCAACTGCTGTTGATGTAAAATGAAGAATTGTAATTCTGGAATTGTATTTACTAAACATATCTTACAAAACAGTTAAGTCACAAAGATTTTGAATGAAACCTCTGTGGAAAATACTTTACTGCTGAAACATCACATGCTGTCTCCTTTCTCTTTAACACACAGAAACTTCCAAATTTGTGTGTTTTGGTGAGTTTCACATTAAATAATCCAGCTATTTTTTCCACACCTCTAAGACATGTTTTAGTATGATATCATTCATGCTGCTTTGATGCCTATCTCCCATATATATATGGAGAGGAAACAGAGCCCTCTTTGGTTCTTCTGTAACTTTGAGACAGGAGAGTAGAAGACTGGACTGTCATGGTTATTACCATGTTTTTTATGTGATTTGCAATATCAAGTATTACACATCTACCTAAGGAACAGGCAGTTCCAGGATAAAACATTAAAAGCAGATGATACATTAAAAAGTTAACACCTTATACTAAAAAATCCCTACAGTTTTTATAATTTTTTTTTTCCTATTAGTGATGTACATAGCCTGGGTAAGATATGGTCATTTGTTTTATACAGTTAGTAAAAAGTCAAGAAGGGGCATTTTGCCATCAAAAGATCTTGGTCTTCTCTGGTCATCATTTAAATGGGTTTGTATTTTATCCTTTTTCTTAATAGTTCCCTAAGACTCTGAGTGTTCTCATAATTTTTATTTCAGAGAGTAATCTAAAATCCAAAGTATCCTTGTTAGCAATTTAATCTTTGTTTTGGGCATTTAAGTTGTAGCCAGAGAGCTGCTGAACTGGTAATGTAAATTTAAACTTGAATTTTAGGAAGATGAATGTAAGCCAAATTCCTTACCAAGCTATAATGCTCCTTAAAATGTACTCTTCTTGCAATGCAGTTCAGGTCCCATGGCCCTTTAACAACTTGCCTCTGTAGCCTCTGATGTTAAATTGCTTTGGCCTTTATATGTCCTTGTAGTGTGATAGCATATCTTATATCCAGTTAAATTGCCATAAACTCCCGTAATGCTTGATAAAATACAAAACAGAAAACCAAAATAAAAACTAGTGTCTTGTTTGTAGGGGAGTTGCAAGTGCTTCTGCCTCCCTCTGAAACCAAGGAGAGCAG